>NC_054468.1:200021778-200634356 GCF_017639515.1 Carcharodon carcharias | reverse complement strand
CCCGCTGGCCAAAATATTGTGCGAGTGCATGATGAAGTCAGGATGCTCGCCAGACATCATCACACATCATTTTACATTTGTTTAGGTCGGATGCGTGCCCACCCAACGAGCTAAAATTTCTGGCCATACACACTAACTCAACACACAAACAAACACACACGCACACAAGCAAACACTTACACACTAACACACACAAACAAACAAACACACACAGCCCTGCATGTGCTCATCAGGAACCAACTGTTTCTCAACAGGATGGGCTTCCAACCATTCAATGCTCCAGTCATTTGAGACTACAGGAAGCGACTCATGCAGGTTAACACCTTGTTTCCTGGTTAACGCTTTTATATTTCCTCAAAACATTCTCTGTTCCACCCAAACCATCCATTGGCATGCTGACTGCTAGGGATCAAGGGCTATCCCTGATCAAGGTCATGACTCCTGTCAGGAAGCAGAGCAGAGGCTTGAAGCACTGATATAATGAGAGTCATGCAGCAACAAGGATCCTAATGGAGAAAACCACTGGTGCCCTGAAAGAATGGTTCTACCCTTTGGACAACTAGGAAGGGTCTTTCATGTAAGCCAAAGCAAGTGACAAGATTCATTATCATTGCTGCAGAGTCCTCAATTTTGCTATGCAAAGGGGAATTGCCTTAGAACTACCTATGGAGGAAGAAGTGGGGGGGCACTGAAATTAAGAAAAAGCTATCTGATGTTGAATCAGAGCTTGGTGCGGCAGTAGAATGAGTTGCCACAGCTGTAAGGCAGCAAATTGAGAGATTCTCCACAACAATCCCTCCGTTACCCAGTGCACCAACATGACTTGCTTCCTTTGATCTATTCCTGACACCCACTATATTAATACCCTCAAACAGTACAACATTGTAAGAGTCCCTTGTCAAATTACTAAGATTATGAAGACCAACAGCTATGTCAACACAAAACGTTTTTACTTTTAACAATCTCCATTTTTGATTTCACAGTTATATCTGCTACATATATGTACAAATTACTATTATGTGAAGGTCAAGAGCCTGTTGTGTGCTCGCTGACCTATTCCCATGCCTCTGTGAGTTGATTTCAGGCCTAGCTGCTGCATCTCTACTGAAGGCACCTCTAATGGCCGACATTGCTCTCAGCTCACTGGCAGGTAGACCACAACACAAAGAATGTTCCACTGACAGTTGCTTGCAACCAAAGTGCACCACACCTTCGAGAAATGCCAGCTGCCTCTAAGTGGCATCAGCAATGTGCAAAACTGATGTTCCCAATTAGGTAAGCTGCCATTAAAGAGCAGGAGTAACATAGGTAATCCACCTAGTTTATTTGAATTAATGAGAGGCATGAAATTGTGGCTTTGTTTGTGACAATGTGATCAGAGACATGACAACATTTCTTTGTAAGAAAATGCACTGTCAGCAATTTCTACCCCAATGTGTCCCCACCCGAAATCTGTTAGCTCTACTGTAAAGTGGGAAGGAACACAGTGGCCATAACAATTTTATGGATTGCTGTCCTGGCCATCCTTATTGGTAGGACTCATCTCATATTTCCCATTGAATAGGTTGCTATATGGATCTAAGAAAATATTTTGAAAATTGGCCACAAAGCACTGTAGTGCAGAATAGCAGAATAGCGATTTGCAGTAAAACTTCTACTCATAATGAGTCACCAATATTACTCTCATGGGGAGTTAAGATGGAAATGCTAGAGGGGGAACCACCACAAACTGCTCTTGATTTTGGCAGATTATGATAGTGATACTCCTTTCCTGCCCTCTTCACTGGTGATAAGAACGAAAGAACATTTATATAGTCCCATTCACTGCCTCAGGATGTGACAAAGCACTATTTATTATGAGAAGGCAAATGTGGCCACCATTCTTTGTATAGCACTTTGCACAATAAAGCTAATGAGATAAATGATCAATTAGTTTGCCCTTTAGTGGTGGTTGAGGGAAGAGTCTTGACTCAAAGTGGAAGAGCACCCTATTCTTATTCAAAAAGTATCATAGGATCTTTTTGTTCATCTAAACAGATGGATTAGACCTCAATTTAAAATAACATCCAAAACATGACAACTCTAACAATGCAATATTCTCAGTACTAAACTGAAGTATCAGCCTAGATTATGTGTTCAAACCCATAATGGGGCTTGAACCCTTGACCTTCTGAAGCAGAAATGAAGTTCTCCCAACTTAATTCCTATCAGATGACAATTAAAACCTTTCAGTGAGTCCAAAGACAGGAAAACATTAAGTAAATATACTGAATAAATCCAAATCTAAGAGTAAAAGAGAATTTTGTTGCAAAAATTCATGATGTGAGTGCCAGGCAATCAGATCTCAGTACTGGCAGTGTGAATGTAATTCTTATTCAGAAATTAAGCCAATGCTCTAAGCAACTGATTCACCAGCTGTCAATTTTTAACACAATTTATCTCATGCATTGATATCTCCTTGCGTCTCTTTAAAAAAGCCTCACAAAGTTCTAGTAAGTTGATAAATTTAAACTAGACAACAGTTGTTTATATATTTCTAGGAACTGTATAAAGTGTAACTTAATCTGACTCGCAGGGGCATTCCTTGGCATTATTATAGTCTTCTGCTATAGCTAAGAACAGCTTGATTGTTACCTAACCACAAACACATAGATCAGAGAAGTATCATTCTCCCCACTGAGCTTCCAGCATATTATGTGCAAAGATATGTTTCTCTCCTGTAGGGATGGTTATTGCAGCTTATTTTCCACACCCTTGCTGCTAAGAATGCACCTTCCCAGGGCACAACAGGAACAGGAGGAACACTTATTGAGTCTCTTCCTCCTTTGAAGTAACCCTGGGATTTCAGGGCTTCTCTGGGAGAAGGGTACATTGGTCAATCTTAGAATGAGCCATTGATCTCCCAGCTGCTGCTGCTGGTGATCTTGGAAGTAGTATTGTAATTTCGGTTTGTGCCTGCATGCACAGATGGCCCGAGCTGTCAATTTCCATTCTGATTGGTTAGTTAAATAATTGATCGAGACACATAAATGAGAAGAATCGCATAAATGCACTTAAGGAGAAGTTAGACAACACAGGAGGGAGGAAGAAATAGAAGGTTATGCTGATGGGATAAGATGAAGATAGGTGGAAGAAAGCCATCAGGTAGGCCAAATGTCCTTTTTCTGTGTTGCATATTCCATGTAATTCTATGTGATGACTATGAAGAAACTCATTTTTCCAGACTCACTAGCATCCTTACCTCAGATCAGAGCAGAAGATCAGTTGTCCACCCCTGGCAATCCAGAAGGGTTGGAAAGCCCACATAGCTCAGTTATTTAAAATATAAGCCTTCCGTAGCCATTGGCACCCTTAGCAAGATATGGATCAAGATTAAATAAATGTATTAATATTTGCTGACTGCAGTGATTGTCTTGTGACTGAAATTTGAGGAATAGATTCAGTCAGAGTGGGTGACCCTAGGTACAGATCTGGGTCTGCACCTGCTCCTTTACTAGGTCATGCTTAACAATCCAAATGAGGCAGAAGAGATTTCCTGCTTCAGCTTTTTGCATATGCAGCAATGAGGTACCCAGATAGAGGGACGACCCATGATACTGACACTGAGGATTGGTGGCAGGAACCTCCTGAGGTGGGAGGGATTGAGGATGCACAGGAGCAAGCTTAAGAGAAGGTCCCAGGTAGCTGGGATTTTAGAGCAAATATACAAGTGACACCTTGAGACTGGGAGCCAGTTGGTTGCTGAGGCCTTGAGTCTAGTGGCCAGACATGGGGCAGAATTTTACATTACCTGCTGGCAGGCTTACAGGTGGAGGGAAATGTAAAATTTCTTGGACGGCCTTCCTGCCAGGCCTCTGCCCGCTCTGACCTCTCTGCAATTTCACGCTTAGACAGGTGAAGCCCAGACCAGCCCACCCATCTGGGTAAGGGTAAAGGGTATGGGGAGAAAGCAGGAGCGGGCTATTGAGTTGGATGATCAGCCATGATCATAATGAATGGCGGAGCAGGCTCAAAGGGCCGATCCTAGTTCTATGCATCAATTGAGGACCTTAAGCGACCAATTATTGACCGCTTAAGGGCCATTTCCCATCCAGCCTTAATTTCCAATCTGGTGGGAGGAGTTCAGGGGCAGGGAAGTAGCCTGAAAATGAACTGTGTTCAGGCCTCAGCTCAGGTAGGAAGGTGGGAGTGCCTCCATCAGATGCCCCCCACCCCAAGAAGGTCCAGCCCCTGCAGGTTCTCTCTCCCCTTCCCTGGCCTCTCAAACAACACCCCCACCTCCCCTCTGCCCACTCCCCTGGGCCTGAGCCTTACCTCACCACCCCAGCCTAAGAGCTCCACAGTTACCCGGTTCTGAAGTCCCAGAGCTTAAGCTCTGGGGACTGCATGCAGTCCCTGTTCTCTCCACTACAGCTTCTGGTGTTGTAGGGACTAGAGAGCTGCTAGTCAATTAGATCGGCCAGCAGCTCTGAGGAGGGGCTTCCTCCCAAGTGAGGGGCAGAAATTCCTTCTCCAGCCAATTAAAGATTGTTGGAGCGTTAAATGGCTGCAGAGCAGGCAGTATTGATGAGGATGTGTTCTCCGTCTACTCTTCAAATGGTGGGCAGAGAAACCCCGCCATCCTAAAAATTCTGGCCAAGCAAGTTAGAAAGAAAGACTTAAAATCACATAGTTACTTTAATGACTTCAGTATGTCCTGAAGCATTTACAGTCAATGAATTACTCTTGAGGTGTAGTGATTGTGGTAATGTAGGAGGCAGCCAATTTGCATAAGAAGCTCCTACAATCCGATAATGATCAGATAATCTGTTTTTGTGATGTTGATTGAGGGATAACTATTGGCCAGAACATTGGGGATAACTCCCCTGCTCTTTTTCAAAATAGGTGCCATGGATCTTTTGTGTCCACCCATGTTGGTAGATGGGGCCTCAGTTTATCTTCTCAACCAAAATATGGATGGCTTCCTTGACCCCGTAAGGAAAAGGTTCAGAGCAGTATTTGTTATGTGGAAATTGGATGATTGTAATACTTGCTAATTACATCAATACTTGTTAATTGTGTGATATTGCTGAATTGAATAGAACAATTTGAATTGAATAGAAATATTAATTGCAGCAAACTGGTTGAAATCAGCAGAGGCTGATTGAAACCAGATAGGTAATCACAGCGATACAGGAAAAAGTCCTTATATGGCTAAGACAATGGAAGACAACTTGGGAGTATGCTTAAAAACAAAAAAAACTGCGGATGCTGGAAATCCAAAACAAAAACAGAATTACTTGGAAAAACTCAGCAGGTCTGGCAGCATCGGCGGAGAAGAAAAGAGTTGACGTTTCGAGTCCTCATGACCCTTCGACAGAACTTGAGTTCGAGTCCAAGAAAGAGTTGAAATATAAGCTGGTTTAAGGTGTGTGTGTGGGGGGCGGAGAGAGAGAGAGAGAAGTGGAGTGGGGGTGTGGTTGTAGGGACAAACAAGCAGTGATAGAAGCAGATCATCAAAAGATGTCAACAACAATAGTACAAAAGAACACATAGGTGTTAAAATTAAAGTTGGTGATATTATCTAAACGAATGTGCTAATTAAGAATGGATGGTAGGGCACTCAAGGTATAGCTCTAGTGCTCTCCCCAGCCCCACTAGAGCTATACCTTGAGTGCCCTACCATCCATTCTTAATTAGCACATTCGTTTAGATAATATCACCAACTTTAATTTTAACACCTATGTGTTCTTTTGTACTATTGTTGTTGACATCTTTTGATGATCTGCTTCTATCACTGCTTGTTTGTCCCTACAACCACACTCCCACTCCACTTCTCTCTCTCTCTCTCCGCCCCCCCCCCCCCACACACACCTTAAACCAGCTTATATTTCAACTCTTTCTTGGACTCGAACTCAAGTTCTGTCGAAGGGTCATGAGGACTCGAAACGTCAACTCTTTTCTTCTCCTCCGATGCTGCCAGACCTGCTGAGTTTTTCCAGGTAATTCTGTTTTTGTTTTTGTTTGGGAGTATGCTTACTGACCAATAGCAGATCATGCACCCAACTAATCAATCTGCATCCAGAAGAGGATTGTACATGAGCTCTTTCAAAAAATTTATTCGGTATGTAAAACCCTCCAAATGGCCTCCTGTTGTTCTGTAACTATTCTATGCTTCTATTCTTTCCAATCTTAATGACCCTGGCTCCTGATTTTAATATAAGGTTCATTATGACATGTTTTTAGTTTCATTCATGGGATGTGGGTGTCACTGCACATCCCTAATTACAAACTGAATGGCTTGCAAGGGCATTTCAGAGTCTACCACATTATTGTGGGTCTGAAGTCACATAAGCCAACCAGGTAAGGATGGCAGATTTCCTTCCCTAAAGGGCATTAGTGAACCCAATGGGGTTTTTAACAACAATGGTCAACATTAGACTTTTAGTTCTAGATTTTTCATCAAATTCAAATATCACAATCTGCCATGGTGGGTTTCAAACCCAGGTCCCCAGAGAATTACCCTGGGTATCTGGAGTACTAGTCCAGTGATAATACCATCATGCCACCACCTCCCTATTGTAGTTGGAAAGGATGATCATTATCTGACCTACTTAGTGTATACTTGTGGATATGGTGAATTGACAGAGGGTTGCTGAAGCAATGGATGGTGCCTTGGCTGGAATAGATGCAGGAGTATAGGAGGCGTGGGTTACTCTTATTGTAAGAATTACTGTCAATGTAGTTGAATTGATACTGAGTTTGCTACTTAGAAATTTTAACATATGTTGTTCAAGACTTAACCTGTTGAAGATAAAGTTAGGTATTGCTTTTCATTTCCAGCAGGGAAATTCATGTGGGTTTTATTAATTCTCCTTGCTGGATATTTCCTGCTGGTGCACTGCTACTGGTACATGGGCAACTGGACTGGAAGATATTTCTGTAAACAAATTTTTGTTGTTGAAACCAGTTTTAATTCAAATTAAAACACCACCCATTCCTTCTGCAGACTAAGGGTGACCTGAGCAAGATGACAACGACCAAGCACTCTTACTCCTGCTGATCCCCAAAAGCTATCCGTATAATATATATACGGTAGAGTAACACAGAACTGGCTCTTTTTACATACAGTCCTCAGATAATTTCCAAAATAAATGTTGATAGAATGTTGGTGAGAGTGGCCCAGAAAGACTCCCATTACACTTCAAAAGTCTTCTTCAAACTTGCAAAAGCAAGTGAACAGTCAAAGATGATATACCTTTAAGTGACACTCAAACCTCTGCAATGACTAGTTTACTCCCAACCAGTTGACTGCTGTTTTGAGAGGGCATAAGTGTGGTCACCAAGATGCTGTCTAGCTTCCATACTGAGAACTAGCAGGCAATCTAAGCAGCAATCAGTTGCTTAACACTACCATAGGCAGAATTTCCGAGTCCAAGCTGCAACTCCTTTATTGACCCGACCCAAAATTTTGACATCAATTTTGCATTCAATGCACTCAAACTATCAGCGATCATTTGGCATCGAATGTTCTCATTTGGAATGAGTTGAATGCAGATCAGCAGTATTTTGCCATTTTTGACATCAAATGGCAAAAGATGGTTGAAGACATCGAGTGCGCTCAAAGCTATCCTGTATGCTCAAAGCTATCAAGTGCACTTAAAGCTATCCATTACCTTCAGCAACCTACATTGAAAAATACAAGGCAATTCAATACTTTGAATAAATTCATATATTAGTTTTTTCATTTAGACCAAAAAATCTTTCCACGATACAGTACATGCTTGAGAGCACCCACCAGATTCCCATCAGTTCTTAATTCAATTTAGTCTCAGGGTATATACTTTCCACCCACCCACCCTCCAATCTCAGGGTCTAAACTCTTGTCCCCTCACCCCCCTAGTCTCAGGGTCTAAGCTCTCACATCCCCAGTTTCAGAGTCTAAAATCTTCCCTTGATATCTTCTCCCTTCAGTCTCTAAACTCTTCCTCTCCCCTCCTTTCTCCAGTCTCCAGAACTCTTTCTCCCTCCTCTCCCTCCAGTCTCTAATATCTTACCCCCTCTCCCTCTAATCTTGTACACCCTCTCTCCCTTCAATCTCTTACTCACTTTCTCTCTCCAATCTCTTTCCACCCTAATCCCTTACCCTCTCCCTCCCTCCAATCTCTTATCCCCTCCCTCCAATCTCTTACCCCCATTCAATTAAGCCCTCCAATCTTCTTAACTCTCCCTCAAATCTCTTACCCCCCCTCCTCCCTCCTCCCTCTTACCCTCACCCCCAAATCAATTTATGGGGAGGCAATGGTGTAGGGGTATTGTCACTGGGCTAACAATCTAGCAACTTGGTGATATCCTGGGGACCCGGGTTCAAATCCCCCCACAGTAAGTGATGAAATTTGAATTCAAAAGAAAATCTGGAATTAAAAGTCCAATGATGACCATGAAAGCATTGTTGATTTTGTAAAAACCATCTGGTTCACTAATTTCCTTTAGGAAATGGGAATCTATCATCTTTACCAGCTCTAGCCTACATGTGACTTCAATGTGGTTGGCTCTTAAATGTCCTCTGAACAAGGGCAATTAGGGATGGGCAATAAATGTTGGCCTAGCCAGCGACGCCTACATCCAATCAATAAAAAAAAATCTCTTAACTCCCCTCCATTCTCTTAATCCCTCCCTCCCTCCAATCTCCAGGCCTTGAGCCTGCTGTCACCACCGAAATCCAGGTCTCAGGTCCTGTGAACTCGTAGATCTGGGCCGTCCCTGCGGAGATTCTGGCTACCCCTCCCCCCACTACCCTCAAAGAACCAGACTGCCCCCCCCCCCAACCCCCTGGAGAAATAGGCCACTCCTGACTCCCTCAACCCACCCCCTCTCCGAAATACTTATCTTGTTGCCGGCTGGCCCTGCAAGCTGAGCTCTGGTTTGGGAAAGAGGGAAGGGGGAAAGCTAGAGTGGGAGGGGTTTGGGGGAGAAAGAGATGGAGAGAGAGATGGGGAGAGGGGAAGAGAACTGCTGCAATTTGGGGGTGGATGGGGGGGTGGGTTCAGGGCAGAAGAAAATTGCTCAGGGTTGGTGGTGGGGGAGGAAATCTCTCCAGGGGGGCAGACAGCGGGGGGAGAAAACTCCTGCAACCTATGGCGGGGTGGGTGGCGCTGGGGGGCTGGCAGGGTTGTGCTGCACTAAGTTACAAAGAAAAACACACAATTAGCTTATTAAAACTTATGTTAAAACCTGCTTTTTCTAAAGTTAGCTCACTTTTAGGATGTTTGAAGCTGTAGAAATTCAGAAATATGGAAAGTAAACTCTGATCATTTTTGGTGCATTCGAATGCTTAAGTGATGTTGCTAATCGCAAATGTTTGTGCCCTGTTGTCTGAGGCAATTGATGTCAGTTATGTTACTTGGATTGTTAAATGGTAAGTAAATAATTGCTTTTGAGCTCAATTGATACCGAATGATAGTTAAATGATTGCTTTTGAGTGCAATTGATTTCAAACTTGTACAATTGAATGCTGTTGAACACAAATGTCAAAATTTGTGGGTTGGGAAGATGGCATCTTGAATTAAACGTGGGCTGAACTGGCATTTCAGCTTAAGAAACATGATATTGCTGGATAAATACATAATTGTTGTTTTCCCAAATTGACTTTTAGGTCACTTGCGAAATTCATCCAATCAGTTACCTGACTTCTGTGGCCAGATGGCCCCACTGTGTGACATTGCATAGATCTCCTGTGCCTGCTTGAAATTAGCCTATGGCATTAAAATTAAAAGCACTCATCAATTTCACGGTCACAGACAAAGCTGACTGGACAAATAATCTTGGCGCCAATCTTCATATAGTTGGCACAGCTCATCTATTGCCTCTCTGGTAGAGCATACCATTCTATTGTAATGCTCCTCACTCATGTCTTCATAGTAATTGTGTGGCATGTAAATCCTTCAAAGGGGGGGTAATATCTTGTAGGGCACGTTCTTTTCAAACACTGCCTCCCTCTTTTTTTCATTTTGCACTGCTCTTCTTCCTCCTCCACAAAAATTACAATCCAGGGAAAGCCAACTGAAAATCTGGTATCTGATATTTAGTGGACAGAACTTTCCAAGCCTGCTGGTGGCGGACGTGATAGGTGGCGTGCGCAGAAAATATGGTGCGACATGCTTCACAACAGCGTGAAGGCAGGTCGCGATCGTCTGCTCAGCCCACCGACGGTGGGCCGCATTTCCTGTCATTGGTCGGTGAGGTGCTAATTGTAATACATTAGCATATAATTAAAAGACCATCCCACAAGGCTCTTGGAACCCCGCCATATCATCCATCCACGTCGGCGGGAAAGCACACCGATGTGTCTCACTACAGCACACAGGCGACATGCACTTGGTGGTCTTCACTTTGGGGGGGACTGAGGTGAGTGAGCAGCAGCATTCTCCACAGCTTGCCCGCTGTTTACTGGCCTTGGGAGTGTAGGGGCGGTGGGGGAGGGGGTGGGGGCAGGTGCCTGGCCCTGGAGGCAATTGCTGAGGGAAGGGGATGGTGGCCAGGGGCAAGTGCTGGCCAGCCTCGGAGGTGACTGCTGAGGGGGGTTGGGGGGTGGGGTCAAGTGCTGCCCTGGCGCTACATCCCACGCATAGGCAATCGAGGTGGGGGGGGCAGGGTAAGCGAGGGGAAATGGCCACGCATTAGGGGCACCTGACCATCTCTCTGCAGCTGAGACTGATCAGGCGCAGCCAAGGTGATATGATTGCAGTCAGGTTCCTAGCCTGCCCGCCCATGCAAGCGACACAGAGGCACCAAAGGGCCACCAAGCGCTCCATACCTTACCTTGCACTCCCCCCTCACTGCCCCCCCCAACCCCAACCACCACCACCCCCACCCCCACCCCCCCACCCCCCCAAACCACCACCATCCCTGGCACAGACTTCGAGTCCGCCACCACTTGATTGGACCATGGAGCAGTCGGACTGCACATGTACAATCTCCTCGCCGGCGCTGGCCATGTAACAGTCACTGCTGGAGGTGCTCACAGCCCCTGGCAATCTCAGCATTCAGGTTTGGACCAGTGTCCCCCATGTTGCAGGTTGACAGGGCAGCCATGCAGCGCACTCATCTCTGGCCATCTGAGGGATGACCAGCACTCTCCGGGAAGCATTAAGGGTTGGTCACACAAGGCCAGGAAAGGTGATAAGTACAGCTATGATAATCACATCTCTCTCTTTCATGCTGCAGGAGGAACACGTCAGGATCATGGATCCTGGTGACCTAGCTGTATGCCTGATGGCCTACAGAGCCCATAGAAGATGGAGGAGAAAGTGACTGAGACACTTGGCCACACAAAGGCAGGAGCAGCAATCTCATGAAGGGGCAGCAGAAGCTCCCACAGGCTTTCCAGGAGCAACAGCGAGCCGTGGCTGGTTGGCGCCTAGTGACACCCAGGGTCTATAGACACCACCTGCCATCCCTGCAGATGACTGAGAACTAGTGTCGCTGATGACTGCACATATCTAAGGATCTGGTGACTCACATCTGCAACTTGCTGCAGGACTTAGCACCAAGGGGACATGGAGGGAATCCAATGCTAGTGGCTGTGAAAGTGACCACAGTGCTCAATTACTATGCCAGTGGGTCTTTCAGGGCTCCAAAGGGGACCTTTGTGGGATATCACAAGCCACCACCCACAAATGCATCCATCAGGTCACGGATGCCACCTTCTCCAAGGCATATAACTTTGTGCATTTTGCCCGGGACTGGGACAGCCAGGATGCAAGGGCCATTGGATTGGCCCTGATATCAGGATTCCCACAAGTGCAGGGTGTGATTGATTGCACTTATTTGGCGCTCAGGTCTCCATCGTTATGTTCAGTGGACTTCATCAACTGCAAGTGCTTCCACTCACTGAATGTGCAGCTGGTATGCAACCACCAGAAATGCATCCTGCAGGTATGCGCACTGTTTTCAGGAAGTGTGCACAATGCCTACATCCTGAGTCACTCGCAGATCCCTGAAGTTTCCGATGAGGAGGACGCCAATGGGGGATGCGGCTGAGGGGGTCCTCGGTGGTGACGATGACAGGGATGAGGCTCTCGCACTGGCTAGAAGAGGCAGGCACACTCAGAAGGCCCTCATAGCTGTCAGATTTGTGAAGGATGATGACGACATGCAGTGAGGTGTTCCCATAGATCCTCACATCACAGTTGTGAACATTTGACTCCAGTCTGGTTTATCGCAGTGGCAATACCCTTTGAGAATGCCCCTGTCATGGAAATGCAGTGGAGGCCCTAATAGTTGCTCTATCGCAGTTGGATGATGACAACATGCAGTGAGGACACTCCACAGGTCTTCACATGGCCTCTGAGAATGTCTAACTCCTGTCTGGCCGAGGGCAGCTTGCTTGCGCTCCATGATCAGGGCCATCTCAGAGACTCAGCCATGAAACTTTAGACGCATCTGATACTGTGTCCGCCTTCAGCACTTCAACCTTTCAGGAGCTGGTGCACAGCATCACTGGTCACAGGTGCAGGTGTGATGGGGGCTAGACCCACCTTTTAAAGGTGCTGAGAGCCCACAGAGTATGAGAGAACTCTGTGGTCCCTGCCCACTACATTCTGGCAGCTATGACCAGCACCGCCAAGGTGCAGGTATCAGTAATGTTTCCAGGGAGTGTGAGGCTGGACCATCACTGGTCTGAAGGCTGCACAGGGAAGAGGCCCTGGACTGAGACTGAGCCTTTTACCTTGTGCAGAAAGATTTCACATCTGAGTGACAAGAACACTGCTCATCAGAACAAGGAACCACAGGCAGGGAGATATTATTAGGAGTTTATTGACAATAGTGAACAGTGTGTACAAACGATCAACACCCATGGCCAGGCTGTGCAACTACTTTTACCTAACTTTCCTAACCCTGCCGCTATGTCTTGTTGCTCCCTGGACATCCACAGCAGAGGTGGAGGCAGCCTGCTGACTCTTATGCCCTCGCGGGCGTCCCCTGGAGGACTGAGACTTGGAGGGCCCCGGCCTGCTTTCAGAGTCCTACAGTGCAGGAGTGACGTCCTGGACCAAGGTCTCCATGATGGCTGCCATCCTGCCAGTGTTAACCTAGCACTGGCATTGCAACACACCTCAGCCTGAAGACGGACGGACTACTCCATCGCACCTTGCAATCTGAGGAGCGCAGGGGACATTCTTCCCTGATGTTCCCGAGCTTGTCTTTGCAGCTCCAGCAACTGTGACATAATCGAGGTCCAGAGGCTCGTCATCTGACTCGGACTCAGCAATGTCCTGGCCTCCAGCAATCCTCTGAGTGTCAGGGACCTGGGAAGTCTCTGCCACTGCCTGCTGCGTATCAGACAGTGCAATGTGCTCACCAGATTGTGATCCTGGGCATTTCTAAAGCTAGATCCCACCAAGGTGTGTGTCCCTGTACTGGTGGAGGGTGTGGGTGAGTGCTGTGATGGGACTTCAGGGAGAGAGCTCTTCAGATTCCTCTTCAGAGGTTTCCTTGGGGCTTGATTGGAGGCCCTGGGTCATGGACTCTGCCAGCTGTTTGGCAGATGTGCCTGCAAAAGCAAGGGGAGATAATTAGTGCATGGCAGTGGCCTGTGAAACAGGACACATCACTCACAGTATGGTTGTCTGACAGATGTTGCACTGCTGGATCCTCACTTGGTAGAGCAGCGCCGACCTCACTGTCAACACAGGAATGGTCCTTAGCTGGATGGCTCTGTTTTCAGATTCTGTCAGAACTTTGATTTCTTGCATTCCCCCCCCCCCACCCTAACCTCCACTTGTCTGCTACCTTTCCCTCCTGTTGTGAGCCAGTTTGTCCTGCATGGATAGAGATGGGAAGAGTGTATCAGGATGCCTGCTGCACCAGATAAGTATGCCTGGCCTGGGTGGACGGTGAGTGGTCTCATGGACGGGATGAGGACAATGACGGTGTGTGTGAGAGTGAATGGTGATGTCGCTTGCACTGGCGGTGAGTGAGGGCTCTGTGAATGTGTGATGGGTTTGAGTTGGGAGTGATGAAAAGAATGACTTACCCTGGTGGAATGGAGGAGATCATTCATTCTTTTGCGGCACTGGGAAGCTGTCCTCTGCAGGCATTCGCGTTGACCACCACCGCTACCACCTCCCAAGACGGGTTGGTGACATTGTGTTCCCCATCCTGCGGCCAGAGTGGGGGTAGAACAAATCCCGCTGGGCCTCTACGGTATCCACAGTCGCTCGAGGAGCCTGTTGTTGAAGCGGAGGCTGCAGTCTTTTTGCCTTTGCAGGCCATGTTTCCCAGACAGCGGTGGTGAGCTGGTAGGCGATGTGTGCTTTGCTGGCGGCTGCCTTTTAAAGATGGTGGCTGGCGTGATGCAAAAGCGGGGTGATGGCGAGCGGGTGAATGAGACCCACCCGGCACGGAAACGGCATGTTTCCCGGGAATGCATAAATAATGAGCCGGGCTCAGGAAAATAGAATGTGAAAAGCCACCATTTTCATCAGTAGGTAGGGCTCCATTTTACCCGCCCGCTACTGCACTTAGTGCAATTCTGGGAAAATTCCTCCCAGTGTGTCTTACTGTGGGTAGGAGCAAAAATATTCCTCACAGGCTGCAGCATGACCAAAAAGTAAAGCACTGCCACCAATGATACCAGCAGCAGTTTTATTTCATTCTAAGGGAGTGCAAGCCATGGATTTTAGAAACTCCAACCCAAGTTCTCATTTTCTATACGCCAACAAGATACCGACAGCATCGATAAGCACCCACATGGAAGACCATAAATCATGTTGGGAATTGCCATCAGAAATCCGGCTGGGAGAATTCCGCCCCAGAGTGCACAAGCAAAATTCTTGTTTTATTGATTTGGCAACAGAAACTTGCCAAAAACACCAAGCAAATTTGTGGCACAGTACTTTAATTTTAATCTTACCTGTTGTAAACTATTAAGCAATCCCGAATACTTATTTTATTCTGCTGTTCGTCTAGAGAGGTGAACTATAGGTTAAGGCACAGAAATAAACTGTCAAACATGAAAGGGTATTTTAATATACTTTTGCGTGTGGTGGCCAGTACTCCAGCTGCTTCTGCCAGCCACTAATATCATGTCCAGGGGAAAATTTTCTAAGGGTGTGTTATGGGTGAGAATTTAGTGTTAGGACTTCCTAACTCATTTAACTTTTGCAGCTAGAATATCGTTCTCCACTGAGTGTTAGCAAAATGAGTTTGATAGAATCTTGTGTGCGTAGAGCCTAAAAATTGATGGGAAACTCTGGTACACTCGAGATTTGGAGTGTTGTTTACACCAATCAGTTGTGGTGTCATTGGAAAATAACAGACATTTTGGCAGAGTTGCTAACAAAGATTACGTAGAGGCAACAAAAATAGCTAAAAGCAGTGACAAAAATATGGGCACTCCAGCCCGTTCTCCGACAGACTAATTCCATATCCTCTGTGTTTCCAATTAAAGTCTGCTCTTTAACCATGTCTGATAGTTTTTCTCCTGAATGGAATTATCTGTATGCTGAGTCCGTGAGTCATTGTATAAGATTTCAACTCCACTGCTGTTACCGTAACATGAAAATATAATTTCCAGTATACATTCTGATTCTGTTCCCTCCTTTGGCTGAAGTCCTGTGGCTACCAATGTCATGACTATCCTCACCATTTTCCTACATCCATTCACACTCCTATTTGGCTTACTGCCAGCAGAATAAGGAACCTTTATCATTCAAAGGCTTGCCAGGCTTCTGTTCCTGGCATTCTTTAGCTTTGGCACAAGTAAGTCTCTCTATCAATAAATGTGAACAAACAACTTTTTGCCATTCGGAGCAAATAATGTATAAAACTCCCACCGGAGCTAGGAATGCACAAAGGCATATGGCCTCTCAGCTGCCCAAGTCCTCACACCAGAAAGGATTCCTTTGCTGAGCATAGGCCAGACACATCTTTCTCAAATTCCATAGACACAAATGCTGCAGTAACAAGTGATCAGTCTAATGGAAAACAGTAACACTAATCCTTTCAACAAATATCCCACCCATGTGTGGGGCATTTGCTAAAAAAGCCCTCAACTACAAGGGCAAAAAGATCATGGACTTCTGCATCAATATGCTTCATCTGTTCAGCTGCTTCCGCTCCTTCTCTTCCCTTCCCCTTGTCCACCAAGTTAAGCCTCCCCCCAGGACACCCTGCTCCATTCTGAAATCTTCATTTCACACCTTTCTCTCCCAACTCACAAGCACATTCACATCCATGCAACGCATTTTCAGTTTGTTTTTGCCCTCATGCCCATTAACCTGCTGACCATCCAACTTCTCTTCCTGGCCCCAAAGCTAGCTGACAGTAAAAATGGTTTTCTCTCCTCCTGCCACTGTGCCCCCCACACTTCCCTTCAAAACTGCCATTACTTCTTCTGCATCCCTCCTCTCTTCAGCTCCATTGATATCTGTGCCTTCAGCACCAAGGCCCCATGCTTTAGAATGCCATTGCTAAACCAATCTGCCTCTCCACCTCTCTGTCCTCCTTTGAGACTTTTCTTGAAACTTACTTCTGTGACCAACATTTTTGCCAACCTCACTTCTACCTTTTACTTTGGTTTATCATTCATTTTTTCCCTTATGCCGTTGTGAAATGCCTTGGAATGTTTTTCTGCTTAAAGGCAGGGTCACAGAATTGTAGCTGCGCAGAACAAGGCCATTTGGTCCATCGTATCTGCAACTGCTCTCCGAATGCCTATTAATGTCATTCCCCACTTTCTCCCCTGCACATTCTTCCTTTTCAGATAACAGTTTCATTCCGTTTTGAACGGTTCGATTGAGAACCTGCCTCTGCCACATTCTCAGTGCATTCTAGACCCCAACCACCCATTGCATGGAAAAGCTTTTCCTCATGTCAATTTTTTGCTTTTTTGCCAACTACTTTAAGTCTATGCCATGTTTGAATCCCTCCAGTCTGGTTTTCGTCCCTGCCATAGCACTGAAAAAGGTTTTGTCAAAGTCAAAAATGATAAATGTGACAAAGGTAAGCTCTTCATCCTTCTCAACTTGTTTGGGGTTTGTGATACAGTTGACTGCACCATCCTTCTCCAACACCTGTTGTCCAGCTGGGTGGACCTGCACTTGCTGGCTTCATTCATAGCCAGAGCATTACCTACAATGGCTTCTCTTCCTTCATTGTCCCCAAGGATCCATCGTTGGCACCTTCATATTTATCATCTACATGCTACCCCTCAGCAACATCATCTGAAAACCCAGCTCTACCTCACCACCATCTCTTGCAAGCTCTCCACTAATTCTAAATTATCAGTCTGCTTGTTCAGGATGAGCAGAAATTTCTTCCAATTAAATATTAGGAAGACCAAAGTTATTGTCATTAGTCCTCAATGTAAACTCCATCCCCTAGCCACCAACTCCATTTCTATTCCTGATAACTGTTTGAGGCTGCACCAGACTATTCACAAGCTTAGTATTACACTTGCCCCTGAAATGAACTTCCAACCACATGTCCGCATCATCACTAACACTGACAATTTCCATCTGCCTCAACTTACCTGATGAAATCTTCATCCATGCATATGTTGCCTTTAGACATGTCTATTCCAATGCACTCCAGGCCAGTCTCCCACATTTTACCCCCATTAAACCTGGGATCATCCAAAACTATGCACCAAGCCCTATCCACCCAGCATCACCCCTGTGCTTGCTGATCTACATCATTCACGTTTAAGCAATGACTCAGCTTTAAAATTCTCACCCTTGTTCCCAAATCCCTCCATGGCCTTACCCCTCCTATCTCTCTAATCTGTACTAGTCTTCCAGGCTATCTGATTCTTCCTATTCTGGCCTCGTGAACATCACCAATTTTGATTGCTCCATCACTAGTGGCCATACCTTCAGCTGCCAAGGCCTTGAGCTCCCAATTCCCTCCATAAATCTCTCCACATCTCTACCTCTCTTTCATCCTTTAAGATGCTCCTTAGAACCTACCTCTTTGGCCCAGCTTTTGGTCATCTATCTTAATGTTGTTTTAACTGACTTGGTGTCAAACTTTGCTTTATAATGGTTCTGTGAAGTACCTGGGATGTTTAAGGTGTTAAACGTGCTATGTAAATACAAGTTGTTGTTTTAATATAGCATTTATTCCTCTAAATTAAGATGGGAATAAATGTGTAAACTCTTACTGAAATTAACATTAAACTAATTTGAAGGGGTATATGGAAAGGTAAAACTTCACTTTTATAAAGAGAATTATGGACTTCAATGCAGGATTCACCTGTGCAGAAAACTGAAAAATGCTTTATGTCCCCAATTTTTTTTGCTTTTGTCATGTCCCAGTACATTCTGAACTTCAAACTATTTTTTACATTGGAAAACTGACCACAAATGGCTGCAAAAAAGATGGCCGTCTTATTTTGCGTATTGAAACCACTCCCCAGTCTCAAGAGGAACAAAAGAAATTTACCAGATTGCTGTGGTATCAATGTCCTTTCCTGAAGCTAATTCAAAAGGGTAACTTCAAATTGAATGGGTCTTTCGCACACGAGGATACTGGCTGTCTCAAACTCACAATACAGGATGTATAACCAACCCCTAACTACCCACCTTATTTGGTAAAGGACTTTAGCCTTGTTAATGGTCATGTGATGAGACAGCCATGCTATCTGTTTGTTTTTAAAACAGCAGAAACTGTTCTATAGACAGAGTTCCACCAAAAGCCACTGAAGCAGCTGCAAGTCATCTAAACAGCCAATTAAATAAAAATGAAAGTGGGAGCTCCTAACCAAGAGAAGGACTTACCCAACCTGTTCCAATTTTATATTCACCTCAGAGCCAACCACCTGGAAATTCAACTATATGAAGCCTTGCAGCTTACTACGAATCCTCTGCTTTACAAGACCTTCGCTTCAACTAAAGCATCAATTTCATCTATGAAACTATAGGTCTGCCACAAAAGATACTGAGATAACTGAGAAACAGAGTTGAAACTGTATTGTTATTATGTTCATTTGTATCTCATCTGTGTGTGTGTGACAAGTGAGTGAGGCATCGTGTTTAAACATTGGGGCAAGCGTGGGATAATAAATAATTTTCCTTATTTTGAAACTTGGAAAAAGCTTCCCGCTGGAATATTTAATTGAGACAATCACGCCAAGGGTAAGAAAACACACACACTGTACATACAAACACATTGATCATGGACATTAAAGAAGAATACAAAAATTTTGTTCATGACACTATAACCTGAATTTATAGGATGGCGGGGTCTTATTTCCCGCCCTTAGAATCGGCAGGGATGTGATCCATTAGAAGTCGACATCAGTGGGGATGCATTCCTCGCCAACCCCACCTGTCCTACAGCCAATTTACGCTCCAACAAGCATTAATTCTGCCTCTCACTCAGGAGGGCTGACAAGTGGCATTCGCACCACACAAGTGCCAGGCAATGATCATCTTCAACAAGAGAGAACCTAAACATCGCCCCTTGATGTTCAATGGCATTACCATCACTGAATCCCCCACTATCAACATCCTGGGGTCACCATTGACCAAAACCTGAACTGGACTAGCCATATAAATACTGCAGCTACAAGAACAGGTCAGAGGCTAGGAATCCTGCGACGAGTAAGTCACCTCCTGACTCCCCAAAGCCTGTTCACCATCAACAAGGCACAAGTCAGGAGTATGATGAATACTCCCCACTTGGCTGGATGAGTGCAGTTCCCACAACACTCAAGAAGCCTGACACCATCCAAGACAAAGCAGTCCGCTTGATTGGAACCACATCCACAAGCATTCACTCCATCCTCCATCACACAGTAGCAGCAGTGAGTACCATCTACAAGATGCACTGCAGGAATTCACCAAGGCTCCTTAGACAGCACCTACCAATCCCACAACAACTACCATCTAGAAAGACAAGAGCAGCAGATAGATGGGAACACCACGATCTGGAAGTTCCCCTCCAAGCCACTTACCATCCTGACTTGGAAATATATCACCATTCCTTCACTGTCGCTGACTCAAAATCCTGGTACTCCCTCCCTAACAGCACTGTGGGTGAACTTACACCACATGGACTGCAGTGATTCAAAAAGGCAGCTCACCACCACCTTCTCAAGGGCAACTAGGGATGGATAATAAATGCTGGCCCAGCCAGTGAAGCCCACATCCTGTGAATGAACTTTTAAAAAAGTTCCACCTTAAAGAGCTGTTGACCAATCAGGTTGTCCAGCAGGTCTCCAGTCCCTGCAGTGTCAGCGCTGCTGTGGACACAAGAGGAAGTTCAAGAAGACGTTGGAGACTAAGTCCTGGAACCGGAGGCTCAGGTAAGTTCAAGGGGTCCTAGGGCAGAGAGGGTATGGAAGGCCTAGGAGGTGTGGGGGGAGTGCGGGGTAAGAGCCATGACGGGGGCTGCCTGAGCCTTAAGGGAGAGGCCACAGAGAGGGAGGTCCAGAGACCACGACCTTAAGGAGGGAGGGGGTGTCCGACTTCAGAAGGGGACTCCTCCCCCACCATCAACACCACCCCGCAACTCCCCCCCCGCCCCCACCATCAACACCCCCCACCCACCCCCGCCCCCACACCCACCCACCCCTTTGTAACTTTGATGTATTTCGTGCTTCCTCATGGAGGATCAATCATTCCAGCAGCCTAAAAATTGAGGCTGGGTGGGAAACAGCCCTTCAGTGGCCATTAGTTGGCTATTTAAGAGCCTCAACTGGGACAAGGGTGGGCTTCCCATCCCATCCCAGGCCTTGCCCTCCCCAGTGTAAAATCGCTTTGTGGTCAGGGTGGGCGGGAACCTGGAGGGAATCTTGTCCCTCCAATTTCATGCTCCCCCAACCCCTCCCCCTCCACCCTCTCCACTGCCTAAAACTTGCTGGTGGGGGAGCATAAAAATCTCTCCTATGTATTGTTGCAATGGTACTTTTAGAATTCAATGCCTCCTATGAAGAGCCCCATACCATATTTGACTTTATGGCTGCTTTTTGGTACCTGCAAACTATCTGGACTCCTAACTCCCTTTTCCCCTTTTCATCTACCACTCTATTGTTTACTGATTTAGATGCTTTGATCTGCTAATATTATATCCAAAGCGATCTTTTCTTTAATCTTGCAATTAACCAATTTATGTCATTTTGAATTTTTTTCCACCTTGTTCTTCACAATTTATCATATGCCTTACCTTAATATCCTGTGTAAACATACATAGACTCCGCTTGACTCCAAATGCAGGTCCGACCACAGCACCACTACCTCCACTACAGGTAGGGCAAGGAAGCAGGTTCCAAATCCACCCCAGCCAGAAAGGGGAATTGAATCCCATGCTGCTAGTACCAATTTGATCCACACCAGTCATCCGGCCCCCCAAGGAATCCAAGTTTCTGTGGCAACATACACTTTGGAGTTATGGATAGCATTGGTAGAGGCTCCAATTTCCTTCCATCACATGGCTGACCAGGAATCTCTCCTGTTCTTACCTCCTGCCATTGACATATGTTGGAATGATTTACAAGTTGGTGCACACCTTGTTTGGCTATGTTATGAACCCATCCTTCAGTGGGACTTGAACTCAGAGCTTCTGGCTCAAAGGCAGGGATGCTATCCATTGCACTACAAGATCACCATGTTAGGCAATATATACACAATTCTAGTGGTCTCAAAAATCTAGCTGATGTTCCCTAATCAATTTATATTTTCCCAAGTGCTCACTGAGGCATAGGGCTACCTCAGCGAGCTGAAGATTTTTATCAATATAAATAAAGAATTTTAAAATAATGAAAACATGTCTCCTCACGTGATTCTGTCACATGAGCAAGGACATGTAAAATATGAATGCAAGAAGTTTTTTTATCACTGGACAAAACCTCATCCCGCCTGTGGATGTTTCATCAAAAGTGCAAAGGCCGCTTGGCCTTTTCGCCCGCCTGTCAACCGAACAGGCGAATTAGTTCCTTAAGGGCCTTAATAGGCTGCTCAATTGTCGGTGGGCATACTGCCAACTCCCGTGCGTGCCTGTTCGGTCAAAAGGCCTGTTTCAGTGCTTGAGTTCAACAACAACACCAACTTGTATTTATATAATATAATAAAATGTCCCAGGATGCTTCACATGGGCATTATAGGACAAAATTTGACACTGAGCCACATAAGTCAATATTAAGGCGGATAACCAATAGCTTGGTCAAAAAAGTAGGTTTAAGGAGCATCTTCAAAGAGGGAAATGATTTAGAAAGATGGGGAGGTTTAGGGAGGGAATTTGAGTGCTTAAGGCCTAGGCAGTTGAAGAAACAGCCACCAATAGTGGAGCAATTAAAATTGGGGATGCCCAAAAGGCAAAAATTAGATTAAGGTAGATGTTTCAGGGAGCTGTGGGGTTGAAGGTGATTACAAAGATAGGGAGGGGTGAGGCAATGGAGGGCTTTGAAAACAAGGATGAGATTCTTTTTTAAAAATTCTAAGTAATCCAATACTTAAACAGATCTTACTTTTCTATCGCCATAATTGTGCCTTCCCAAACTCCATTGTTCTATTATCCCATCTTTTCAAAAAATCCTATATCCTGTTATATTTAGATCCCAATTTTGCCCAGTTATACCTATGTCTTTGTAAATGCAACCACATTATGCCTCTCTAGATGGCTCTGTGCTCCTAATTCCTCTATGTTTCTTGGACTACTCATACCATTAGTCTAAACACTACTTATTTGGTTGACTGCTTTCTCCTCTTATGTTTCCCACTTATTAGTCACCTGCTTCTTTTAATTTGTCATTCTGCTTAATTTCTGTAAAGCTTTCCATCTCTATCATATCAAACCTTCCCCCTCCTATGTACGCAATTTTGAAATTTTAACTTGTACCTTGATAACTTAACTCCCCTCACTCTGCTCTGATTATTGCAAGGACATTAGTATAAAGTTGGGTTAGGTGAATCTTACCACAACTTTTCAGCTTCCCAGATCTGGTCCCAATGTCCCAGAAATCTGAAACTCTCCTTTCCATATCATCTATCAAATGGTTCTTTGTTGTGCCTAATCTAGCCCTCTTCAATTGATCTAGCATGTGTTCCCAAGAGTAGTCTTTGCATTAGTCTCGTTATCTTCTCTTTAATCTAGTATTTACTCCCCAATGTTTCTCTTTAGAAGACTTTCATCCTACTCTTTCCTTTGTCACTGGGTTCCATGTGATCCACCACTCTTGGCATTTCTCCCTCCATTTCTATTGGTTTCTCAGCTCACACAGTTAAGTCCCCCACTCTGTTACTTGAGTGACAATATGCAAATAATGATCTCCTGTTGTTGCTGCAAAAATGGCTATCAGGTTCTCTAAGATTAGCTTCACCACAACTATAATGTTCCTGTTCTATGTTACTCCCCATCCCATCATGGTTCTCAGTGCTGTAGCACTGCCCATGGCTATTCCCTCTAGTTTCACTGATCCCACCTGCATATCATAGACATCCAGCATTATATACTTCCAGAGTCAAAGAGGATCTCTGATTCTTCCTATATTCTCAATGAATGGCCATCCACTGCCTTTCCTTTGCTTAATTTTATCTTTCTACCTATGATGTGACCATATTCTGGAACTTACAATCTAGAACATCATCTTATGTCCTCTCCAACTGTTAAATAGTATTACATGGTATTTGGAGCACAAAAACAGGCCATTTATCCAACAGGCCCACATTGGTGCTTCTTTTGCTTGTGTCCTTTGATTTTAAGCTCAAGCAAGTCCAATTGGAGATGAGAAAACTAGAGCCAAGAAGGTTAAGAGACGACCGGACAGAGGTCTTCACGGTTACAAATAGTTATGACAAAATAAACAGTGATAGATTATGTCCACTTATTAGTGATATGGCAACAATTTGGCATGTATTTAAGACAATCTTAAAAAGAATTGCAAGGGAGATTTTTAAAAAATCTTCAGAAACAATGTTTATAATCTGGAATTTTATGCTACAAACCATTGCTAAAGCAGAGACTATTATTGAAGCAGATAGTTGCTTTAAAAAGAGGAATATTAAAGAGTGGAGAAAAGAAGCAGGAGAGTGGCATTAGGCTAGATACCTGGAGTAAAACTTCAGCATAGATTTGATGGGGCAAAAAGCCTGTTTCTGTGCTGTAACATTTTATGATTCCACACCATTAACACTGAGGAGAGAAAAACTCAGTAGCAGTTTGAGCACTTATAAGTTTAAAGCTGTTATTACTTTCTGCTAATCCCTTTCTGTTTCTCAGCAACCTAGAAACTTACGTACACTAATGTTCTTTAATAGTACTAATGTTCAACCTGTGGCATGAAGTCATTAACCTTGTGGACCATTCAAAATATACTGAAGGTGGATTTGGGAGCACATTGGGGGAGGAGAAATCAGCTGTATGACATTATTGGAAAGAGAAAGTAACAGTTAGTATTGTTCATTTTTAAAATATGCATTTTTAAACATTTCAAAGAGGGAAATTAAATAACTACAATTGGAAAATTTAGTAACAAATCAACGTGTAATACTTTGCATGCTCAGAATTGGAAGTTAAGTAATCAATCAACCCCGTTTTTGTATTTGCAGATACTGACACAAGAGTACTTTAATAAGACTAAACACTGTTACTAGAACAATCAGTACTTCTCAGGAAGTGAACACCGGAATTGGATTGTGCTGAACTGTCAACAGATGATGAATGAGATGAGGTGTGTCGAGCTTGATGGAACAGTGTACAATAGCACCAAGCTGAAAGCTAACTTGAGCAACTTGGTGTCCTCCAGCAACCCCCTGTCCTGAACACTTCAATTAGCTCCTCTAGACCCAGCCGCCTGTTCTATTTTCCGGTCAGTCTTTTTCAATCGCATTCAACTTTATTTTCTACTTGGAGCTCCGTTATTCACTTTCTGTCTTTCTAACGCCTTTTCAAAGCTCGATTTACTTTGATGAATCATCCAGAACATATCAGCTCCTTCCAGCTTTTTAGAAAAATACATTCACAGGTTATTTTATACACAATAACTGTCACTTTATATTATTATGCACTATATCTGGCCACCTTGCTGTTATTACCTGTCTTCTCCTTTGTTTTGACCAAGGGAAATTCCCTGTCTTCTCTTTTCAGTTCTGATTAATAAATAGTCTCTCTCCGAATATCTAACATTTCTTTTCTAGATGCTGATGCTGCTTTTGTGTATGAATAACATTTTTGTTTCATTTTTCAGATTTCAAGCTTCTGCCAGGCAACTAGAATTAGAATCACCCCATGCCTCACTTTAAGAGCTTAAATTTTGAATAAAAGGCTAGTTTTTCACATGCAAGGCTTTCTTTTCAGGGAAAATTCTTTGGTTAACCATTTTTTAAAGCATCATTAACTTGTTTCTTTTCAATAATAGTATTAAAATAATACAAATAACCAAATTTATTTTAATTGTGTTAACAGCTGAAATAAATAATTGCATACTACAATTTCATGCAAACACATTAGGCAATGCACTACTCGACGTGGCAGGCGAATTACATTTGAAAACAAAGTTTTGTTTTAAAGTATTCTTTTGGTTTGAACTGCTGCTATAGAAAAGATAAAAGGAGGTGTTCTGTTGCACCCATGTTCCAAAAGGGGTGTAAAGGTGAACCAAGCAACTACGAGCCAGTCAATTTAACCTTGAAGGTGGGAAAATTTTTAGAAATGATAAGCTGGGCAAAAATAACAGTCACCTGAACAAGTGTGGATTCATTAAGAAAACCCACCATAGGTTTGTTAAGGGCAATTGTGCTTAACTAACTTGAATGAGTTTTTTGATGAGGCAGGTTAATTGAGGTTAATGCAGTTGAGGTGGCATTTGTGGACTTTCAAAAGACATTTGATAAAATGCCACATAATAGACTTGCCAGCAAAGTTGAAGCCCATGAATAACAGGGACTGTGGCCACATAGATGAGAAGTAGGCTAAGCAACAGGAAACGGAGAGTAGCCATGAACAGTTATATTTCGGATTGCAGGAAGGTATGCGTTAAGTGGGGTTTCCCCAGGGGCCAGTACTTAGACCGCTTCTTTCCTGGATGTTTTTGTTAATTACTTGGGCTTGGGTGTACAGGGCACAATTTCAAATTTTGCAGATGATGTGAAACTGGGAAATAGTGGTGTTCCTTCTTCCAGTTGCAACTATTTAGTGGTGAACTGTGAGGAAGACAGTGATAGACTTCAAGAGGACATAGGCAGACTGGTGGAATGGGCAGACACGTGGCAGATGAAATTTAATGCAGAGAAGTGTGAAGTGACACATTTTGGTAGGATGAACAAGGAAAAGCAATATTAACTAAAGGGTACAATTCTAAAGGGGGTGTAGGAATGGAGAGACATGAGACATACGTGCACAAATCACTGAAGGTGGCAGGGTGGGTTGCGAAAATGGTTTAAAGGACATACAGAAGTTTGAGATTTATAAATAGAGGCACAGAGTACAAAAGCAAGGAAGTTATGATGAACCTTTATAAAACACTGGTTCAGCCTCAACTGGCACATTGTGTTCAATTGTGGGCACCACATTTTAGGAAGGATTTGAAAGCTTTATAGAGGGTGCAAAGGGACTTTAGTGACATGGATAGAGTGGATAAATTGAATTTGTTCTCCTTAGAGGAGAGATTGAGAGGATATTTGGTAGAGGTGTTCAAGATCATGTGGGGTCTAGATAGAGTAGATAGAGAGAAACGGTTGCAATTGGAAGGAGGAACACCACTATAAGGTGATTGGCAAAAGAACCAAAATTGAATATGGAAAAGCTTGTTTTACGCAGTTATGATCTGGAATGAACTGTCTGAAAGGGTGGTGGATGCAGATTCTTTCAAAAGGGAATTGGCTATAGCACCTGAAGGGAAAAAATGCAGGCCTACAGGGAAAGGGTTGGGGAATGGGACTAACTCAACTGTTCTTGCAAAGAGTTGGCATGAATTTGATGGGCTGAAAGGCTTCCTGCTGTGCTATAACCCTTCTATAATTCTACAAAGTCTCTGATTTTTGAGATAAAAACAGAAAATGCTGTAAATTCAATTTTCCTAAAGACTGTGTATGGTTAACATTTCGTAATTGTTACTGCTCTTTTTTTATTCACTCATGGGATGTGGACATTGCTGGCAAGGCCAGCATTTATTGTCCATCCCCAATTGCCCTTGAGAAGGTGGTGGTGAGCTGCTTTCATGAACCAATGTAGTTCATGTGGCGTAGGTACACCCCCAGTGCTGTAAGGGAGGGAGTTCCAGGATTTTTGACCCAGCGACAGTGAAGGAACGGTGATATATTTCCAAGTCAGGATGGTTTGTGGCTGCTACTGTATTCACTGGCTCTGTCTGATTTCCTTTGCAAGATGCAAAATGCAATCTAAAGTATTTTAGATGTGTTTTGGTACAGCATGTTTTTTTTAAGCTAACACCATCAATGCTCCCAGATTTTTTTTTTGCAGGCGCTGAACAATTTCTCAGACCTTCCTGCAAGACATCAGTACCATCTGGATATTGAGAGTGGGGCTGAAGCAGGAGAGAAGTGGCTGGAGTGACTCACCTCCTGCTCATCGAGCCCCGCCCCCTTTCCGCCTCCCCCCCCCCCCCCCAACCACCGTCTCCCATTGGCTCGCTGGTTGCCAGGAGCCTCAGGCACAGACGCCTTGCGAGTGGTCGGCTCTCGCTGTCAATCATTGGTTGTCATGGAGTTTCTGCCAGCAGGTTAGGGTGTCCGTCACCCCCCCCCCCCCCCCCCAACCCCCAACCATCTTTCTCCTCCTCCAAATGTTTGCGATCACCATTAACCGTCCGGGGAACCGAGTGAGCGCAGCGGCTGGGGAGCTGCCGGTCTGCCGCCTTTCCCACTAGGAGAGCCCCAGGGCCCGGGGACGGCCGCTTGTCGGCTCGCCTACCCCTTACCCCGTTAGTCGGTGTTTGAGCCGAGCCTCCCGCCAACACCGTTTCTTTCTCCCAACCCTCCCCCCCCCCAATTTTTAAAAATATATATTTTCGCTGCTGCGTTGCGGGTTGAGATGTTTCTGAAAGCGAGGGGTTTGCGGGGGAGTTGAGGTAAGTGCAACAGTCCGTGCCCTCCGGCAAAGGGGAGGGTGGAAGGGTCCAGGGTATCTCCTAATGGAGTGGTGTTTAATATGTATGATATCTGTGTATAAAAACTGGAGATTGGCGATTTCCAGAACGTTTGCTCCCTCCAACCTCTTGTGTGGACCCCACCGGTATTTTTGGGGGTGTGGAAGGAATAGGATTTTTATTGGTGAGCTCCGTCCAGCTCCCTTTTCATCCCCCCACCCCCTCTCTCTCTCTCTCTCATTGTGTCAGCAGGAAACTTACTCTTACATGAAGGGCATGCATTAAGCTTAAAGATTTATTTGATGTACATATATGGCCAAACTGCACATTATATCTCCATGAGCATGCTTTTATCCCCCTGCCGAAGCTATCCCTTTTGTTCTGGCCAATGTATATCCCTCAATCAATATCACTTAAAACAAATACAGAAAGTGGTGGAAAAGCTCAGCAGATCTGGCAGCATCCGTGGAGAGAGAAGCGGAGTTAACGTTTCGAGTCCAGTAGGACCCTTCGGTTCTGAAATTAAATAAAAATGAGCAACTTGAGAAGTCAGTGGTGTTTTCCCCTATCAGCGTTATTTTCCCAGACTGAAGAATGTGACTTGAGAATAATTCTGATATAACTAGGTCAAGTTCATTTCCTTTGCTTTCTTGGTAGGGTCATCAAAAAAGGATTTTACATCTGACTAGCCAACAGTAGGAAGTGTAATTATATTTCTCGGTATAAACGTGTTTATTATGTCTGTAAATTTATTATTACTTAGTCAGTTTCCTGTCATTTTAATATCTTTGAATGTGTGGGCTGAAAAATACTGTGTGCAGTTGAATTACTTGATTGTATTAGAAATAAGCTTGTTCATGTTCTGCCCTTTTAATTTTATGTCCTGTGATCTGTCAAGACTGAGGTTTTTTAAGAATACATGGCTTGGATAAAACTTCCAGTGAGAGACCGATGGTTGAAACTTGGCTTTAAGAATTTGGCAAATAATCCTTAAACTTAAAAAGAAATGAGTATCTTTGTAACTATTGATACTAAAGTATTGTAACAAAACATGCATTTTCTAATTTGATTATTAAAGTGTTGTCATATTTGGACCTACCTGGATGATGTTGAGCTGCTTGGGTGATGTAGTGGCAGTGTACTCAATCGGTGGGTGCATTGAACTTTGAGGGCTGTTGTTGGATCCTTTCTTGTTGGAAGTAGTCATCGCCGAGCACTTCTTGTCACAACTGTTACCTGCCATTTGCTGTCCTCGAGATCTGAGTTGACCTTGTTAAAGCAGCCCTACAATTATATCCTGGGGCCGCAATGATTGCCCTCCAAGTTGTTGGTTAATTCCACAATTCAAAGTAGAAGGTTTACCAGTTTACTCCTGATACTCTAGAGATTCTTCAACTGATCACAACACTTGTACTTACCAAGTTTGTTTACTGCTAACAAAGTTACTCAAGGTTTGTTTCGATTGCTTTGTATTATCAATTATAAGGACTGTTACATTTAAGAAAAGGGAATTATTAATATAATTTATTTTATGTGTACTTGTGCTTTGCAACAATCATGAGCATTTATAATTCTGGAACGAAGTAATTCTAATCGGTAAATCCTCTTAATACCTGTACAAAATGCACCATTCAGAGTTGTGAAAACCCCACACATGGATAATAATGAGATATCTAACCTTAAGAGCCATTTTGATGAATCTGTGTCACAACCAGTCAGCAAAACAGAGATTATGTAGCTTTTGGGTTAGCTAGAATCGTGGTTAAAATCACATAATTCAGTGATACCACTAAAAATTTGTGAATGAGTTTTCTGAACAAACATGCAGAATTTTTCTGCTGGGGAGTTTTTAAATGACCAGGTAGCATTTGGCTTAATTGTCGAGATAATTTAATGATTGAACAGCTAAACACATTGATATAGTGTCTATTCAACATCGATTTTATTGCTGCAATTGTTGGGTTAGTTGTTTTGTGCTCTCCTTAGTGGGAGAGAATTGCTCAGGAGCACAGACAAAGTACCTACCCCACCAACTAATATTTCTCTTTGGAAGGAACTTGCTTGCAGCACTTGCTGGCAATTTAATCAGCCGAGCATCCTTAGCCCAGTAACTTTCTAAACAGATCAGCAGTAAACTGTCAAATCATTTTGCATTCTCTGTTGTATATTCATCCTCTTTAATAACATTTATTAAAATCATTACAAATTCAAATAATGCTACAACTAACCCAGAAATTAATTTAAATTTAGCGTACAGTGCGTATGTTTTAAAACTGGAGTAGTGGAGTATTTTCGGTTTCTAATTTCAGAACTTTGAAGTAAATATGTACTTGGATTCTAATTCTAATACTTGGGATCTATAAATCAGCCACAGAAATGGCCATAGTAGTGTAAAATTTGTTTGCTTTATTGCTGGCACTCACTTAAGTGAGAACATTGCCCCAAGGCAGTGCATAACCTAAGCAGCACTTTTAGTATCTACCTAAGGAGTGTCATATTGTTGGAGGTGCCATAACTTGGATACGATGTTGAATTGAAGCTCCAACTGTCTGTTAACATGGATGTAAAAAATCCATAGCACTTCTTGAAGAACTAGGATTTCTCCTAATCTATTTGCTAACACTACGCATACAGTTCCAGCATCTTTCCATCTACAAAAAGTGATAGATACGCAGCAAACAAATCTATTTCAGATGGGGTATCTTCATATAGCACACCTTCTCTGATGGCTGAAAAGGCTAACCCTTGAGAGGTGGGTTCTGCCACATGTGAAGCATCCATGTGTTGTGGGTTGATGTCTTTGGCATTGGCATCTGTTGCCAAGCAGCTGTAGCCACTGGATATCGTGGTGGTGCACTCCAACCCACAGGAGATGTTACCATTTTCCTCTGTCAGCTAGTGATTCCCAGGTGCAATATTTGATGTTTAGGGCCTTCATGTCACGTTTGCAAGCACCCTTAAAGCGGAGCTTTGATCATCTGACCCTGGTTACCTCACCATACAGAAAGTCCTAGGATGTGCAACCGTCTTCCATCCTGAGCTAATGAAGCTGGCTTGGTTTGAGTGCTAACAAACTTGGGAGCTCTTGCCTTTTGAGAGGACTGCTGAATTTGTGATTTTTGTCTTGCCAGGGTATACCCATAATGTGCCGTGTACAGCAAAGATGGAAATTGTTGAGCTTCTTTTCTTGATAGCTGTAAGTTGTCCATATTTTACAGTCATACATCAAGGTTCTGAGAACACAGGCCTTATAAACTGTCAGCTTGATATTCCATGAGCATTTTGAGTCAGCCAAAGGTGGTAGCTGTTTTCCTGAAGCATGTATCAAGTTCTGCATCAAGGGACAGATTTTCTGTCACCGTGGACCTGAGGTAGCAGAATTTGCTAACTTTCGGGGGTTGGGGGTGTTTGGTGTGATCAGGGAAAGAGATATAACATCTTATCCCATGACCACAATTTTCTTGACTGGTTATTTGACTGTGGCAGATTTGAGATAAATTATCAAGTCTTCATGCTCACTCTTCTTGAGACCTGCAAAGATCATTTTTGTTCCTGGGATATATTTCTTTGGATATTCCAGGTAGTTCCTGAGTGTGTTCTCATCTGAGGTAGCACCTATGTTTTTGTTTGCTTCGGTATAAGAAAATCCTTCAGACTGGTCAGTCTTGTGTCCAAATAAACCAAATCAGTTTGGTCCAGTTTGTAATTGTCCCCAATTTCAACAGTGTAACATTGCACACACTTGTCAGGAAGAACAAGTTACAGGCATGGGAGAGACAATCCACGAGTCTCTGTAGCTGAGTTTCCGTGTGGGGGCAACTAGTGCAGCATCAGCGTAGAGGAATTCTCTGATCAGTACGCAATATGTTTTTGTCTTTGCTTTCGGTATCAATAGATTGTAGATCTAGTGTGCAAATAGACTGCTATATTGCAGGAAAGGCAAAGATCAGGAGCATGAAGATGATGATGCCAAACAGAGTGGGGGCAAATACCATGTTTCACTCCATTTTTCACTCTGACACTGTTGGAGGTGGAGCCATCGAACCTCTGATGCGACAGAGAAGCTTTGGACAGCCAGTTTTCCCCAAAATCATGCAGTGCTGCACTGCTGACGGTGTTGAATGCCTTCGTGAGATCTTTGAAAATAAGGTATAGGTATACCTGTTTCCTGCACTTTTGTTCTAGCTGGTGTATGGAGAAGATCATGTCCACAGTAGATCTGTCGGCATGAAAATCACACTCTGCTTCCACATACACTTGGTCTGTAAGTAGATGGAGTCTTTTAAGTGTGACCCTGGCAAAGACCTTTCCTGTGATGCTAAGGAGTGAGATGCCCCTGTAGCTATTGCAGTCTCCTCTGTTGCCTTTGTCTTTGTAATAGTGTGATGATTTTTGCATTGCACTCCTCTGGAACGAAGCCTACTTTCCATCAGAGAAGATCACAAAGGTGTGGTCATAGCTGGGACTTTACGTGCTTGAGTAGTTTGACTGGGATTCCACCCTTGCCAGATATCTTTGTTAAGCAGTCTATGGCCTTGAACTCAAGTGATGAGGGTTCTTCATCTGATTTACCCATGACAGAAAGCTGCGGGAGAGCGTCAAGCCCAATTGGGAGACATCCACCTTGTAGGAATAAAGCTCTCAGTGGTGTTAAGCCCAGAGGGATATCTGTTTACTTTTGTGGGTAAGCACTTCACCATCTGCTGATTTTATGGGGGCAACTTTGCTGGTAGTAGGTTCAAGCACCCTCTTGATCCCTACGTACATTGTTTGTAGATTTCTATTAATGCAGGCAGTTTGGATTTCATTATATAAGTTGATCCAGTGTTTATTTGCACAGTATCTCCCTATTTTTTGCAGGGTTGGCTTGGCTACTTGGAGGTCATATAGTGTTTTGGCTGTTAGGTTTATGTTGTGCATATGTAGGCTTTGTTTTTGACATCAATGACAGATATCATCTGAGCTGAGTCGGTCTCAAATCCATCCTTGTTGCGGGTTCCGTCTTTACCAAATGATGCATCTGCTGCTTCGTAGATGATTAAACTTAGTGACTGCCAAGTTTCTTCAGTACTAGCATTGGTGATTCCTGATAAACCTTTGGGTAGCAATCGTTCTAACGACAGTTCTAAATGCTGGTATTTGGCATCACTATTTGTTCAAGGGATGTTGGTGTGAGGCCGGCTGTCACGTTTGAAAATGTGAAACTTTCGCTCTGTTACTGACGAGAGTGGTCGGTGTTGCAATCAGCTCTGCGCTGTTTTGGGTGTGGGGAGCACTGGGCAGATTGTGCCTCCTCATGCTGACCAGGTTTAGGTGGTGCCAATGTCCAGGCCTTGGATGATACCTTTTGGAAGGTGTTGGTGATGCAGAGTTCATTCAGACCACAAAGCTCAAGAAGGCATTGTGCATTATTGTTGACCTTGTCCACCCCATGATGAGCAAGGCAAGTTGGCCATAAATCACTTATCTTCCCAGAGCGTGCATTGAAGTCACACAGGCTGAATAGCCTCTTGTCATTTCAAATGTCCCTCAGGACGTCACCTAGGGAGTTATAGAAATGCTCCTTGTCTGAGATGCTGGCACACAGTTGGTGTGTTGGCATGGACTGCATATCCATCAAATGACAGCTACAGAGGTGAGGTGAGGCACTCTGGCGTTGCTACTGGTGACTTAGTTAACATTGTCAGCTGGTTTGCTCACTGCGAAGCCTACACCATGCTTACAGTGGTCTTCTGCGCCCTTTCCATGCCAGTAGATAGTGTAATTAGCCTCATGAATAGAGCCTGTTTCGGCTAATCTGGTTTCTCGTAGAGCAGCAATGTCAACACTAAGCTTGTATAGCTCATGATCAATTAAGGCTGCCCAGCATACATTTGCTGTGGAATGAGGGTCGTTGTTCATACCAGGGCACACAGTCCTCATTCCAGCTTCCAAGCCGAAAGGTTACTTTTCTTTGTTTGCTGCATAGCCTAGGCATGGCTTTGGGAGGTGCAGCCTTGCCTAGCATCTGTATCACCACCTTGACCTCGTAGGCTGGTATCTAGAGAAACACGAAAGCTTATATTTCTAGGCTGACTTGGTTGCAGAAGTTGCCAGAAGTTACAAACTTGAGGGAAACGCAACTGCCTAATCAGACTCCACTCCAGATTTTGTTGGGTGTACTCCCTTAGCTATCAACTCGATGTTGTTAATGTTGAAAGGCACTGATCAACAGGGCCCAGATCGCCACAGACATAGACGTGATCTTGTCCTCCAGTTGTACCATTTCCTGGCCCCTTTAATAATAGTACAGATTACCTGGCTATTCACTTGTACCCAGCAAAATACCATAGAAAACAAGTTGGCAATAGTTTGCATTTGACTGCACTGTAAAAGTAATCCATTGGTGGTAAGGTGCCTGACATGTCCTGAGGTTATGAAAGATGCTATATAAATGCAAATTCTTTATTGGTTGTAATTTCTCACAGGTAGATTAATATCCTCCTCCCTTTTTCGGCAGCCCTTCGAGATTGAGGATTACTTGCTTCTATTCCAATTCAGTGGGTTCTGAGATGGCTGATAAGTCCAATGTGCAATCTGCAGACTCTGCCACAGGCAGAGCAAGTGGTGCTTGAAGGTTTGGGTAATGAGTTGTTTTGGAGGTTTGTGCACCCCCTCTGACACATTGACTTAACCTCTGAATGTTACCTCAGAAGTCTCTCTGTATTTGGTGCCTTCCCAAATTAACCACCTCCATTTTGAGGATATCTCTAAAGCGTTCCTGCTGTTCTCCTGGGAGTCTCCTTGCGACCAAGTTCTGAGTAGAGCAGTTGATTTGGGAGTCTGGTGTCAGGAATACTAACGACATGCCCTACCCAGCAGAGCTGTTTTTAATTGGTTAGTGTCTCGATGCTGGGTAAGTTGGCTTGGGAGAGGACGTTGCTATTGGACTGCCTTTCTTGCCACTGGGTTTGGAGGATCTTGCAAAGGCACTGCTGGTGGTACTTACCCAGTTTATTTGAGGTGCCTGTTTTAGGTCATCCAAGTTTCCAAAGCATAAAAGAGCATGGGGATCACTGCCTGGTAAACCATGACCTGATCCTTGAGTTTGAGTTACTGGCCCTCATAGCCTTCAGCCGACTGAGGAAAGAAGTATGAGCAAGCACATTGTCTCCAATGATGATTTTCGTCATCTATGTCTGCCTTTATCGAGAGGAGGCTCCCAAGATCCTCAAATTTGTCATCCGCCTCAGTCTGCTCCACAATGACATGAAAGCTGTGATCTTTGCCTACGGAACCACTGCAAACCCTATCTCGGCGAAAAATGTGGTGGAACAAGGCTGTGTCATCGCACCAACTTTCTCCTTCAATTTCCTTGCTGCAATACTGCATCTCATCTCCAGGAAGTTACCCACAGGCGTAGAGATAATCTCCAGAACAGACGGGTAGCTATTCAGCCTATGCTGCCTTCAATTCAAAGCTAAAAACCAGTCTAACCTCACTCACACTGCTTCAGTACACAGATGATGCTTGTGTGCACTCGCTCAGCAAGTGCTCCAGGTTATTGTCAACTCCTTTCCAAAGCATATCAAATAGAGTCTTTCACCAAATGCTGGAAACCTAAGGCTCTCTTCCAATCAGCTCCTACAGGAAAACTCCATGGCTGCAGAGAAAGCATTGGCTCTTATGTTCTTTTCCTTTTTTGATTGCAAGTCATGTTAGCCCTTGCATTATTCTATTTAACCCCCAAAAATGGATAGGTTTTGGGTCAAGTAGTAAGGTGAAAGTGTCAAAATACAAATAGGAACCCAACTCACCTTAAGCCTGCCCTCTTCTGGCTCTAATAGAGGCAGGATGGATGACTGATCTTCTTTAGGAGTTGGGTCAGTCATGGAAAGCTTTTAAAATGGCTAGGTACCTAGCTTTTAGCAAAGTTTCTATTTTAACACGTTGGTTGGGTTTCCTGTAACTTGGAAAAAATGGCAGGTGAAAGGAGGCAGGAAGCTGTGGATCCATAAGGCAAGTGCTCGACAACCAGGAGGAGCACGTGAGTTTTTTCGTGCTTGACAAGCTTGCCCTGTAATCCTCCTCTCTGCCCCCAAGCCACTAAACTTTCCTGCTCCTGGGTTGTGACTTTTTCTGGAGTCAGCCTTGTTCAACAGACAGTCTGGCAATCAAGCTAGCTTCTGGGTGGGAAGTTTTGGAAGAAAAATTACATGCCCCTTGGAATTAGAACTGCATGGAGTTTGGGGAAATCTGCACTTCTGGGTACCGTAACTATCAACCAGGTGAATATCAAGGCCAATGTTTTCTGATGGCAGTTCGGATTGTGTGGATATAACTGCCAAATCTTGGACTGCCTCCTATCTAATTTCATAGTACCAAAAACCACTATCTGAAGGGCTTTGGCCCATGTGTCAGTTGAAATTGACAAGTATCTTGGCAGGAAGAGAATCTGTTTATTCCGTTTATCTGCTGATGTCCTGCATCATTAGTCACCTTTTACAGAGAACTTGTTCCAATATGTGGGCTGCCATGTCGATAGAGCAGCCATCCTTTCCTCACCCTATGGTATCAACTTAAAAACTAGTTGATATAATGTTGAAACTTAGGGCAATATTTTTATTGCTTTGTGAAAATTGTGAAGTGTTACTTTACTCTCTTGATTTTGTAGGGCTTTTTTGATTTCGGTACACTCCAGCAAACAAGAATTAAGCTGCTCTGGTGAACAGGCTAAGTACTCCACTTACCCATAAATAGAAAAATGAAAAGCATTTACTGCTTAGGGGTCACAACCTCTGAATAAATCTGGGAAGTCCATATTTTAAAGCGGTCCAACGCACTAAGGATATTGGAGGATCATATTTACTTTGCATTGTTACTACTTGTAAATACACCATTTCAATATCTTGGGCAAATATTTGTTGGGTTTAAGTTAACATCTCCAGTGAAAGTTTCCGTCAGGGGCGTTGAATAGGTTATGTGAAGTCCTCATGTCTCTCAAGACACTTGGGCTAACAGTTTGTTTTTCTCCCTCAAGTGCAAAATAAGTCTCCCATTCAGTAAGAGTAAAAACTCTGTATGGGGCAGAATGTATTCATGAGGGAACTTTTGAATGCATACAATTTCTTATCTAGTTAATTGCTGGGTGAAAGTTGTGTGCACAGCTGCTACTTTTTTTTCAAAGCTAACAATCGTGGAGAAGGCAATTGGCCACACAGCTAAGACGTTATAACTGTAGTTATGGATGGTTTCGACATTCTACATGGCTGACGATCTCTGGGTATTCACAAAGTTGGCAAAAAGGTTTGCAGAGCTACTTTGCTTGTGGTGAGTTGTTCAGCGACTAGGTGGACGCAGCTCTTAACTTTAAAAGCAGCAGCAGAGTTTCTCATCCACTCAGGAATTGCTTCTGTGGTGATAATCACAGTGCCCCAGTAGGAGTACTATTATGAAGTAGCAGTCTTCATAGAGTGTGGATGTTGCTGTGTGCACAGAGTTTTCTGCTGGTGTTGGGGTGCACTCCATGACAGAGGGCGCCTTGAGATACAACATGTGTATTAGATGCTGTGAATTGTAGTCTGCAGTTTTAGACTCTAAGTATGAGATTAAACCTGAGGTTTAAAATTAAGTGCAGGAAAGTTGTGTAGGTTTGCTGAATTTTAAGGCTTTTAACTGGCAGCCTTTGAGGCAGCTGAGGTGACTTCTGTTCCTATCCTAAGTTTCCCACTTTGCAGAAGGTGGCGTTGGTGAGCTGAAGGTGGTAGACTTTGCCCTCTAATTCTTTTAGTTCTATTGTTGCATTAAGATATCAAAGATTTGTAAAGAAATGGGTTAAATTTTAAACATGCATGTCTGCAAAAGGCCTAAAGCTTACATTCTGTTTGATCCTGGAGTTTCACTCCATACAAATATATGTTGCTTTTTCCCCTCATAGGTCATCAGATGGGTGAAATAGACAATGATATTATCTGAACAAAACGGCTGAGCTAAAATTGGATCACGCTGGTCAGATTTAATTCTGTGTGCTGCTGTTCTTGTATTCAGTATGATTAAGAAAATTCCTTTAAGGTAAATTTGACAAAAGTCAGAAACTTTACAACCTTTATATGTGGCATATTAAATTCAATGCAGAAAAGTGTGAAATGATAGATTTTGGTAAGAGTGAGAAGAGGCAATACAAGTTAAGGGGTGCAAAACAGATACGTTTGTTCGTGTATACATCTTTGAAACTGGCAGGACAGGTTAACAAAGTAGTCAGTTAAAGTATATGGGCTTTATAAATAGGCATATGAGTACAAAAACCAGGAAGTTGCACAAAAATCTCAATGAAACAGTTCTCCTACCAGCTTGGAGTTGTGTTAATTCTGGACATCACAAGTTTGGAAGGATGTGAAGGCTTTGGAGAGGGTATGGAAGAGATTTATTAGAAAGATTCCGGTCATAGGAAATTATAATAAGTAGATAGACTGGAGAACCTGGAGTTGCTCTCCTTGGAGGGGAGAAAGATGAGATTTGATCAGGGTGTTTAAAATCATGAAGGGTTTAGATAGAGTAAATAAAGAGAAGCTGTTTCTAGTGGCTGAAGTGTCGATAGTTAGAGGACAATGATTTAAAGTGATTGGTAAAAGAACTAAAGGAGACGTGAGGAAAACCTTTATACAACAAGTGGTTGGAAATTGGAATGCATTGTCTGATTGGGTGATGAAAACAATACAATAATAACTTTTAAAAGGGAATTGGATAAATATCTGAAGGAGGAAAATGTTGCAGGGGTATAGGGAAAGAAACGGAGTTGGGGCTAACTGAATTGTTCTTCAAAATAGCTGGCACAGACTCAATGGGCTGAATGACTTGCTTCTGTGCTCCTTTATTATTCTATTCTTCTAGGTTACTTGGTAAAGGGAATTTCTGAGAGTGGATCAGTAAGGTAAAATTTGTCCCTGCAGTTTATTGGTTTAAAAGGTCATCTGTTCTAAAGACATTCTGTGTTGAAATAAATATAATACTTGGAGATAAAGCAAATTATATCTGCAGGTATTATTGGCAATGGACATCTGTAAATGACGTGAGCTTCAAGTGAGATTTCTGTTCTTCGCTATAATTTAGGCATAAAAGCATCTCATTTAGAAGAATTTAGTAAATGTGCAGTCCAGTGTGATTTAGAAAAGAGTTCATATTTTCTCCCAGGAAGTGTTATGGACGGTGGTGTCAATAACTGAATTACAGCATGAATTATTTTGCCTGTATGAATTGTCTTGCCTTCAATCCAGCAAAGAGCTGTTCATATTTGTTTTACTTGGGCTTACTCTAAGGAATGTTACGTGGGCGCTTCAGCTCCATGGAGTGCCTTCATTTGCCATAATGTGGGAATGTCAAATGGAACTGAGCGTGTCCAAATATACTCTTGGCTTTCTTTGAAGAGAAGGCAGGCATTGAAGAATAACTGAATTCCTTCTCAAGAATCCAGCAATCATAATATTAACCTTTTGAGTTCTGTTTTGTTCACTGCAAACTTATGTAATTTCAAAAACTCTAGGCAACTTGAACTGGCTTCCCCATGTAAGCTCAATAGTTATCTCTGGATTGTCTTTCTCCTTCTTTCATAAACAAAGGATTTTTTTTTTTTTGAAGAATCAGATTGTGTAAGTAATCTTTTTAATTTCACATAAGTTGGGTCTGAAAATGGTATTATGTAAGATATTGTCACACTGGTTATAATAACTCTTGACAGGTTTGTTTGCTGCTGAGTGGATTAGTGTAGGGGTTCAACAGTTATCATATTTATCCAAAATACTTTAAAAACCTACTGTAAAATGCTTTGTCTCTACGTGTGAGGGTCACAGCTTCTATATATTGAGATGTGATGTGCCAGTAATTTTATTGACCATCAAATTCTAGTAGCATGGACTCCATCCAGCATCATTTCCATCTGTCCATCTAGCTGCTATTTCTACATTTTAATGAAAAGTAACTGGTGGTGGGAGAGTGGGGATCACATCCTTGCATTCATCTGGGAAAGAATCATCTTTCCCAGTTGCCATTTTTGTTGACTGTTAATTTCCATTATTCGGGCAGCATTTCCCTCCTTTTCAGAACTGCTGCTGTCATCATCCACTCGCCAAAACACCCTACCATGTACTTTTTCCGCCTCTCCAACTACCATCTCATCTCTAACCTCCCTTTCTTTGTAACATCTTTGAACATGTAATTTATCGGCTCTCTGCATTACTCTGAAGACTCCCACTATGAATCCTGTGCCTTGGTACAGCTCTGCTCACAGCAGAAACTGCGCTAGCCGGAATTGCAAAACATCCTCTATTACAGTGCCTTTAACCTTTTCTTCTTTTCCTTGACCTTTCTGTAGAAATTGGTATGGTTGATGCTTTTAATTTTCTTTCCTGTCTCTCCAGTTCTGTGGGACAGCATGTGTGGTTCCATTGCATCTTTAGGAATGGTTTCTTTTTCCTGACCTTCCACAGTCCCCTCCGGTGTTAACCAAAAATATATCCTTGGTCCTTTTCTCCTCTTCACCAACAGCATTCCTCTTAGTGACATCATTGGTGAGCATGAAGCCAGCTTCTGAATTCATGCTGACTGCATCTAGTGCTCTCTTTCGACACTGCTTCCCTTGTCCTCACAGCCATCCATCAGCTTTTGGAATATCTGACTGACATTGAGTTTTGAATGAGTCAAATTCTTTAACCGAACATCATGATGACTGAAATTATCATTTCTGGCTTCCACCATAAACCCTGTTCTCATCCCATACTTTCCACTGTTCCCTAGCCACTTGCTCAGGCTGAGTCAACTCTGAAATGGCCAATGTTCAAGCTGAGGACAAAGAAAGTGCTTCAAGAACACTCTGAAACTCTCCTTGAAGCGTGGCAGCATTGACATTATTGACTGGGAGGAGCTTGCTACCAATCGTTCAGAATGGCAACAACTCATCCATCAAGCTGTATCATGCTTTGAGTCACAACGTCTTAATGATGAGAAGGAGTGGTGACAGGGAAGGAGAGAAAAGGAAGCAAATCCTGCAGCCCAGATCTCGCACCTTGTGGGATGACCTGCCCCATGTTCCCAGAGATCTACGCGTCGAGAATCAGTCTGTTCAGTCACATAGAGACCCATGGCAACCTTGAGTAGACATCGTCCTGAAATCAAGGGACAGTCAGTGATGGTTCAGGCCGAGTAAGGTCTTGTGAAGCTTCGGCTTAAGTAGCCTTGGTGAGGTTTGAAACTTAATTCCACACCTGCAATTTTGCTTGTCTTGGTTCCCATTTACTCTCACAGCAACAGAAATCCTTATGTATGTTTCTATTACCTCGAACCTTAATTTCTCCAGTGGCTTCCTTGCCAGCCTCTCATCCACCTTCCTCTATGAACATCGCTGTGTTCAAAACGTAGCTATTCATCTCCTCATCTGTACACCCATTGCCCCTGTCCTGACTGATATACAGTTTTCTGTACCCCAATATTGGAATTTAAACTCCTTGTCCTGCTCTTTATTCCTTTTATGGCCTCATCTTGCCTTCTCTTTTCCTGTTTCCCTTTCTTCCTTTCTGTATCCTTAATTCAACCCTGGTCATCTATGCACCCCTCCCTTTGCCCATTAGCTACTTTGGCCTTACCTTCACAGAAATTTGAGATAATACATGTTAGGAGCCGAAACAAAGAATGGAAGTTAAAACTCAATGGATAGATGTTGAAGGGTATGGAGGAGTAGTGAAATTTTGGAGTTCAAATAATTTGAAACTGCAGGTAGATAAAGCCATTTTAAAATTGAAAGGTCCAGAACTAAGTCTTTATAAACTTGCCCAAGGCGATGATTAGACTGCAATTAGAGTACTTTGTGCTAGATTCTAGAAAGGGCATTAAAATCATGAATGTAGATTAATGAAGATGCTACCAGAGATGATAAATTATCAGGAGAGACACAAGCTTCTTCTGTCTTAAACATCTGTAGAATCTGTCTGACCAAAACAGGGTGGCAGAATGGATAGACTACTGGTAGTAGTCAATGTAGAGAAATGTGAAACTGTACATTTTTGAGGCAAAAAAACAGTTAAAGTGTAAATGTTTAGTAGTATAGAACTTGAGTATTGCTTTTTTGAAGAAGCTTTTCATCTTGCAAATTGTCCTAATGAGTGCAAGAAAATATCAATATCAGGGGAAACAACATATGCCAAAGCCAAAAAGACATTCTGCCTTTGACACAAATGAGTAATGTGGTGTGTGAATTTCAGTGCCAGTGTGATGTAGGCATAAATCCCAAAGACTGGCAGATCGCATCAAACACCATGCCCCTTCCGCTGTCCGCAACGGGCAAGGTACAGACCGTACCCAACTAGCATGGTTTGCAAAACTCAAAATAGTGTCCAACATTAGATGTGATTCTGCATTGGATAACATTTGCTAAATAATCCTCAGTGTGCTGAGAATTATGCTGGCCACCAATTTAAAATCGTTGCAGCATTTGCATATACTGGAAGCTACATATATTAATATACGTGGCCCTGTTCTTTGCAGACAGAAAGAATGTGTACACACATTGCATCTGTTTCAGCTAACCAAAATAAGTGACAGCCATTCACTGGTTCATTCCCCGGTGCTATGTCTTGAATGAAGCTGCCTGGTTTTTAATTTCAAACAATGCTTGGCAGTTAACTGTCAGTCATAATCAACTGGTGCAACCACCATGGTACTGCCTCTACCAATCAGTGTCCACTTGCTAACCAATCAGCACTCTTTTCTCATATGGTATAAATGTTATTTGCTCTGACGTTGGTATTATCTTGTGAATTGTCTTGATGAGTGCAAGATGAAAAGCTTTGACAAAAAAAGTCTCACTTTTGTATTGCTGAAAAAGCATGCCCTAAATGGTATGATTCTTAATAATGGCAGAACATGGACCCAAAAGTACAAATTGAAAGACTATAGAGAGCAAATGAAATTCTGGGTATCATACATGAGCATTGAATATCTTTTGCATGCTTATAAGACATTGAGGCTACAGTCGTAGTGCATGCGTTTTTGTGCATCCCATTATAAAATGATGTACCCCTTCCATGGCTGCAAACAAGACCTGCAAAATAATAGCAAGAATATGAAAGGTTCAGAGAGATTTTCAAGTGCAGTATTGAGAGGATAAAAGATCAGATTGTTCCTGCTTATTGGCAAACTGCTAAATGTTGATTGAAGGTTATCAGTGGAGGATGAAGGGAAAAGTTACACAGTTCTTTTCGTGTTAAATATTAAATACTTCACCATAAGCAACTTGGCAGAAGCAACATAATTTAAAATGCAATTGCATGGATATTTGAAAAAATATAAAAGTGAAAAAATAGGAAGATGAAATTTAAGTAGGTTGCTCCTGTTGATCTAATGCTGTCCTGTGTATAGTTAACTAACTTCTCATATGCTGTAATATCTGATTATGCTTGCCTTCATAAAATGGACCTGATCAATTTAGCCATGTATTTGAGGGGCCTGTGGAGAGTTGCAACATATCTTGCAACAATTTTAGTCTGATTACGAGGAAAGAATTTAAGCAGCACCGAGAAAGATTATGATGATTCACTGCTGACTTCAACCTCTGTCCTCCTGCTTCTGGCTCCCTTTTGTACAAAGGTTGGTGGATCCAGAAAAAGAGAAACTGGCCAGCATATTTCCTGACCAAAGTTAAAAATGTTCTCAGTGAGGCTTGAGGGCCTTTTGCTTCCAAAATGCAGCTCAAATTACTCTGATAATAGCAGTGCAGAAGTTCACCTGTTGCTTAATGTCAGGAATTGATCATTTATGGAAACCAATAGTGGAATAGTTTAGTGTCAGCACAGGCTTTCAGAAATGCATATGCTCTTTGGGATGAGAGTTTCGTACGATTGTGTTCCCCTGGCTTTGCAATCATTTTTTTTAAAAGCAGGGCTGCATGCTGTTGTAAGTAATGCTAGAGAAATGTCATATGGACACATTACTTTGTAGAAAAGCATTGCTCATTACTACCTAAAGATTAATTCTAGGTTTGAGCTGTTTGCCTACCTGTAGTTTTATCACAAGGTTCTGATTCTGAATTGTGGGATTAATTGCACAATTAATACTGTTAAATATGGGAATTAGTTGCTTTGATTTGTTACTGAAGGAATGGAATTCAATGTTCTTTTAAAAAATGGATTATTTTTAGAAACAACACTCCAGTTTTTTGAAAACATTTAATTCAATCCCTTCAGTGGCATATCATAAAGCAGCTAGTTCTGTAAAATAATAAAATAGAATTTTTATCTTAGGCCACTTGATCCAGTGTGCCTGAGCTAGCTGTGCACTGGAGCTATCTATTCCAAGCACATTTCCCTATTTTTTTCCAACTGTTCAATCAATTTCACTAACGATTCAGAATTGAAAAACATAATTCTGTCCCACCCACATTGTACTGTATGTGCAGATAAAATATAATAAAGGTCTTTGAATTTTGTCAATGCATGAGCTTTGCAGAATGAGTTCATTCAGTGCTGTGAAATTCTGTTTAATACATCCAGCATCAATACAGTGCAGCAGAGATTAGAATAGTTCATTTGTTGAGTGAAGAATTGTTATGAAAGCAAATTTGCACAGATTTGAAAGAAGCAAAACAGTATGATAGTTAACTGTCAAGATTGCCAATAGAAAACAAACTGAATAAGTCTGCAATTTTTCAGGAGGTATCATATCATTTTCTGCCATTACTGGTGTAAAATTTGGGGAAGGAAAGTATAAACTTAAATGCATGGGTCAATTCTTCTCAATCGCCTTTAACATAAGACATTTTGCAGACACAGGTTGACACTTGGTTTTGTTCTAATTGAAACAGAGCAAAAAATGTTCCTTAAAGAGTTTTTTTAAACAAAAAGATTTTCCCTGCAGCTTGAGCGCTTAATAGTTCTGGGAAATGGAACTCCCAGTATCTGCATCATACACTCCCCAAATCAAGAATAATACTGCTAAGTGTAGAGTAAACCCTATTCTGCTCTCTTGCACCATTTCTTAATTTTTCCCTAACTGGCAAGGCCTGAGAGTAGTTTAGTGTTGGTCCATTAGAGTGATCAGATGTAAACTTGGTCCCAGAGGTGAAAGGCCAGTTTCAAACCACTGCACTATCCCTGTTGGTCTTGTGTTGCTAAGAAACGTGGACTAGGATTTGGACTTATCATTTATATTCTGTGTATTGCAGATCAAAGGACGACCACTAAAATTAAGACTCAATTAGAAATAATTGAGCACACTACTGTTCAATGTATATGTTTTACTCGCATTGCAACTGTTTTTATGTTTGAAAAATAATGTTAGGGTAGTTTATTATATTTCATTTTATTTAAATCATTAATTTTTGAATTGGCTAAACATTATTTCCTACAACAATAACTTGTGCACACTCATCAAGTCTAAGGTTTATAATGTGCAAAATCTTGTTTTATTTTATATTTTATAGTCTGTTAAATCATGACTTGATTGGAACAGATTGATAAGGAAGGATCATGTGGATGGCCAAAAAATAATCTGCATATCCTGACATGAGCCCTTAGTACATAGCAATATAATTTTCAGAAAATACATTGTAAAATCCAGGCTTAGAGATTTCATCCACCTATGTGACTTTATGTATGCTGTGAAATTTTGAGTTACTTGCATGCTGATCTAAAATTGTCTGTACTGGAAGAAAGGAGTAACTTTGTGCACTTGTATACTAAAGCTTAATTGAAAACTAAAATTATACTTCGGTTGCAGAGTTTTTGTAACCTAGCTGTAAAAGTTATATTTTATTCCCATAGTCCCTCCCATCTGTCCATAACTGTGTAGCATTGATTTCCATTTTTAAAACTGGATTAAGCCTTTTGTTTGCCATTTAATTGACTTACTGGAGTGAAATTGGCCTTGCAGCACAAAACTACTATTTAGATTAATTTACTTTTGGAGAAGTAATAAACTGGATACGGCACTAACCTGAAGCCATTTTATCTACCATGTTTTAAAGCTTTGAAACGAATGAAGCATGTAGTAAACCTGTCCTGAGTTACTCTCCCAAGTCTTCTCAATGGCCCAAAAATTTGATATAGCTGAATTAATGGTTTTGGGTAATTGCATGTTTCCTTATGAATTCCTCTGTTAATCCATACATTCTGCATTAATTCTTCTCCAGCCACATTTTAAATTTAAAATACAATGTTAGGTGATTGAAATGCTGATTTTTTTTTTGGCAGGGTGGGGGAGAACAGGTGAAATGGGAGGGGGGAGGATCAGCCCTTTTTATAGTTCATACTATTTCTTTATGGTGATTTCTGACAGTTTAAAAACTGTTAGCCAGCACTGTAACTTAATATGATTTTTTATATCAAAATGCTGTCAGCCTAAACCAAGATAGATCGAAGACATTAACTTTCAATGGGAGCAAATGGATGGTGATTCAGGGTTTTGGAATTCAAATCTGAGTATTTTATCTGTGCATGAATGTACAGGATTCAGATTGAAATAGTTGTGTTATCCACCAGATAGTTTAGCAGATTGAATTACCCTAAAGTAAACTATTTGTCTCAATTGTGAAACTGAACAATGGCCTTGTATCTTAACTATGTAATTTGCTGGATTAGATGCATTGTATTTTAACACTTGATGGAATTCAGGGTTTAAAAAATAGTTTACTCACCATGATTGATTCTTTTAGATGTTTTTTGGTGCAAAATAGTATTAGAGAAAACAATGGCATGAAAAACTAATAAATTCCCTGGACCTGATTGTTCCCACCCCAGGGTATTAATGGAAGGTGATGAAATTGTTGTTGCTTTAGCTATAATCTTCTAAAGCATGCTCTGTTCAGAAATTACCCCATTTGTAGATTGGGAAAATTGCAAAAATCACCCTGTTATTTAAGAAAACTGAGGTAAACCAGGAAATTATAATCCACCTGTTATGGAGAGTTATTGGAATCTATAATTGAGCTAAGAAACTTTGCACTGACTAGAATGTCTGGATAGTTTTATATGAACTTCCAGAAGGCCTTTGATAGTTTCACAGAAGGGACTGTTAGTCAAAATTAAAGCTCATGAACAAATGAACAAGGAGCAGGCATTGGCCATTTGGCCTCTCATGCCTGCTCCACCAATTAATAAGATCATGGTTGATCTGATAGTAACCTCAAATCTGCATCCTGCCTACCCCCAATAACCTATCTTCCCCTTGCTTACCAAGAATCTATCCGCTTCTGCCTTAAAAATATTCAAAGACTCTGCTTCCACTGCCTTTCCAGGAAGACTGTTCCAAAGACTTAAGATCCTCAGAAAAAATTTTTGCCTCGTCTCTGTTTTAAATGGGCAATTCCTTATTTTTAAACAGTGACCCATACCTGTAGATCCTTCCATAAGAGGAAGCATCCTCTCCACACCCACTCTGTCAAGACTCCTCAGGATGTTGTTTCAACCAAATCACCTCTTACTCTTCTAAACTCCAGCAGATACAAGCCTAGCCTGTCCAGCCTTTCCTCATAAAACAACCCAGCCATTCCAGGTATTAGTCTGGTAAACCTTCTCTGAACTGCTTCCAACGCATTTACATTCTTCCTTCCTTTAATAGGTGACCAGTATTGTACACCGTACTCCCGGATGTGTTCTCACTAGTGCTCAATATAACTGAAGCATAGCCTCCCTAATTTTGTATTCAATTCCTCTTGCAATGAATGATAACATTCTATTAACTTTCCTTATTACTTGCTGTAATGGAAACAAAGGTATATTGTTGACCTTGTTCAGAGATTGTTTAGACCATAGAAGACAGAATATGGTTGGAATCATAGAATAGTACAGCACAGAAGGTGGCCATTCAATCCATCAAGTCTGCATTGTCTCTTTCACAGAGCAATCCAGTTAGCCCACTTCCCTGTTTCTTCATCGTATCCCTGCATTTTTTTTCTCCTCCAAATATTCAATTTCCTTTTGAAAACTACCATTGAATGTCTATCAACTACCTAGTCAGCCACAATATATTTTCAGATCCTAACCATTTGTTGCATAACAAGGCATTTCTGGTCACTTCTGGTTCTTTTGCCAGTCACCTTAAATTGGTGTCCTCTCTATCTACTCTAGCTTTATGATTTTTAAACATCGATTTTGAATCCCTTCCCTGCATTCCAGTTTCTCTAGTCTATCATACATAACTGTAATCCTTTTAAAACAAAAACAGAATTACCTGGAAAAACTCAGCAGGTCTGGCAGCATTGGCGGAGAAGAAAAGAGTTGACGTTTTGAGTCCTCATGACCCTTCGACAGAACTTGAGTGAGTCCAAGAAAGAGTTGAAATATAAGCTGGTTTAAGGTGTTGGTTGGTTGGTTGGTTGGTTGGGGGGGGCAGGGGTGTAGGGGTAGAGAGAGAGAGAAGTGGAGGGGGTTGGTGTGGTTGTAGGGACAAACAAGCAGTGATAGAAGCAGATCATCAAAAGATGTCACAAACAACAGAACAAAAGAACACATAGGTGTTAAAGTTGGTGATATTATCTAAATGAATGTGCTAATTAAGAATGGATGGTAGGGCACTCAAGGTATAGCTCTAGTGGGGGTGGGGGGGCATAAAAGATTTAAAAATATTTAAAAATAATGGAAATAGGTGGGAAAAGAAAAATCTATATAATTTTTCTTGGACTCACTCAAGTTCTGTCGAAGGGTCATGAGGACTTGAAACGTCAACTCTTTTCTTTTCTTCTCCGCCGATGCTGCCAGACCTGCTGAGTTTTCAAGGTAATTCTGTTTTTGTTTTGGATTTCCAGCATCTGCAGTTTTTTTTTTGTTTTTTTGTAATCCTTTTAACCCTGGAACCATTCTAGTAAATCTCTTCATTGCCCTGTCCAGAGGTTTCACATTCTTCCTGAAGTGTGCTTCAAAACAATACTGTAGCTAGGGCTCAACTAGTGTTTTATACAGGTTTAAGATAACTTCCTGGCTTTTGTACTTTTGTGCCTCTATTGTGCTCTAATTGGATGCAAGTGATTAGTGGTGTCTGTAAAGGAGCTGTGCTGGCGGCCTCAATTATTTACTCTATTTATTAATGACCTGGATGATGCAGTAGTGTTATTTATCCAATTTTGCTGTTGACAAAGTTGATAGAATAGTAAATAGTGTAGGCGGGAACATAAAATTATAGAGATGTTGATAGATTGAATGGAGGGAAAATCTACAGGTGAATTTCAACACCGGTCATCTATTTTGAACCAAAGAAGAATAGATGCAAGTATTTTATAAATGGTGAAAAGCTAGGAAAAGTGGTGATCCAAATAGATTTGGGTCCATGTACATTATTCTCTAAAATGTAAGGTACTAAAATAATCAAAAGACTAATGGAATATTAGCCTTTGTAACTAGGAGCATAGAATATAATGGAGGAGGAAGTATTGCTACAGCTATATAAAACTCTGGTTAGATCACATCTGGAGTATTGTATATAGTTCTGGTCCTTTTAGAAAGGACATTTTGGCTTTGGAAAGGATGCAGATACACCATAATCTTGCCAAGGGTTAGATTTGGGCATAACCTTAAAATCAGAGCCAGACCATTCAGGAGGGAAAATAGGAAATACTACTTCATGGAAAAGGTGGTAGAAGTGTGGAACACATTCAAAAAACAATAGATGCTATTTCAATTAATGAGTTTAAAATCTGAGATCGCTAGAGCTTTGTTTGTCAAAGGTATTAAAGGGACATGGAGCCAAGATGGTTGATGAAGTTAGGATATGGAACAACCCTGATCTCATTGAATGATAAAACAAATTTGAGGGGCTGAATGATGTACTACTGTTCCTATGTTCAATAATGATACACACCTCTGTGGAAAATGAATAATTTTGTTGTTTACCCCATCACACTGCAATGTTTCAGTACAAAACATTTGTGCGTTTGTTGCTTTCCATTTCTTGCAATCTAGTATAATGATCCACACAATATTGATTGTATAAACCTTTAATGGATATAGTAACTTGATTTGCTTTCTTTTGTTTTCAGGGATTCTGTTGCATCTGGACGAGTTTTTAGCAAGAGAATGGCAACATGATTTTAAGCAGGCCTCTTTCATTTTTGTTGTACAGTTAAAACATTACAGTGTGATGGGGTAAACACAAAATTATTCCTATTCCACTGAGATGCGTGACATTATTGCATAGAGGAGTAGGAGTACATCATTCAGCCCCTCGATTTTGTTCCATCATTCAATGAGATCAGGGCTGTTCCATACCCTAACTCCATCAATTGTCTTGGCTTCATGTCCCTTAATACCTTTGTTGAACTCAGATCTAGCAATTTCAGATTTAAAACTCATTAATTGATAGTAGAATCATCTGAATCTTGGTAGAAATAAGAGAGATTAAGTGCACTGACATGGAGTGCAGCTGGTTCTGAGTATAATTACTGAGAGTTTGGTGAGTAAGGGAGTTTGGTGAAGAGGAAAGGGAGTGCTTTTTTTGCTCTTTTTCTTTCTCTATCTTTCTCGGCCTCCAGGAGACCAGGAGTTGAAAAGCTGCACAAGAGGGCTGAGTTTGGGGAAAATAATCCAAGAGTGGTGACATCACAGGAGAAACATAGTCATTGGTTGGTGCGCAACTGCTGTTAGGGAGGGTCTTTAAGTAACAGAAAATTAGAAAACGCACTCTTTATAAAAGAATTAGCCACTTAGATTTGATTAAGGAACACAAGCAATAGGGGAGTACAGTTAAGTCTAGGCCAGGTAAAACAAAGTAGTATAAGTAAACCAAAGTAAAATAAAGTTAGCATGAAGAAAGTAAATTGAAGCCATTGCAGGACAGCTGGGTCATGTGGAATGCATATCCTGTAATATGAGCGAACTCGTGGAGGTTACAGTGTTCTGAATGACCACATGCAGGAAGTGTCACCAGCTGCAAAAACTTGAACTCCAGGTTTCAGAGCTCAAGTGATGGCTGGAGTCACTGTGGCACACCCACGAGCTTGTGAGCTACATGGATAGCATTTTCAGAGAGGTCACACAGCAGCTTGGGAGCCTGGAGGCAGAGAGGGAATGGGTGACCGCCAGGCAGTCCAAGAGAACTAGGTAGTGTAGGAGTCCTCTGGGAACCCGCACGTCAATCGGTTTCTTGTTTTGGATAATGATGAGCATTTGTTCTTCGGAGGAGTGCAATCAGAGCCAAGTTTGTGGCACCACAGGCGGCTCTGCTGTACAGGAGAGGAGGAAGAAGCAAGGAAGAGCAGTAGTGATAGAGGATTCATTAGTTAGGGGAACAGACAGGCATTTCTGTGGCCATAGATGTGACTCCAGGATGGTTGTTACCTCCCTAGTGCCAGGGTCCAAGATGTCCTTCTGGGGGAGGGTGATCAGCCAGAGGTCATGGTCAATGTTAGTACCATTGACTTGGGTAGGAAAGGGGATGAGGTCCTGAAAGCAGTTTTCTGGGGAGCTAGGAAGGAGGTTGAAAAGCAGGACTTCTAAAGCGATAATCTCAGGATTACTCCCAGTCCTATGTGCAAGTGAGCATAATAGGAGAATTGAGCAATTTGAAACACCTAGCTGGAAACCTGGTGTAGTGGGGAGGGTATCAGATTCCTGAGGCATTGGGACCAGTTCAGGGGAAGTTGGGATCTGTACAAGCTTGGACAATCTACACATGAACAGGACTGGGGCGAATATCCTTGAAACTAGATTGGCAGGAGGATGGGAACCTAAGGGCAAATTCGGAGCAGGGAATCGGAGATAGAAAGTTCCTGAGTGACTGAAAGAGAAGCGCAGGTTAAAAAGTGTACAACACAGGAATTTGGCAGTGTTAGAAGGTATATATGTAAGTGCAAGGAGTATAGCAAATAAAGCCGATGAGCTTAGGGTACAGACACATGGCAGCATGATTTCCGCTATATTGGAAACTTAGCTTAAAGAGGGGCAAAAATGACAGCTCAACATTCCTGGATACAAAGTTTTCAGGCAGGATAGAGAGAGGGATAAAAAGATGGGGGTGTAGCATAATTGGCTGAAGAATCAATTACAGCTGAGGGGAGGGATGATATATTAAATGAAGCATCAAATGAGGCCATGTGGGTTGAGCTTAGAAATAAAAAAGGGGCAGCCACATTGCTAGGAGTGTACTATAGACCCCTAAATAATGGAAGGGAGTTAGAAGAGCAAAGTTCAGAGTGCGAAAACAATAGGGTAGTAATAGTTGGAGACTTCAACTACCCTAATATCAATTGGGATGCGAACAATATGAAGGGCATAGAGGGCACAAAATTCTTGAACTGCATTCAAGAGAACTTTTTCAGCCAGCATGTAACAAGCCCAATGAGAGGGAATGCAATTCTAGATTTAGTCTTAGGAAATGAAGCTGGGCAAGTAGCAGCGGGCAACCATTTGGGAGATTGTGACCATAATACAATTAGATTTAGCATTATTATGGAAAATGACAAAGATGGAACAGGAGTAAAAGTTCTGAATTGTGGAAAGACAAATTTTACAAAGCTGAGAGGTGAATTGGCGAAAGTGGACTGGATACAGCTACTAGAAAGGAAAACTGTCAAACCAACAGGGGCATTCAAAAGTGGGATTCTACAGGCACAGTGTAGGCATGCCCCCACAAAGAAAAAGGGTGGTATTGTCAAATCTAGAGCCCCCTGGTTATCCAGAGCATACAGAGTAAGACAAAGCAGGAAAAAAGGTTATGACAGTCACAAAAAGCTTAATACACTAGAAAGGCTAGAAGAGTATAGAAAAGCACCGGGGTGAAGTAAAAAAAGGAAATTAGGAAATCAAAGAGAGGATATGAAAAAATATTGGCAGGTAAAATCAAAAAACACAAAAATGTTTTACCAGTATATTAAGAGCAAGAAGATAACTAAGGAAAGGGTAGGGCCTATCAGAGAAGCACCTTGCAACTTGTGCGTTGATGCTGAAAATATGGGCAGCGTTCTCGATGAGTATTTCCTCTTCACTAAGGAAAGGGATGATGCTAACTTTTTAGTTAAAGAGGAGTGTGAATTATTAGAAACAATAAGCATGATGAGAGAGCTAGTACTGGAGGGACTGGCATCCTTGAAAGTGGATAAATCACCAGGGCCAGGTGGATGGTATCCCAGGCTATGAAAGGAAGTCAGGGAGGAAATAGCAGATGCTCCAAGGATTACTTCCCAATCCTCACTACAGGTGAGGTTCCAGAGGATTGGAGCTCTGCAAGTTTTGTGTCATTATTTAAAAAGGGTGCGAGGGATAGACCAAAAAATTATAGGCCGGTCAGTCAACTTTGGTGGGCAAATTATTGAAATCAATTCTGAGACACAGGATAAGCTATCACTTAGAAAAGCATGGATTGATCAGGGATAGTCAGCATGGTTTTGTTTGGGGAAGACCGTGTTGTATTAACTTCATCAGACTTTACGAAGAAGTAACAAGGAGGATTATGAGGGTAGTGCAGTGGGCATTGTCTACATGGATTTTTAATAAGACATTTGACAAGGTCCACATGGCAGACTGGTTGGAAAAGTGCAATCCCATGGGATACAGGGGAAGGTGGCGAGTTAGATCCAAAATTGGCTCGGTGGCAGGAAACAAAGGATGTTTTTGCGAATGGAAAGTGGTTTCCAGTGGTATTCCACAGGGCTCAGAGTTGGGCCCTTGCTGTTTGTTGTGTATATATTAATGATTTGGACTTAAATGTGGGAGGCATGATCGGGAAATATGCAAATGATGCAAAAATTGGCCATGTAGCAGATAGTGAAGAGGATAGCTGTTGTCTACAGAATGGTTTAGTTGAGTAGGTAGAAAAGTGGCAAATGGAATTCAGTCCAAAAAAATGAGGTAATGCATTTGGGGAGGACAAACAAAGCTAGGGAATGCTCAATAAATGGGAGGATTTTGAGAGGGGTTGAGGAAGTGAGAGAATTTCGCGTGCATGTCCACAGGTCCCTGAAGGTGGCAGGACAGGTGGATAAGGTGGTAAAGAAATCATATAGAATGCTTTCCTGTACCGGACGACATATTGAATACAAAAGCAGGGATATAATATTGGAACTCTATAAAACACTGGTTAGGCCACAGCTGGAATTTTGTGTACAGTTTTGCCACCACATTACAGGAGCATAAGAACTAGGAGCAGTGTAGGCAATTCAGCCCCTCGAGCTTGCCCCGCCATTCAATGCAATCATGGCTGATCTCATTTTGGCCTCAACTCCAATTTCCTGCCCTCTCCCTATAACCTTTCAACCCGTTACTAATTAAAAATCTGTCTATCTCCTCCTCAAATTTATTCAACGTCCCAGCATCCACTGCACTCTGAGATAGTGAATACCACAGATTCACGACCCTTTGAGAAAAGTAATTCCGTCTCATCTCTGATTTAAATCTACCACCCCTTAGCCTAAAACTATAGCCTCTTGTTCAAGAATGCCCCAGAAGGGGAAACATCCGCTCTACGTCTACTTTGTCTATCCCCTTGTCTATCTTGTATACCTCAATTAGATCTCTTCTCATCCTTCTGAACTCTAGTGAGTATAGGCCCAAACTGCTCAATCTCTCCTCTTAAGACAAGCCCCACATCTCTGGAATCAATCTAGTGAACCTCCTCTGAACCGCCTCCAATGCAACTACATCCTTCCTCAAGTAAGGGGACTAAAACTGCACAGTACTCCAGGTGCAGTCTCACCAATGCCTTGTACAGTTGGAACAACACTTTCCTATTTTTATACTCTTCCTTTAGCAATAAAAGCCAAAATTCCATATTACCCGCTGTACCTGCATACTAGCTTTCAGCAATTCATGCACTAGGACACCCAGATCCCTCTGCACTGAAGCATTCTGAAGTTTCTCTCCATTTAAATAATGTCACCTTTTTATTCTTCCGACCAAAATGGATAACCTCACACTTATCCACGTTAAACTCTATCTGCCGCATTTTGGCCCATTCACCTAACCCGTCCATATCTATTTGTAAATTTCTTATTTCTTCATTTCAACTTATTTTCCCACCTATTTTGGTGTCATCTGCAAATTTAACTATTGTACCTTCTATCCCTGATTCCAAGTCATTAATATAGATTGCAAATAGTTGGCCCAAGGACCAAACACTGTGGTACCCCACTAGTTACAGCTTGCCATCCAGAAAAAGACGCATTTATCCCGACTCTTTGCTTTCTGTTGGTTAGCCAATCCTATATCCAAGCTAGTATATTACTCTTAACTCCGTGTGATCTTATCTTGTGTATTAGTCTTTTGTGTGGCACCTTATCAAAGGCCTTCTGGAAGTCCAGATATACTACATTTACAGGATCCCCATTATCTACTTTGCTTGTTACATCTTCAAAGAACTCTAGCAAATTAGTCAAACACTATTTACTCTTCATAAAACCATGCTAATTATGATGGATTGCATTTTGACTTTCCTAGCTGTCTATATTCTGCTTTCAGGACCTCATCCCTTTTTTTAACCTATGTCATTGGTACCGATATGAACCATGACCTATGGCTGTTCACCTTCCCCTTTTAGAATGTCCTGCAGCCGCTTGGTGACATACTTGACCCTGGCACCAGGGAGGCAACATACCATCTTGGTGTCATGTCTGTGGCCCAGAGACATCTATCTGTTCCCCTTATGACAGAATCCCCTATCACTATTGCTCTCCTCTTTTTTCTCTTCTCCCCCACCGTCTCCACACACACACACACACACACACACACACACACACACAGCCCACCCCCCACCTCAATGCGGCTGAGTCACTCATGGTGCCAGGGACTTGACTTTTGCTGCATTCCACTGAGATACCACCTCCCCCAGCAGTATCCAAAACAGAAAATCTGTTAGAAAGAGAGATGGACCCAGGGGACTCCTGCATTACCCGTCTCGTGCTTTTACTATGTCTGGCGGTCATTTCCTTTCTGCCTGTGCACTCTTTACTTGCGGTGTAACCACCTCACTGTATGTGCTATCCACGAAGATCTTGGTCTTGCGGATGCTCCAGCTCCGAAACATGGATTTCAAGTAGCTGCAGCTGGAGACACTCACGTAGTCCCCCTGGACACTGGATGTGTCCCTGACTTTGCACAGGAGGAGCATTCCACATGGCTGAGCTGGCCTGCCATGACTTGCCCTTAAACTCGAGGAAGTAAAAGGGAATAATTTAAGGAATATTAAATATATTCTAGGGACTTTACTACTTTATTCACTTCTTAATCTAAAGACCAATTTTTACTTTAAAGACTGGATAGTAGGACTACTTACCAAGGCCACCTCTCCTCTTGCACTGGCTCCCAGCCCTGCTCTGTTGTCGGGCCTGTTCTCTTTGCTCTTTAAGGCCATCACCCCTCTCGCGTTATCCAATGCCAAAAGCAAAGGAGCATCTCTTTCCCTTCCTCTCCTAACTCCCTTAATCACCTAACTCCCAGCACTCTATTCTAAGCCACACTCAAATGCCAAGTCACACTAACTTGGCTGGTTTTATATGCTCCTAAGGCAACGGCTAGCTGACTCGGTCACAGAGGAACTAGTTTCAGCTGCTGCTTTAATTAACTGAGCATAACTGGTCATCCAGTGGAGACCTTATTAAAACCCAGCTTAGGGCTGGGAACTTTAGAATTTAAACTGTAGATTTCCGTTAAATGATAAGTACAAACAAAATCAGATTTTTACAAAAAGATTTTTAAAAATTAAGTTTTAAAAGATTATTAAAAAATAACACTCCTTACTCACCATTCACCAGCATCCAGTCCCTAGGTCACTGGAAAGTGGGATTATAATGAGTGGCTAGTTCCACTTTCTCTTTTTTTGGCCGGCACAGACAAGATGGGCTGAATGGCCCCTTTCTGCATCATAACGTTTCTATAGTTCTAACACATTCTGTTGTAGAAATCTGATTTCCAATTCTGATCTGACTTACCAAGCACCCAGTGACACCTGTTAGTCCTTATCTGTTAGTTATGTTAATGATATTTGATAATAAATTTCTGTATTAGATTATTTGATTTTCTTAAGATAAGGGCTAACTCTTTGAGACGTTAAAATTTGTTCAAACATTTCTTTTTAAAGTTGCATTTCCGTATGATAATTTGAATATATACAATTTATCTGATTGAGTTGGTCAGCAGCTGATTATATGATTTAAGTGGTGCTGAGTGCTGTTCATAGTGTTCCATATTATATTGAAGTATATTTTTATTGATGGCTGAGCCACTTCTACTTGTAGAATTGAAGTATTGCAAATGGGATCTGTTTAAATTGAAATGTATCATCTGCTTTCAGCACTTCATAGTATTTTGATACAACTAGATTTGACTCTTACAGATTTCAGAATTTTGATATAATGAAAATTAGTAAAGGCAAAATGGGAATGCAGAAAACTAAATTGGTTGTACAGTAAGTCCTTAAATCTCTGCAGTACTGATCTCAGTGGGAGCTGCTGATTTTATTTTAAAATTAGTTGGTGTTATCAGTGGGTACTATGAGGAAACGGAGAGCTGACTTACTGCAGTGCCGAGCTTCTTTTGTTGCAAGGATCGATGGAGGTGAGTGCTGCTGGACTACACAGGTGGATAAAGAACTGGAGTGTTCAAAGCCACAGTACCAAAGTAGTTTTGGGGACTTCGATTATCTGCCAGGATGTAGGTTATTTGACAATTTTAAAATTAAAAACAAGGCCTTTGACACTGCACCTCTGGGTTGCCCTTTTTGCAATTCCTTTTCAGCCTGAAAAGATCCACTTGAACTATCCTTCAGTTATTTCTTGGCTAATTTTCCATTTGAATGCCCTACTTTTGCATCCTGTTCCATGACTTCATTACTTTAGCCATTGATTGGCAATGTGGGACCTTTGTGGAAAGTTTTCTGAAATCCAAGTGTTTGATCAGCTGTTTCCCTTAATTGCCATGTTGATAATTTTCAAAAAACCTGAAACAGATTAGTTTAAACAGGGCCTCACTTACATGAAGCAATGTGCCTGTTCTTTAACTTATCCTTTAAATATTCACCTGCTACATCTCATTTTTGTTTTTCTAGTTCAGCAGTTGAAGATCATAAATGATTTTTAGGTACACATCTTGACCCTTTGCAAAAAAAAAAAGCAGTTATTTAATGATAAACAGATTTTCTCACTCCTTGGAGAAGATTAATTGAGTGCATGTTTAGATTAAAGAAAATAGAGTAGCGTAGAGTAAAATAGAGGCAAAAGAAATAAATTTGCACCAAACAGAAATGAACTGAAGCACCAAGAACACAAGCAGAAAGTATTACATATTTTGAGTTTGCCATCATTATTCTTTATCTGTCCCTCTCTCCCTCCCACCCCACTCTCATTGTGGTGCAGATTCCTTATAATGCAGGCTCTAATCTAATGCACTGTTATTCACTAGCTCTTACACCCAGGTTTACTGTTTAACTAAATGATTGTATAATGATGCCCTCTCCCTATAACAGGAACTGGATGTCATTTCTCTGGATGTGTCACTGTATGTACTTCCTAAGTCTTCCAGTAGGTGGAATTGATGAACACTCTAGGACCATATCAGTGTAAAATTAAGGACTTGGTTCATTTTGCAAAAAGCAGGTGATCAGGTTAGTAATTGTTTTAAGCTTCAATTCTTTTGTAATATACAACAGAAATGTGCAATACTATCCTTAAAAAAACACCAGGATTGGTATTTTGTTTTCCTTTCTTTCTGATCAATCTCTGCTATAAAACTGACTCTAACTTAATTTCCTGCTCAAGCCTTGCCCTGTCATTTGAAGCCTTTGGACCTGATGTCCCCACTATGATTCCCCTGGTCCCTGAAATTGTTTTACCTAATCCCCACTCCACATAATGTGAAAAATAGGGCCAGGAGTAGACCATGCGGTCCTGCGACCCATTCAGTATGATCATGGCTGAACTGATCTTGGCCAAAACACCACTCTCCAATCTGCTCCTCATAGCCCACGACCCCCTTACAGTTAAAACTCTGTCCATCTCAGCCTTGAATATATTCAATAACTCTCTCACAGCTCTCTGGAGTAGATAATTCCGAAGATTTATGACACTCAGATGAAATTTCTCCTCGTCTCTGTGTTAAAGGGTCAATTCTTTCTTCTGAACTTATGCCACTCAATTCTAGATCCCCCATGAGGGGAAGCATCTCTCAGCATCTACCCTGTCAAGCCTGCACAGAATCTTATATTTCAATAAGATCACCTCTCCTTTTAAACTCTAATGAGTGCAGGCCCAACCTGCTCAACCTTTCCTCATAAGAATTCTTCATTGTAGGAATCAACAATTTATTGGAAAAAATACAAGACAATCTCGGGAAAGCATCCCTATTCAGAATAGTGTTTCAAATCAGCCCAAGATGTCCATCATTTCAAAAGAAAGTGGCTGCATCTAGCAAGTCTATATTTTAGTGGCCTGTTTCTCTATTTACACTTTCATAAATTAGGTTCTTGCCTACTTTGTCATGAAAATTATTTGGATGAATTTAATGTTAAAGTATTGATTTTTAAATTATAAATTCGATATCCTCCTCGCAGCCATACGTTAGAGCTATTGGGGCAATGGCAAATTAGCATGTTAATAAGTCTGGCATTGAAATATTTGTAAGTGGGAACAATAGGGGAATGAGTATTGTTTCAAATGGCTCCAATTATTCAAACTTTGCATGAGTTTTGCATCAAGCCTGATTCAAAGTCTGGGTGGTGGGCAGTTCACTGATCTGCCTCCACTGCAAATATATCCCTCAAGTAAGGAGACTAAAACTGTACCCAATATTCTGTGTTGGTCTTACCAATGCCCTGTACAATTGTAGCAAGACTTCCCTACTTTTATCCTCTATCGCCCTTGCAATAAAGGTCGAGTTTGCATTTGCCTTCCCACTTACCTGCTGTCCATACATCCTAACTATTTGTGTTTATGTATAAGAACACCCAAACCTCTATTGCAGCATTCTATCGTCTCTTTCCATTTAAATAGCATTTTGCTCTTTATTCTTCTGACCAACTGGATAACCTCACTTTCTTTTCCCATATTTTACTTCATGTCAGATTTTCGCTCATTCACTTAACCTATCTAAATCCCTTTGCATTTGTGCCCTCCTCACAACTTGCTTTTCCACCTGTCTTTGTCTTTACAGCAAATTTGGCTGTAATATATTTGGTCCCTTCATCCAAGTCAATAATATAGATTGTAAATAGTTGAGGCCCCAGTATTGATCTCTGGCACTCAATTAGTTTTCAACTGAAAATAACCCATTTATCCAGACTTTTTTTTCTTTTAGTTCTTGTCTAAGGATTAGTCAAATAACTGCTAACAAACCTACTTACCCACCCAGACCTTGAATGTGACTTCTTGTAAAACTCACTCCTAAAATCTGAATGCTTGGAAGCATTTGAAACAATACCCAATCCCCTATTGTCCTCACATAATTATTTCAATGCCATTTATTCACTTATCAATCTGCCATTGTCTCAATAAATTTGTATTTTAATATCAATTTAGATACATTTTAAGCTTTTATTGTAATTGCCTAAGTTCACATATTAGACACCCAACCTTTGGTGAAGCCAAATAGCTACAAATGTATTGAATGTACATAATTTTTAATACTGCATTGCTTTGTAGCTCGGACACCCCAAATGATGCACGTACTTTTACTTCAAATTTTAAAAAAGTTGTGTGTATTCTGAGCATGTGTAGCTTGCAGAATTTTGAAATTATTTGAATTGATACCCTTTCTGTGAAGATGACCATTCTTTGCTTTTTCTGCGCTTTTAGAAAAAACAATCACTGCTGAAATGCAAAGTTGTTTTCACTTTGGAAAATTGAATATTTTGACTGACAATACTACTTGCATTTTGTACTTCACATGACCATGTTGATTTTGCATCCACAAAAAGCTTGCGAGAGTTCCAAGTATGTTCATGTTTTAAAATGTTTCCCAAAATTATTTTAAATGTATTTTTTGTATTGAATATTTGTTTCAACATCAATTTTAACCAAAAGTTCTGTATTTCCATTAGAAACAAAATGACACTGTGTAGTTAACTCAATATGAACTTGTACCGCAAAAAAATTCCTTTTGTTGACATAACTTTTCAACAGCAGTTCTACATTTTCCTGGAAGAATTTTACTTGGAATCTTGCAATTAATCTGAAGCTCTGTAGAACACTGTGGCCAGCATGTTGAAACAATAACTCTAGTCTACTTGTATTTATAGTTGAACAAACAAGCCTTTAGTGTGGCTTTATCTCTGAATTTTGGTTCCAGCTAACAAATCATTGGGAAAGTATTACATGACCAAGTATTAAATGCTGCATGCAATCAAGGTGTGATTTATCGTGTGCTAAATCTCCCAGCACTTCAGCAAGATCAACTTTGTGTACAGTATTTGTACAGTTGACAGAAATCTAAGGTAAATTGATTAATTTCACCTGTATTTATCTGTCCTTCTGTATGGTTTTTGAAATTTTATGGAATGAATTTTCAACTTGAATTGCATACATCATTTGAAATTTGGTTGATGTATGATTGCGCAGTGGCATGAGAAACTAGGTGTTCACTTATGAAAATATTTTTAAGCTGGTGATTGCTTTTGTCTGTACTTTGAGGTACCAAAAATGAAGCTAAAAATGTACTTTTGAAATAAGATGCTGCACTTTCAAGCAAAGTACAGTTTAGGATTAAAATCTTCTGATTGCCCATTCTTTAATGTTAGTTCCAATATTGCAAATATATTGTGAATGGATGACAATTGAAGATGTGTATTTCTACATGGCTGTCTATGGGAGCTGCTAATGATGGGTACATTGTAAGGAAGCCACTAAATTTATTTTTGATTAATGAGCCATTCTAAATGAGATGGTATTATGGTATGTGCATACTAAGAGCAACATTGCATTTTTTGTACATGTGTACTACAACCCCATAGCAGATTTTACAATACAGTAAGGGGATTCTTTATGGCTGTAGGGAGATATCTAGCCACTGAACTAAATTGCCATGTTAGCTCTAACTTGCATGTTGGAACTTGTCTTTGAACACAACATATCTATTTCTGTTAAAGATCAGCATATCATTTGGTTTAATGGATTGGGTCAGTAGAAAGCAGACCCAGCTGAATAACTGGAATTATCTTGCAAGCTTCAAAAGTTTAGCTGAAAAAAAAAACGTATGTTCTGACAGAGGTTATAGGATACTTTTTCATTTTGAAGGTTTAATCCAATACTTAAGTTGTACATACTTGCATTTCATATGCTTAGAACACCAATTTTAATGAAAGTTGGGCAATGACTTGGAGGTGTAATTCAGTTTGTGACATTTGGTTTATGGAGATAATCAAATTGTCCTCCTGCAAGCTTTTACTGGCCAGTCACATTGCCAGTGATTTGGTTTTACCAAACGTGAGTCAAATGTGTAAGCCCTCCAGTACATCCAGTTCCTATCTGCCTGTTCAAATGGATGTAAAACATCTTGTACTATTTGAAAAGGGGTAGAGAACTCTCCTAGTACCTTGGTTAATGTCCCTTTCCCAATCAACCCACGTAAAAAATTAACTGTCTCTTCCTCCCAGTTTCAGTTCATCAGATTTGCTGTTTGCAAATTGGTGGCTATGTTTACATAGGTGACTGCATTTCAAAAGTAATTCTTTGCATCTGGAGCAATTTAAAATAGATGATTTGATGTAGCACCAAATGAATGCAAATTTTTGTTTGCTGGTAGCTTAATTTAGGTTATATAGACAATGTAGAAGTATTCAGAATTTACTGGGACTTAGCATTGTTGCCTTGACCAAATCTGCCTATCCTTTTATTAGTAAATTCAAATTTGCAAAAGGTAACATGAAAAATTATTCTATTTGTTCAGGAATTCTATTCAATAGTTGGTAAAATTACATTTTGTTTTGATATGCAATTGAAATGGGCTATATTAATTTCTGGTTTATTTAAACTATGGTGCAGGATTGGAAACAGTCTTATTTCTGAACTGTTATTGCTCAGTTTGTTTTAATATTTTTTCTTGTATCCTTAGGTACGTGTTTAACCTATGGATAAAGTTGGAAAGATGTGGAGCAATTTAAAATACAGATGTCAGAACCTTTTTGTTAATGAAGTTGGAAGCCGAAATGAAAATGACTTAAACTGTCCGAAATGTTCAGTTGGTAAAAATGCAAGCGCACAAGTTGGTGATCTGCCCCAGCAGGGTTTAAATCCATTAAATAGACATGGAACTATACCATTGGCTACAGACACATGTCTAAAAGTTGACAGAAGAAATAGAAACTGTGTTTCTGACATCCCAGAGATTGTTGAAGCTGATTTAGATAAGGAGAATGAAAACTTGGCTGCTGCACCAGAGTCTCATCTTGTTCGGAGAGACTCTTACTCCCGTCATGCTCCATGGGGTGGGAAGAAGAAACATTCTTGCTCTACAAAAATGCAAATGTCATTTGATACAGATAAGCGTTTTAGTCGGACAAGGCATGGGTTACAGAGACGTGAAAGACGGTATGGTGTAAGTTCCATACATGATATGGATAATTTGTCTAATCGGACTATGACACGACAATCTATACGCCAGCGTTTCCAAGAAACTGTAGGACTGTGTTTTCCATTGCGAACACGTAATAAACAGCCTAAGAGCTTATTCTCAAGCAGGAGAAAAATATTGCTCTCCGAACTGATGCTTGAAAAATGTCCTTTTCCAGCTGGGTCAGACTTAGCCCAAAAATGGCATCTTATTAAGCAACACACTGCTCCCGTGAGCTCGCAATCAGCCTGCTGGCTTGAGACGTTTGATCCAACTTTTGCTTCTGCAGAAGATGAAGAAGATCGGCTTCGAGAAAGACGAAGGCTCAGCATCGAAGAAGGGGTCGATCCTCCTCCCAATGCCCTCATACACACTTTTGAATCCACTTCACAAATTAATCAAACATACAAGCTGGGACCAAAGTTAGCACCTGGGATGAGTGAGCTTTCCGGTGACAATCGCGCAATGACAAATGGAGACTGGGACTCTGAAGAGGACACCACAACACTCTGTCTCCAGGCACGCAAACCCAAACCACGACAGGTGCCAGGAGAAAACTTTAGTCACTGTACCAGACCTGGGCCCTGGAAAGTGCATACACAAATTGATTACATTCATTGCCTGGTGCCAGATTTGCTTCAGATTACAAGTAACTCTTGTTACTGGGGAGTGATGGACCGTTACGAAGCTGAGGCTCTCCTTGATAGCAAACCTGAAGGCACCTTTTTACTCAGGGACTCGGCACAAGAGGACTACCTCTTCTCCGTCAGCTTCCGCCGTTATAACCGCTCCTTGCATGCCAGGATTGAGCAGTGGAATCACAATTTTAGTTTTGATGCCCATGACCCCTGTGTTTTTCACTCCACCACGGTAACTGGCCTTCTGGAACATTATAAGGATCCCAGCTCATGCATGTTTTTTGAACCTTTGCTTACTGTTCCACTGACCAGAACTCTTCCTTTCAGTCTGCAGTACATCTGTCGTGCAGCCATCTGCAACTGTACAACATATGATGGGATAGATGCACTTCCACTTCCCCCGCCTTTACAAGAATATCTGAAAGAGTACCACTACAAGCAGAAAGTAAGAGTGCGATGGTTAGAATGAGAACCATCAAAAGTCAAATGAGAATTGCACCCAGTGATTCTTGGCTCTTTTAAATTGCTGAAAAGTTGCTTATTCATGGGATATTATAGTTGCAAATTTATTCAGAAAGAAGGAATTCTTTCTGAATTATTCAAGGCTTGAATTGACTTAGTGTGTGGTTTCTCTTTCAGGTACTTGAACACTTCGTGGTGTCTGATTTTCAGTGGATACTGCAGATCCACCTACAAATTAATGTGCATGTATTTATTATGTTGGCATTTAGGAATTTACTAGCTATTGAAGTTGTCTGTGTGCAGGATATGGTCAAAAAGGATTCACTGATTCAGAGCAACTTTGGGGCTCTGTAAAATTGTAGAAGCTACACATAGTATGCACATTTACTGTAGGATCTTGGAAATCATGTGATGGAATTGAATCAAATTTTAATGAGACCACCATTTTGGAGATTAAGCACCACTTTTGTGTTGGATTACCATTCTGGCATTTGACCTGGATGATTTAGGCCAAACTGGAAGGATTTTACTTTTATTTTGATGTCTGCAAAGTTCTCTTTTTTTTTGTAAGTAATAGATTCTTTGGAGTGATTTCAGGATAATTGGGTACCGGATGATTATACAGTGCAGCTTGAGTGCTTGATTGAGAGATTACTGCACTTTCAGAGGTGCTGTCTTTAAGATGGGATGTTAAATCAAGAAACCGTCTGCTCCCTCGAGTGGACATAAAAGATCCCATAACACTATTTTGAATAATAGCAGGGGAGTTATCCCCAGTCTCATAGCCAATGTCTACCCCTCAGTTACATCAGTAAAAACAGATTTGTGGTCAACATCACACTGCTGCTTGTGGGAGCTTGCTGCACACAAATTGGCTGCCACATTTCTTGCAGTACAACAATAAAGCACTTTGGGATGTCCTCAAGTCCTGAAAGGCTCTATATCAATGTACATCTTTTTCTTTTGTGAGCATTGTCTGACCCTTGAGATTACTACCTTGAAATCATTTCCAAGCATTTTCTTTTGAAGGGGATGGGCGACTTCTATTTTGTTCTTTCCTTAGTAAATGTCATGATGAACATTGGTGAAGATGATCCTTGCAGTTTATACACCACATCCTCCAATGAAAAGTTAATTGACGCTAATGAGTGACCAACTATAGATTATCACTCGATCGATGTTACTTTCTGATGAGTGCCATTTTAGTTGTAAAATCTGTCTGAACAGTATAGGAAAACTTGTAACAATGAGATTGGAGTGGAGGGATCTGTAAATTGAGTTTAGAAATCCAGATAAAGCATACAAATGGTTTGTTTTTCAGCCTGAGAGCAGGAATCCAGGCTAACACTTGTGCAGTTGGAAGAGTATAACTTTATTTTGGCAATTAAGGGTGGGTAAAGGACCAGAGAATATAAATTTAAGTGAGAGAAGTGCATTTAAAACGGATTAGGAAAACATTAATACTCAAGGGTTATGTTTGGAATAACTTGACAGATAAGGGAATAGACACATAAATACTAGGGACTTGTAAAACTGCAGCTGGGTCCCATGTTAAGGTAGAGGAGGGATGAGCTCCAGTGGGAGGATTTCACTTCCTGTGTTTTGATTATAATTAGGAAATTGGATGCCCTTGTAATTTTTCTGTAGTTGCTGTTTCCCTATCCTAGCAGTAGTTTTTGCTGCAAAATGGCAACAATATGTCAGCTATTGTTTGACTGAGACATCACAGAACACAGGATAATGAACTATCTTCCTCTATTCTTGCAAAATAATTTCCCCTCTTAGTATCACTTTTTTGATGAATATGGGGCCACTTCCAAATATATGGTCAGGGAGTGAGGTCAAGAATTTTTCATATTTGTATTAATTACAGTTATGTGGCTTTATGCCGTGTATTGTGAGTTTTAGGTGACTAAGGTTTTGCAGGGAATTTGTCTGCATTTTTAAAGTGACCATTAGATTATTTGGGACCCAAGACCAACCATAATTTAAATTTCAAACATGGACTAAGCATTTTAGTGAACACCTTGTGAAGGGATTAACGTTTACGATAATGGTGAAAACTACAATCTCACCACATTTGTTAGCCTTTTGACTAGCCCACTTTGTCACAACAGGGCCAGTTTCACTTTTTATTTCAAATGATAACACCCTGAGGAGTGTTTGATTTTCATGTTCTCTTAGGATGTTTTAAAAGTTTTAATCCAATACTCCGAAAAATGTAAAGAAAATGTTTTATTATGTATTTGTTCCATAAGGAATTAACTGATATTTCTTAAATCTAGCTTTGTTCTTGTAACACAAATGAAGTTGCTGTGACAGTGTCTAGAAATTCAGTAGTTGCTCTATAAAATGCTAAATGATTCTCACCTTTTTGCAAAATAGCCATGCTAGGCAGCCACTGCAATTTTGGCAGTCCATTCCTATCCAAGATTAGCTCATTTGATCCTGTATGTACTGCAGCTTGTGTATCCCATGCTGTGCATCTTCCTTTCTTCTGTGACAAAGGAAAAAGCAGCATTTAGAAAGTTGCTTTATATTGTAGAAAAAGCAGGTACAAACTATTATTTTGTTGAATCTGATTGTTTCATGTCCTTTTGCTGATTCAAAATCTTAAATGTGCAGCCAGGAGTTCAGTTTTTAACTGTTTCAAGGATTGCTTGAGACATTGGAAGGTGCCAACTGAAACAATTCAATCTATACTGGAAACGTCAGATTCACTGTTTCCAGGTCAAGTAGATAGTGTTACCATGTGAAATCCATTTCAAAAGCTAAACATTAGCAATTCTTGTATTCCATATTTTAGTTTTCAAGATTTATCTCCTTTTCACAAGGTTTACTTTAATAGCACAATAGTATTTTTCTGCTGTGTGCTGTGAAAGTACATCCTGGAAAATCCTTAATCACCCGATATCCTTTATATGAGTTGTATGTTTATATTTGTGATATTGTCCACAACTGCTGTGAAGCTGAACTTTAGCTTTATTGCATCAAAAATAGTTTCAAATTAGGTTTATTTCAACTTGTAACTAAGCTATTCAGTAAACTTGCAAACACTACTGTGTCACATTTATTCTAATAGTTTGTTCTCATTATTAGTATAGTGGTTTGATTCTTGCCATATGTATGATGTAGTTTGGTTTAATGTCTAACTAAATGTGCAGAACATGCACATTTAAGCTGTAACCATTTGTCACCAGCATAGTTGATCTCCCACAATTGTGTATATATTCCAACTGCATCTGGTTTTCATTTTCATTTATGTACCTGCACAAGATTGTTAAATTAATCTAAGCTTGTCTGCAAAACAACCATCTTTATGTTGAGCCCTGGTGAAGCATACTCCAAGTAATAGAATTGGTTCAATTGTGTAAATTCATTCTCTTCAGAGTGTCTATAATTGTTAATTGATGTAGACCTCTGATCAACACCTGCACCTGATTTACACTTGAGGTGCTTTTGAAAGCAATAATTTGTTTAAAGAGCATGCCTGTAAGATGTTCTGTAATGATCCTGAAACTTGAAGCATTAATTGCTGTACTATTTTTCCAGCTAAAAGGAATCTTATTGAGAGATTCTCAATTTCTGGCTGATCTTTTTACTCAGGTAGTTGAGGGTGGCATGGCAATGATTGCAGGGTCCAAAACCCTTATCTAGAGTTAACAATTAACTTTTTCCCCCCAAACTGTTTAAATCTGCTCAGAATCTTGACTTAAATCTGAAGGGAAGTTTCTGTATAGACTTTTCATTAATTGAGAATGTAGCTGAAATAAAATTTTAATCCTTTTTTGTCAATTAAACCATCATGTACAAATAGAATATTGCTTATCCAAAGAGGAAAATTTAATGTGCAGGATATTGTTCCATTTAAGAGAATTTTGCTCTTTGTGGTTGGAGAATAATTTCCATATGATGCCATACTTATGTAAATTAAACCAAGATGTACGCCTGTTCAGCTGGATATTACAAATTCTATGGCATTATTCAAAGAATTGGGAATTCTCCTGGTATCCTTACCATGTCTCTTCATTCAGTACTATCTGAACCAGATTAACTGGTCATTGACCTGCTGGGTGTTTGTGAAATGGTGCTAATTGGTTGCTGTGTTTGCCTGTGTATGTCACTCCATTTTAAGAAGCAATTAGTTGATTAAATGCTTGAAGATGTTTTGACATGAAAGGCATAAATGCAAATATTTACTTTTCATCTGCAGTATTTTGGTACCATTTCCATCAATGCTATCATGAGCAGTGGCCTATTAGGGCCTGCACCAGTCAAATTGCACTGGTTTCTAATTCATGAGCTCCTGACTTAAAAAAAAAAATTGGATAGTTGACAATAGATATTTTCTGATAGACTCTTGAAATGTCTTTTGTACCTTCATTATTACACAGCTTTTCAGAATTTGAAGCTCTAATTTTTGCGGAGGTTAAACAAATTAGAGAATTAAATCAGTGTAAGTAAAGGGTATCTCTATATAATCACACACTTAAGCTCCCTCCCAATCTACCCTTCTTGAGTGCTTTCACTCTTTTTCTTGAATTTCATACTCTTGTTACTTTTGGATCTCCAAGTTGCGTGGCCCAGAGCAACTTATTCTGTACTTCATAAGGTATGGAGATCACTTGACCATCCAAGTCACAAATTTCTAAAATGATGTACCAGCTGATTCTCATAATGGGATAATAGTGTCCTGTGTGTACATGCAAACTAAGCAGCATTTGAGCGCTTCTATGACTCCCACTAAGACTCAAGCCTAAGTTTCTATCATAATGTATTTCGATAAATTTCAAGTTGCGATTTTGGTCAAATTTGCATCTTAATATGAACTTAGTTGCTCTTCATGGCCTAAATAATTCCTGTGAAATCCAAATACAATTGTCAATTTTGTGTATTGTACTGTGTGTTTTACATAGACCGTTTGCTTTCCAGGTTATAGAAATTAACTTAATGGATTTCAAGTCAAAAATAATTCAAAAACTGATTTAATACAGTTGAATGGATCCACAAGTAGAAGTTAGCCAAGATCCATGAAAAATTGCCTCCCTACTTGAAAAAATTATAAAGTTCTCAGTACCTTCAAATTTGAAGGATTATTTTAAAAAATAGTGAATGACAATGTTCAAGTTAATTCAGTTCCGTGATTTTAATATTGAATTGAGTGGGGCAGGTAAGATAATACAGATTCAATATTGAGTTAACACACTAGCCTTTAACCTCTGAATCAAGCCCATAATGATTTGGATGAAAACAAACCACCTGCTTTCAATTGCCTTTTGTAAACTTATAATTAGGGCAGTCTCACCTCAGCTCTGGATGAACGTGGGTCTACAGCACAAAACTGCCCTGAACTGACATACACTGGCCATAATGATGGCTGGTGTGGAAATTTAATTCCTGTTAATGAATTCAAACCCCAGCGAAATATTACACTGCTTTTAGTTTTTGTAATTTTCATAAGACACCTTAACACTCATGAGCCTTTGGTCTTTAAAAAGGCACAACTTAATTATCTTCTGCTATTTCTCCTGAATGCTTTTAGAGTCTGCTGTATATGGATGCTATCTATTTCTGTGCACGTAGGTGGAAAACATCTTGCAGCTTTCATCCCTTTTTGTGGGTCGTGGTCTAGTTTGCTTAGTGGATTCTGAAGCACTTTGCAAGATTTCTAAAGCTGTGTAAATATTGAGTTCATTGTTCCTTCATCGAAACAACCTGATGATGAGTAAACTAGGGATTCTGAAGATGCAAGCTAAGACTTTTATTTCTTGTCTTTTCAAGAGGAAGAACTTAGCGGAGAAGGTTCTAATCTATGATTTTCTATAAAAATTGTCAAAAAATATGTTTGAGCAGCAAGTACATGGCTTGTCTCATGGTATTTTAAGCTGTAACAAACTTTATTTAGTTCATTTAGTTAAAGAAATTAAAAGCTGGATCATCTTTCTCATGTTTTATTTTTGGAAAACAACTTTGAGCATGATGGTGACATGGTCCATTTGTTACAGCAACTGCCACTTAACCAATGTAGTACATTCATGGTTTTGACTTCCATCTGTTATGATTGTTAGCAGAGAAAAAAATTCTTTTTTAAATTTCAAAGGAAATGTACAGCTTTTTTGTGTGGGCTCTACAACTTAGGGCATAGGTAGTATACCTGGTCACTTATTTCTAATTGTGCTTTATATTACATTAAAGTTCTTTGAATGTGCTGTCAAACAGTATTTTTGCAGTTTAGCTGAAAGTAATTATTTGCATATATGTTCAACCCCTCAAACAAAAACATTTGTGCACTTTGAGATTTTTAAAAATCTACTTTTTGTGGGGGAAGTGTGTGTGTGCCTATCAGCGTATCAAATGCTTTGACATAAGCTACTTGCTGTAATGCTTTGTTTATAACTAAATGTTTGTGCTTCTGAATTTTAAAAAAACTGGCTACATTTGCTTTTGAGAGATCCAGCTTTTAGCACATGGCCAATAAATGCATTTATTGTAATATGTATTCTGTTATACTCTTAACAAGTAAATGTCTGTTTAGGGTATTGTTTACGTTGCATATAAAAATAATGTATGATTCTCTTAGCTGTAGATTAACGCTCATTCTAGTGTTGTATAATACAGTTTTTGTATCCTCAGCTCTTTTCACTTGCTATAATATTGCAACCATCCTTCCCTTTCTTTACACCCTGAAGACTTCCTTGGTGTTCACTCTGGCTTCATTGTCTTAATATGGAATAAAGACTACACACACTAAATGCCTTTTGTACCTGTGCTTTTCTTACCTGCTGATCATTGTACAGTATCAAAACTAGAGTGCTGCTGCTTCTCAAAAGTGAAAAAGACAAACAGTTGCCTGGTTCAATCAGAAATTCTGTGGATCCAGTTTTTGATTTTTGTTTTTGACTAGCTGAAATTTTTTAACCAAAGGTAGGAAACCATGTGTTCAGTTAAATTATAAATTGCTCAGAGAATCTCTTAATCCTGCATTCTTGGCACACGGTAAGTCTGTGCACACTCAACCAATCATTTTGCTTCAAATGCAATTATAATATTGCACATAGAACTTTGTGTACTTTTATTGCATAAATCCTCAAACCTCAATGTAGGAGCATAGGAGTAGGCCATTCAGCCCACTAAACCTGCTCCATCATTCAATGCCTTTTTCCCCACATTATCCCCATATCCCTTTGTCATTGGCATTTAGAAATCTATTGGTCTCTACTTTAAACATACTCAATGACTGAGCTTCCACAGTCCTCTGGGTAGAGAAATCCAAAGATTCACAATCCTCTGAGCGAAAAAAGTCTCCTTATCTCAGACCGAAGTGGCTTCCCCCTTATTTTGAAATTATGTCCCCTGGTTCTAGAATACTCAACCGGGGGAAACACCTTACCTGCATCTACCCTGTCCCTTAAGTATTTTGTAGGTTTCAATGAAATCACCTCGCTTCGAAACTTTAGAGAATACAGGTCCTGATTCCCCAATATCTCTTCATAGGACAGCCCTGCCACCCCAGGAACATAACCAGAAGCAGGAATAGGCTTTATGGTCCCTTGAGCCTGTCCCACCACTCCATAAGAGTGCTAATCCTCTCTCGACTTCATTTTCCTGCACAATCCCTCTCTCTCTTGATTTGTTTAGTATCCAAAAATCATCTCTGCTTTGAATATACTCAACACCCAAGTATCTACAGCATTCTGGGGCAGATAATTCCAAAGGCTTGCAACTAACTGAAGAAATTTCTCCTCATCTTAGTCCTAAATGGTCAATCCCTTATTCTGATACAGTAATTTGCTCCCTTGTTCTGGAGTCCCCATCTAGGGAAAATAACTTCTTAGCATCTACGCTTGATCTTGTGTTTTAATGAGATCACCACCACCTTAATTCCAGAGAGTATAGACCCATTCAATTTGTTCTCTCTTAGGACCCCTCATCCCAGGAGTCATTTTAAGTGAGCCTTAACATAACATAAGAAAAAGGAACAGGAGCAGTCCATTCGGCCCCACGAGCCTGTTGCACCATTCAATAAGATCATGGCTGATCATCTTGTATTTCCATTTCCACATTCCCATCTAACCCCAATAACCCCTGATTCCCTTGTCTAACAAGAATCTATCTACCTCTGCCTTAAAAGTATTCAATGAACCCACCTCCATCAACTGAGGCAGAGAATTCCAAAGCCGCACAACCCTCTGAGAAGAAATTTCTCCTCATCTCTGTCCTAAAAGGGTGTCCCCTAATTTTAAAGCGGTGCCCCCAAGTTCTGGATTCACCCTTAAAAGGAAACATTCTTTTGACGTCAGCCTTTCAGGATCTTATATACTTCAGTCAAATCACCCTCATTCTTAACTCCAGTGAAAAGAAGCCCAGCCTGTCCAACTTTCCTCATAAGACAGCCCACTTAGTCTAGGTATCAATCTTGTAAACCTCCTTTGAACTGCCTCCGATGCACTTACATCCTTCTTTAAATAAGGAGACCAAAACTGCATACAGTATTCGAGGTGCAGTCTCACCAGTGCCCTGATTAACTGAAGCATAACATTCTTACTTTTATGTTCAATCCTTCTCGTAATAAAGGTTAACATTCCATTAGCCTTCTTAATTACTTGCTGTACCTGCATACTAACTTTTTGTGACACCTATATGTCTCTGCACCTCAGAATTCTGCAGCTGTTCTCTGTTTAAGAAATACTCTTGCTTTTTAATTCTTCCTGCCAAAGTGAACAACTTCACATTTTCTCTCAAACTCCATTTGCCAGATCTTTGCCCACTCACTCAACCTATCCATATCCATCTTCAACCTCATGTCCTCTTCACAACATAATCTCCTACCTGTCTTTATGTCATCTGCAAATTTAGCTACTATGTCTTCACTTCCCTCATCTAAGTCATTGATGTAAATCGTAAAATGTTGAGGCCCCAGTAGAGACTCCTGTGGGACTCCACTCGTCACATCCTGCCAATCGGGGCAAAAAAACCCATACATGCATACTCTCTGCTTCCTGCCAGCCAGCCAACCTTCTATCCATGCTAATATGTTATCCCCTACACCATGTGCTTTTATTTTCCATAATCTTTGATGTGGCATCTTATCAAATGCCTTCTAGAAATCCAAGTATAGTATGTCTACAGGCTCCCCTTTATCCACTGCACATGTTACTCCTTCAAAAAACGCCAATAAATTGGTTAAACATGATTTTCTTTTCACAAAACCATGCTGACATGAGCTCTTCTAAGTGCCAGCTATAACCTCCTTAATGATTGATTCTAATAACTTCCCCAAGACGGACATCAAGCTAACCGGCTTATAGTTTCCTGTTTTCTGCCTCCCTTTAGTTTCCTATTTTCTGCCTGCCACCCTTGAATAGAGGGGTTATGTTTGCTACTTTCCAATTTGATGGAAACTTACCAGAATCTAGCGAATTTTGAAAAATTAACACCAGTGTACTGACGACCTCATTAGCCACCTCTTTTTAAGACCCTAGGATATAGTCCATCGGGACCTGGAGATGTGCCAGCCTGCAGCTTCATTAATTTGCTCAGTACCGTTTCCCTAGTGATTTCAATTTCACCAACTTCCTTTCTCCTGTTCACCTGATTAGCAGCTATTACTGGAATGTATTTGTATCCTTCATAGTGAACACAGAAGCAAAATATTTCATCTCTTCCACCATTTCCTTATGATCTACTATTAACTTCCCACTGTCACTCTCTACAGGACCAACACAAACTTTACTTACTCTTTTCCTTTTTAAATACCTGTAGAAACTCTTGCTATCCGTTTTACATTTCTAGTTAGCTTTCTCTCATGCTCTAATTTCTTTCTCCTGATTAACCTTTTAGTCATTCTCTGTTTATATTCTGTCCAATCACCTGTCCTGCCACTCATCTTTGCGGAATTATATGCTTTTTCCTTAAGTTTGATACTTTCCTTAACATCTTTAGTTAATCACAGATGGTGGGTCCTCCCCTTAGAATTTTTCTTTATAGTAGGAATGTACTTATTCTAAATACTCTGAAATATCCCCTTAAATGTTTGCCATTGTTTCTATTGATCTATCCTCTAGCCTAGTTAGCCAGCTCACTTCAGTTAGCTCAGCTTTCATTCCTATATAGTTGCCCTTATTTAAGCTTAAGATACTAGCCTTAAACCCGCTCTTCTCCCTTTCAAACTGGATGTAAAAATCAATCATATTGTGGTCACTGCTACCTAGGGTGCCTTTACTCCGAGGTCATTAATAATCCTGTCATGTTACACAATACCATGTCTAATATAACCTGCTCTCTGGTTGGTTCCAGAACATGCTGCTCTGAGAAACTATCTCGAAAGCATTCTAAGAACTCCTCCATCTAGGCTACTACTGCCAATCTGATTTTTCCAGTTTGTGTAGATTAAAATCACCCATGATTATTGCCTTTATCACAAGCACACAATATTTTTTCTTGAATACTTTGTCCTAAACTGTGGCTACTGTTAAGGGACCAGTAGACCACTCCCACTAATGGCTTATTCCCCCCACTATTCCTTATCTCCACTCAAATCGATTCTACATCCTGATCTCCTGAACCAAGGTCATCGCTAACTATTGCATCAATGCCCTCTTTGATTAACAGTGCTACCCCTCCACCTTTACCTAGCTTCCTTTTCTTCTTGAATGTCATATACCCCTCAATATTAAGGACCCAGTTTTGGTCAGCCTGCAGCCATGTCTCTGTAACTGCTAACAAATCATATTTACTTCAATGTGGGCCATCAATTCATTTACTTTATGAATTCTAAGTGCATTCAGATAGAGAGCCTTCAGTTTTGTCTTTTTGTTACATTTGTAACATCTAGTCTTGACTGCTGATGTATTCTTCGGTTTTTCTTTCAGTCCCTTCCTGCCATGCTCTGACTCTCATTTCTCATAGTACTATTTTACTCTCCTGTCTTGACTCTACACCTTGAATTGCTACCTCTACCCAAGCTTGATCCCTCACCCCTCTTGTTTAGTTTAAAGCCCTCTCTACTTCCCTAGTTATGCAATGTGTGAGGATACTTGTCACAGCATAGTTCAAGTGTAAACCGTGCCAACAGTACAGACCCCATTTTCCCTTGTACTGATGCAGTGTCCCACACACCGGAACCCACTTCTCCCACACCAGTCTTCGAGCCACACATTTATGTCTCTAACCTTATTTGTCCTATGCCAATTTGCACATGGCTCAGGTAATGATAGAGATTATTAGCTTTGAGGTTCAGCTTAATTTGGTACTGAGCTCCTTATACTGACTTTGCAGAACCACTTTGCTTGTTCTATCTAGGTCATTGATAACTACATGGAACATAACAACTGGATCCTCCCCACCGCAAGTTCCTCTCCAGCCCTGAGCAGATGTCCTGAACCGTGGCAGTGGGCAGGCAACGTAGCCATCTGGACTCTTGCTCTTTGCTTCCGAGAACAGTGTCAAGCCCCCTCACTATGCTGTCCCCCTACAACCATTATATTCCTTTTTGCTCCCCCAACTTGAACTGCTTCCTGTACCACAGTGCCATCGCCAGCCAGCTCATCCACCTTGTACACTTTGCTTTCATCTACACAGTTGTGAGCACCTCAAATCTGTTTGACAATTGCAAAGCCTGAGGCTCCTCCCCTACTGTCTGCTCAGTCCCATTACCTGCCTCGCTGACAGTCTCATCCTCCTGTCCCTCATTGCTGACCAAAACAGATGACCCTCTTCTGAGAAATCTGACTGTCTTCTGGAACAAGGTATCCAGGTATTTCTCCCCTCCCTTATGTTGTGCAGTGTCTGCTTTTCGGCTTCCAGGTCAATAATCCTGATCCGGAATTCCTCAAACTGCTTGTTTCCTGCAGACGTGTTTGTCATGGATCGCCTTGGTGTCCAAAAGCTCCCACATCTCAAAGCTGCAACATAACACCTGTCCTGCCATTCTAGCTTTCGTTATTTAGTTAATTTACTTTAATTACTTTCTTCCAATGTATGTTACAATTTACTGTGCTTATTGAATGCTAGTACCACTGACAACTAAAGGTTATATGCTTCTTAACTACGAGGTATGTGTTTTAGATGTTTGTTTATTTTTATTGTTTTTTTTAATCTTTATTGTTTGATTTTAATTTTAAAGTTTTGGTTTATTATTTTAAAGTTTTAGTTCTTTTTATTTATAGATCTATCTTAACTCGCTTGTCCTAAACTGATTTCTCTTACACTGTCCTTTAGACTGAGCCCTTACCGGCCAATCCAACTTACTAGCTTCCTGTGACGTTATAGTTGCCTTTTAAAATCTTTTTCCTTGACTGCAGCTTTCCAGCAACTGAAACAGTGAAACAGCGCACTGCTCAGCTCCGCTCCAACTACCGGCAAGGTAGGCCGCTCTGCAATCCCCGGTCTGTATTTTTCGGCGTTGCTCAGCTCCCAACTGTCTCCCGCAGATCCGCTCCGCTCCAGCTACCGGCAAGGTAGGCCGCTCTGCAATCCCCGGTCTGTATTTTTCGGCGCTGCTCAGCTCCCAACTGTCTCCCGCAGGTCCGCTCTGTTCCAACTACTGGCAAGGTAGGCCGCTCTGCAATCCCCGGTCAATATTTTTTGGCGCTGCTCAGCTCCTGACTGTCTCCTGCAAGTCCGCTCCACTCCAACTACCAGCAAGGTTAGTTACCTTCGTTGCTTTCGAGGGAGTGCAACATTATCCTTAGGCACGGAGACCGTAACTGCACATGGTACTTCAATGTGGCCTTTCTAATTGCTTGTTATACCGCTGTATTAACTTCTGTGTACACAGACATCAAATCCTTCTGAACACCAACATTTAGCAGTTGCTCAACATTTTTTAAAAAATTGTTTTTTCTGTTCCTGTCACAGTGATTAACCTCACATTTCACACATTTTACTCCACCTTGTCCAATTAGTTAACCTGTCTAAAACTTTTTGCTCCATGTGCGCCCTCCTTGTAGCTTGCTTAACTATCTTGGTTTGTGTCATCAGCAAACTTGGATATGTTGCACTCAGCCCCTTTTGAAGAAGTCAGTAATGTAGATTGTAAATAGCTGAGGCTGTAGCACATACTTGTGGTGCTGCACTAGTAACGCTGCCCACGTGAAAACAACCTGTTCATTCCCATTCTTTTTTATTCCTGTCCTTTAATCCTGTATCCTTGCTAATATATTAATACCAATCCTGTCTTGTGCAACAACCTATATATTTCAGGTGAAGCTTCTGCTCCCAATGTTGGATGTATCATTAAAATATGGAACAAGATTACCTTCCTCTATATTAGCAAGCTAAGGCAGCCAGGTTATCAAGAGTTTGCCCTATGCTGTTCGTTTTTTTTTCCCAGGTTATCCAACAGCCTCCATCAGTCATAAGAATCTAGAAAATACATGGTCCTGGGATGACGACTGCTATAGTCCCTATAGATCATTGCCCCAATCAGGTTTCTACCCCAGGTATTGTGTAGTTTGCAAAACCATAGAATGGCTACAGAATAGAAGGTAGTGTGTTTGTGCCATCTCTGAAGGAACAATTTACCTAGTACCATTCCCCAGCTTTCTCTCACCACCCCTGCACTTTCTTCCTTTTCAGATAATGATCCAATTCCCGTTTTAATGCCCCAGTTGAACCTGCCCCTACCACAATATCTCAGGTAGTGCATTTCAGACCTAACCACTCGCACCATTTTTCCTCATGGTGCCTCTTTTTGTTAGTCACCTTAAATCTGTGCCTCTAGATCTCAATCCTTCCACCAATGGGAAGTTTCTCTCTATCTGTCCAAATCCCTTGTGACTTTGCCTCCAATCAAAACTCTCAACCTTCTCTTCTCCAATCTATCTAGTACCTGGAACCATTCTCATGAATTCTTACTTTACCCTCTCTAATGCCTTCAAATCCTTCCCAAAGTGTGGTGCTCAGCACTGGACGCAATAATCCAGCTGAGGCCGAATCAGTGTTTTATACAAGTTTAACGTAACTTCCTTGCTTTTGTACTCTACGCCCCTTTTTTGATAAAGTTTAGGATGCATATGCTTTATTAATATTCTCTCAACTTGTCCTGCCACTTTTAATGGATTATGCACATATAGACCCTGGTAGCTCTGCTCATGTATCCCCTTTAGAATTGTATCTTTTATTTTATGTTGTCTGTCCATGTTCTTTCTACCAAAATGAATCACTTCACACCTCTCTGCATTAAATTTCATCTGCCACTTCCGCCCATTCCACCAACCTCTTTGTCCTTTTGTAGTTCTACACTATCCTCTCAGTTCACAAAACTTCCAAGTTTTGTATTGCCAACAAATTTTAAAATTGTGCCCTGTACCTGGGTCATTAACATATATCAGGAAGAGCAGAGGCCTGTCAACAATCCCAGGGAATTCCATGATAAATCTTCCTCCAGTCTGGAAAACAACCGTTAACCATGACTCCATTTCCTGTCACTGTCAATTTTGTATACCAGTTGCTACTGTCCCTTTTATTCCATGGTTATTGGGGAGATGGTGCTGTAGCAGTAATGTAATGTACCAGTGACCCAGAGGCCCAAGCTTAATCCTCTGGGGAATAGCTTCAAATCCCAACACTATTAAATTCGATTAATAAAATCTGAAATTGAATGCTAGTTTCAATAATGGTGACATGATAGTATTATCAATTCTTGTAAAAACCCACCTAGTTCATTGATGTCCTTTCAGGAAGGAAATCTGCCATACTTACTTAGTTTGGCCTACATATTACTCCAGACCCACAGCAATGTGGTTGACTTTTAACTGCCCTCTGAAATGGCCTAGCAAGTCACTCAGTTCAGGACAATTAGAGAGGGCAACAAATGCTGGCCTTGGCAGAGACACCTACATCCCATGAGAGAATTATTTTTGAAAGTGAGCTCTAAATTTGTTCAAGTCTGTTGTGCAATACTTTATCAAACTTCATCAGCCCTCTGTTACCTCATGAAAAAATACCCAAGTTAGTTAAACACAATTTGCCCTTAACAAATCCATGCTGTCTTTCCTTCATTAACCTGCATTTGCTCAAATGACTATTAATTTTGTCCCAAATTATCATTTTTAGAATCTTCCCCAGCACTGAGGTTAAACTAAAACGAAAACAGAATTACCTGGAAAAACTCAGCAGGTCTGGCAGCATCGGCGGAGAAGAAAAGAGTTGACGTTTCGAGTCCTCATGACCCTTCGACAGAACTTGAGTTCGAGTCCAAGAAAGAGTTGAAATATAAGCTGGTTTAAGGTGTGTGTGTGGGGGGCGGAGAGAGAGAGAGGTGGAGTGGGGGTGTGGTTGTAGGGACAAACAAGCAGTGATAGAAGCAGATCATCAAAAGATGTCAACAACAATAATACAAAAGAACACAGGTGTTAAAGTTGGTGATATTATCTAAACGAATGTGCTAATTAAGAATGGATGGTAGGGCACTCAAGGTATAGCTCTAGTGGGGGTGGGGAGAGCATAAAAGATGTAAAAAAATAAATAAATATTTTTTTTTTTCTTTTTCTCTTTTTATAATGGAAATAGGTGGGAAAAGGAAAATCTATATAATTTATTGGAAAAAAAAAGAGAAAAGGAAGGGGGAAACAGAAAGGGGGTGGGGATGGGGGAGGGAGCTCACGACCTAAAGTTGTTGAATTCAATATTCAGTCCAGATGGCTGTAAAGTGCCTAGTCGGAAGATGAGGTGTTGTTCCTCCAGTTTGCGTTGGGCTTCACTGGAACAATGCAGCAAGCCAAGGACAGACATGTGGGCAAGAGAGCAGGGTGGAGTGTTAAAATGGCAAGCGACAGGGAGGTTTGGGTCATTCTTGCGGACAGACCGCAGGTGTTCTGCAAAGCGGTCGCCCAGTTTACGTTTGGTCTCTCCAATGTAGAGGCTCCCAATGTGGTCTCCTCTACATTGGAGAGACCAAACGTAAACTGGGCGACCGCTTTGCAGAACACCTGCGGTCTGTCCGCAAGGATGACCCAAACCTCCCTGTCGCTTGCCATTTTAACACTCCACCCTGCTCTCTTGCCCACATGTCTGTCCTTGGCTTGCTGCATTGTTCCAGTGAAGCCCAACGCAAACTGGAGGAACAACACCTCATCTTCCGACTAGGCACTTTACAGCCATCCGGACTGAATATTGAATTCAACAACTTTAGGTCGTGAGCTCCCTCCCCCATCCCCACCCCCTTTCTGTTTCCCCCTTCCTTTTCTCTTTTTTTTCCAATAAATTATATAGATTTTCCTTTTCCCACCTATTTCCATTATAAAAAGAGAAAAAGGAAATTTTTTTATTTATTTATTTATTTAATTATTTTTTACATCTTTTATGCTCTCCCCACCCCCACTAGAGCTATACCTTGAGTGCCCTACCATCCATTCTTAATTAGCACATTCGTTTAGATAATATCACCAACTTTAACTTTAACACCTATGTGTTCTTTTGTATTATTGTTGTTGACATCTTTTGATGATCTGCTTCTATCACTGCTTGTTTGTCCCTACAACCACACCCCCACTCCACCTCTCTCTCTCTCTCTCTCTCCGCCCCCCACACACACACCTTAAACCAGCTTATATTTCAACTCTTTCTTGGACTCGAACTCAAGTTCTGTCGAAGGGTCATGAGGACTCGAAACGTCAACTCTTTTCTTCTCCGCCGATGCTGCCAGACCTGCTGAGTTTTTCCAAGTAATCCTGTTTTTGTTTTTGTTTTGGATTTCCAGCATCCGCAGTTTTTTTGTTTTTATATCTGAGGTTAAACTGCCTGGCCTGTAGTTGCTGGGCTTATCTTTACAACCTTATATGAATAACACTGCAATCCTCCAGCCCTCTGGCACCACCCCAAGTCTAGGGAAGATTGGAAAATTATGGCCAGTACCTCTGCAATTTCCACTCACTTCCCTTTTTACCCTTGGATGCATCTCATCCGGTCTTGGGGCCTTGTCAATTTTAAGTCAGACAGCTTATCCATAAACCACCACCTTATCAGATTTAAACCCTTCAAGTGTATGAACTACCTTCTCTTTCACCATGATCTAGGCAATATCTTCTTAGGACAGGTGCAAAGTATTCATTCAATACCTCAGCCATGTCCCCTGCCTCCTACATAAATCCACTTTTTGGTCCTTAATCATCCCCACTCCTCCTCTTACCACCCTTCCACTATTTATATGCCAATAGAAGACTTTTTATGTTAGCTGCCAGTCTCTTCTCATACTGTCTTTGCTTCTATTTGCTTTTTCACTTCTCCTCTGAACCTCCTATATTCAACCTGGTTTTTGGTTGTATTAGCCACCTGATATCTGTCATATGGACACTTTGTTTTACTTAATTTAATCTCTATCTCTTTTGTCATCCATACCTTTTCCCTTTGTGGGAATATACCTTGACTGCACCCAAACTATCTCTTTAAATGCAGCCCATTGTTCTGTTACAGTTTTACCTTTCAACCTTTGATTCCAATTTGTCTGGTTTAGATCCATTCTTATCCCATTGATGTTAACTTTCCCCCAGTTAATTATTCTTGATCTGGATTGTTCCTTGCCCTTTTCCATGGTCAACACTCCAGGAACTCTTTCCCCCCTCTACCTATTACACTCCTACTATCCCAGTCTATATCTGGATAATAAAAGTCCCCCATTATAACTACAATATAATTCTTGCTCGCCTCTAATTTCCTTGCAAATTTGCCCCTCTACATCTTACCTAATATTTGGTGGCCTACAGACTACACCTAGCAATGTACTTTTTTTTATTCCTTAGCTCTAGCCAAATTGATTCTGTTCTTGACCCCTCTGCAGCATCCTCACTCCTCCAGCATTGCAATGTTCTCCTTAATCAATACTCCCACCTGCCCTTTTCCTTCCTTTTTCTATCTTTCCTGAACTCCATGTATCCAGGAATATTTAATACCCAGTCTTGCCCTTTTTGAGCCAGATGTCTGTTATAGCATGACATCATATTTCCACGTGGCTATCTGTGGCTGCAACTCACCAGTTTAATTAACCACACTCTGTGCTTCACATACATGCACAGTAACCCTAATTTAGATTTAATTACTTTCTTCCTTACCCTGAACCTACCTATTACCTTTCCTTCTCTAGTGCTATCTCTCCTCGCATTCTGTGCACCTTGGTATTCCAAGTAAGTTTAAACGCTCCCCAAAAGCAGTAGCAAATAGCCCCACAAGGTAATTGGCCTGACTCTTTGGGTGAAATTTTCCATGCCCGCTGGCAGTGGGCATGATAGGTGGCATGCCCAGATAATATGGCGAGATCAGTTTCACGATCTTCTGCTCCGTCCACAAACATCGGGCTGCGTTTCCTGCCTACAGTCGTCGGGGAGTTTGATGTAATCCACCAGCATCTCATTAAAAGGCCATCCTGCCAGGGTCTTGTATCCCGCCGGATCGTCCGTCCATGTTGGTGGGAAAGCACACCAATGTGTTTCACAACAGCACACTGGTGACATACACCTGGCAGCATTCGCTTTGGGAGAACTGAGGTGAGTGAACTGCATCGTTTTCCATGGCTCGCCAGGGTCTCCTGCTGATTTGCAGGCTTCAAGGGCGCTGGGAGGCCTGGGTGCAGCGCTACTCAGCCTCGTAGGCGACTGTTTTCAGGGTGGTGGTGTCCAGGGGCAACTGCCCAGCCTCAGAAGTGACTACTGCTGTTGTTTTGGGGGGTGTGGGGGAGGCAACTGTTGCCCTAGCATTGGATCCCATGCACAAGAAATCGAGGTGGGGGGCAGGGTAGGCAAGGGAAGTGGCCATGTAGTAGGGACACCTGTATGAACTGACCATTCTCCTGCAACTGTGACAGTTCAGGCACAGCCACAGTGATATGATTGGGGTCAGACTCCTAGACTGCCCACCCACGCAAGCAATGCGGAGGCACCGAAGTGCCATCAAGCGCTCCAGATGTTACCCCCCTCCACCGGGGCACAGGCTGCAAGTCCATAACTACTTTACTGGACCACAGAGCAGTTGGACTGCGCACCTTGAACAATCTCCTCGACAATGCTGGCCATGTAGCAGTCACTGCTGGAGGTGTGCTCAGCCCCTGGCAATCTCAGCAACCTGGTTAGGAGCTGTCTCTCCCATGTCGTAGGCTGACAGGGCAGCCATGCAGCGCACTCAACTGTGGCCATCCGAGGAGAGGCCTGCATTCTCTGGGGAGCATTAAGGGGCTGTCACGCAGAGCCAGGAAAGGTGCTAACCACATGTCTCTGTCTCTCTCTCTCTCATGCTGGGGCAAGACGAACATCAGGAGCATGGAGCCTGCTGATCTAGCTGTATGCCTGATGGTCCACAGAGAGCAAAGAAGATGGAGGAGAGAGCAACTGAGGGGCCTGGCTTTGCAGAGGCAGGAGCAGCAACCTCAGGAAGAAGGGGCTCCCACATACGCTGCCCAGGAGCGAAAGTGAGCTGTGGCTGGTCAGCGCCTAGCGACACCCAGGATCTATAGATGCAGCCTGCCATTCCTGCAGATGACCAAGAACCAATGTCGCCGACGACTGTGCATGTCTAGAGATCTGGTCGCTCACATCTGCCACTTACTGCAGGACTTGGCGCCAAGGAGACATGGAGGGCATCCAGAGGCTGTGAAAGTGACCACGGCATTCAATTTCTATGCCAGTGGCTCCTTTCAGGGCTCCACAGATAACCTCTGTGGGAAATCACAAGCCACCACCCACAAATGCATCTTTGAGGTCACAGATGCCATCTTCTTGAGGGCACACAATTTTGTGCATTTTGCCTGGGACCGGACAGCCAGGACGCAAGAACCATTGGATTGGCCCGGATCTCAGGATTTGCACAGATGCAGCATGCGATCGACTGCACCCATGGGGTGCTCACTGCTGTCGCTGCACATGCTGGACTACAACAAGGGATTCCATTCGCTGTGCAGCTGATACATGACCATCAGAAACACATCCTGCAGGTGTGCGCATGGTTTCCAGGGAGTGTGCACGACGCCTACATCCTCAGTCTGTCACAGATCCCTGGAGCCTACTGTGACCGATGGGAGGAAATGGGAACATGGTAGTGGTAGGGGACAGAAAAATTAGGGGGATAGATACTGTTCTCAGCAGCCATGAGCGTGAGTCCTGAAGGCTGTGTTGCATGTCCGGTGCCAGGGTTAAGGACATCTCCTCAGGACTGGAGAGGAACTTGGAGTGGGAGGGGAGGGATCGTCCAAGTTGGTACCAACGACATTGATAGGACTAGAAAGGAGGTTCCGCTGAAAGAATTTGAAAAGTTAGGAGCTAAATTAAAAGCAGAACCTCCAAGATAATCTCAGGATTGCTAGCTGAGCCACGGCAAACTGGCATAGGGTAAATAAAGCCGAGGAGTTAAATGTGTGGCTCAGAGATTGGTGTGGGAGGAATGGGTTTCACTTCATAGGGCACTGGCATCAGTACTGGGGTAGAAGGGAGCTGTTCTGGTGGGACGGCCTTCACTTGAAATGTGCTGGGACCAATGTCCTGGGGAACCAAATAACTAGGGCTGTAGAGAGGGCTTTAAACTAAGGAGAGGGGTGGGGGGGGAGGGTTCTGGAAAGGGGATATGTAGGCTTACAAAGCAAAAGGACATGGCAACCTTGCAGGGCAGCTATTAAGGTAATGATACCCAGCGTGTGACTAGAAGGGACAGAGTGTACAAACATTAAAAAAAAGCAGCAAATAGGGTCAAAGGGGGGAAAAAAAGGTAAAAAGGCAAAAGTAATAGCTCTTAAATGCACGTAGTGTTCGGAACAAAATAAATGAATTAACGTCACAAATAGAGGTTAATGGGTATGATCTTATAGCCATTACAGAGACGTGGTTACAAGGAGATCACAGGGAACTAAATATTCAGGGGTATGTGACTTTTTGAAAGGATAGGCAGGAAGGAAAGGGTGGTAGGGTACCTTTAACATGAGAGAGAATAAGTACGATAGCAAGAAAAGATCTTGGATCAGAAGATGTAGAATCCATTTGGATGGAGGTAAGAAATAACAAGGGGAAGACAACACAGGTGGGAGTAGTCTCTAGGTCCCCTGAGAGCTGTACTGTAGGACAGAGAAGGGAGACAAAAACAGGTAACTGTAGGCCAGTTAGATTAAGACAGCTGTCATTGGGAAAATGTTGGAGTCTATTATAAAGGATGTAATAGCAGAATATTTAGGAATACATAGCATGGCTTCATGAAGGGGAAATCATACCTGACAAATTTATTAGAATTATTTTGAGAAGGTAACAAGCAAGATAGTTAAAGGGGAACCAGTAGACGTAATATATTTGCATTTCCAAAAGGTGTTCAAAGGTACCACATATAAGGCTACTTAATAAGAGCCCATGGTGTTGGGGGTAGTATATTAGCATTGATAGAGGATTGGCTAACCAGTAGAAGACAGATTTGGGATAAGGGGGGGCATTTCAAGGATGGCAACCTGTAACTAGTGGAGTGCCATAAGGATCAGTGCTGGGAGCATGAATACCCTCTCTGAGAATACTCCTGTCATGGACATGCAGTGGAGGCCCTAATAGTCGCTCGATTGCAGGAGGATGATGATGACATGCAGTGAGGACATGCCGTAAATCTTCACACAGCCTCTGAGAATGTCTGACTCCTGTCTGGCCGAGGGCATCTTGCTTACCCTCCGTGATCAGGGTCATACTATAAAGACGCAGCCAAGAAACTAGAAACATCTGATGCTTTGTCCACCTTCAGCACCTGAGCCCTTCAGGAGCTGGAGCAAAGCTTCAGTGGTCACAGATGCTGAAGAGATGGGGGCCAGCCTCACCTTAAAGATGCTGAGAGCACATCAAGAGAATTAGAGAACTCTGTGGCACCTGCCCACTACATTCTGGCAGCAATGACAAGTACCGCCAAGGTGCAGGTGTCAGTAATGTTTCCAGGGAGTGTGCAGCCAGACCATCGCTTTGGTCTGAAAGCTGCACAGGACACAGGAGAGGCCCTGGACTGAGACACCTGCCTTTATCTTGTGCATAAAGGTTTCACATCTGAGTGACAAAAACACTGCACGTAAGAATAAGGAGCCATAGGCAGGGAGACATTCTTAAGAGTTTATTGACAATAGTGAACAGTATGTACAAGTGATTAACACCCGTGCATAGGCTGTGCAACTAATTCCCTTTACCTTTCCTAACGCTGCCTCTATGTCTTGGGGTTCCACAGACATCCACAGTGGAGGTGGAGGCAGCCTGTTGACAGTGATGCCCTGTCTGTGATGACTTTGGCAGGCGTCCTCTGGAGGGCCTAGACTTGGAAGGCCCTGGACTGCTATCTGCTAAGCACTCAACCTTACAGATCTGCTGCAGTGACGTCAGCTGCTGCTCAAGCTCTGGAGCACAGAGCTTCAGCTGCTGCAATTGACAGCACTTACTGCACATATGGTTATCCAGGACATGGGAAGCATCCTGGAGACCCCACATAGCACAGGATTGTGCACTCGAGAGGTTGCAGCTGCCCTGCCATTCCATTATCCATTAGATAATAAAGCTTACTACTTAAAAAAGGAGACTCACTAGCTTCTCGCTTCCCTTCTGTGATTATCACTCAGATGAAGTTGACTGTCCGCACAAATGCAAACAATAACTATCTCCAACAAGAGGATCTAACCATCACCCTTTGACGTTCAATGGCATTACCATTACTGATTACCCCACTATCAACTTCCTGGGGATTACCATTGACCAGAAACTGAACTGGACTAGCCATATAAATAATGTGGCTACAAGAGCACGTCAGAGGCTAGGAATTGTGCGACGAGTAACTCACCTCCTGATTCCCCAAAGCCTGTCCACCATCTACAAGGCACAAGGCAGGAGTGTGATGGAATACTCCCATGTGCCTGGATGAGTGCAGTTCCAACAACACCCAAGAAACCTGACATTATCTAGGACAAAGCAGCCTGCTTGATTGGCACCACATGCTCCACCACTGACGCACAGTAGCAGCAGTGTGTACCATCTACAAGCTGCACTGCAGGAATTCACTAAGGCTCCTTCGACAGCACCTTCCAAACCCATAACTGGCAACCATCTAAAAGGACAAGGGCAGCAGATAGATGGGAACACCACCACCTGGAAGTTCCCCTTCAAGTCACTCACCATTCTGACTTGGAAATATATCGCCATTCCTTCACTGCTGAGTCAAAACCCTGGAACTCCCTTCCTACCAGCACTGTGGGTGTACCTACATCACATGGACTGCAGCGGTTCAAGAAGGCAGCTCACCATCACCTTCTCAAGGGCAACTAGGGATGGGCAATAAATGCTTGCCCAGCCAGTGAAGCCCACATCCCATGAATGAATTTAAAAAAAAATTAAGGGGTTCTGGAAAAGTGAGTGAGTGAGTCACTGCTAATATATATTGCTGAAGGATATTATGTGCTAGATACTTGTCATAGACTTTCAATCCACTGGGAGATTCTTGAACTGCTCACTGTGCGAAATGTCAGCCTCTGTATCAGATGGTTATAAGTTTAAGTTGCAATCTAGAGCCTTAACACATATCAAAAGTAATACTTCAATGCAGTACTGAGGGAATATTGCATCATCAGAGATACTGCCTTTTGGATGAGACATTAAACCAAGGATCTGTCTGCTTCATTGGGCAGATGTTTAGAAGCCCTGTAATTGAATTACATTATACGCTTAAAAGTGCTCCACTCACTGACCCTGAAGTGTTTTGAGATGACTAATGGTTGTGAAAAGCATTATATAAATGCAAATTCTTTCTTTACCTCTTTTTTTGTCCCCTGTGGTGTGCAATCTAGGAAACATTTCCTCCTATGTGGTGTGGGGTTGTTTCTCAAGTTCAGTTTCTTTTGATGGAAGGATTTCACCCAGAGCCAATTAACAGTTATCCTGGTGCTTAAGAGTTCTCAGGAAGGGTTATGCATGCTTTGCTAAATGCTGTTTTCCACTATTCAGATATGATAAATGACCTTAAAAGAATCTTATTTAAAATATTTGAAGGTAGTTTCAAATCAACTTCCATTCCAGACAAATTTGTTTTAGAGAGCCACTTCATTTTGGACACTCAGCACAAGTGAAAAGATAGACCAGTAAGTAAAGCTAATAACTCTTTATTCATGCATACCAGTTCGTGAACATGCAATTGAGCAAATGCAGAAACTTCAACAACTTGCACTTATATAATTACTTTTTGATGTAGGATAACATCCTAAGGTGCTTTAAGGAAACCAAATCAGACAAATAATTGACAGCGAGCCAGGGAATGAAATTTTAGGTTAAGTGACCAAAAGCTTGGTCAAAGAGTTAAGTTTTAAAGTGGAGTGAAGGAAGTGGGAGTGAGTCCAGTGTTAGGGAAATGCAGAGTTCTTGCAGGGTTATCAGGTGGAAGAGATCTTCTTGCCTTTACAAAGAAGGGGTCCTAAAGACCACCTAGTTTCCTGGCGTAAAGTGGGAATGAGCTGCCAAAGCAGGTGAAGGCAGATGGGAAAAATGGGTAGATAGCTGAGAGAGTTAGTAGTTGAATCGGTTTTTAGAACTGGTCAAATGGGTTTGTAGTCTTCTATGACGTTGCAGGTAGCTAGTGCCAGGTGCGATGATATGCTCTGGTCACTTATAAAGCACTGCACTGTTGCACCATTTGATTGGAAGCTTGCTGGATATGGATACCTACAGCCACACTTCTTTTTTTTAAAAAAAACTACATCTGTGGCAGTAAGTTAATAAGTGGAATTACTTGCAGAATAAAGATGATCCTCCAAGATATGCAAGTTTATTTTATAGAAAGGGCTTATACCAAACTGGTACAATTTAGGAGGGGAGACTAATGTTTAATAAATGGCAGATTATATTTGTCAGTTTTAACAGTTTCAATCAATTGAAAAGATGTTGACCTCCCAATATCTTTAACATGTATCAATGTTCTCTAAAGTAACTTTAGGTTGAAAAACTTAAGGCTTCCCTTTTAGAATATCAGATTAAGTACAACTGATCTACAACATTGTCTAACTTGCTTAATACAAGCCAAAACTAACAAAATAATTATGGTTTTCCATGTAAGATAATTATAGGGGCTAGCTCGATGACAGTGTGTGCCTCACAGGCATAGGTTGTTGGCTCAAACCCTACTTGAGACTTATTTACATAATCTAAGCTGCATAATACTGAGGGAATGTTGCATTGTTCAAAGTGCCAATTTTTAATTGAATCTGCCTACTCAAGTAGATGGAGATCTTTCAACACTATTTGAAGAGCAGTTTCCTCAATCCTCGCCAGTATTCCTTCCTCCGGGCAGTGAGTCAGGACCAGAAAATTTGATTTGATTCTATTAAAGGCAAGTTGCTTGAAGGCATGTATGATTGTCTTGAAAGAGATGGGGCAATTGGGGAATTGCAATGTGGCTTCTTACCTGATGTCTCTCCAATTTGATTTCTTCTAAGGAACTAACCATATTGGTAGATGATGAAAGCACAAATAATAGATTTTCAAAATAGCTGGAAAAAGTGCTGCACCAAAGCCTAAATAAAGTTATCTCTTTTGGGATTGGCAGGGAGATCTTTGGATAACAACAATTCACTTAGATAAGAATAACTATTAATAATCATGACTCTGGTGGAGGTTAGTCACAAGTGGAGTCCCAAAGGAATCACTGTTAGGATGTTGCTCCTCATATGGATAAAGGCATTAACGGAATGATATATCTGCCCACCATCTCCAGGGCACATGTCAGGAGTGTGATGGAATACTATCCACTTGTCTGGATGAGTGCAGCTCCAACAGTATTCAAGAATCTTGACACCATCCAGGACAAAGCAGCCCGCTTGACTGGCACCCCATCCACAAATGTTTACTCCCTGACCTCTAATGCACCGTGGCAGCAGTGTGCACCATCTACAAGATGCACTGCAGGAACTCACCAAGCCCCCTTTGACAGCACTTTGCAAACCCAAGACCACTACCATTTAGAAGGATCCGGGCAGCAAATGCATAGGAACATCACCACCTGGAAGCTCCCCTCCAAGCCACACACCATCCTGACTTGGAAATATATCACCGTTCGTTTACTGTCGCTGGGTCAAAATCCTGGAATTCCCTCCCTAACAGCACTGTGGGTGTACCTACACCACATGGACTGCAGCGGTTCAAGAAACAGCTCACCACCACCTTTTCAAGGGCAATTAGGAATGGGCAATAAATGCTGGCCTAGCAGATCCGGCACCCAGATCTCATGAATGAATTTTTTAAGATCTGCAAAATCACATGAGAGATTTGGGATCTTACATGAAAACAATACTTTGGTAGGTGCAAGCATCATAAGCGAGTGGTCCACTGCCTGGTAGGTGTGTCTCAATATAGACAGGTGTATTGTGATGCTTTTGGGGAGGGACAATTTCAGGCATGTACACATGCAAGGTGGTAGCTGCTAAGTAGAGAAGAATCAAGGCAGTTTGGTTTCTGAATCATTGTTTTGAAAGTGAAATAGGGTTTACAGATTTATAGTTGGGATAATTAAATTTCAAATTAGAAGTAGAATCCTTTTCTGATGTAACACTGGTCTGTTTGCCTGGAGACTATCAGCTTGGATTTCATGAAGTGATGGCATTTGGCGTGATGTCTAGGAAAGATGGCTACAAAGATTCAGCCATTTCTATGGCATAGTTTTCCATTTCCCTGCATCAGGTCAGGGGGAATCTCCAGTTACAGTGAGATTATCAAGCAGGTAAGAAAACATCAAAGTATTCTTAGAGAGCAAACCAGGAAATAAAATGCACTGAGATAAAAGCAAAATACTGCAGATGCTAGAAATCTTAAAAACAAAAAATGCTGGAAAATCTCAGCAGGTCTGCCAACATCTGTGGAGAAAGGAACAGAGTTAAGGTTTCGAGTCCGTATGACTCTTGAGAATGAAGAAGAGTCATACAGGCTTGAAACGTTAACTCTGTTTCTCTCTCGACAGATGCTGCCAAACCTGCTGAGTTTCTCCATTTTTTGTTTTCACATAATAAAATGCACTGCTTTTTCACTGTTAAAGTAAATAGTAGATACACATGGGATTAAGCTAGAAGCTGAAATATCAAACTTAAAAAAAGATTAATCATGGAGAAGTTTCACATTCCACAAATATAAAATTAGTTTACAGCAAGTGAGGCTGGTCAGTAATAATGAGCTTAGTATGCTAAAAACCTCAGTTACACCTCATTCTACTAGTTGACTTTTTCAAAGGTATTTGCAGTGACACTAATAGCATAATTGCATTCTTGGAGGACTTCAACAGGTGTATCCTGTGAGCAAGTGTGGAATCTTTGACGGCAACTTCTGGATTTGTGTGTTCAACTATGCAGGCGCCATCCTCAGATATTGCTGTCAGTTTTCAAGAAATAATGATGGAAAAAGCTGACCATTTCGCCATCCTTGCCAACTCAAAATCCAAGCCACTCTTATCTGTTTTGACCCCTTCTATATGGGTGAATGTCAAGGCCCTGGGAATTGGTGGAAGGCCACTTGATTGGTCCCTAGATTAAGGGCCTTTTACTTCGAAGGACAGGCTGAGAAAGCTTGGACTTTTTATTTTGAGAATAGTAGACGTTGAGGAAATATGATTGAGATCTTTTAAAATAATAGGCTTGGATTTTGTCTAGTTGGATAGGTTATTTAGGATATATGGGTAGGTAGAGGAGGACTAGGGAGGGTCAGTACATGTTACAAAAGCAGAATTGAGATAGATGCTGGGAAAAACTTTTCACTGAGTCGCTGACATCTGGAACAGGTTGCTAGTCTCTGGTGCATTTGGATTTATGCGAGTGGAATATGTTTCAAACTTTCAATGGTATGTGGCTGAATGGAGACTAGTGATATCATTCATTGTAATCTCCTGGAACTTGACTAGGGCGGTGAATCCTCTGGGATTTTCCTAGAGCCTCTAAGAAGTAAAGATAAATTCCCCTGGGCACTACTGCAAGCAATCCAGACACAAAATCATTGGAGAAATGTTTTCATTTTCATTTCGTTATGGTGCATCTATGTTGCAGCATGTTGAGATGGGGCAGCTAGTCTTTTCCTGCCTTTCTCTTTTGGTGATGTTGGTTACGAGATCAACCATCTTAGTTCCTGCTTCTAGAAAAGTGCTGCACACAATTGGGTGTCACATTTATCAACAGCAGTGATTAAACATCAGTAATTCAGTAGAGATGAAAATGTAAGGAGGTGTATTCCATATCTCAGGATTTTTTAAAATTATTTTTTTCCATGGAAAAAGTTACTTTTAACACTGAATTTTGTGAAACAAATGTATATTCTTACGATCTATTTTAAAAACAAAACACCCAAATGATGATGCTTAACATCCAAGCTGGAATTTAGAAATTTGTGGACTTGTCTGGGTTTTATGGAAAAACATCTCTCTCACATTGTGTTGATTTGGTCAGTAAAGGTGAAGAAGAGACATAGATAACAAAGGCACACTGGCTTTTGGAACTGAGAATCTGCACAGATGGTCAGACTTTAAAAGATGGGAACCTGGAGGGTGATGCAATCTGTCCTTGACAAATTTGTGACAGTGCTGTATTCATGAAAATATTTTTAAAATATACTACTATTTGCAGATACAAAATATTTAGGAGCAGGGAGTTATGTGGTTTTCCCATATTCATTTGGATTTTCTATTAGGTAGCAAAAATGATACAAGTTTAAAGAAAAATCAACTAGACTGTCACTCAAATGTCATAATTGTTAACATTATCTTCCAACATCATCTATTAATCGTCCATCCATTATCCTTTTAGTTAATGACTGTTACTGCAATGAAGATCAGGAAATTTGATCATAAGATCCTTCCATCCCTACAAAACTGAGAATTAAGTGTAATAGAGGGCATTCATAAAAACATCAATCACAGTTTTATAGATGAAGCTCTGGCATTCTACAACAGCCATGTGACTTGGCTCATGGTTTGACCTCTCACCTGGATTGGGATTGGTTAGAGTCTTCAGGTGACTCATGCATAGCTGGAGAATCCCTAGATTGGAAAGGAGATCATCCAGATTGAATTGAGGGGCTATAGGACCAGAATAAACTGGGACAGTTGGAGAAGAGTGTGTACCTGTGGAAGGATGAGAATTTGAATGGGGTACAGTGCCTGAATTAAGCAGGAGGTTGGATTTGGCAAGTGTTATGATGTGAAATGCTGTTTGGCCTGTTGAGAACATAAATGTCACCTTTTTTAGTTTTAAAAATCTTCAATGAAAAATGCTGCATTATCAAAATTTGAGCATGCACCCGCCAAGAACGTACCTTCACGATTTGGCTTTCCAGTTCCGGGTGTTTGTCATTTTTTTCCCCCTGTCACATAGTGAAGCAATAACGAGTGTACCACTGGCTTAAGTTACAAAACCTTTGCAGCGATTTGTTCTCACGTGGCAGAGGCTTATAATCAGGATTATTCTCAATTTGTCAGCATCTTAGCAGCAGTGTCAACTTTTACTAGTTTTCTGGATTGGCATGTAAACTTCTTGGGCTTGCCAAGTTCATAATTGGAAGAAGTAAGGAAGGAGGACTTGTTCCTCTTGGTGCCAGCATGTGGCAGGCCTGTGGCCAATTAATCTGGTGATGCTTTAATAATTGAGCTTTGTTCACTTTGTTGCAAGTAAGTTTTCTACCTGACCAGTTTGCATTGTACCCACTTGCCAGTAACAAATGTAATACCTTCTATTAAAAAAGGACTGAATTAAATGCCAAAGATTTTAAGCCGTACCCCTAGATTGCACCGACATGTGCAGTATACCTACTTCTACAGTCGGCAAGACACTCTTCTCTGATCAAAGCAAGTGAAATCCAGGAAGACGGTACAAGAGTGGCAAGGCTGGGACTGAAATGACAAAACCTATAAAACAATGCCACAACTCACTATATAAAACATCGCAGGAAATGTACTAGATTAATATAATGCAAGAGTTATTTCTCGGCAAGTTCTCTAATCACCTACATGCCCCGTGACCAGGGTGTGCAATTAAGCTTTTAGCAGTTCTTAAAATTCATATTTTTTTTTACATCCCTCACTTCCTATGTGGGTTGCAGGAAAACTGAGGAAAGATATGTTCCAAGAAGCAAAACAGGGCTTGATTGACCCTGTTGTGACTGCTTGCCCCAGATTTTAGAAGTATTTCTATTCATGTGGCCTCCTGCTGATCGACGTCTGGCTGTTTTTCCCCCAAATAGGAATGAAATATGGTGAATTTCAGACAAAGGCTCCAAATTCTTCAAAGTAGGAGTCATAGGAAACAAACACACACACACTCTAACACAATTCAAACTCAAAAAATGTTCTGATATTACAGAGCCTTTTAACAGGAGCACATGGTGAAGTTTGTGCAAAAACAACCCACCTAGGTTCAATTGACTACTGCTCAAACTCTTGTTAGAGCCAGGCATTGGTTGCAAGCTAACGTGAATAATATTTGCCAGGCTGCTAAAGCAATCAATCATGGATTTGTTGGACACAGGAGGCAGGAAAGTTATCCAGGGTATTGTAGTGAACCAATTGACATAGCTAAAAATCTTGGATTTCTTGCCATAATTACAGAAGAAAGTTGGCAGGCTGCTCTTATGTGAATGATATGACAGTAACAGTGAATAGATTTAAAGAGCATCAAGGAAGTCTGATTTCTGTTGATTTTGATTGTACAGACAATGTAATTTTGTTTTTAACATTCCGATTGCAGAACTTCATTCCCTGGGAGCACAGATCAGAGACCTGCATGCTGCCAGCAACTTTCCACCCATTAAAATGCATGGGAAGAAATCTGTGCACTGCTGCATGGAATGAAAAATTGTGGGTTGCATCCATCAAATGTGCTAAGAGAATAACCATCCTTTTCTCTACCTTGTTTCCTGTGAGTCATCCATGTAATCTGCCCACCATTCCCCTTAATATCTTGAAATCTCAAATTGAATCACTCCTTAACCTAGCACATTCCAGGGAGTACAGCTCTAATTTGTGTAATCTGTCCTCTTACTGGAACTGCTTTAAATTATCATTCTGGTGAAGCTATGCTGGGCTCCCTGTAAAGCCAATAAAATCTTCCTAAGACATGCTCTCCAGAATTGAACAGTGCTTCAGACCTAACCAGGGTTTTGTATAGCTGTAGCATAACTTCTAACCATTCGTGCTGTAGTCCTCTAAATATATGTTGTCAGGCAACTGAGTATAGTGGCAGAGTAATCAGTCATAGCAAAACACCAATGTGCAATGTCTGTAGCTTGTAACTTCACTGAACCACTTTACAGCTTCTCACTCAGACTATATTGGGAATTCTGGCAATTTGTGCTGAAAAATATATTTTTAAAAATCTGTTTTTGAAATAGAATATACGGAGATATATAATTTGTGTAGAATAAAGGGCATTTGGCATCATTCATGTATCTTTGTGATATATTACCATTTTATTTTCTATATTATATCAATCTCTCTTTGTACACTGATATTCAAATTAGGAAAGCAATATGATATAGGGAGGATCCCTGAATCCATCAGTAAGATTGATGTCCAGAAATTTAGCTGAGGAAAATTTTATGATAAAATTGCAATGTCTTGGAAGTACGTAAGTTATGCATTGCAGAATTAAGTGTCCAGATTGCCTTAACAAATCTAGCTTGCTAATGTCTGGTTATACAGAATTAGATAGTCTTCTGCAGCACACATTTCATGTTCCAACTGTTGAGTGTTAACTGTGACTCAGCACTATTGCTGGAGTCAGAAGGTTGTGGGTTCGAGTCCCACTCCAATGTCTTGAGAAAATAATCTGAGATGACAGTGCTGAATTGTCAGAGGAGACAGTAAACAGAGGCCCTGTCTGCCCTCTGGAGTGGATGTCTCTCTCACACTCACAGCAATACTTTAAAGATGAGCAGGGGAGTTCTCTCCAGTATCCTGGCCAATATTTATCGCTCAAGAAAGCAAGTCCTGGCAATGCATCAAATGATGTGTAATGTGACGACTCTGACTAAATTACACCTGGGATCATAAGCAAATACAAATTGGGTTACTCTTGACAAACCAAAGGTGACATTTAACAATGAGATACAAACCTCAGATTGGAGACTTGTATTGCAATCAGAACCTTTCTAATGTGTTATAACTTTTAAAAAGCCCTATGCCAGTGGCTGCATGTTTAAATTACACAGCAAGTTCAAACTCAGCATAGTAAGAACATTGCAGGTTTTGTTCATTGGTACAACAGTACGGATGAACAGGAAAAAAATTAGGCTAACCCACTGAAATCTGGTTCAAATGGTTATGTTCCTTTTAGTCAATTATTTTTACCCCAGTAATTTTTGGGTTTTCTTTAACTTACAATATAATTCATAGGACTAAAAGCAAAGCAGAAAAGATTGTGCAGTTCATCTGTCCAAAAAATCCAGTAACTCCCAATTACTCACTCTAAAATCTACTTGATTAACTTGAGTCTTTTTTGATTGCCTGTGAGCATACTTGTTTTTATACACAAATATATGCACTGGTGGTAGTACAGAAAATACTAACCCGAGCTGGTAGGTAGTGTAAGGCCTGTGAGTTACAAATAAAGGTTAAATAATATAGAATTATTTATTTTAGGAGAATGAAGGCACAAGGACATATTCATGATGCTAAGCCAATTGATCGCCAATTAATATGCTTCAATATGGTATCAAAACGGGCTTAGCGGGGGGGGGGGGGAGGGGCAGAAATACTATAGATGGAACATGTGGGATGGAATCGCCTCCCGCCACCGGCAGCAGACACTGCGGGCGGGGCAGTCAATCACACGGGAACAGTAAAACCCGTTTCCCGATGGTGGAAATTGACTGCAGGAACGTGTGGTCCTGACCATCGGGGCAGGGAATGGCGAGTCACCATTTCCACCACAGGCCATCCAAAAGCCCTTTCGCATCCCAGCGGCGGGATACAAATGAACCGCCGATTGGAATTTGCCCCACCCCGCCCGCGCAGCCCACGTGATTTCACGCTGGTCCCACGCGCGAATGTTGGGATTTACCTGGCTGAAGGCCTGAGGCAGTTTGTGGAGATTGGAAGAGGTGGAGGCCTCAAGCGACCGTGGACCCTGGAAGGTCACGTGCAGCAGTGGGCGGGGCTGGAGCATCTATCGCGTGGGTCCTCGAGCCGCTGGTGTTGCCAGGTAATGGATCCGTGAGCCGCAGGTTGGCGGTCGGATGAGATGCTGTTGGGCAGCGATGGTCTGTGTCGAAAGGGGGCATTAGACGGGGAGAACAATGCAGAGATGGGGCAGGTGTTTAGGCTTAGAGGTTGGGTGTGGTAGGGGAAAGGGTGAGATGTTATGGGTGTCGTGGAATGAATGAGGCGGTGTAAGGAGCACCAGGGTGGGAAGGGCTGTGTTGGAGGACCAGCTATTGGGGAGTGTGCAGATGAGTATGGGCAGTAGTGGGGGAAAGGGGGTTCAGAGGGAGAGGCCTGTGCCTGCCAACGGATGAGTCCTGGGAGACATACTGAGAGAATTGTTGATAGGTGAAGTTAAAGGGGGCAGTGGGAGCAGGTAGGGCGCAAGAATGAGTATTCGATGATGATGATGGGTGAAGGGGCACGGAGGGTTGTCGGAGCGGATATGGAAGTAAAAGTGGATTCTGGAAGTCGGCAGAATGAGGACGGGCAGATGTGCTGTCACGGAGGTGGGCTCCTCGAGAAGGTAGGAGATGCAAACATTCACCTGCCCAGGACAGAGGGTGATGGGGATAGGTTCAAGGGTAACTGTGGGAAAGTCAAATGTTATACTTGGGGAGTCAATGGTTATTGGGTTGAGGGGGGTGGGGGGAAAGTGTGGGACACATGGTGAGGGGTAAAAGGCATTTGACCGCATGCCGAACATAACATGAACCATGGCCGCTTGCAGCTATCCAGAGCCTCGTGTTAGAGATATTAAGATGCTGGTTGAGAGTTGGCTCATCAGGGATGGGTGCAGCTGTAGGTCATCTCAACTGGGCAATTGAAGGGGATTCCCAGCATTCAATACTTGGAACAGATGAAACTGTTAAGGGCAAAGGCTCAGCACAGGAGGCATGTTGCACATGACTTGCAAGGGCCCTGGCAAATATTCACTCCCTCCACCACCAATGAACAGTGGCAGCAATGTGTACCATCTACAAGTTGCACTGCAAAAACTCATCAAGGCTCCTTAGGCAGCACCTTCCAAACCCATGACCACTACCATCTAGAAGGACAAGGGCAGCAGATACATGGGAAAATCACAGCCTGGAAGCTCCATTCCAAGCCACCCACCATCCTGACTTGGAACTATATCGCTGTTCCTTTACTGTCGCTGGGTCAAAATCCTGGAATTCCCTCCCTAACAGCACTGTGGGTGTACCTACACCACAGGAACTGCAGCGGTTCAAGGAGGCAGCTCACCATCACGCCTTCTCAAGGGCAATTAGGGATGGGCAATAAATGCTGGCCTAGCCAGCGATGCCCACATCGCATGATTTGGGGGACATGGAGCCAGTCTGGGGCAATCCCAAGTAGATGGGAGAGTGCACAGGTTTAATGAATAAGAAATGCAATGAAACCACATCAGACCTGATTAAAGTGAAAGTCTAATCTATTTACAAAATTGTATGAACATTGAACAATTGTAGTGCACCTGTGCAACCCACATAAGAACTTCTTAATTTTGCATACATTGGCACTGCACCTAAGTGCTCCCCCGATCTCTGCAGCAGGAGTGGAGGTAGCCTGCTGACCCCTATGCCCTGTTGGCCTTGATGACTTTGGCAGATGTCCTCTGTGTCCTTGCAGGCCCTGGCTTACTTTGGTTCTTCTGTTCTGGTGCAGCTCTGCATTCAGGGGCCGAAGCTGATGGATTCACAGACTGAGGGGATTCTGAAGAGTCACACACCCTCCTAGAGTTCTAAGTGGAGGTCCCAGGGGTGTCTGCCTGCTGCTCCTCTTCCCTTTGGGTGTCTTGAGTGCCCTGCCTGACTCCTTGAGGAGAAGGGGCACCTGGATGAAGGCTGAGGTGCCCTGCCACACTCTCACGTAGCCACTGCACAGCCTCACCCGTGGATACTGCGATGGAGTGAAGGTCTGTATGCATCTCTGGCAGAAAGGGTTTACATGGTGTCCCCATGGAGACCTCAATGCACACTTTATGTACGACTTCATTAGAGAGCAGGCGGGCAGACTCCACCTCATGCGCCACTCAGTTGAATGCCTCCGACATCTTTGCCTGATGTTCCCCTACCTCCTGCATCGTGTCAAGCATCCTGAGTAGGATTGGTCCCAGAGGCTCGTCATCTGACTAGGACTTTGCAGGGGCCTCTTCCCCAGTCCTTCAAGTGCCGGTGATCTTCGCTGTTCCTGCCTACTCCTGCTGCGGAAATGTGTGTCTGTGTGTTGACCAACAGAATGTGAACCTCTGTCTAAACTAACTCTTGAACTCACCAAGGTGTGTGTCTCTGGACTGGTGGAGGAAGCAGGTGACTCTGTGATGACTCTATAGGTGAAATGTCTTGTTCGCCCTCATCTTCCTCGTTCATCTGCGGGCTGCCGGATGTGGTGGACTTGGCCTCAGGTTCTGGCCTCACCCTCTTCTTGGTGCAATCTGCAATTGCAGAAGGAAAGAGTGAGTGACTGCATCGTCTGCCTTCAAAATGGAACCACACATGAGGCTCAGTTTTCTAAGTAGAGACATTAAGCTTTCTTCTTAACTAGATGGAGGCCAGACACCTGCTTCACCATCTCTGCATGTCCAGTCCCAATCCTCCCCTGCCAGCTCAGTCACCCGCTCTTCATATGGCATCAGGGGGAAGTGGTAGCTTAGTGATATTGTCACTGTACTAGTAATCCAGAGAACCAGTATAATGATCTGGGTACCTGGGTTCAAATCCTGCCATAGCAAATGATGAAATTTAATCTAATAAAAATCTGGAATTAAAAGTCTATTGATGACTATTGTCAATTGTCATAAAAACCCCTCTGGTTCACTAATGTCCTCTGAGGAAGGAAATCTGTCGCCCTTATCTGGTCCACAGCAATATGGTTGACTCTGAAATGGCCTAGCAAGCCATTCATTTTTTTCAAACAGCAAAAAAGTCAAAAAGGAATGAAACCAGACAGACCACCCAGCATTGACCTATGTCCTCTCCCACCAGCAGGACAGACCCAGCAGATGTGGTGGCACAGTAGTATACAATCAAGAAGGAATTGCCCCAGGGTCCTCAACATTGACTGTGGACCCCATGAAGTCTCATGCCACCAGGTCAAACATGGGCAAGTAAACTTTCTGCTGACTACCATGGACCGCATCCCCTCAGCTGATGAATCAGTGCTCCTACATGTTGAACACCACTCTGAGGAAGCACTGAGGGTGGCAAGTGCACAGAATGTACTCTGGGTGGGGGACTTCAATGTCCATCATCAAGACTGATTTGGTAGCACCCCTCTTGATCAAGCTGGCCGAGTCTTAAAGAACATAACTGCTAGACTGGGCCTGCAGCACGTGGTGAGGAAACCAACACAAGGGAGAAACATACTTTTTTTAATTCATTCATGGGATGTGGGTTTCGTTGTTTGCACCGACATTTATTCCCCACCCTTAGTTGCCCTTGAGAAGGTGGTGGTGAGCCCCCTTCTTGAACTGCTGCAGTCCATGCGGTGTAGCTAAACCCACTGTGCTGTTAGGAAGGGAGTTCCAGGATTTTGACCCATCGGCAGTGAAGGAACGGCGATATATTTCTAAGTCAGGATGATGATTGACTTGGAGGGGAGCTTCCAGATGGTGGTATTCTCATCTCTTCGCTGCCCTTGCCTTTCTAGGTGGTAGTGGTTGTGGGTTTGGAAGGTGCTGTCGAAGGAACCTTGGTGAATTCCTGCTATGCATCTTGTAGATGGTACACACTGCTGCTACTGTGCGTCGTTGGTGGAGGGAGTGAATGCTTGTGGATGTGATGCCAATCAAGCAGGCTGCTTTGTCCTGGACGGTGCCAAGCTTCTTGATTGTTTTGGGAGCTGCAATCATCCAGGCAAATAGGGAGTATTCCATCACACTCCTGACTTGTGACTTGTAGATGGTGGACAGGCTTTGGGGAGTTAGGAGGTGAGTTACTCATTGCACAATTCCTAGCCTCTTACCTGCCCTTGTAGCCACAGTGTTTATATGGCTAGTCCAGTTCAGTTTCTGGTTAATGGTAACCCCCAGGATGTTGATAGTGGGGGATTCGGTGATGGTAATGCCTTTGAACATCAAGGGGCAATGGTTGGATTCTCTTTTGTCGGGGATGGTCATTGCCTGGCACTTGTGAGGCACGAATGTTACTTGCCACTTGTCAGCCCAAGCCTAGATATTGTCCAGGTCTTGCTGCATTTGGACATGGACTGCTTCAGTATCTGAGGAGTCACGAATGGTGTGAACATTGTGCAATCGTCAGTGTGCAATCATCCCCACTTCTGACCTTATGATGGAAGGAAGTTTATTGATGAAGCAGCTGAAGACCTCATCCTCACCAACCTACTTGCCACAGGTGCATCAGTCCATGTTAGTATTGGTGGCAGTGACCACTGTACAGTCCTTGTGGAGATGAAGTCCCATCTTCACATTGAGGATACCTGCCATCATGTTATGTGGCACTACCACCATGCTCAATGGTTATAGATTTTGAACAGGTCGTGCAACTCAATAGTGGGCATCCATGAAGTGCTGTGGGCCATCAGCAGCAGCTGAACTGAACTCAACAGCAATCTGTAACCTCATGGCCAAACATATCCCCCAATCTACCATTACCATCAAGCCAGGGGTTCAACCCTGGTTCAATGAAGAGTTAGGCCCAGAGCAGCACCAGGCATATCTAAAAATGTGGCGTGAACCTGGCGAAGCTATAGCACAGGACTACCTGTGTGCCAAGCAACATAAGCAGCAAATGATACACAGAGCTAAGTGATCCCACAACCAACGGATCAGGTCTAAGCTCTGCAGTCCTGCCACATCCAGCTGTGAATGCTGGTGGACAATTAAACAACTTACTAGAGGAGGGGACTCCACAAATATCCCATGCTCAATGGTAGAGGAGCCCAGCACATCGGTGCAAAAGATAAGGCTGAAGCATTCGCAGCAATCTTCAGCCAGAAGTGCCGAGTGGATAACCATTTCAACCTCCTCCTGAGGTCCCCAGCATCACAGATGCCAATTCGATTCACTCCATGTAATATCAAGAAACGGCTGCGGGCAATGGATACTGCAAAGGCTATGGGCCCTGACAATATTCCAGCAATAGTACTGAAGATTTGTGCTCCAGAACTTGCCATGCCCCTAGCCAAGCTGTTCCAGTACAGCTATAACAATGGTATCTACCCAGCAATGTTGAAATTTGCCCAGGTATGTCCTGAACACAAAAAGTCAGACAAATCCAACCTGGCCAATTACCACCCCACAGTCTGCTGTCTATCATCAGTAACGTGATGAAAGGGGTCATCAACAGTGCTATCAAGTAGCACTTGCTTAGCAACAACCTGCTCACGGAAGCTGAGTTTGGGTTCCATGACATCACTGCAAGAGTTCTTCAGGGCAGTGTTCTAGGCCCTACTGTCTTCAGCTGCTTCATCAATGGTCAGAAGTAGGGATGTTCACTGATGATTGCACAATATTCAGCACCATTCATGTCTCCTCAGATACTGAAGCAGTCCACGTCCACATGCAGCAAGGCCTGGACAATATCCAGGCTCAGGCTGACAAGTGGCAAGTAACATTCACGCCACAGAAGTGCCAGGTAATGGTCACCTCCAACAAGAGAGAATCCAACCATCGCCCTTTGACATTCAATGACATTACCATTGCTGAATCCCCCACTATCAACATCCTGGGGGTTACCACTGACCAGAAATTGAACTGGACTAGCCATATAAATTCTGTGGCTACAAGAGCAGGTCAAAGGCTAGGAATTCTGTGACAAGTAACTCGCCTCCTGACTCCCCAAAGTCTGTTCACCATCTTCAAGTCATAAGTCAGGAGTGTGATGGAATACTCCCCACTTGCCTGGTTGAGTGCAGCTCCAACAACACTCAAGAAGCTTGAAACCATCCAGGCAAAGCAGCCTGCTTGATTGGCACCTCATCCACAAATATTCACTCCCTCCACCAATGCACAGTAGCAGCAGTGCGTACCATCTACCAGATGCACTGCAGGAACTCACCAAGCATCCTTCGACAGCATCTTCCTTACCCACAACCACTACCATCCAGAACGACAAGGGCTGCAGACACATGGGAACACCACCACCTGGAAGATCCCCTCCAAGTCATTCACAATCCTGCTTTGGAAATATATCGCCGTTCGTTCACTGTCGCTGGGTCAAGCCCCTGGAACTCCCTCCCTAACAGTACTGTGGGTGTACCTACACCACAAGGACTGCAGTGGTTCAAGAAGGCAGCTCACCACTACCTTCTCAATGGCAATTAGGGATGGGTAATAAATGCTGGCCTAGCGACACCCACATCCCATGAATGAATTTTTAAAACGGTGCCTCCTCTTTCTATCGCCAGGTAACAGGACATCCCTCCTCTCCTCTACTGCATTCAGCAGTACCTTCAGTGACAGGTCACTAAATCTGGTGCCAATGCAGCTTGGTGTCTCCAGGCCATTTCCTAGCCTGCTGCTCAGATTCAGTGAAAGCTGCAGCTGTTTGGTCCGGGCACCTTTTCAAATATAGTGCCTGGGTATGATAGCGGGGCACGTCACATCCTGCCTGCCCCACTGTGTAAAACATTGGGAAACACCATGCTGCATAATTAATGAGCCCAGCATTTTGAAATTTGACGTGATTTCCCTCCAGGGAAATACTCCTGCTTCCTGCCCCCACCACAGGACTTAGACCTGGAGTCGAAAATCCCGGCCCAGTGGGCTATGCAAGGAACCAGTGTTGATAAGTAATATGTTAATATGTAAGGGATAACCGAGGAGATGCTGGAGTGGGTAATTGAGTGTTATTGGATTTTGGGGACAGAAGTGCTAATAATCTTCTCTGCTTTACTTTATAGTCTTTTGTATGTGTAATCTTGTCGGCTTCCAAATGCTTGAGCAAATGTTCCATAATTCCATAGAAAAGAGTCTTTTGTATAATACAACCTATTTACCTGGTTGATTGGAGGAATTGAAAGACATTACCATGGCCAATTTGCTTGGCTGTACCTTTGCATTTAACCAAGCATATTTTGGCACAATTCAAGTAGAGGGCAATGTAGAATGGAAGGAACTTTATTTTTATCATTATTTTGTTTTTTCACACTAGCTTTATTTTCTTCAACTGGATGAAGTAAAGGAGCAATTTCTGTTGAAACCATTTGACAATAGATGTATGCAAATTTGCCGTAAATTCAGATACAGATATAAATCCTCTGCCCTTCTCTTCCCTCTTTCTAGCCCTCCACAGCTATTATACTGGTGGGATAATTAATGTTACAACATTATTCCAAAATGTATTCCAAAGTGTCAAATTGCATTGTTTTATGACTAGACCAAAGTGTATATGATCATTTGTTTTCATCATTCAACTTCCTATAGCTGATATCATAATGACAATTCATTTATTAAATGAAATACTAAACACAAATTGGTTCATGATGCATGCTTGATAAAATTAATCGAGTTTCAAATTCCACTTGGGAAAGGGACTGGAGGGCAGTTGTTCACTTTCAAAAACTTAACAATTGGTATTCGTACAATTGTAACATTGCGGGGAATTCTCCTGTGCACGTTATACAGAATTTACTCTGTATATAATGTAGCACAAATACATGTCGGTACTATATTGCATTGCATCAGGTTTTGTCAAACAATTTTGGTTAGATATGCAGGTTGGGAGTTTTGTCGGTAATGCATGTGGCAGCAGCAGGAAGACAAAATGCGGAGGAAGACTTTACTGTAGAAATATGAGCGGTACAAATATAAGTTGTGCAGCAACAACTAATGCTAAAATTAACTAAGGCGAAAAGAATGGAAATGAGACGGAGAGCAGAAAGTGAATAATATTGGAATGGTTTGGTAGTACAGAACTTGAGTATTGCTGAAAAAAGAGACATACTATTGAAGCTTTTCATCTTGCACTCATCAGGGCAGCTACGCAAGATAAGTCAACAGTAAACGGAACAACAATTTATACTGCATGAGAAGAGAGTGCTGATTGTTGTCAAGCGAACTCTGACAGGTAGCTGTGTTGCCATGGAGAATTTTGCAGCAGAGAACAGTTAACTGCCAAGCCTTTATTTCAAATTCAAACCAGATGGGTCAACTCTGGTCAATGCATTGCCATGGGGAGTGAACCAGGGAATGGCTGTCCCCTAAGCTTTTGTTTAGTTGGAAAAGGCATAATGTGTGGACATGCTCCTTCTCTCTGCAAAGGACAGGGCCCAGTCTGTGAATATACGTGGCTTCCAGAATGTGTAAGTGAGCCACACTGTGAGCCCAATCAATAATCTTAAACTGGTTTTTAGTACAATTCTTAGCACAGTCAGGATTTTTAACTAGTGTTGTCAAAGCATGGAAACACAGCTAATGTTGAACAATATGGGTGGAATTTACCATGGCTGCTGGCGTCGGGCGTGTTCAGTGGCATGAGTGGGCAATATGACAAGAAGGCAAAAATCAGTTTCACAGCAGCATGAAATTAGTTTAACGATTTTCCGCTCAGCCCATCAATGGTGGGCTCCGTTTCCCGCCTTGGACTTGGGAACCTCATTACATCAGCATATCATTATAAGGCTCGCCCACCGGACTCATCCCCTCCCCCCAACACTGGATCGTCCACCCAAGTGTTTCACAACAGCACATATGAGACATGTACTTGGCGGGCTGCACTTTGTGGGGAACTTGGAGGTGAGTACACAGTAACGTTGTGGAGTGCTCATGAGGGACCTATTGGACTTCAAGGTTAAGGCGACTTTTTGGGGTGTCAAAGGCTGCCCTATGGTTGAGACAACTTTATTTTGCCGGGGGGGGGCGGGGTAGTTGCTGCAAAGGCTGCCCTGCAGTTGAAGGTAGCGCACATGCACATTCGGGGCTGGGAGGGTGGTGGGCGAGGGAAGCAGTCATGCATTAGGGACACCTTGTATAAAGTGACTATTACTCTGCAGCTGAACAATTCAGGCTCAGCCACATTGATATGCTTGGAGTCTCTTGCTATCTGCCCACTCAAGCAACGCAGAGGCATCAAAGTGCCACCATGTGCTCACCCCTCGGGCGCACACTGCAAACTAATGAGCATTTTAGTGGATTACAGAATAGCTGGATGACTGGGCAAGTTGTACAATCTCCTTGCTAAAGCTGGCCGTGGAGCAGTCACTTGTGGAGGCGCTCACAACCCCTTATAATGTCATCATTCCCGTTTGGAATAGTCTACCCCGTGGTTCAAGCTAACAGTGCAGCCTTGCAGTACGGGTTAAGAGAATGCCTGAGCTGAGAGCACAGCATGCAGTCCAATGGGCAAAGCTGCCGCCAATCGGTCAGGTGCAGTGAGGCGGAGGAAGGTGGGTTTTCGGGCAACCATGCAGCGCACTAATCTCTGGCCATCCAAGTGGTGGTTAGCACTCTCCAGGGTGTGTAAAGGGGCCCTCAGACTTAACCAAGACAGGTTCTTAGTACACCTACGCCAACCCACACATCACTTTCTTTCATCATGCAGAAGGAGTACATCAGAATCATGGAGCCTGTTGAATTAGCTGTATGCCTCGTGGCTTACAGAGATCAAAGACAACGGAGAAGAGAGTGACTGAGGCACCTGACTGCGCAGAGGGAGGAGCAGCACCCTCAGGAAGAAGGGGCAGCTGGGGCTCCTGCGCACGCTGCCGAAGAGCCACTGTGAGCCATCGCTGGTCGGCTCCTAGCTAGATCCAGGGTCTATAGATGTCGCCTTTCATTCCTGCAGATGAACGAGAACCAGTGTCACAGAAGACTGTGTCACGGAAACTGGCCGGTCACGTCTGCCAGTTACTGCAGGATTTGGCACCACATGGACATGAAGGGCATTCAGTGCTAGTGGCTGTGAAAGTGACAGTGGTGCTCAATTTCTACACCGGTGTTTCCTTTCAGGGCTCCACAGGTGACCTCCATGCCATATCACAAGCCTCCATCCACAAATGCATCTATGAGGTCACGGAAGATATCTTTGTGAGGGCACTCAACTTTGTGCATTTCACCTGGTACCAGGAGAGCCAGGATGCAAGAACGATTGAATTTGCCCACATCTCGGGTTTCCCACAGGTGCAGGGTGCCATCAACTACGCTCAGATCTCCGATGCAACACGCGGTCAACTATGTCAACCACAAGGGATTCCCTTCACTGAATGTGCAGCTGGTATGCGACAACCACAAAAGCATCCTGCAGGCCTGCACAGTTTCCAGGGAGTGTGCAAGACTCCTACATTCTCAGTTGGTCACAGATCTCTGGCATCTTCCAGGGGCTGCAGCTTTGGCTCCTCGGTGACAAGGGCTACTGCAGAGAATCTGGCTGATGACACCCATGCGGGACCTCAGACTGCAACAGAGCGACAGTATAACGAGGCTCATGCTGCAACTCACAACTTGGTGGAGCAAACCATCGGGATGCTGAAAATGTGGTTCTGGTGCCTGGACTGGTCTGGTGGAGCCCTACAATATAGTCCACAGAGAGTGTCATGCATTGACGTCACGTGCTGCGGCTTCACAACGTGGCGCTGCAACAGGGAGAGAAGCTGGCTGAGGAGAAGATGGAGGAACTGGAGGTGTCCTCTGATGAGGACATCGGCAGTGATGAGGTTGAGGAGGTGCTCAAAGGCCATGATGACGGTGATGAGGTGTGCAGCAGACATCATTTCCTGATGTTCCTGAGCTTGCCTTTACAGCTCTAGCAGCTGTGACATGACCAAGCCCAGAGGCTTGTCATCTAACTCGAGCTCAGCAAATATCAGGCATCCAGCAGTTCTCCAAGTGCTGGACCACTGAGAAGTCGTTGCCGGCCACTGCTGTGGATCAGAAAGTGTGATGTGCTCACCAGATTGTGATCCAGAGGTAACTCTAAAGCTAGGTCCCACCAAGGTGTTTCTCTGCGCTAGTGGAGAGTGTAGATGAGTGCTGTGACAGGACTTCAAGGAGGGTGCCTTCAGACTCCTCTTCAGAGGTTTCTTCAGGGCTTGATTGTAGGCCTTGGGTCATGAACTCCATTGGCTATTTGGCAAGTGTGCCTGTGAAAGCAAGGAGAGATAATTAGTGCATGGCAATGGCCCGTGAAAGAGGACACATCAGTCATAGCATAGCATGATAGATGTTGCACTGCTGGATCCTCACTTGGTAGAACACCACTGACCTCACTGTCAGCACAGGAACAGTTCAGATGCTCACCGGACAGCTGGAAGGCTCTGATTTCAAAGTCCATGAGGACCTTGATTTCGGGCATTCTTCCACTGGTAAGTGACCTCTCCCTCGTGTTGTGTGCCAGCTTGCCCTGCATGAATAGATGTGGAAAAATTGTAAGTAGGACGTCTGCCAGGCCAGATAATAAGTCTGCCTGGGATGTGTGAGTGGTGAGTGGTCCCATGGATGGGATGAGGACAATGAAGGTGTGTGTGAGAGAATGAATTGTAGTGTCCCTTGAAGTGGCAGTGAGTGAGGGCCCTGTGGGTGTGTGATGGTTTTGTGAGCGTGTGAGTTGAGAGTGATGAGAAGAATGACTTACCCTGGTGGAATGGAGAAGATCATTCATCCTCTTGCGACACTGGGTGGCTGTTCTCTTTTGCAGGGCATTGGCACTGACTACTGCTGCCACTGCCTCCCAAGCCGAATTGTTGATGTTGCTGCCCACCTCACAGCCAGAATAGGAGTAAAGGACATCACGGCGAACCTGCACAACGTCCAAAAGGTGTTTGAGGGACGCATCATTGAACCTGGGGGCTGCAGTCTTTTTGCCTTTCAGGGCAATGTCGTCTTTACAGCAGTTGTGAGCTGGAAGCGCTGAGAGGTGATTTAAATGGCTTGCTGCTTCCACCAGGGAGAGACACACTGTGGCAGGGCTGTAAAATTCTGGCCCTGGAGGACTGTGTACAATACGAGTCTCCTTGTTTAAGGAAGGATGTAAATGCGTTGGAAGCAGTTCAGAGAAGGTTTGCTAGACTAATACCTGGAATGGGAGAGTTGTCTTTTGAGGAACAGTTGGACAGGCTAGCCTTGTATCTGCTGGAGTTTACAAGAGGAAGAGGCGATTTGATGGAATCATATAAGATGCTGAGGGGACTTAACGGGGTGAATGTGGAAAGGATATTTCCTCTTGTGGGAGAATCTAGAACTAGGGGTCACTGTTTAAAAATAAGGGGTCGCCCATTTAAGACAGAGATGAGGAAATATTTTTTCTCAGAGCGTAGTGAGTCTTTGGAACTCTCTTCCTCAAAAGGTGGTGAAAGCAGAGTCTTTGAATATTTTTAAGGCAGAGATAGATTCTTGATAAACATGGGGGTGAAAGGTTACCAGGGCTAGGAGGGAAAATGAAGTTGAGGTTGGAAACGTGGAGTTGAAGTTACAATCAGCTTAGGTATGATCTTATTGAATGGCGAAGAAAGTTCAAGGGGCCGAGTCGCCTACTTCTTCACCAATTCATACATATGTATGTTATAATCTAATCAAAATGAGAGGTAACCATAATTCACAATGAATCACAATGAATTAATTGGTTTTAAAACTAATCTTCGGTACTGTTTTAGTGAATATGGTTTAAACAAATCATCCCTCTCTCCATACAAGTCACCACCACAAATGTCTCCATAAAGGCACAGCCTCAGTGAACAGTCTAACATTGCCTGTTGCCGTCTTTACTACTTAAAGAAACTCTCTCAATACTTTCAGACCACAGACTTTGTGATGTCTGGAGCAGCAGGAATTGGTGTTGACAGCTGTACTGCTTATGTCACTCTAAGTCATTTCTGTCTTTGCGGAGAAGGTTAAAAAATCCTCAGTGGTTGGTTACGTGTCACATTGCCAACTCCTTGCATGAGCAGATCATTACATGGCTCACTTGACCATTTTTCTCTCTTAAATAAATAGTCCAAACTGTCCTATTTCAATTTTTTTCATTCTAAACCCGCCAGTTACATAGAATTGGAGGAGTATCCTGTTACCTTTCCTTCTTATTTTCAGATGTTAAGTACAGCACCATCTGCAGCACGTATAACATGAAAAGTTTAACAGTAGTGAAAGCAATAATTATGCAATATCATTAATGAAAATAATTGTGTGGAAGATGTCCAAATATCATGAGGTTAAATAGCCAATGCTTACCATTCAAGGACCCAGGATCTTTGTGGGCTCGGGGAGGAATATTTGAGTGAATTATGTAGAGTAAATTAAAGTTTGGCACAAAAAGTAGAATGCAGACAGGATTCATAACAAAATGAATAAACTGGGACATGATCTAGTCTGAGATAAAATTCAAAATGAAATATGGAATCCAACATAGGATTTAGTGATAAATATGGAACAGAAGGTATGGTTGAGTATGTGTTATTGAATGTAAGCTTCAATGCAAGATGGGCCTGGTAAAGTGTTGTTATCTCAATACTTAAATGGTGGTCTCAGTATAATTTGGGTATTTATTGCAGCTTCAACCTCAATTGTGTGGCAAGCATGAATTGCACATTTTAGACAAAACTTTATTATATGCTGAGATAAAAGCAAAATACTGTGGATGCTGGAAATCTGAAACAAGAACAAAAATTGCTGAAAAAACTCAGCAGGTTTGACAGCATCTGTGGAAAGAAAGACAGAGCTAACGTTTCGAGTTCATATGACACTTCGTCAGAACTAAAGAGAAGTAGAAATGTGGTGAAATATATACTGTTTAAGGGGGAGTGGAACAGGTGAAGCTGGATAGAAGGCCAGTGATAGGGGGAGGCAAAGGAGAGATTGCAAAAGATGTCATAAACAAAAGGTTGAAGGGGTGTTGATGGTGGTGATACTGCCTAAAGGAGGTGCTAATGGTGACATTAAGAGTAGAAAGCAGGATGAGCAAGTGACAGATGGCCCTAGCAGGGGTTGGGTGGGGGAGGGGATGGTGTGGGAGCAAAGATCAAAATAGGCTAAAAGGTGGGGATAAAACAATGAACGAAAATACATTTTTAAAATAATAATAGAAATAGGTGGGAAAAATATATATATATGAAAATTAAAAAAATAAATATTTGAAAAAAGGGGTAAAGATGGAAGAGAGAGTTCATGATCTGAAGTTGTTAAACTCAATGTTAAGTCCGGAAGGCTATAAAGTGCCTAATCGGAAGATGAGGTGCTATTCCTCCAGTTTGCATTGAGTTCACTGGAACATTGCAGTAGGCCCAGGACGGACATGTGGGCATGAGAGCAGGGTGGTGTGTTGAAATGGCAAGCGACATGGAGGTCTGGGTCATCTTTGCAGACAGATCGAAGGTGTTCCACAAAGCAGTCACCCAGTCTGCGTTTGGTCTCTCCAATGTAGAGGAGACCACATTGGGAGCAGCAAATGCAGTAGACCAAATTGAGGGAAGTGCAAGTGAAGTGCTGCTTCACCTGAAAGGAGTGTTTGGGCCCTTGGACGGTGAGGAGGGGGGAAGTAAAGGGGCAGGTGTTGCACCTTGCGATTGCATGGGAAGGTGCCGTGGGAGGGGCTTGAGGTGTAGGGGGTGATGAAGGAGTGGACCAGGGTGTCCCGGAGGGAACGGTCTCTATGGAATGCTGACAGGGGAGTTGAAGGGAACTTGTGTTTGATGGTGGCATCATGCTGGAGTTGGCAGAAATGACGGAGGATGATCCTTTGAATGCGGAGGCTGGTGGGGTGAAAAGTGAGGACAGGGGGGGCCCTTTCATGGTCCTGGGAGGGAGAGGAACGCGTCAGGGCAGAGGTGCGGGAGATGGGTCAGACATGGTTGAGGGCCCTGTCAACCACCATGGGTGGGAAACCTCGTTTAAGGAAGAAGGAAGACATGTCAGAAGCACTGTTTTGGAAAGTGGCATCATCGGAACAGATGTGACTGAGGTGAAGGAACTGAGGGAATGGGACGGAGTCTAGCTTCACCTGTTCCACCCCGCCCCCCTAAACTGTATATATTTCACCACATTTCTACTTCTCTTTAGTTCTAAAGAAGAGTCATATGGACTCGAAATGTTCACTCTGTCTTTCCACAGTTGCTGTCAGACTGCTGAGTTTTTCCAGCAATTTTGTTTTTGTTTATTATATACTGCTTTCTTAGCCAGCTGTACACATAAACATAAACATAACCTTCAAAAACTCATAACCTATATCGCATCTGACTTACAATCATTTTTGTTGCTGTCTTCCAGGGGGTATTACTTCATCATGTTATGCAGGCAGCACTGAAACAGATCAGGTTTTCTAAGCCCTTCATGAAGCTTCCAAATCTTTTCATATTCGTACCAATAGGGGAAGACTGAAGCTGATTCCCAAGCTAAGTGTTGATATAAAAACGGAGATTATAAAGTGCGCTACCAGTCAGACAGCATCAGAAAGAAAAAGGTGGCTATTGTTAAAGTTTAAGGAAGGTTCCCAACCAATACACTAACTTCTTTATTTAGAGATGGACTTAAAGAAAATGCTAGGAGCTTTATATAAAGTTTATAACTAAAGTAGTTATACGTTATTACAGAAGGAAATTACAAAATATTCTGTGAAGAAAATACATTTTTATTTTTAGTGCAAATTTATAGGGCGGTGTTTTCCATACCTGCTGACATCGGGCGTGCTCAGTGGTGTGTGCAGACAATATGGCAAGAAGGCCAAAATTCAGTTTCAGGACATTGTGAAACCAGTTTGCAATCGTCTGCTCTGCCCATCAATGACAGGACCAGGAACCTCATTGTAATACATCTGCATATCATTATAAGACCCACGCTGGATCATCCGTCCATGTTGGCAGGAAAATGTCTTGACAAGCGTGATGTGCAGAAGTCAGGACTTACTGCCAGGGCCTTGCTCACATCGCAGGCATCTGAGGAGTAAAAGATGCTGGAACCCTACAGCAATGGGACCCTGGAGGAATGTCCATGGCATGTTGGGTGGATTCTCATGGACATGGCTCTGCCATGAAGCAGCTCACAGAAGGTGGAAAGTCACCGTTGAGGGTCTGCACACAGTGGATGATGGTTGAGGAGGTGGATAGGAAGGTCCAGCTGTGTTTGGTTTAGGAAGGTGGGAGAGAAAGGTCTAGGATAAACTGGGAGAGCAAGAGGTAACGGGGGGCGGTGAGGTTGGGAGGGGGAAACAAAGGTATTGGGAAGTGAGGTTGGGAGAAGGAGAATGAAGGTGTCGGGAAGGTGAGGTTGGGAGGGGGGTAATGAAGGTGTCATGGGGGTTGAGGTTGGGAAGGGGGGGAACAAATGTGTCAGAGGGAGGCTGGGCGGCAGAGGGACTACAGAGGGCAGGAGGGGGTAACGGGGAGAAGACGACAACTGGGGAGGTAGATGTAAGGGGTTTGGAAGGTGTAAAGGAAGGAGTTCAGAAGCGGGAAGGAGTGTGTGGGGGGGAAGGAGTCTAACGGGAGGAAAGAGTCTGGGGAAAGGTAGAAGTGTGGAGAAGGGAGGGAGTCCAGGGGGAGGAAGGCGTCCAAGGGGCATAAGGAGTGCAGAAAGGGGAGGGGTTCCAAGGGAGGAAGGAGTATGGAGAGGAGAGGGAGTGCAGGGAAAGGAGTCCGGAGGGGGGTGGTGTCCAGGTGAACATGAAGGGAGGGGTCTATTGAGACCATTACTGCCTTCTGGGGAACAAACTGAGGGTGGGCATGGTATGAGGGAATGGTGAGAATGATTGAGGGCGGAGTGAAGCGGTAGGGTGGGAGGGTAACAGTTCAGCAGTACTGGTAAAAGGGATGGCGAGGGTGGTTGATGGGGGCTGGGAGGCTGAAATGGACCCTGGGAGGGGAAAGGAATGGGGAATGAAAGAAAAACTGTAGCACTACCATGCTGACTAAATCGAAAGTGAAATGAGAATTGTGTTGGGCGAGATCAGGTGCTGTATGGGAGTGTGACCAGTGGGTGGGCGGAGATGCAGGTCAGCTCAGATGGTCAGCTAATATTAAACCCAGCAGGCAGCATTGAAAATGCTCAGGACATTGAGATGAGTGTTTGATGGGAGGGATCTGCGAGCATGGGACTCTGGACAGCTGAAGCCTTGGGGGGCTTGGCTTGCTTTGGCTGTCCTCCTATGGGCCGCTGCTCCCTCTGCAGGAACAGAGGACGAGGTTGAGGGGGTCACAGGCAAAGGGGACTCAGGGGGAATGGACAGTCTCTGAGATTACTGAGTGGATGGCCCAGGGGTGTCCAGCTGCTGCTGCTCCTCCCTTCTGGTGCCCGAGGGCCCCAGCCTGACTCCTTGAGGGAAAGGAGCACCTGGGGGCACGTCAACGTTTTCCGATTCCCTCTCATGTCACCACTGCAGGAACTCACCCATGGCTCTCGTGATGGAGTGCGGGTCTGCACATATCTCCACGTTCTACTGGACCAGGGGCTCCGTGGTGTCTGCCATCCTCCCCATGGAGACCTCCATATGGTCACATGTGGGCACCACTTCATCAGAGAGCAGGCGGAAGCACTTCTCCCATTCACATGCCACACTATTGAGGGCTTCCATCAACTCTGCGTGCTGTTCCCCACCTTCTGCTGACTCTCTAGGATGAGCTGGGAGGCCAAATCCAGAGGCTCTTCATTTGACTCGGGCCTGAAAGCTGCCTCTTCCCCAGCAGCCCTCCGAGGGCCAAGGAGCTAGGCTGAACCTGCCTCCTCCTGCTGCGGACACATGTCCAAGTGGTGACCCCTAGATTGTGAACCCTGCTGTGGATCTAGGCTCCACTGAGGTGTGTGTCTTTATGCTGGTGGAGGGTGTGCGTGAGTTCTGTAATGGGTCATCCAGGCTGCTTATTTCCAGCTCTTCAATGGAGGAGGAGTCCTCTTGGCTGGAAATGAGGACGTGGATGGAGCTGAGGGACTGGTTGGCTGAGGGTGTCGGTCACTTGCCAGCGCTCCCTGTGAACCAATGTAGAGATAATTATTACATGGCAGCAAAGTCAAAAGCAGGAGAGAGAGCACTCACATTTGCGTTGAGAGAGGGATGATGTGGTGCAGGATCCTAATGAGGGTATTCGCTGCCGACCTTACCGTTGCCGCAGGCACAGTCCACATCCTCACTAGTCAGCACAATGGCACATTCCTCAAAGTGAGTGAGGGGCCTAATGTGGGCCACTCCACCCCCAATCTGGGACTTCTCACTGCTGTTATGAGACAGCTTCTCCTGCATGAAAATAGATGGAGAGAGTGTGAGCAGGACACATGGCACTGCACAGAATGTTTTTATGGTGAACGGAGACAAGGATGGGATATGGACACAAGCTGCAGAGGAGATGAGCCTGAGAAAGATGTGAGGGTATGTGTGAGAGTTAGTGGTGTTGTCCCTTGAGGTATGAGATCCCTTTGGATGTGTGATGGGCTTGTGAGTGTGTGAGGTGAGAGTGATGAGGAGAGTGACTTACCCTGGTGGAACAGATGGGACCATTCATCCTGTAGCAGCACTGGGTGGTTGTCCTCTTTTGGAGGGCATTGGCGCTGACTGCTGCTTCCACCACCTTCCATGCTGGGTTAATGATGCTGCTGCCCATCCTGCAGCCAGAGTGGGGGTAGAGGACATCACACCAGGTCTCCATTGCATCCAAAAGGCGCACAAGGGGTGTGTTATTAAACCGGGTGGTTGCAGTCATCTTGCCTTTTGGGGCCATGTCTTCTTTGCAGCAGACATGGGCTGGAAGCACTGCAAAGTGTGCTTGCTGCTGCACTTTAAATATGGCGCCTGGCATGATGAAGCAGTGAGGTGATGGCGTGGCAGGCAAATGAGAGCCTGCCCGCCATTGAAATGGTATGTTTCCCGGGAATGTATAATTAATGTAGCGGGACTGGGATGATACGGCGTGAGAAGCCATCATTGCAGCTGGCGGATAAAATGTCATTTCTCCCGTCTGCTACTGCACTTAGTGCAAATCTGGGATTTTTCCATCCATAGTCAGTGAAACTAACTATTATCCAGAACATACTTTAATTTCGTCATGAATCTCCAGGTCCAGATGGACTTCACCCTTAGGCCTTGAAAGAAGTGGCTAGTGAGATAGTCGATGCACTAGTTTTAATTTTCCAAATTCCCTAGATTTGGGGAAGATTCCATTAGATTGGAAAATAGCAAATATAACTTTATTTAAACAGGGAGGGAGACAGAAAGCTGAAAATTATCGGCCAGTTAGCCTAACATCTGTCATAGGAAAGTGTTCGAAGCTATTATTAAAGATGTTATAGCAGGCCAATTAGAAAAATTCAAGGCAATCAGTCATCGTCAACATGGTTTTGTAAAAGGGAAATCATGTTTAACCAATTTATTGGAGTTCACTGAAGGAGTCACATGTGCTGTGGATAAAGGTAGATGTACTGTACTTAGATTTCCAGAAGGCATTTGATAAAGTGCCACGTCAAAGGTTATTGTAGAAAATAAAAGCTCATGGTGTAGTGGGTAACATATTGGCATGGATAGAAGATTGGTTAGCTAACAGGAAGCGGAGAGTTGGCATAAATGGGTATTTTTCTGGCAGGATGTGACAAGTGGTGTCCCACAGGGATTAGTGCTGGGGCCTCAACATTTTACAATTTATGTAAATGACTTGGATGAAGGGACTGAAGGAATGGTTGCTAAATTTGCTGATGACATAAAGATAGGGAGGAAAGTAAATTGTGAAGAGGATGTATAGAGGCTACAAAGTGAAATAGATTGGTTAAGTGAGTGGGCAAAGATCTGGCAAATGATCTATAATGTGGGCAAATGTGAAATCATTAATTTTGGCAGGAAGAATGAAAAACAAGCTTATTATCTAAATGGTGAGAGATTGCAGACCTCTGAGATTCAGAGGGATCTGGGTGTCCTAGTGCATGAATCGTAAAATGTTAGTATGCAGGTACAGCAAGTAATTAGAAAAGCTAATAGAATGTTATCATTTATTATGAGGGGAATTGATTACAAAAGTAGGGAGGTTATGCGTCAGTTGTGCAGGGCATTGGTGAGGCCACATCTAAAGTATTTGTGTACAGTATTGGCCTCCTCATTTAAAGAAACATGCATACGCGTGCGAAGCAGTTCAGAGAAAGTTTACTAGACTAATACCAGGAATGGGTGGGTTGTCTTATGAGGAAAGGCTGGACAGGTTAGGCTTGTATCCACTGGAATTTAGAAGAGTAAGAGGCGACTTAAGTAAAACCTTTAAGATCCTGAGGGATCTTGACAGGGTGGACGTGGAGAGGATGTTTCGTCCTGTGGGAAAATCTAGAACTAGGCGTCACTGTTTAAAAATAAGGGGTCACTCATTTAAGAGAGAGATGAGAAATTTTTTCTCTCAGAACGTTGTGAGTCTTTGGAACTCTCTTCCTCAGAAGGCAGTGGAAGCAGAGTCTTTGAATATTTTTAAGGCAGAGCTAGATAGATTCTTGATTAACAAGGGGGTGAAGGGTTATCAGGGGTAGGCAGGAATGTGGGGTTGAGGTTATATTCAAATCAGCCAGATCATTCAGATTATTGAATCACAGAGCAGGCTCGAGGGGCCAAGTGGCCTACTCCTGTTCCTAATTTATATATAACAGTCTTTTTTATACCTTCCACAGGCTATAAATATTGCATTAATTGTCATTTCTGCTAAGTTGTACAAATATAGAATAGGATGAAAATACCAAATTGCAATCTAATTGGGTTCAGATGATGTAAAGATGTCTGAGAGAAAAGTTTGAGGAGTTGCTCTTCTATTGGGTCAGTTTTGGGAGAGGGGTAATGCAATAGTCTCCTGGTGTCACTATTTCCTATCTGGTGTCTGTCATAGCTCGGCAGCAGTACACACATCTCTATGTCAGAAGACTGCTGGTTCAAGTGTCATTCCAGAGATGTGAACACAAAACCCAAGCTGACACTTGATATCGTTGGATAAGACATTAACTTGAGACCTTTGTACCCTCTCAGGTGGGTGGAAAAGATCCCAAGGCAATATTATGAAGAGTAGGGGAGTATCTCGTGAAATCATCACAGTGCCTTTTGTGGGACCATACTGTGTGTAAATTGACTGCTCTAACTACACTTAAAATATTTCATTGACTGAAAAGCACCTTGAGACGATGTGAAACGTTTGGAAAATAGTTTGTCGATGCTTAATGCTAACTCCATCCTACCTGTAATAAAAATGGAACTGTAAAATAATTGTCTGGCCATGCAAATTTTGCAACTATAAAACTTTGTATTTTTATAATTTAACTATTGGAAATATGGGTAAGAATGTAGTTTAAAACATAAGAGCTTCATGTCCCACTACTCCCATAGTAAGTATTTTTGTTTGTTATGTGAGGCCACTGGGTTTCAGTTTTCACAGACAAACAAACTGAATTGTGGAATATGATCCCAAAACCCAAATAAAAATTCTGAAATCTGATGTAACATAAAGGAATTTACCTTATTCAGTTGTTTTGAAGCCATGTGTTCAGCCCTTGGCTGTTATTGAGTTGCAGATTTTTTGCTTTTGTCAGCCATTGAGCCTTGTAGGTGACCGTGCATGTATTTTAAAAAGGTGCTAGTTGCATCTTGTACAAAATCTCAGATGTTACTGTGTAAGAAGACATTAATCCTTGTCTTCACCAGCTGGTGAGGTAAAATTATTTTAGGTGAGTATAAAGCATGAAAATACATTTGCAATCCCATGTGCTGCCTCCTCTGTCTTGGAAGTAATATGAGGAGTGGCATATGGGGTGTGCTGAATATGTGATCAGGAAATCTATTGGCATGTTCCTTTACATTTAAAATAGCTCTCATAATTTCCATTAAACTATAACAAACATTAGAGCTAAAACTTTGTATTTGAATTATGAATAAAACTACAATTTTTTTGTCATTTCATGTTGAAGTTATATTTCCACTTCTAGCTAAAATGGCATTTTTGTTTTTTGACCCTGCAACATAACCAAAAAGCTTCCTAGGGAGCAATCAAACAACAGTATTCGCTAATGGATACTAAGATGCCTTCTTATATGTAATGGAGAAACCCTATTGGCAGACAATTGCATCATGATTTCTAATAAAAGGAAAATACAAATCCCTTTAATATGTTTAATAGTTTTATATCTTTCAAATCAAAGATTCTAAACAGTTTGCTTGTATAGTAACCAATACCATTTTTAATCTTAATTGATTAAATATTTTGGCAGATTCTGTTCACTTGCAGACTCCACACAAATATTCAGACATATGCACACTTATTTTGACCATGGTGATTTGCAATAGCTATTTTGAAGTATAAATATATTTGTTCAGTAATAAGGCTGAGCAGTATGGAATATCACAGCAAGGGGCAATGAGTGTGATAATTTTTAATCAGGGTTATGGTGAGGTTACAGTAAAGATGCAGCTTAATCTGTTCCAAATATACCTCACTGTGTAGACTTGTCATAAGCCCTTTGATTAAAATAGTATCCAAGTTCTCACTCAAGATTCTACTGTATAAAATTAGCAATTGGCTGCCCTTTAGATAAACTTGGAGGAGGGAAGGACTAATCATTTTTCAATTTTATTTATTTAATATCGAATATATTTGAAATTTTACATCTGCTAAGAATATTCCAGGTTTGCACAATTTTTTACTTAAGATTTCATTTGCAGTGATTGGCACTGACAATATTTAATACCAAGAGTTTTGGTTATTCTATGTCTGTTATCATTAGTCTCCTTGAGCAGCTGCACACCTTGAAACCATAAGTGAGTGAACAGAACAGAGAACAAATATGGACAAATTATTTGAAATGTTTCAAATTATGAAAGTGAACCACAATGCATTTCATTCTATAGTGCATGCAATTAAATGCTTGATTCCCAATTAGAAGGTCACAGGTTTGAATCTCAAGATTACTTGTCACTTGAACTTACTTGCGTAGGTTGAGCAGCTTTTGAAAGTTCTCAGCTGAGTCATCACATGATTTAAAGCATTTCACCTCTGAGATTGGCACAGGCCAGCTTAGAGCTTTAACACTAAGATTATTTGGCTTAATTCTATGCTAATCATACTTCCTGTTTTGACAGAATGGCATACTGGTTGTTGAAAAGAAGTCTGTGGGAAATAGATCAAAATCCCTTGACATCACAGGGTGGCCCTTGTCAGCAAATTATACCGTGGTCCCTCCAGCCACTCTTCTGATATCTGCTCTTCTTTCAAACACCTCACCTTGTTTCTCCCTTCTTCTTATCGAGATACCCTTCTTCTCTGTACAGAGATGCCCCTCATAACCCTCAATCTTAGCTACCATTGCTCTCTCTCTTCCAAATTCACTTCCCTTCTGTCCTTTCTAAACCTTTCCTACCAATTCAATGCCACCTGCTTGACCTTGCCATTTAATGTGGTGTCTCAATCAAAATAGAACCGACCCTCACCACATCCTTATTTCCTCACATTCTCATACCCCTTTCCAACCCTTTTGTGTCTCTCCCTGGGCAAAAAAAACTCACTTGCATGTGGATCCAAGGGGTAGGAATGAGAAACTGAATCAGCAAAATTTAAAGGATGAAGATAAATGTGGGGCTGTGTCACATTAGGGGGGACAAAAATTCTGAGAACCTTTATAGACCCTGAAAAGGCTTCTCAAACCATTAGCGGCATTTTACAAACCTAATGAAGCAGCAGTTAAAAAAGGGCAAAACTGAAACCTTGGTGTAGACAAGTGATAGAGTAGCCCAATATCCTTAGTCCCTGTTTGATGGCTGGTAGGTGGAGGTGGTTGTGAGGAGAGTTGCCCTATGTCCCTCTCTAATATGCCATCCTCATATATCAACATTGCAGCATACCTGCAAGGAAGTATAGCCATGGTTCAGGCTGCAGCTGACTATTACCAGCACTGCATGTGCCAGCCAAGTATTGCATCGTAGCTCCATGTGAATGTGCAGCAGTGGCATGACTCTGCATGTAGCTCCTTTCTGACCAACATCTCGAAAAGACAGTTCCCCATGTTGTTGCCAGACAAGTTGGCAGAGACTAAAAGAAAATGGTTGGTGGCATTTTGCCAGTTCTCACAATGAGGTTGCGTTAGTTTTTGCTCATGTTGACACACCTCCTTTCATGCATCGCGTCTAAGCACAGTACATTTTGTGATTGGGTTGTTTCTGAAGAAGCATTGAACGTAACACTTAATAAGACATTAAGGGTATGCTATTCCAGCTTTCTGTGGGAAAAGAAGCCTTCACAAAACTACATCTGTGAAAGGGATGGCATTTCACCTCCATCTACAGAGATGGGTTTGCAGGTACAAGTGAACAGCAGAGAGCACCTCTCATATAGACTGGCTTGCCTGACATCTTTCTCAGCTTGGAGGAGTCCCATTGGAAATCCATTGTGGTAAGGCTGAGTGGGTCAATAATTAGTTAATTTACAACAACTGACAAAGCCTAAGTCCCAGCTGGAATAAAAAAAGAGATAACCTAAGAAACCTTACAGCATCATGCCCTTTAAATGAATTCATGCCCGTATCCACTCCCCGGCAACTTCAGTTGCCTTGTTCATTGGGCTTGTTCAACCTTCGACATCCTGCACGATCGTACATTGGGAAACATTATGCAGGATGCCCCTACCTACCTTTTGCAAGGATTAGTGAAAACTTTTTTGCACGGGAGGTTGAGATGTTTCCCTTAACCCTAACTAGAAGTTTTAACTGAGCTTTTAATAAATGGAGATCAGAGTGAAACCTGTCTGCATTCATTTTAGGTGTGTAACAGAGAATAACATCACATCTTCTGTCTACACACTATTAAATATCTTATGTGAGCCTGAACTTCCTGACCAAAAAAACCTTGCTTCCTGTTTTCACTGTTGTGCTTTTATAATGCTATGGGCACCAATCATATTACAACAATCACAATTTTTGGTCACTTAATGTGTCGATATTTACCATTGTAAATTGTGATGTCAGCATGTCTCATTCAATTTTACTTTGTCAGCTCTCATGATCTGGTCACTAGGAGGCTCTGTGGAAAAACAGTTGGCACATCTAGCCATTAAGTATATCTGTGCTGTTGACAGTGGATATGTTAGAAAACAAGCAGGACAAGCCACTGTCATCAAGTGCATATTATTTAAATACGGAGCCATCACAATACGCACCACTAGGTGGCCAAGGGCCACCAGAGGCCTGCCATGGATCTTTGCAGCCAGCGACCACAACTAGTCTTTCCCATGAAGACAAATCACAAATAGCACAAAATACAGTAGAGTAACAGATTATTGACACTGTGATTTCATTAAATATAGTGCACCTGGTTAATAAGTTATGCTAATGAATTATGTGAGCACATGTAGAAAAATGCAGGACTACAGCAACATTGATAGTGGCTAAGGAAGTGCACAATGGGCCAAGTACCACACTGCAGTTTATGATACAAAAAAATCTACCCTTGGTGGTGCATTACATGAGCTTCGCAGCATGCCATGCTTTCTCTTTAAATACCTATAATGGCAGTTGCTGGAGCTCCTGTCAAGAGCACTTTCTAGGCTGTGGACAGGACCATGTCTAAATGTAACAAAATATATAAAGTTAGCCTAAACCCTCAAACAAAGCTGGTCCAAATCATCAAGCGTACAGTAACGCATAATACAAAATTCTATCTATTGAATTGTTTTTAACTCAGAGGGTCATGAGCCTTTGAAACTCTCTTCCAGAAAAGGTGGTGGAAGCAGAGTCTTTGAATATTTTTAAGGCAGATGTGGATAGATTCTTGGTAAGCAAGGGGGTGATAGGTTATCGGGGGTAGGTGGGATGCAGATTTCGGGTTACTATCAGATCAGCCATTATCTTATTAAATGGCGGAGCAGGCTCAAGGGGCTTAACGGCCTACTCTTCCTCCTTGTTCATATGTTCTTCTGTCAGCAATTAATTTTCGAGTAAAACCTCTTATTTCATGGTTTTCTTCAGAAGTCAACAATTAGCAGACTTTATAAAATCTTAAGCTCCTAAGCAGCAGGTCAAATTGAAGGTAAGATGTATTATCTATGCTTATAGTCCTCATTGAAGTTAAATCAAAAATAATTAGTACAATAGAAATTATCGTCTTTGTATTATGCAACAGAACACATGATCAAGAGCAGTAAGATGCAGAGTGCATTAGAAAGGAAGAGTTTCATAAATTATTTGTGACCGAGTGATCCAGACTTCTTCTTACGTGAAATTATTTGGATGAGTTAAATTTCTACTGTGTAGCCTGTATATCGGTACAGACAACAGATACTTAATTGGTTCAACTGTGACAGAACAATGACTGGATTAACCTGCATGAACTCACTTTCACCCCAGTGTGCTAAGACCACAGTAATAATGATGCAAAATATTATAATTGAATTATAATGAAGAGCCAGTTGCAATGGTTTTCAGACTTAAACATCTAGCAACTAACAAAAGTACCTGGAAAAGGTATTTCAATTATATTTTATGGGTGGAATTTTACGGCCCTTCCCACTGGCTGGATTTTCTGATCTGCTGATGTCAATGGACTTTTAAATGGCTCCCTGTATTTTCCGGCCTGGGCCCCACCCCCACCATGATGGGGCCATAAAATTCCCCATGTTTTAGAAAACAATTTTTTTACAAAGAGGGAAGTTCATCATTAGCGCCCATAAAATATCAAGCATTTACAGAGAACTAAGATTAGCTTTAGCATCCATTTTCTGCTCATTTCTTGTTGGTTTTAATTTTTTTTTAGAATAAACTGTGAGCATCTGAGAAATTGATGTGAAAGAGTTCATGTCCTGTGATGGAATTTAGTCTATAAAAATGACAAAATCATTTAAATACTTTTAGGTTTTGGCAATCTACTGAGATGAACCCATCTCCCTCAAATTGCACTAAGTTGCACTTTTATAGGATTCCAAAGTACAGCCTCTTCTTTAATGGCAAACTTCAAAGAGGCCATTTGTGATGAATGTTAAATATGGCCATGCCAACAAATTTCAAAACTTTTCAACATCCCAATTTACAAAACAATTATTTCTTTCATTAGCTCCATTATTTCTTGGATGATGACTGGATAAACTAGACTCAATATTTGGTCAGTGCTGAATTAGCTAATTTTAGCCAGAATGGCTTTGGCAATGCTACCATGGCTTCTGGGTAGGGACAAAAAACAAATTAATCAGGGTTCCAGTTTCTAGTCACCGTCTAAAGAGTCCTGCTGGAGAGTATGTAGCTGAGGACTAAATAAGACTTGACTATGATTACCTTGCCATGAATATTTTGCAAACATTCATTCTTTTGTCTCTTATATGAAGAATGGTCACCTTGACAAGCTACCTGTGGACACCATACCCTAGTACAAATCTCCATCTTCAGAAAAGCAGTGAAGATTGAAGGCTAATAAAATGTTTTTAAAAGTTTCTTGTTGCTTGATGAATAGGACTTGCTTTGTGTTTACTTCAATTAGCATTTTACTTTGCAAATTACTTGAACCTTATCCTAGAAAGGACTGAAATGTACTTTTTAATACTGAGAATAAGTAATTCGGGTAGATGAAAGCTACAACATGCCATAAAGGTGTGGAGGCAGCAAGAAAGGAAAAGCAAAGATTGTATGGAAATGAAGGTATATGCACAATGATAATGCAGGCTGATGAGTTGCTGAGGCTGATTCCTCTTTGCCGCCTGACAACATATTTGCCAGAGCAAACCTGTGAAGTGCAATAATTAAATATTTTGCAGTTGTATTTTATAGCTACATTAGATTGAAAGGGACAATACTGCACCTTTAAGTCATTAGATGCCTTAAGAACAAAGAAACCAGATCTGTCGGCCTCTCAGTGTTGAAAGATGTTATTTATCATATTTCACTATTTTGACAGATGAGGATTGAATTTTACATTAAATTTTATAAATATACAAGCTAGAAATGTTTTTTAAAATTTGTATTTTTAGACAAAGCTGCGAACTAAATTCTTCCAAGTACACATTGGTAGGAGCAATATTGGAAAATCATAGGCTCTTAGTGTTTTAAAATCATTACGGCACATAAGGAGGCCATTCAGCCCATCAAGTCCAGGCCAGTTCTCTCTAACAATGTGTACTTGGAAGAATTTAGGTTCTCAACTTTGTCTAAAAATACAAATTTTAAAAAACGTTTCTAGCTTTCATATTTACAAAATTTAATGTAAAATTAGGAATGTGTTGCATGCAAGAAGATCAAACATCCTTCAAAATAAGTACAAATTCATTTTAAACCTCACTTACCTGTTAGAGAGAGCTGTGTAAATAAATGTATCCAATCATTCTCATTCCCTCAATCTATCTCTGTAGCCCTGCAACTTTATTTCCATCAAATGCATACCTTTTGAAATCATTGAACACCTCCGCTTCCACCATTCTCGTAGGCAACGAGTTCCAGGACATTACCACTCGTTGTGGTAAAAAACAAAGCTCTTCCTGACATCTCCCCTGCACCTCTTGCAGAAAACCTTAATCATTAGTCCTTGTACCATAAGCTAATTGGAACAGCTTTTCTTTGTCTACCTTATTTAACCCAGCTTCCCTAACCTAACCCTGTAGCAAAAATCCCTCTTCCCTGGAACCATTCTGGTAAATTTCCTCTCTGCCCTCTCACAGACTGTCATAAAGTGTGGTGACCAGAACTGGATGCAATACTCTAGTTGTAGCCTAACCCGAGCTTCATAAGGTTTGGCATAACTACTTTGCTTATGCACTCAATATCTCTATTTATGAAGCCCAAGATCCCATCTTTTAATCTACACTTGGTGAGGCAGGGATTAATCAACGACAATCAGCATGGTTTTGTTAAGGGTAGGTCATGTCTGACCAATTTGATTGAATTTTTTGAAGAAGTGACCAGGTGTGTAGTTGAGGGCAATGCATTTGATGTGGTCCACTTGGACTTCAGCAAGGCTTTTGATAAGGTCCCGCATGGGAGACGGATAACGAAGGTAAGAGTACATGGGATCCAAGGCAATTTGACAAATTGGATCCAGAATTGGCTGAGTGGCAGGAAGCAGAGGGTGATGGTCGAGGGGTGGTTTTGTGACTGGATACCTGTGTCCAGTGGGATTCCACAGGGATTGGTTTTGGGCCCCTTGCCGTTTGTGGTATATATAAACAATTTAGTCTAGAATGTAGGAGGGTTGATCAGGAAGTTCGCAGATGATATGAAAATTGGTGGTTGAGCCCGCCCACCCAACGAGCAAAAAATTCTGCCCTATGACTCTATGCATTGCTAAAATAATAAATAGTGAGGGGGATAGCCAGTGGCAAATGGAATTTAATCCAGATAAGTGTGAGGTCATGCATTTGGGCAGGACAAACAAGGCACAAGAATACACGACAAATGGTAGGACCCTGGGAAGTACTGAGGATTAGAGGGACCTTGGTGTGCATCTCCGCCAGTCCCTTAAGGTAGCGGGACAGGTAGATAAGGTGGTTAAGAAGGCATATGGGATACCTGCCTTTATTAGCCATGGCATAGAATATAAGGGCAAGGAGGTTATGCAGGAACTGTATATAAGGCTGGTTAGGCCACAGATAGAGTACTGTGTGCAATTCTGGAATCCTCATTATTGGAAGGCTGTGATTGCACTAGAGAAAGTGCAGAGGAGATTTACTAGGATGTTGCCTGGGCTGGAGAGTTTTAGTTATGAGGAGAGATTGGATAGACTGGGGTTATTTTCCCTGGAGCAGAGGAGATTGAGGGGGGACATGATTGAGGTGTATAAAATTAGGAGGGGCATAAATAGGGTAGAGAGTAAGGAACTTTTCCCCATGATGGAGGGATCATTAACCAGGGAGCACAGATTTAAGGTAAGGGGCAGGAGGTTTATAGGGGATGTGAAGAAGAATGTTTTCACCCAGAGGGTGGTGGGAATCTGGAACTCACTGCCTGAAAGGGTGGTAGAGGCAGAAACCCTCATAACATTGAAGAAATATTTGGATGTGCACTTGCAATGCCATGGCATACAAGGCATAGTGCTGGAAAATGGGATTAGAATAGTTAGGTACTTGCTTGACTAGCGCAGACTCGATAGGCCGAAGGGCCTTTTTCTGTGCTGTTGACCTCTATGACTCTATGGGCTGAATTTTTACGTCAGCGAGCAGGGGGCGGGGCCCGCTCGCCGACGAGAAAATGATGCAGGATGACGTCGGGCAGAACCCCCGACGTCAACCCGCCCCAGTTAAATCTTCAGAAAGGTGGGGGCACAGCGAGATCAGCTGTCTGCCCGCCGACCTGTCAATAGCCAATTGAGGCCATTGACAGGATAATTAAAACAATTAAAAGACCTGTCCGTTCAACCTTAAGGTTGACAGACAGGCCAGGAGCCCTGGCGGGCTTCTGAAAAAACATGAAACTTCATCCACTGGCAGGAGGAGGTTTCATGTAAGGTTTAAAAAAGTTTATTAAAGTTTGAGTTAAATTTATTAACATGTCCCATCTTGTGTGACATTGTCACATGAGGGGGACATGTTAAGGATTTTTTTATTTTTCTATTTTTAAAGTTTATGCAGATGTCAACGATCTCCCTGAGGCAGCACTTTGCCTCAGGGAGATTTGCGCATTTTCGTGCGCATGTGGGAAAGAGCGCACTCTCGCTTTTGGGGAAACCTCCCCCTTGCCCGCACAGGAGATTGGGTCAGGCCCGCCCGCCCAACGAGCAGAAAATTCTGCTCTATGACTCTATGCATTGCTAACTAGTCTCTCAATATGTCCTGCCACCTTCAAAGATTTATGTAAATTAACTCCCAGGTCTCTCTGTTCCTGCAGACGTATTAAAACTATGCCATTCCCTTCTACTGAAATACATCGACTCACACTTCTCCGTATTAAATCCCATCTGACTTGTCTACCCATTCTGCTAGCCTATCGATGACCTGTTGTAGTCAGTTACTATCATCCTCGCTGTTTGTGACTCCAAGTTTGGTAGCGTCAGCAAATTTTGAAATTCTGCTCTGTATTCCAGTAGCCAAGTGATTTTTTTAAAAATCCTTTCATGGAACATGGGCATCGCTGGCTAGGCTAGCATTTTTACTGTCCTTCCCTAATTGCCCTGAGAAGGTGGTGGTGAGCCACCTCCTTGGACAGCTGCAGTCCACATGGTGTGGGTACACCCACAGTGCTGTTAGGGATGGAGTTCCAGGGCTTTGACTCAGCAACAATGAAGGAATAAAGTAATATATGTTGCATAGATATATATATATATTTTTAATTCTTTCTTAGGATGTGGGCATCACTGGCAGGCCAGCATTTGTTGCCATCCCTAAGTGCCCTTGACCTGAGTGGCTTGCAGGTGCAGTTAAGCATCAAACAGATTGTTGTGAGCCTGCAGTCACATATAGGCCAGATCAGGTAAAGATTACAGATTTCCTTCTCTAAAGGATATTAGTGAACCAGATGCCTTTTACGAGAATCAATAATAGTTTTATGGTCGCCATAACAGAGATTAGCTTTCAATTTCAGAATTATTAATTAATTAAAATTAAATTCCACCAACTGCTGTGGCAAGATTTGAACCCATATACCAAAAATAGCAATGGTACTGGAACTGAACTTTGGAGAACACTACTGCCTACTATCCTCGAGTCTGAAAAACAAACATTTACCACGACTCCCCCTACTATTTTCTCTCCATTGATTTAGTCGCCTGTAGTTTTCTGTTGCATGCTGGGGGCAGACAAGATTATTCATTACCAGTGCATATTTGAACACTAAGCCCCATATGTTATGAGATATGCACTTCCGTGCATCATGTCACGAGGTGATAGGAAGGTGTATTCAGAAGAGGAAGATCCTACCTGTCCAATCGTCCTTACATATTTGAGGAAGTGACATTCCAAGTGGATTATGGAAATACTTCATCCTCATGCTCAATTAACATATGGCAGCATTTCACAACCAAGGACTACTACTTAAATTGAGAGAAGCAGATCATGAAGATATATTTTGGAAAAGACAATAAATTTGATAAAGGATAGGAAGCAAAGGGAATCCATTACAGAAGTTATTTAATGTGAGGGAAATGCCATATGACTGCAGTCCAAGAATCTATTGTTTCTAATTAAATTATAACTTGAACTCAAAACCTGAATGCAAATTGCTCAAATTTGCAAATGATGTAATCTAGGAGATTATAAAAGGTGTAAGCGGACAGAGCAATGGCAAATTGAATTCAATATGGCCCTAACTCATCCCTGTTGCTATCCCAAAATGAATGTTAGGCCCATTGCATATGTAAAGTGTGGGCCTAATGCTCAAAGCAGGCCCCATTTATAAATAAGATTGTGTCTGACCACAGCATGTGCTATGCAGTTTTTTCAGGGCCTTGAAGCTGCCAAACAAGCTATCAAAACGTTAAGTAAAAGCCTCCCTCAAAAATCACTCTCCTGTACATCCCTCCCCACCTTTAAAAGACTCCTTGAAACATATCTCTTCGCCAAAGTTTTTGCTCACTGCTCCTAACCTTCCTAAAATAGTTTGTTGCATGCGCCATTTCTCCTGTGTGAAATGCTTTGGAATATTTTTCTGTGTTGAAAATGCTGTACAAATGTAAGTTTCTGCTGTAGTACTGGATAAAAGATAGCATTATAGACATGATAAATGTATTTTAAAGTGCCTATTTTGTCATTTTTTCACAAGAATAGATTACATTTTTACTTAATTCTACTAAAAATGACTGACAAACAGTTGAAAATTGTTTGTCAAATTATGGATAAGTACACATAGACCTTGACTCCTTCCTTAAGATCATTATTTTTCTTTTAAGTATGATAATTATGGATGACTCCTAAATATTGAAAAAAACTTTGGAGTATGACTCTCACAGTAATTCTTTAAAAATATTTTCTGTGAGCCTAGGGGGGCCATATCAATTTAAATTTATGAGCAACTTTATGAAATGAATTAAGAATAACATCAATTTCCTACATGTACAAATTAACCAGTACAAGCCTATATTTGGGTTTGAACAAGCAACAGCATTAATCTGTATTCCTGTTGCACACTAAAATATTTTTAATAAGAAGATAACATATTCATGCAATATTTTTCTGTTTATATTGATACAACTCACTAAGGATAAAATTAAGTTCCCTGATGGCCTAGTAGTGAAGGGACTGCTAATCCATATGGACAAGATGATCTTAGGCTCAACTCCTGGACTGATCTCAGCTGGAGCCAATGGATCAGAGAGAGGGATAAAGACTAAGCCAGTGTTATAATGGCTGAGGATTATCCACATCTATGGACACAGGGTAAAAACTGGATCCTACTTATTTGTTTTACAGTTGACAGACAATTGAATATTCTGGTGGTACTTAGTGTATAGGTTGAGTTGTGGAGACTGGCCAAGTGGGTGAGATATCTGAGGGCTCCAGTGCTCATGAAACTATACCTCAGCAAGAGTTGGCAGCTACACGAGAAAACTGAATAACACAAAAGCAACAAAGAAAAACAGTAATTATCTGACAAACGCAAAGCAAAAAATTATTCTACACAGCAACATCTGACCATCTTTAAATAAAACACATTAAGCCATGGATTGTCACAGTGCATACCTTTGTAGAAGCAATAATGATGTAGCTGACTTAAAAATAGCTTCACAAGAACCATGGAAACCATGCAGCCCTATTTCAAACCATTTAAAATTCATAGGATTCTTATCATGCATGTCAACAATAAAAGGATCCCTGAGCACTGGGTTCTGATTGGATTGATTTTTAATGGTTCTTAGACCAATCTCAGTTCTGTAAATGTTGATTGAAGAAGTTATTTGGGTATTGTCAAAAAGGTAAACAGTTATTAATATCTACAGTTAACTTAAATACTCAATCTCCACTGTGGATCTACTAATGATCTGCAATTTCTGCCTCCCCAGAATTTGGGAAGTGTCAATAGCAGGGCAAAGGATCTGGCCAACTGCACTTCCAGCCTCTCAAAAGGTCTGTGAAATTACCGCTGTTCCATTTTTGAAGTCAGCCATATTTTTCTTAGTACATAAATTAGGAGACTATGAAAGGGCAGGGGGATGGGATGGTGATGGGCCTAGTCTAAGGCCCTTTCCAATACAGGTGAGAAGAGCACAGGGATTGCCAGAAGTATTCCACCCTCTGAATTAGCGCTGTCCCTGTGAGCAAGTGTCCCAGACACCTAATATTGGAAAACCAGCACTTGGGCGACTGTGCACCTATACTATCGCAGATTGTTGTCCTTTCGTGCATCAATACTCTGTGTGAGCACATGACCCTTTTATCACTTACTTATTTGTCATTTTTTTTTTCAGTTTTATCCAACCATTTAAGTCACCAATGTTTCGATCTGATGAGGAGGGGCCGAATGGCTCCCCTTTTCCGTTTCCCAGTTTGACAGCAACAGGTTTTTTTAAAAAGGGATATACTTGCCAATTCAGTGAATGTTTAACTGTTAATACACTGTGAGCATAAAGATTTTCTTGAGTTTAACAAAGAAAGAGGTTGGTATTATTGTAGTTAAACTGATCTAAGCAAAATAATAAACTATGCTCCAACTTTCGCACCCACACACACACTTGGGGCTGAATTTTTCCCCCTATTGGGGGGGGGGAAGTTGAATGGTGGCCGCGTGCCGGTGCACTTCCGAACGGTGCCCTCGATCGGAGGCACGGCACCATTTTACGTGGATGGGCCAATAAGGCCCACCCAGCGTGATGTCCGCAGGGAAGCGCTATGCGCTCCCTGTGCGGGTGGGGGGAATCCCCAAAAGCGAGAGTGCGCTCTTTCGCGCATGCTCATGAAAGAGCGCACACATCTCCCTGAGGCTAGGTGCTGCCTCAGGGAGATCGGCTTTACTTTGAACAATACTAAAAATAGAAAAAAAAAATTCCCTTACATGTCTCCTCATGTGACAATGTCACACGAGTTGGGACATGTTCATAATTTCCATAACAACTTCATTAAAATTTTTAAAACCCTACAAGAAACCTCATCCCACCAGTGGATAAGGTTTTATGTTTTTTCTAGTTGCCGCTGGAGCTCCTGGCCTACCCACCAACCTTAAGGTTGGACGGGCAGGTCCTTTAATTGCTTAATTGATCCTGCCAATGGCCTCAATTGGCCATTGTCAGGTCTGTGGGCCGGCAGCTGATTTTGTTGCACACCCGCCTTCCTGAAAATTTAAATGGGGTGGGGTGACGTTGGAAGTTCGCCCAACGTCATCCCGCATCGGCGAGCAGACCCTGCCCCTGCTCACCGACAGCAAAATCCTGCCCTTGAAGTTCACAAACACACACCCATAGATTACAAAGTAGGGATGGATAGATTTGTCAACTTAGAGTCCAGAGAAATAAAAGGGATATACAGTTTGTAGTTTTGGTAACTCAACTGGTCAGGTTGCATTTAGTGGTCTTGCACCTTTCCTTTGGTCCCGATATAAAGATGTGGATTGTTGATTTGGCTGTTCTCCTGGAGATGGTAGTGCTGGGTTGAATTCTTTTAAGGAGTCTCTGTCTGTAGCAGGGGCATTCCTGGGTGGTCACAATCAGCAAACAGGGTTTGAAGCTTACAAGGTGGGTTGGAGAGAGAGGCAGGAAGGAGGGACCCATTCGGGTCCTCTCTCATCAGCATCTTAGTTGCTTGACCTCTTACTGCAAAGAAAATAAAAGTTTAAGCAACAAAGGATGGGCCTGTCACATGACCATCACCAAGTGATTCAAACATGGTCGTGATTAGTGTATTCCCCTTGTAACTTAATCAGTTATGCCTTGGAATCATCTCTCACAGCCAATGTCCCATTGTTCAAGTGATTGGGTTTAAAGCATATTCCCATTGTAGCTACATGAGTTCATGTCTGAGAACCCCCCCCCCCCCCCCCCACCAAGTTGAAAATCCCAGGTGATTGCCTTGCTAATGGAACAGGATATGTGGCTCACTCAGGGCAGAATTGTCCCAGATTTGCACTAAGTGCAGTGACGGGCAGGTAAAACAACATTTTACCCGCTGGCCGCAATGGTGGGTTTTCACACCATAGCGTCCCAAACCTGCCACATTAGTTATGCATTCCTGGGAAACACACCGTTTCGGTGACAGGTGGGCTCTCATTCACCCACCATGCCATCACCTCAACACATCGTCACGCCAGTTACCATATTTAAACTGCAGCACACACCTCAGTGCTTCCAGCCTATGACTACTGCAGGAAAGATGTCCACGAAAGGCAAAAAGACTGCAGCCCCCAAGTTAGTGTTGCATCACTGGAACGCATTTTGGACGCTGTGGAGGCCCGCCGCGATGTCCTGTACCCCTGCTCTGACCGCAGGATGGGTAGAGGAATGACCAACCAGGCTTGGGAGATGGTAGCAGTGGTGATCAGTGCCAATGCTGCATGGAAGAGGGTTACCATCCAATGCTGATAGAGGATGAATGATCTCATCCGTACAGCCTGGTTATGGCAACCATCTCATCACTCTAAACTCTCACACTCAAGCCCATCACATATTCACTGGCATCTCACTCACTGCCAGCTCAAGGGACATCACATGTCCATCTGGCCTCTTCTCCTCTGGAGACTGCCTCCTCAGCCCTCACCATCTTGAGGCCATTTGCACAGATCAACATGTGCCCCCACACTCACTCTGGGTTACCCTCCTTCCCAGTACAGCTCTCATCCTGCAGCCTCTTCCCTTACCTGAGGCCACTTCCCCCCTTTCCCCAAGCAAGCCCTAGCCCTGCAGCCATTGAAAAGCCACGCACATATGGCTAATCTGGTAGAGATCTGCCATGATCCCCCCAAAAATGATGCGGTGCTGTTTGTGAAGCCTGGTGCTGATGACTGCGAGTGCCGACTGAAGCAAGGTAGGCAAACAAAACTTGGAAGTCCCAAGCAAAGTGCCAGTTGCACGTCGCTTATGTGCTGTTGTCAAACACTTTGGTGTGTTTTCCTGCCAATGTGGACGGACGATCCAGTGTGGGGAGTGATTCCGGCAGGCTGGCCTAATAATGATATGCTGATGTATTACAATGAGGTTCCCGACGTCCGATAGTGGGAAACGTGGCCTGCCGATAGCGGGCTGAACAGACAATCGCAAACTGGTTTCATGCATTCATGAAACTGATCACGCCATATTGTCTGCTCATGCCACCAAATACACCTGACACCAGCAGGCACGGAAAATCCTGGCCATTTTCTCCTGAGGCCATTGTCCTTGATTGGTCTTTGCAGACCAGTGGCGGGAATCGTGGTGGGCAGCAGCACTAAATTTGCCAGCAGAAAAATGGTCTGGAATTTTGTTCCCCCGACTTTCAAGGCAGATAAAGAAGGGGTTGAGTTTCCTGCTGAGCAATATCGGGAACCACATTTGCATTAATTTGCATTTCATGAATGCTCATTAAAAGGCCAACTTGCTGGAACCAAGTTCCCCATCCAAATTAAGTCCCCCTCCCTAGTGGATAATTAGAACAGTCTGTTTTATAACTACTTATAAGTAGCGCACACCTACCAAGCTTCACTTCAACCACGACTTGGGGGTCAGTAGATATTGCTTTCACTTTCCTTTAACACTGTCACTTCTACATATCGGGTGCCTGTAGCACAAGCTGTACCAAGGCTGGGCATGGGGGACATGACTCGAAGTTTGATGCTACTTTTTTCATTAACTCGCTCTTATAAATTAAGTGCTAACTATACATTGCAGAAACAATTATAACATTAGTTGCAATGACTACTTGTGCCATCCAAAAACAACAGATATCAAAGCGTCAGCAGCAGAATAATCACTAGCCTTGATGAACACTTCTCCAGAGCCCAAGTGTTGTTTGCCTGATATTTAAGGTTGACAGGTGTGCCATTCATCAGTCTCACATATGATGAGCCTTTGCTGATGTTGCAGATGTGGAAATAAAGGCTACTCACTATGATGAGATTGTGTAATGCAATTGAAGGTCTAGATGGGAGTTCATGGGTGGAGATACATTTTGGACCCTTAAATGAATGCGAGACATTGAAACACGTTGAATATCAATTAAATCCATGAGACTTGGAGAAGGATTAATGCAACATATATTTACAGGAGTGAAAAGTCAAAACAATGAGTGATCACCAGTGTACATTCAAAAGTTCTTAATTTTCCTACCCTACCATTACATTTGGTGCACCCCAGACATCCCAGCTGAGGTGGAGACAGCCTGCTGACTGTGATGCCCTGTTGCCTGAGACTACTTCAGCAGGTGTCCTTTGGTGGCCCAAGGCCTTGCGTGCCCCAGCCTGCTAAGTGTCTCCTGCTCTGGAACAGGTGCACCCTCCTTGGCCTGATCTGCTGGAGTTGATGGGGTCACTGGCAGAGGGGAGTTGGAGTGGCAGGGCACCCTTGGAGTGTCCTGTGGATGCCCTGGGATGGTTGGCTGGCACTCCTCCCTCTTTGGATGCCAGATGGCCCCTTCCTGACTTCTTGAAGGGAAAGGGCACCTGGAAGGAGGTCGGATTGCCATGCCCCCCTCTTGGCTAGCCATTTTTGGAATGCATCCATGACTAGAGTAGTGGTGTGCAGGTCTGAGTGCAAATCTGGCAGAATCTGCTGGACATGGGTCTCCAAGGCCACTACCACCTTCCAATGAAGACTTCGATGCGCTCGCATGCTGGAGCTACGACATTAGACAGAAGGTGGACGGACTCCTCCATCTTTATTCCAGTCTGGTGACAGCCTCTGACAACACTGTCTGATGTTCTCCTGCCTGTCTTTGCATCTTCAACCTTAGGGCCGATTCCAGAGGCTTGTTATCGGATCTGGTCTCAGCAGGTGCCTGCTCTCCAACAGTTCTCCGACTGTTGGAAACCTCGCCTGTCGCTGCCTCCACTCTTTGTGGACCAGTGATTGTGAGGTAATCACCAGATTGTGAACCGAGCCTACTGTAGAATTAGAGGTGCAAGTCCGAAATTTCAACTGATGTGCTTCAGGGACAAGCTTGTAAGCGTTAAGCACTGCAGTTTTAACAACCTCATACCCTGAAGATTGTTCTTCTGAAAGGCTAGGATATACATCCATAGCCTTCCTAAACAAAACACTTTGCAAAATGAGAGTCCATGTGTCCTTTGGCCACTTCAGCTTTATAGCCACCTTTTCAAGCAAGATAAAATATCTCTCAACTCTGTCTTCACCGAATTTAGGCAATAATCAAAGATTTTTATTTTATGTTTGTACACTCTGTCCCTTCCTGTCATACTGAAATTTTGGACTTTAGATAAAAGATTGAATTAAAGATTTATAGAATTTGCTAGGGAGAATGAAAAGCAGTGGGATCAGTCATTTCAATCACTGAAGTTAGCACAAAATTGTGAGAATGTGAGGGAGCTAATGATACTGGAAGAATTTCAAAACAACATCCCAATAGCAGAGCTGTCGTAACCTTTTGCTTTGTTAGTCTATGTATCCTCTCTCCAGAGCTCTCCCTCGGCCCACCTATTTAGTAAAGAGGGCTTTAAACTAAATTGGGGGGGGGGGGTGGGGGGGCTTGGGTTTCTGGAGAGCGGATACGTAGGCTAACAAAGCAAATGGATATGGCAGCATTGCAGGACAGCTATTTAGGTATTGATACCCAGAGTGTGAGAGGAAGGGACAGAGTGTACAAACATAAAAAAACAGCAACAAATAGGGTCAAATGGGGAAAAATGGTAAAAAGGCAAAATTAATGGCTCTTTACTTAAATGCATGTAGTATTCAGAACAAAATAAATAAATCAACAGCACAAATAGAGGTTAATGGGTATCATCTTTTGCCATTACTGAGACCTAGTTACAAGGAGGTCAAAGCTGAGAACTAAATATTCAGGGGTATGTGATTTTCGAAAGGACAGGCAGGAAGGAAAGGGTGGTGAGGTAACTTTGTTAGTACAAGATGGAATAAGTACGATAGCAAGACATGATCTTGGATTGGAAGATGTAGAATCCATATGGGTGGAGGTAAGAAATAACAAGGGTAAGAAGACATAGGTGGGAATAGTCTATAGGCCCCTTAACAGTAGCTATACTGTAGCTCAGAGAATAAATCAGGAGATAATGAGGGCATGTAAAAAAGGCAGCATATTAATTATGGGTGACTTTAATCTTCATGTAGATTGGGAAAATCAAACTGGCAGAGGTAGACACGAGCAAGAATTCATAGAGTGTATTCGGGACAGTTTCCTAGAACAGGTGCAGACTCGATGGGCCAAAGGGCCTCTTCTGTACTCTGTGATTCTGTGAACATGTTGTGGATCCAACCAGGGATCAGGCTATTTTGGATCTGGTAATGTGTAATAAGGCAGGTTTAATAAATGATCTCAGAGTAAAAGATCCCTTAGGAAACAGTGACCATAAAATGGTACAATTTAGCATTCAGTTTGAGAGTGAGAAACTTGGGTCAGAAACAACTGTGCTAAACTTAAATAAGGGAAATTACAAAGGAATGAGGGAAGAGTTGACTGGAGTGGACTGGAAAAGGAGTTTAGGAGAAAAGACAGTTGATGAACAATGGCAAACATTTAAGAAAATAGTTCATGACTCACAGCAAAGATATATCCCAGTGAGAAAAAAGGATTCTAGGAAGGGGACAAACCAACCAAGGAAGTTAAGGATGGTTGAAATTGAAAGAAAAAACATACAATGTGGCAATGATTAGTGGTAAACCAGAGGATTGGGAAAGTTTTAAAAACCAACGGGAGAAAATAAACTTTGAGGTAAACTAGCAAGTAATATAAAAATGGACAGTAGGAGCTTCTTTAAATATATAAAAGGGAAGAGAGGGGCCAAAGTGAACATAGGCCCCTTAGAAAATAAGGCTGGCGAAATAATTATGGGGAACCTGGAAATGGCAAAGGAGTTGAATAAATACTTTGCATCAGTCTACGCAGTAGAAGACACTTATAGCATTCTAAAAATACTAAATAATCAAGGGGGAAAAGTGTGGGGGGTGGAAATAAATACAATAACTATCGATAGAGAATAAGTACTGGGGAAACTAATGGGGCTAAAAGCTGATAAGTCCCCTGGACCTGAAGGGATGCATTTTAGGATATTAAAGGAAATAGCTACAGAGATAGTAGATGCACTGGTAGTAATCTTTCAAGAAGCCTTAGATTCAGGAGAAGTCCCAGAAGATTGGAAAACTGCCAACGTAACACCCTATTTCAAAATGGGCGAGAGACAAAAAGCAAGTAACAATAGGCCAGTTAACTTAGCATTCGTCATTGGGAAAATGTTATAGCCTTTTATAAAGAATGTAATAGCAGAGCATTTAGAAATGTATAATATAATCAAGCAGAATCAGCATGGCTTCATGAAGAGGAAATCATACCTGATAAATTTATTAGAATTCTTTGAGGAGATGACAGGGTAGATAAAGGGGAAGCAGTAGACATAATATATTTGGATTTCTAAAAGACAACTGATAAGGTACCACACCTAAGGCTACTTAATAAGATAAGAGTCCATGGTATTGGGGGTAGTATATTAGCATGGATAGAGGATTGGAATAAGTTGGGGGGCGGGTTGCATTTTCAGGATGGCAACCTGTAACTAGTGGACTGCTACAGGGATCAGTGCTGGGGTCACAATTATTTGCAATATATATTAATGACTTGGATGAGGGAAGTGAATGTACTATCGCCAAGTTTGTGGATGACACAAAAATAGGTTGTAAGGCAAGTGGTGAGGATGACACAAAGAGTTTACAGAGGGATATAGACAGATTAAGTGAGGGGACAAAAACTTGGCAGATGGAATATAATGTGGGAAAATTTGAGGTTATACATTTTGGCAGGAAGAATAAAGGAGCTGAATATTATTTAAATGGAGAAAGACTGCAGAAAGCTAAAGCACAGAGGGATTTGGGAGCCCTCATGTATGAATTCCAAAAAGCTAATATGCAAGTTCAGCAGGTAATAGGAAAGGCAAATGGAATGTTGGCCTTTATTTCAAAGGGAATGCAGTATAAAAATAGGGAAGTCTTGCTAAAATTATACAAGGCACTAGTTAGACCATACCTAGAATACTGTGAGCAGTTTTGATCCCCTTATCTAAGGAAAGATATACTGGCATTGGAGACAGTCCAGAGGAGGTTTACTAGGTTGATCCCAGTATGGAGGGATTTTCTTATGGGGAGAGGTTGAGTAGGTTGGGCCTGTACTCATTGGAGTTTAGAAGAATGAGAGGCAACCTTATTGAAACATATAAGATTCTTAGGGGGCTTGACAGGGTTGATGCTGAGAGATTGTTTCCCCTTGCAGGAAAGTCCAGGATCAGGGGGCATAATCTCAAAGTAAGGAGTTGTCCATTTAAGACAGAGATGAAGAGGAATTTCTTCTCTCAGAGGATAGTGAATCTGTGGAATTCTTTACCACAGAGAGCTATAGAGGCTGGGTCGTTAAGTATATTCAATGCTGAGATAAACAGATTTTTAATCAGTAAGGGACTCGAGGGTTATAGGGAAAAGGCAGGAAAGTGGAGTTGAGGATTATCAGATCAGCCATGATCTCATTAATTGCAGAGCAGACTTGATGGTCCGACTTGCCTACTTCTGCTCCTATGTCGTATGGTCTTATGGTCTATTCTTTGTTATATCAAAGCTTAGAGTGGGACTCGATTCCTCGTCGGAACTACTGGACTTTCTTTCACTCCATAACCTAAGCTTTTCTCTAATCAGTTCATGCTGTCTGATTTCTTTCTCTCTTTGAAACTCATTTCTTTGGCTCTTTCTTATTCTTTCTCTTCCCTCGCTATCTCCTCTATCTGGAGTTCAAGTTCAAGCTTTCAAAACTTTCTTTCTCTTTGCTCTTTTTCAAGTTCAAACGTTCTTATTTCTCTCTTTTTATCTCAAGCTACTTCATCTGCAATGGAATTCTAGCCAACTCAAGCTGTGCTATAGTCTTTTATTCTTCCAATTCCAGATGATGTGCTAATACCTCAAATATTTCTGCTTTTTTAGACCCAGCTTTTAACTCTAATTCTAACCCTTCTGCTAATGCAATTAACCTAGCCTTGGATAATTGTTGCAAATCACTCAGGGATAAATCTTTCCTCTCCAAAAAAGCCATAGCAATTGACAAAGTCATTCTGCTTTTTAATCAGTAAAGCAAAATTCACCTTGGAAATCTTATCAATCTTAACCTCAGCAAGTATCAGCACTCATATTTGCCTGTGGGCTCAAAATCCAACAAGAGCCGCCAATTTATGTTATGATCCTTCGCAAGACCCCCAAGTTTTTGGCAAGATCCATTTAGGGTTGAATAAAGTTTTGCTTAAAGTACACAAAGTTTGAGATTCAATTCATTTACTAAATGAATAAAGTCACAAGATTCCACAAGGTTTGACCAAACAATAAACTTTACCATACAAGGTTAGAAAGATAAAACAATTTAAAATATCTAGCCTATACTCTAAAATTCAGGGTATGTATGAGGTACATGTGAATTAACAAGCAAACTGTGGTTGAACACACATTACACAATAAATGGCAAATTCCAACAAGACAGAGTCCATGGATTTCACAACAGCCCACCCAGACATCAGTGAACACTGTGAGTCAACCAATCTCACTGAAACTCTGGCTCTCTTACAAGGGATTCCCAATCTTCACCTTCAAAGATCTCACCTTGGAATTCTCTCCAAAAGTTGCTCCAACTTGGAAGGCTTCAACAATGGCCCACCTCGCAGGGTTTCAATCTCATCTCCTGAGATTCCGTTCCCCTGGATTCCTGTGTGTCTGCACTCGAGCACCAATTCACAATGACAATTTCAGGTGTTTGGCCACGCTGAGCAGAACACCACTGCTCCAAAAGGGTTTCCCGTAACCCCAACACGGGGCAGAACGGAGTAAACAACATTCGGCTGCCTCTTGGATCTTCAGGGATTCTTCTGAGCCCTCTTCAATTACCAGGGCTTTCCTGGAGCCCTCTTCACTTGAAGTCTGCTACCTGCAGCTCTTCTCTTTTTAACTTAATTGGGGCTTTTTCCTGTCCCTGTTCCCTTTCAGGGGCCCTTCTTTTGGGACCTCTCCCTGTTTCCTTCTCCCTTTGGGACCTCTCCCTGTCCCCTGTACCTTTTCCCTGTGTCCCCTGTCTGGGACATGTCCTCTCAATGGTGCTTCACTCTCATTAACCTGATCTGGGTTTTTCTATTTTTCTCTCTATGCGCAGTCGCGCTGGGCCTGTCCTGGGCCGAATTTAAAGATGCAGGTCTGATGAATTGCACATATGCCCCAATCTATGTGAAGTCTGAGGTTTGTCGAAACTTGGAATTCCCGACCTTCATTCTCAACTTTAAGGTAAGTTTAGATTTCAAAACATCATACATTAAAGATCACTCACAGTCATTGTCAGCAGGTTGTCGATGTATGCTGGATGGATCGTGGCTTGCTGGGTGAGGCCAATCTCGCCTTCCATACAGGATCGATCCCTATCCTCACCAGGCAGCTCAGCGGCCAGCTCTTCAAACCTTGAGAGTGTTCACAACTCTGGGGTTCCCCTGCCAGTCATTGTGCTCTCCTTTTTGTTATGTGTGATCTTGTCCTGCATGAAGACAGATGGATACTGTGAGCACTGTGGATGAAAGAGCATTTCAGAAGCATGCATGCCTGTTGTGTGTGCTGAGTCCTTTCCAGTAAGGGATTAAGATGCCATTTGTGCAGGATCCTACATGAGATGGTGAGCTTCATGTGGCTGGCAGACATTCAGTGTTGATGTCCCATCTGCTGGTCATGTGTGGCATCCCTGTGGACTCTGACCCTTAGATTGCCTGATGTCCTTATGAGAGTATGAGTTTGGAGTTATTAGAAGTTTCATTTATTCTGGTGGAGCGGGAATTTCATTCATGCTTTTGTGGCACTGTAGGGTGATTCTTTTCTGAATGCCACAAGCACAAATCTCCCTGGTGACCTCCTCCCAGGCTGGCAAGGTCAAGTGGGAGGACCTCCTGCTTCCATCCCTCAGAAAGAGGACCTCCCACCATTCCTGGATGGCCTGGAGGCGAATCCCCAGGGAGGCTTCGCTGAAACATGGGACAAAGGGTTTGCTTCTCTTCAGGGCCATTTTTGCTTTCCTCTCTACAAGAACACCTGGCCTGTGGTGAGTGAATGTCTGTCCAGGTGCCATTAAAAATGGTGCCGGGACCTTCGAGACCATGAGGTAACGGTGGGACAGACAAGTCCCTGCTTGCCCCTTCCTGAGATTTTCCAAGCTCATCACTGATGCATAATTAATGAGCTAAAAAATGTAAGATCTCGTGTGCTCAGCCTCCCCACCACCCAACGGGAATCACACCGACTTTCCCACCCGCCACTGGAATTAGTCTCCTGAATGGAAAATTCCACTCATAGTGTCTCCAATTTTTAAAAGTTCTATTCAGTTTTCCAGCCGTTGGATTAAAAATCATTATTTGGCATAAAGCATATGAGTTTCTGCACTGCCTTGGTTTCCAACATTAATTCAATGGCTTCGCAATTAAAAATGTAATAACTACTGAAAGCAACAATTATGTAATTGCTGTTGTGTATGTGACACCTAAACAAGGCTTATTACCTTATTTGAAACTTGGCTGCGTACAGCTCATGCTAATATCAGATGGCTAATTTGAGCATGACACTGTTCGATTGTTTTGCAGATGGCTGATGTATTCTAAATGTATTTACTAATCTAAATTCTGTTTATTTAGGCTAATTTTACAAGGTAAGAAAGGAGAGAAAAAATGCATTGAAAGTCAATTTCTGGGTCTTCAGTTTTTCTTTGTTGGCATACACATAAAATCTCAAAAAGGTGATGCTTTGAAGGAATTCTTAACTGAACTGGACCAATTTGAATAATGAGAATCCTAACAACATTTGGAGAGTGCAGATGGGATTTGAATTGGATTGTTTCCCAATTCTTTTATCCTGGGCCATGGTTATATAGGTACCAATCAGTCTTGTACCTTATTCAAGTTCTACTCTTCATTCAGGCAAAGATTGTAGGATCGCAACCCAAATCCAACTTTGTTCTCATCCAACAAGCACACTAACACTTTCCCTAGGATTTGCTGGATTGCAATCAGAGGTGATATCTCTGGTCATGTTTCCTCCTCCGGCTGACACTGAGGCCACTTGTTGTATTCCCAGTCACATCAACTAACTCAGTGTAATTGTCAATACAGCCTACAGTATATATGCGGCTGAATCCCTTGGCTATCCACCTATTAATTGAATCATCAAGAAGAGGCCTGAGTTTTTAAAACACTTAAGTACACTTACATATTTAATTGTTTCCTATTTGTCTGTTCTGCGCATGTCTGCCATGATTACAATATCCTGTTTACCATTGAATTAGTGCCGTTTAAATGGGAAAAATAAAAAAAGTCAGAAATTTAGTTGAAGCATTTTTCTCTGTGGTGATGTAACTATAACAGTGGTGGATTCCACTAAGAAGTAACTTCAGAAACTATTTTGCAGGCTGTGGAAGCAATGGGCTTGTTTCACACTTTCTCATTAAACTGTATTTTACACAAAGCTGAGATGTGCCATGGGTTCTATGGGAAGTCTTCGGTTTCCCTTTGTGGCATTATCCTGTGATTCAAATTAACTTTTGTGGAAGTCTTGTAGATTACCTAAATCTCTTTTCAAATTAACTTGAATTGCAAAGCAAATTGTCTATTTATTAGGATCTCCTTCTCCTAACACCTAACACTATTCTATAATTGTATGTATTAACCCCCAGTAATCTGCTCAAAGCACAAATTTGTGACATTGAGCTCCTTCCATATGGTGCAGATATTTTCAATGCGAAATGATCTCAACCATTCTTACATGTAGTTCCTGATGTTCTGAGCAAATTTAGTAAGTCAAAGTAAATAATTAATTTAATATAAAAACTATTTAAAAATGTGAATGAACCTCTGGAATTTGGTTCAAATCCATCATTGATTAATGGGACAAAGCACTCATCAGTCTGTTGCTGACAGTTGAAATGAGTTTAGGCAGCTTCAGTACAGTTCCTCAATCCAGCAACATTTCACAGCACAAACCTGCCTCTAGTTTGTCTTTAAATTGTCAGTGTCACTCAGGGAGGCTGACCTGCAAAATTGAAAAATATGTATCCCGGTGGATTCCACAGATTGAGACCTCATGTTGGAGCAGAGTTAATGAAGCTTTACTTTTCACTTAGCCATGCTATACATGACCTGAGAGCGCTTGATGTTGATATTGGATGCACAAAATGGGGAATGGTCTATTCAATTGCGCTCACATCCTTCACCTTGATAAGCACAAAACATGCATAAAAAGAAATGTAAATAAATAATATGTACATTACTCATTATATAAATTTGAACATTCTCAGGATGGTTAAAAGCAATTACTTTATCTAAGTGGTCCGATGTCATTCATAAAGATATCTGTGTTGATATCTTTATCCTGAGTTGGAATTACAAGCTTGTAAGTGATTCTATTGGAAGCTATTTTTCTACATATAAGTATTTTGCACCTCACAAAGTAAGATCAGACCTTTACAAGTTTACTAATTGGCAAGGCATGTGGATATTCTGCATCTGTTTAAAGCTTGGTACATTCTCCTAATAGGAAATGCTGGCAGAACTCACAGTTCTTGTACAGAGTTTTGTCATTTTTTCCAGATTTCTAGTACAATTTCCCCTGTGGTCTATAGTTCTCATCTAATGTAATCTATCAGTAATGTGCTTTTTAACATTAATATTCTCTCTGGTGCATAATGCTTCTTCCTAACACTTGCTCTCATGTTCATGGATACATGGCATTGCCTTATGAGCCAAAACCTGCTTCTTATTCACTGCCAGATAGTGTGCTCAAGTTTAATAGTTAATCTCTAATCACAATATGTATTAACTGGAGAGGAGATGGGCTACCCATCACATTTTCCTGTCACTTCAAAAGATGGTAAAAAACAATGTGTGCATTCGAAATTTATTTACACATAGAATAATGCATAGTAGAAAAGTAAAATGCTAAAACAAAGCACACTTAAAAACTAAAAAACCAACACAGGCTAAATATATTTTTCAAAAAGGTGTGTTCCCCAGTTTCTTCTCAAGAAATGCCTGAAAATGCATTCACATGGTGAATAACATAGGGACAAATCCTCACAGGGACCCTCTGTGCTCCCGCAGGGATCAGCCTTATGTTGAAACTGAACTGTAAACTACAGAATGGTCCATGTGTTGAATAAATATACTTTGATGAAAAGACAAGGCAACTTGAACATTAATAAACTTACATTGCAGCAAAGCATGAGTTAATAGTCAAGAATGAATTTCACCTTGGTGCTGCTCACACTCTCCCAGTTGGACTGTTCTCACTATTGAATAATTGAGGAAAACACATCTGTATCTATCCCATCACCCCAGTGAAAATGCAAGTGACACTTCCATTGACATCAAAGTGAGACTCTGACTTTGAGTCAGACAATGCAATGCTTGCAGTTCACTCTCAGAACAAGGAAATGATGCACAAAACCAGCTATGGACCAGATGGTTGAAACCATTTAAAATTTGACATTATCTTGATGACCTAAAATTACATGAAGTGAACGCAGAACGTAAAATTGAAATAAAAGTTGAAGGGGTGTCCAAATGGTTTAGTAAGTTTATCCGGCACAAAGGTTAGTGATGAATTGTAGAAAGATCGCTGATTCAATCCTTTGTCTTTGCTGACCTGCCTAATCTGAGCCTACTAGTGATGGTTTAGGGATGGTGAAAATGGCTAGGATTCTAACTCCTAAATATGGTCCTACTGGAAGTTCTTGCATGTGCCTAACGTCATTTAAGATTCAACTCTGGTGATGCCCACTGACATATTGTTTGTTGGCACTCACTGTCAAGAATCATACATGAATAACAGCCACAGGAGGGCACTTAGTGCCCATGGAGCTTTATCTCAATGGGCTGAATTTCCCCGTTGATGTGCAAAGGCGGACCCCGCACATCCGCGTGTAAAATGACGCGTGGTGACGTCGGGCGAGCGTACCGACGTCACTGCGTGTCATCACAATATTTCATTGGGTGGGTGCGCGAAGATGTCTGAGACACGCCCGCCATTAATTAACAGGCCACTTAAGGCCCTTGGCTCACCAATTGACATTGATTTTTCAGTGCCCATGCAATCTTCGGGTCGGCACACAGGCGCAATGGGCAGGCCGTAGGAGAGATGTGTATAAACCTCATCCACAGACCAGATAAGAGGGCTCACTGGGGTCACAAGTGTGCACTGTCAAGTATTTATTTTTCAAAGTTATTGAAACTTGCCTGTGTGATCTGCAGTATTTCAAAACGCATTCCAGCTGCTTTGTCTGAACTCTTAACCTTCAGGTCAGCACACTGCAGTGAGTAATCTTTTTTGGGCCTGCAGGTTTCAGGAAGCACTCATTACATTTTTGGGAACCATCCAAATGCAGAAGAGTCACCCTCAGCCATGGTGACATATCTGAATTTAAGCAAAGTTATGCAAAAAATAAGACATTAGTGTTACAAATCAAAACAAATCATAAGGACCTCATCTCAGGCCAACAAAAAAGTACCAGTGAAAAACCTGTGGTGTGCCTAAGGTGCCTTATGTTTTCATTTCTGAGTTCTGTGTCTTGGTGCTGCCCCGTCATTCGGTGTGGCATCTGAGACAGCCTGCTGACTCTGCTGTCCTGTTGGCCTCAATGACCTTGGCTGTCATCCTCTGGCGTGTGGAGCCTGTGCTGGCCCCATATGGGAGGGAGTTGCCAGTTCCACAGCTGGCATCTCCCCAGTCATTGCAGCCTCACTGGCCTGATCGGGTCTGCGTCCGCCCACTCCGCCCCCCCTGCCAACCAGAAAATTCAGCCCAATGTCTTCAGGACACAAAGTGAGGTAAGCAAATTGATAAATAAATTAATAATTTATTTTTAAATTGTTGAGGAGGCACAGAAGGAGGCCATTTGGTCCATTACTTCCATGTTTCCTCTTCACTAAAGATGGCATCGACATGTGAAGAGCTAAGAAACTGTTTGAAGAGCTAAATTTGGATATTATTATATGTTGTGTTCTTATGAATAATTAACCTGTATCTTTCATGGAGCTAAGAAACATCTTCAGTGAGTTCATTTAACGAGTTGCTTGATTGAATATCATCCAAGCACTTCCCTTGACTCATAATGAGGCTTATTCTACCAATGTTAGGAAGCAATTTCAGGGGCTATTCTGATTTTGTGCTGCGACTAAAATTTGACTAATCATCATTTATTTGTAATTAACCTTGAGCTTTAATCATTAGAGGGCATAAGGCATTCATTTTGAATTCTGCAGTTGTACATATATTGATTGTGATCATTCTATAATCTAATGCATGCACAACATGCTCTATTTCTTTAGGATAATGAGCCTGACTTGAAATTCTTGACTTTGCAAAAAAAAAGAACTGACTGCTGAAAGAAGCATAGAGAGGAAATGTGCAGTACAGAAATGGGGTATAGCACTGTCCTTTCACTGCTGAGACCTGTATTCAAATCCAGCCCAGAGTGATGTGATAAATACCTTTACTCTGCTGCTGTAAGACATAGGTAAACCCATATAAAGTTGGAAGGTTGATTATAAGATTTGATAGAAGAATGGGTGGAAGACTGGGAAGTAACCCCTGTCAAACTTTTTTGCAGAGCATATCCTATAATTTCAGATTATGATGTAAGGTTCTTTTGAAAAGTTAAGTCTGATGCATATGAACCCCACCACAAATGTTCATACTTCAGTATTAATTGAGTATTAAATAGTATTGACAGTTAAATTAGCAATCGGAGTCAGGCAGGCTACAAAACTGGTAACATGGAAGAGGGAAAATTTACATTGATTCCGCAATAGACATTGAGACAGATGGAACAAAGTAGAAGAAACTTTACTCTACATCTGATATTTGCTACATTTGATCTGGGAGCTCTGCCGGTTGACGCTGTGTGATAAAAATGGAAAGTGTGTTCCATTCCCAAGTACTGACATCCCTCATCTTAATTACCATATAAATTCACCATCAGAAACTGGCTACTCAGTCTAGTTGAACATGAATGAATGATTTAAGAACATGTAATTAAGAGCTCATCAATGCATAGAAAGCATTTACATTATGACTAGATAGTTTAATTTCCATTGCGGCATGTTGAAATTTGGATCAGTGCAGTTCACCAATTTCTAATCATTAAGAATAAGAAAATCATATGCAGCTTATGTGTGAATTTCTGAAACAAACACAGAAAATACAACAGACACTCAGTCAGTCAGCATCTGTGGAGAGAAGAGACGAGATAAATGTTCTGACGTGGCTCCTTCATCAGAACTGGCATCTCTGATGTGTATTCCTATCCAGTGAAGATCCCTACGAGGCATGCAAGATCAGGGCGTTTTATTAGCATGAAAAGGTAAAATTCAAAAATAATACAATAAGTTGTGCAATATTGCAGTATCTGATATAAGAGGTCAAATATTCATTTTCAGTATTCCCAGAGCAAAGTGTGTGCAATGTAGATTTGGGCTCATGCCACCCATGACTTTCCATTCGTTCATTCATTTTACCAGACAGAAGCTCATGGGAAGCACACACTTGAATCTCTGAGATGTCCACCTGCCCCAGAATATGGGGCTTTGTAACATATCAGCAGGAATAATAAACATTTTTGTCCCACAAAAATTCTGGTGGATAATTGAACTAGCAGCGTATTTCATAAATAAATGTATGGGAGCTCCTCCGTACTTCAGGTTCATTTTTTGAATTGTGTAGATCCACCATGTTCTCATCCTTTATGGTATGTGCAGTACTTAAAATAAGCTAAGATAGATATTGTTTTTTGTAAGCACTATAGTGGCTAAATAACGAAAGCTTAGTACAAAAATTTTCATTAGAAGTAATTTCATTCTATCAGGTTTGTTTATTCCATTCATTTATATAATAGATATGTAGAAAAATGACACAGGAAAGCTCTACATGGTGAAAGCATCAATATTTTGGATTCAGGTATCTGAAAAACGGTTCCTGATGCGCTTAGGTCTAGTTGGCATATCCATCACAGAGCTGATTTGTGAAATAATAAGAGCCACCAGCAGACGACACAAAGCTGTGAAATATTAGATAACTATGCAAAGGCCAACAGACTCTGAGATCTGGAAGTAGTCAGCAATTTTTAAACACTGCAAATTCCCACATGTGGTTAATAAAATTTGTAATTACAATAATGTACTAATTAACACTGATTGACTTTCTGCCTTGAATTGCAACAAACATCAAACATGTAGGCCGGGATTTTCTGTGGTAGCTGGCCTCGGGTGTGTTCGGTGGCGTAAGCGGACAATATGGCGAGAATGTCAAAAATCGGTTTCACGATGTCGTGAAACCAGTTTACAATCATCCAATCTGCCTGCTGATTGCGGGCCACGTTCCCCGCCATCAGATGTCGGGAACCTCATTGTAATATCTTAGCATATAATTATAAGGCCAGCCCACCGGACTCATCCCCCCACCCCCCGCTGGATCATCCGCTCATGTCAGCGGGAAAACATGTTTCACAACAGCACATGTCAGGCATGCACTTGATGGGCTGCACTTCGCTTGGGACTTCAAGGTTTGCCTACCTTGCTTTGGTCATCACTTGCAGTCATCAGCGAGGCTTCACAGACAGCACCACATCACTTTTAGGGAGGCTCACGGGTAGGTATCTACCTACCAGATTGTCCATATGTGGGTAGCTTTTCAATAGCTGCGGGGGCAAAGCTTTGCTTGGGGAAGGGGGAGAAGTGGCCTCAGGCAAGGGAAGAGGCCAGCAGGACGAGCGCTGTACTGGGGAAGGAGGGTAACCCAGTGTGTGTGAGAGGGAACATGTTGATCTGTGCAAGTGGTCTCAAGATGGTGAAGGTTGAGGAGGCAGTCTCCTGAGGAGATGAGGGCAGATGGATATGTGACTGTATGTGTGTGAGCATAGGTGGTGATGTCCCTTGAGCTGCCAGTGATTGAGATGCCAGTGAATATATGATGGGCTTGAGTGTGTGAGTTTAGAGTGATGAGATTGTTGACATACCCTGGCTGCACGGATGAGATCATTTATTCTCTTATCTGCATTGGATGGCCAACCTCTTCAGTGCAGCATTGGCACTGATCACCACTGCCATCGCCTACCAAGCCAGAGTGGTAACGTAGCTGCCACTCCTGCGGCCAGAGCGAAGGTAAAGGACATCACAGTGAGCCTCCACAGCACCCAAAAGGTGCTCGAGGGCTGCAGAGTTCTTTCCTTTTGGAGCCATGTGTTCTTTGCTGCAGTCCTATGCTGGAAGCACTGAGTATGGCTGTACTTTAAATGTGGTGCCTGGCGTCATGAAGTGGTGAGGTGATGGCGTGGTGGGCAGATGAAAGCCTGCCTGCCATGAAAATGGCGTGTTTCCCAGGAATGCACAAGTAGTGCGGTGGGTTTGGGACGATACGGCGTGAAAACCTGCCGTCGCACTTAGTGCAAATCTGGGATGATTCCACCCATATAGTCAATCAAGATTAGAACAAGACATGGCTGGGGCCATTGATTTACAGTGACTGAATAAAGCAAATTCTATTTTTATTACAAAGAACTATGGAATTTTTATCTGTTTTGGCAATCTATGATTTCCATGAAAATGGAAACAATGACCTTGCCTAGAAAATACAAAGCAGCTGCTATTCCTGGGCCATTTTTTCACCTGTGGCCCAATAATTCAAATTCAGTTTTTATTCCGCAGGTTACCAGGATTTTTAATGCCTTGTGGATTATATTTCATGATTCTGATTTTTTGGTAAAAACCAAAAGAACACCTTTTCTTGACCATGCTATATCTATGTATATATGATCTTGTTATTTTGTGCATAGCTTCATTTAATTGGCAAAAATGTTCTCTCTGTTGTTATATTGGAATTCATGCACTGCATTAATTGCATTATAATTGTAATTAAGATATGAAAGTGCAAATATAGACACCCATTCCCATAATCCCATAATTAACCACTCCTGAAATTACTTCCATCTCAAGGTGGCATTATATTCGCTGTAGTGTAAACCAAAGAGCCAGTGTAATCCTATAGATTACACTGGCATTGCAATGTCATGATAAACATTAATCCTATTCTGCTCTCTTTGACTACTCAGATCAATTGACAAATGTAATGTGTGCTGGTCAGGTTGCATTAGCCACAACAATGGACTGTCCAGTACCATCAGAAGAACTATCAACTAGGCATTGGCTCACATGTTACACCTTTGTACATGGCGATTAGGCACTTTACAGCCTTCCGGACTGAATATTGAGTTCAACAATTTTAGATCATGAACTTTCTCCTCCATCCCCACCCCCTTTCCGATCCCCCCCTTTTTTCCATAATTTATATAGATTTTTCTTTTCCCACCTATTTCCATTATTTTTAAATGTATTTCCATCCATTGTTTTATCTCTACCTTTTAGCCTATTTCGATCCCTTCCCTTCAACCCACCCCACCCCCACTAGGGCTATCTGTACTTTGCTTGTCCTGCTTTCTACCCTTAATTAGTACATTCCTTAGATAATATTACCACCTTCAACACCTCTTTGTCCTTTTGTCTATGACATCTTTTGGCTATCTCCATCTATCACTGGCCCTCTATCCAGCTCTACCCACCCCCCCTTAAACCAGCTTATATTTCACCTCTTTTCTATTTTTACTTAGTTCTGTTGAAGAGTCATACAGACTCGAAACGTTAACTGTGTTCCTCTCCGCAGATGCTGCCAGACCTGCTGAGTTTTTCCAAGTATTTTTATTTTTGTTTTGTACGTGGCTGTTGATGTTCTACATTACAGAGGAACTTTTAATATGCTTTGTGCTTTGCCAGTAAATATTGACAACACACTGAATGCATTGAATCGGTTTGGAATTGGGCTTATCAGCTTGTACGATCACAAGTGGCCTTTCTATCTGTTCAGCAAGGTCCTTCTGCTCCTGTACCACATTTAAAAGTTTACCCTTTCCAAGTTCTATTTCCAGATAAATGTATTCATTTTTCTTACAGTGGACTGCATTTTCTGTGGATGGATGAAGGAAATTTCAAAAGGAATGTCCAGCATAATTCAATTTCACTGATTGGGACATATTTTCCTGTTCCATATTACATTGTCTTGGTCATGTGCATAGCAAATCAGGCAGACAGCAATGCAAGATTATGAGGGACCCCACTGATTTCCCATTCATTAATTTAAATGGACTGAAAATCAGTCAGCTCTCCAACTGGCACGCGATCTTCCACTTAATTTCCCTCAGAGGATTAAATATGCCCTGGTGTAAATGCAGGAAAAAAGTGTCCCAGTTGTCTTCAATTGCTTCATTAATCCAGCACTATTCTGGCAATGATCTCAATTTCTGCAACCCCCTCTATTTCCCACATTGCAAATTTGAATTCATCAGTTTGTTCAACGGGAACTTGAGGGACGGTGGTAAGGGAGTTGTAGGGGAGGGTAGGGTTTACTTTTAACTTAACCTGCCCAGTTAGAAATTGATTTCAATGGAAAGTAAACTGAGGGATTTATAACTTGAATAGCAGCTCCAATCCCAACATTGTTATATTGCCATACCCTTCATCTATTTTCCCGGGTCAGAGATCATTTGGTTTGCAGGGGCTTCCTCTTGGTGGTGAGGTCCCTGCCAGGTTGTTGCCTTACATACTAGATGGGGACTGCAGATGAAGAGAATTCTGCTAGTGCTATAGCAAGACCACTGCTGAAAAACCAGAAGAGGCATCTGGAAATTTCAAGTCTCACTCCAGGGTTTGGGCATTTATATCTAGGCTGTTACTTACAGGAGGGAGGGAGGGGTTAAGGTCTCTAGAGGCCCAGATGAAACACTTATGATTGAGTTAGGACTTCACTCACAGGATGGGGTGGCTCTGCTGCGAGTGCTCAGGAGTGGACAGTTGTCCCTTGTGACTATGGCTCAGGCAGTCACTCATACAGCACTTGACAGATGTAGCTTGTGTAGACCTATGTAAACAAACTGCGCAGGCGGGTAGGGATACTTAAGTGTCAGCATGAAGTGCTAATACTGAGCTGCCGATCTACGTACATAGTGAGGTTCCATGAGATCCAAATGCTTGGGTTCATCAATTGGAGTAGGCCTTGAGCTGACCCTCGAAAAGCAGGGTGCAACTCATTGGATCAGCCTGTGTTTTCTCTTCACTCATGCTCTATGTTGTCACTCAAAACAGAGTGAATGCATCTGTACTGCTACAAGAGTAGATACACAGGGTGCTGTTGAGTCTGCATGTTGGGTTTTGGTCCTTCCCTATCTTGGACATCTAGAGGAGCATAGTGACAAGGAAAGGTCATTCAGTGGCCTTGTGCCTGTCCCACCATTCAATTTGATCAGATGGATGATCAGTATCTTCACTCTTGGTTCTATATCCCATAATAATTCTGCCTAACAAAAATCTACTTATATCCATTTAGAATGTTTCAATCGACCTAGCCTCAACAGCTTTTTGGCGGAGAAAGTTCCAGATTTCCACTGCCCTTTATGTGAACAAATTTTTCCTAACACCTTCCCTGTTTGACCTAGGTCTATTTTCAGGTTATGCTCCTTTGTCCTGGAAGTCCCCAGCAGAGGAAATAGCTTCTCTCTATCTAATGTCTAAACATCTCAAGACAATCACCTCTTAACCTTCAAATCTCAAGTGAACGAGTATTTGCAACTTGTCATTATTATTTACCCCTTTTAGTCCCAGTAACACTTTGGCAAATCTGAAATGCATCCTCCAAGGCCAGTATATTCTTCCTGACATTAAGTGCACAGAACTGAATGCAGTACTCTCAGTATACTCTAACCAGAGCTTTGTACAACTGTAGTATAATTTCCACTGCTTTTTATTCCAGTCTCCTTGAGATAAAGGATAACATTTTATTAGCCTTTTTGTTTCGTTTTTGTACCTGTCCTCTAGTTTTTCGCGATTTCTGTAAATGAATCCCTATATCTGTCTGCTCCTCTACAATTCCCAATTTCCATTTAGAAAAAGCTCCAATCTTTCTTAAGTCCAAATTGGATGATCTCACACTTGCTCACAATGAACTCCATCTACCTAAGTATCGCCCACTGAGTTAATCTATTAATGTCTTATTACAGCTTTCTGCTCCTATTTGCATTGCTTACTGTGCCGCCTAACTTAGTGTTGTCAACAAACTTGGATATATGGCTTTCTATTCCTTCATCTAAGTCATTGACAAGTATAGTGAAAATCTGAGGCACCAATATAGATCTCTTTGAGGGACATTACTAGTTACATCCTATCATTATTTTCACTCTGTGCCTCCAATCTTCTAACCAATTTCCTATCTACATCAAAATTTTGTCTTCATTCAATGTGCTTTCATTTTTATTAACAGTCACTTATGTTGAACTTTATCAAATACCTCCTGGAAGTCCCTGTAAATGAGACACAAAGTAATTCCCTTATATACTGATCTGTTGCCTCCTCAAAAAATTCAATAAGGTTAGTCAGACATGACTTAACCTTTGCAAATCCATTTCGGCTGAATCATCTCCAATTTATTCAAGTGTTCAGTCACTCTGCTCCTAAAAGCAAAGCAGAAATCTCTTAACCTCTTTTTAGGATTCAGTTTTTTTTTGCTCATCAAGCTGAAGGATGCCTACACTGTGAAATTAAACATTTTTCCTTTCCAGGCAATTAGGGCACCACATTAACCCAAACACGATGATGTGGATGAGAGGTTTAAAATTTTAAACCACTATTTCAAGGTGTGAAAGTGTTCCATGTTGGTGAGGTGGGATGCTTCATTAGCACATTTAATCAGGCTCTCCCAGTGCAAATAGGAACCTGATTCAAACTAAAGAGTTGCTTCATGTGTTTCCCAGGGCTTGAAAAACCTGGTAGTAAAGGGGAGGTGGAAGCTGCTGGCTCAAAAAGCTAAGTGCCCTTTGCAGGACTCTTTGTGGGTCAAGAGGAGCAGAACTGCTTCGCTCCGGCTCCCCAAGGAAGCTTTCAGCCTCCTTTCTGATAATCATAATCTTTTTCTCTCTCTCTCTCCCCACTTCAAGCGCCAAACTCATTCGCTCTGCCCTATGATCTCTGATTTCCACAGCCCCACTTGATGGCCACTCTTAACCTGCCCCCCAACCAAGGTGTGATTTGTCGCTTCCTCCTTCCCGTGGTGGTCTTTCTCTACTCAAGCCCCTACTTTTCCATTCCCCTCCCTCCAGATTTCCAGGAAAAAACCCTAAGGATCCCCAACTGAGCCCTGTTTTCCTACCTGTCAGTTTGGTTGGCTGTCAAGTGGAAAACTGAAGAAAAACATTATAATGAAGTTTTTGCTGTACCCCCCCACTCCTTCACCACCTCCCTGTAAATATCAGGGTCTCTGTCTCTGTACCATATAGATTAATTTCAGTCCAATCACAGTTTAATGTATAATGAAGAAGGGATTCCTTGCTGGATCATATAACATTTTTCATTTACTATGCCAACTACACTATAATTTTTCTATGTGAGATTGAAATGTGATGCCAGTTTAATTAATGTCAAACTCAGGGGTAATTCCATGCTGCATTCATGCCCATCAGATATTGGTTAGGAAATGGCCCAAGAACATTTCACATAGGATTGTAAGAGCCAACATACAGAGGTTTACTGTAATTTTTATGCGACTCTAACCAAATGCATCTGTTCACATATTTTTCTCTGCATAAGAAAAAGTTGCTAGCAGCCTGCAGGTACTTCAGACACAGCCAATACCAGAGGAGCAAAGATTGTTTTGCATGCTTTAGTGTCAGGTAGACAAACACAGTATACTGTGAAACAATGGCTTAATTCCTGGGACAACCAGGAACAGCTATTTTGAAACTTCCATTGCAGAGGTGCTACACTGCTCACATGCACTGCAGCATCTGGCATTTTTACAATCATTTTCAATGTTTATCTTTTTTATTAAAATATAAATGACATTTGTTTTACAATGTGCTGCGAGGGATGTGTTTATATCACTCCATCGTTGATTTCAACAGAGTGATTATCTTTACTATGGCAGCCATATTCGATTCACTACATCTGAGATGTGTCAACCCATCTAGATCTTCTTGTCCCCAGGCTTCTTGTCCCCAAGCTCAGGCATGGTGAGGTTGTGCAAGGGTGTCATTTATACTCCAGAGAGATCATCAATGCACTGTTTGTGATCCTAAGTTAAAATAACAATTTTGAGCAACACCAAATTCGCCGACTGGGAAATACGCAGGATCAGGTTGACTTCAATGGAGATTAAACCATTGAATCTCCTGGTTCATGAGACAGTATGCATGTGCTCTTTTTGTAAATTTGATGCAGATTTTTATATTTTAGGTTGTCCAACTGTGGCATTTCTTCTTTGTTATGAGGTTTTTAAACATTTGTTGTATTGCATTTTTATTTTGCTCTTCAGACCCCAGTTTCCACTAAATTCCAGATGATTCCAAGAAATGAGGAGAAGTGGTCATCTCTATGGTAAGTATTTTCCATTACAATATTGTTTCAATGTGGAAAGTGTCCTCTTGTACTATTATTAGCCAATAATAAAAAAAATTGAATCTCAGTTCAAAGGTCTTGAAGCAGTGAACTTGATTTATGAAAACTGTTCAACATGGTTTTCTTTAGTTACAGACTTCAGAAACATGGGAATGTTCCCAGTCTTACATCGGATCTGCTGGTCTGTATTGAATTAACACTGCAAATCCTCTCATCATTGGAGGAGAGTCCCATCGGCAGAGTCTGTCACGCAATGTGGTTTTGTCTCATTTCCAGTATTAAAACTTCAATAAGATTCTTCTAATTAAATTGCGCATCAAGAGGAAACTCCAACACATTCCTTATCCTGAACTAGAAACTTCACTATCGCTAGCTGTTTTGAGCAGAAAGCATCTTTTTTAGAAATGACTTTGGCACACTGAAAGACAACTTGAACGAAGCAAAGCCAAAACCACAGATGCAGCCATCTTCCTGTGTGTATCATGACATGCGAATAGGTAATGATAGAGAGGATGGCTCAGGCTGCCATTCTGGATGGCATGCCTATTATTTTTGGCACTGCCTTCCATGAATCACACTTGTGGAACTAAGTGTAAAAGCTTCCAAGAAATTGTTTTCTTGTCCAATTTCCTTCTTTCTTCACCTAGAGGTATTGTGGGAGAAATTGGGCTCAGTGGTATGTATTTTTAGGTGCTACTTATCCTCCTAAAGGTCAAAGATTTGGAAGTGCACTGGATGCCATCTTGGTGAAGGAGTTTGCATACACAACAACTCGCAGCATGCAGAGTAGATTGACTATGATGTCAATCAGTGTGAAAAGCTTTACCTCGTACCAGTTTAATAACCTGAAAGCATCACATCAGCACTGCTTAAAGGGATCATGAATTACTTATACAAAAGCAAAATAATGTGGACACTGGAAATCTGAAAAAAAATGCTAGAAATACTCAGCAGGTCTGGCAGCATCTATGTAGAGAAAGTGAGTTAATGTTTCAGGTCGATGACCTTTCATCAGAACCAATGAGTTACTTACAGGTTAGTTGCTGGATTAATTCTTCTGGCTGCTGGTGCATTTCTATGTGATTTTGGAGTTTTCCTACACTTGTCTAAAATTTCAGTAGTCCACTGGGATTGGTCTGGCTAGCGCTGAATTACTTTATTGGTGGTTTAAAGGCTTGTGCTGGAACAAGTTGCATGACTGACCTGCTAGGCCTTCCAGTTGAAATTGAGCATGAGTGGGTGAATGAAAAGAGGTCATGCAGAGCAACACAAGCTGCTAGAGGAGGGAGGAGGAGTAAGGAGAGGGCTCAGAGGAAGAGGCCAAATGGGCCAAGGGCTATTAGGAAGCAATTCTGTTACCTGAACTGTGCGGTTTTAACTGAAATCTTCCAAATGCTGCAGCCTCAAAGCAGCTTGCCCTGCATTGCCTGAAACTGTCAAAATGATCATGCCTTGTAAGCAACATCTCATAGTTTGCAGGAGGTCACTGAGACTTTCCATAAAAAAGAGACAACTTCATCTCACTATTTCTTTATTCTTTCATGGGATGTGGGCTTTGATGGCAAGGCCAGCATTTGTTGCCCATCCCCAAATTGCCCTTAAACTGAGTGGCTTATTAGGCCATTTCAGAGGACAGTTAAAAGTCAACCACATTGCTGTGGGTCTTGTGTCACATATAGGTCAGATTGAGTAAGGATGGCAGATTTCCTTCTGCCAAGAAAGAAAAAATACCTTTGGAGATCTCTTTTCCTACAGGACATTAGCAAACCAGCTGGGTTTTCACAACAATCAATGATAGGTGTCGTGGTCATTATTACTGTGACTAGCTTTATATTCCAGATTTATTTATTATCTATTTGAACCTAAATTCCACCAGCTATCATGGTGGGGTTTGAATCCATGTCTGGGCCTCTGGATTACTAGTCCAATGACATTACCACTACACCACCATCTCCCCCAAAGTTCCCACTTGCCAAAGAGAAGCAGATGGATTGAGCACCAGGGTTTGCCCAGATTGCAGTTTCCCCATGGTGCATTGTGCCATTGACTGCATGCACATTGATTTGTATACCCCTGATGTGATCGTCCTCTGTGCCAACTGCATTTGACCCATCAGGGCAAGTCAAAGGCTGGCTACTGGGCAACAAGGGTTATCCAGTCATGACATGGTCTATGACACTGGTCCAAAAATCACACTCACATGCACAGCAGTCATAAAGTGAGAAAGGGAGAACCAAGCCACCACAAGGAACATTATACTCCTTAAGAAAGGAGGGAGAGAGAAAACAGGGAACTACAAACCTGCAAGCCTGATATTAATGGTGGAGAAAATGCTTGAATCTATAATAAAGGATGTGATAACAGGGCACTTAGAAAATAATGGTAGGATTTGGCAGAATCAACATGGATTTATGAAAGGGAAGTCATGTTCAACAATTCTTTTGGAGTTTTTTGAGGATGTAACTAGAAGAGCAGATAAAGGGCAACAAAGGGCCATAGCGTACAAAGTAATGGGCAAAGTGCTGGAAAATGGGATTAGAGTTGATGGGGCTTGATGACCGGCGCAGACACAATGGGCTGAAGGGCCTCTTTCCATGTTGTGAAACTCTACAACTCTATCACTGGTGGATGTGGTATATTTAGATTTTCAGAAAGCTTCTGATAAGGGCCTACAAAAGAGTTTAGTAAACAAAATTAGAGCACATAGAATTGGGGGGAATATACTGGCATGGATTGAGAACTTGTTAACGGACAGAAAACAGAGAGTAGAAGTAAGTGGGTCATTTTCAACTTGGCAGGCTGTGACTAGCAGTGTACCGCAAGGATCAGTGCTTGGGCCCCAGCTGTTCACAATCTATATCAATGATTTGGATGTGGGGATTAAATATAATATTTCCAAGTTTGGAGATAACACAAAACTAGATGGTAGTGCGAGTTGTGAGAAGGATGCAAAGATGCTTCAAGGAGATTTGGGGAGGCTAAGCAAGTGGGCAAAAATTTGGCACATGGGATACAATGTGGAGAAATGTGAGGTTATCCACTTTGGTAGGAAAAACGGAAATACAAAGTATTTCTTAAATGGTGAGAGGCTGAGAAGTGTTGGACTTCAAAGGGACTTAGATGTCCTTGTTCATAAATCACTGAAAGCTAACATGTAGGTACATCAAGCAGTTAAGAAGGCAAATGGTATGTGAGCCTTTATGACAAGAGGATTTGAGTATAAGACTAAATATGGCTTATTGCAATTATATAGAGCCTTGGTGAGACCGCACCTGGAGTATTGTGTGCAGTTTTGGTCTGCTTACCTAAGGTAAGGGATATTGAGGGAGTGCAATGAACATTCACCAATCTAATTCCTGGGATGGAAAGTGTGGTGAGCAGAGACCCCATGCACTCCAGAGTCTCTGATTTTATCTGCACAAACTTGTAGTTGCCGATGTTCACTGCTCCTCCAATCACAGCTGTTTCTCTACCATGTTTGCTGCTGATAGGCTCACTATTAAGCCTATCAGCAGCATACATGGGAGAGAAACAGACTGTGACTGTGAGATCTTCAAACTCACTGACCCCTCTTACCGGAATTTTCAACCATAGTTCGGGGGCCACATAGAGGGGCTTTGCAGTCCATGGGTTGGACAAGCCTGCTTTAGTGCTTCTTCCGTGTGCCTTTGCCTCTCTTAGTGCTCCTACAAAGTGCTTCCCTACTGGCTTCAGCAAGGCTGTTATAAGCCAGCTGTCTCTCTCAGTGGAGGAGACAGCAGATGGCATTTGTGGATGACGTCAAGCAGCTCTGGGCTGAGAGGGCCTGGCTGCAGACGGCATCATATCAATTTGGGCTGGCTGGTTGACAGGTAACAGCACTGATGGATTGGCAGTAGTGGGAGGATGAATGCTGACAGAGGACAGCAGATTTATGCTCCAAGGAGCCACTGCTACTCATCCAGGACGGTGCCTCAGCAGTTATAACAATCTGTTGGAGAACAGATTGACGGACTAGTGAGATATCCTGAAAGCTGCTTTGAACACTGGTATTCAGAGCCAGGATGACACCAGTCTGAGCTTCCACTGCTGCACTGAAACATTTGGTGGAAGTTGCTTGTGTTGCAATGCAAGTTGAGATATCAGGCATCAGACACTGCAGCATGGTGGTTCTACAGTTGTGCTAATGGAGGTGACTATCTGCCCCATGATGGAAAGAATGGTCTGCACATTTTGTGCAAGGCTCTGTGCCAAGTTGGTGCTCAACTCCACTGTGCTTTTTGACATTCAGTGCAGGTTTGCTGGCAAGCCTTCTAGTGAATCAAGCATTTGGGTGTATACACCCATCAACTGCTTCTGTAGCCTGACACGTCAATGTCCTCTACAGCAGAACTAGTGTGCAACCTTACCCCTCCAGTGAGCTGGCACTGCACTATCCTTTTCCCCTGCCCTGGCTCCTACTACCACATTCAACCATTTTTCAATCTTTGAAAGCACAGATTCATCTCACAGATAATTGCCCCCCCCCCCCCCCCAACCCTTCCCACAGCCACAATGCTCTTCACCTTTAAGAGGTGCAAGCTATCTATTAATGGTGCTAGCCACTTGCTCAGGACCCTTGTTGATGGGTTCAGCCAATGAAAAGCGCTACCCACGATGGCTGTATGCAAAAACCATTTACAACACAAGTTTAATTTCCTGCCTACATTGCAATGATCAAGCACTGGTTAATCATGCACTGTATTACGAGGATGCTTTTTTTTCAAAGATACAATTTCAAATTTTTCTTTTTCTGGCTGGACTTTAAAACTGAAATCCTCCTAAGACAATAGGGGACTGCCAGCGGGCACCAAGTTTGGTGTCTGGATTTACAAAGTAACCATCCTGAGAAGAGAAATCTACTGCAAACTGAGATCTTCCGCAAAATGTTGAAATCTCCTCCATAAAACTACGCCCAAAAAGACAACTGAACAAAACAGCTGCAACATGGAATCACTGCATCGATACCAGCCAAAGAACAGCTAACAGTATACCCCTTTGCTTTATCTTCTTCACAAACTGTAAAAAATCTTAAGCTATCCTCTTATTCTGCCATCTGTATCAGTGTGTGTGTGTGTGTGGGCCCAGGGAATGTGAGTGCTGTGTGAATGGTGGTTGCAATTTACCTAGTTTTTTTTAATTCAGGAAATAGTTTCAATAAATTTATCTTGTTCTTGACCTCAGAAACGTGAATTACTAATCCTTTACAATCTGAAAGCGTAAATAGTGGGACTTTTGCAGCATTAGTGAAGCAGATCCTCTCCAGGGTGGTACAATAGGAGAGTCATTTCTCCCTTCCTCACGTAGTCGTGACTGCTGGGATCCCAGTGCGTGTTTTCATGTCTTATCCCAGTTCATCTGGGATAAGGTTATGTGACTATTCTTTATTTGTGAGCTTAGATAGTGACAGACTTTAGGCTATTTGATCATAGCCAGATTGGAACCTCACTGATCCCACACTCACACATGCACACTTTCTACTAGGCAGTCAGTGTGTAGTCTTCAAGATCAGGTACATGGTGAATAGTTTCACTCCCTAGTGCAGGAACACTAAGACCAGCTTCTGCCCCATCTCAGTTTAGATAACTCAGCATGGACTCGAGACCAAAACTGGGATCCTGGTTGCCTGTATCAGTGCCATACCAATTAGTGCACTTACTAACTGGACTCGACTCTAAGCTAATGGATTTTAATGGCTCTGACCCTATCAATGTTCAGAATTATTTTAATGAGGCTTAAGAATCCTTTTTAAATGACATACTGCTTAGTTATGAGAAAGCAATCCCCTCACTCCAACCATCCACTTCCCTTGTGTTAGGAGCCATTCCCTCCTGACACTTCCTGCTCCAGCCTGATTCCCACCAGGCTTGGATGGGAGGTGGCCCTGGATGTGGAAATGAAGCCCCTCACACCAGTCACACTCTGACTAATCAGACGCCTTGCACCAACTGGTCACACCCTGTCTAACTGGACTCCTCCAATGTAGCAATTTACCATTCAAGATAAAAGTGAGTTCAGAAAGAGCAGAAAGCTTGAAATCCATTTGGAGAGGCAGGAATCTGGCAGGAACCCAGTTTTGACATAATTCCACCTTGTCTTAACTGGCCCTTTAAATTCAGGTGGGTTGGAGCAGTGTGGTCATGGTCAGATCTACCACCTGTCTTCCTACATGTCACAAAGACATGTGGGGCAGTTTCCAGACTCCCCCAGAAAATTCCACCCTAAAGGTTCTTCGGCAGAAGAGCTAGAATGATTCTTTTTGAGACCTGTAAATGTGCCCGAAGCCTTTATTAATGAATGGCAATGAATGCCTTAGGGGTCAATCATATTCTATCTGATGTGTTTGATAGACTTGATAGACAGGAATATGGGAATTGGTAAAGAAAAAAGATAAAGGTCTATCTAGTTAGTCTTCTTCCCTCCTGAAAGTAGCATTATTCAACAGTCATGGAGTTGCTGACTAATCATAGCAGTCAACCTCTATTCATTAGTCGACAACAGACCCAGACATTAGGTATGGAAACCCCCAGTGGTGGAAAACTTTGAGAACCATAGGTCCAAAGTCACCTGTTCCTCCCAAGCCTCCGACACTTAGCACATCATGTCACAATTCACTCATATACTGTATTACAAAATGATATTTTCATAAATCTATATAAATTGCATTTGATTGTGTCAATACTATCTGCATCATCCTCCAAGGAAGCCTGTTCCATAAATTTACTGCTTGATCACTGAAATAACAGGCAAAATTTTCTGCACTTAGTCCCTGCTGGAATGGTGGGACCATTTGCAGTTCAGGATCACGATTCACTAATTGATAAGCTTTACCGAGACTTTTTCACACGGCATTATCATCCAATTCCGGATGCCACCACCAAACAGAGAGGATGGGCAGGATGACATGCCTAACAATAATGAATGATCTCTGTTTAAAGGGACCCCAGTAGTCTCACAATGGCAGCAGTGAGTGAAGCATTTACTTGTGAGAAGAAGGAAAGAGCTGCAGAATGGAGGCAATGTGTGGGGAAGGCTGTCCCCTGTTTCTCAGACATATCCCTGAAGATCATGTTGAATGCAGTAAGGGCCACAAGAGAAATTCTGTTCCCTGAGAATGGGAGGAGGCCAGCCAGTTTTACTGCAAATAGCAGAAGCGGTGCAATGTGATGCCTACGTCCTATCCACCCAGTGCCACTAAAAGTTTAATGACCTCATCAGGTCCAGCAAGATGAGTGTTCTACAACTCTCCATTGGCAGCCATCACTCTCAACTGCCTGGCATTCTTCTGCACAGCACTTCTCTGACTGACACACCTTGCTGACAAACATATTCCTTTCTCTCCAGCCTCCTCCTCAAAACTCCATTTGAACAGCCAATACTCAAACTCACGCTCATCTTGTTGCCCTCTCACACCCATTCTTCACAGTCACCCTCCTCAAATGCTCACTCTACATCCTCAGCAATCAATTCACTCCTCACACTCCCAACTCTCTGCTGTTCTCATTGCAGGAGAAGAGAGCCCAGAATTCCATGGCGAGGAAGAAGGAGGCTGGAATGCACCTGCAGCCATAGCCAACAAGGTGATATTAGACTTAGTCATTGGTGATGAAGAGATGGGGATGACCCAGAGACCTGGTGACAGCATTAGATGAAGCACTGCCATTTGGCTCTGTCACTCATGTTGAATTAATGATACGAATACTTTAAATATCATGATGCTAACTTGGAGCCCTAGTTCATCTTTCAGCACTAATTCATGTCTTTCCTCTCCAACAGATGCATTCCGATTCCTGACGGAGGAGTCCTCAGAGGATGACCATGATGTACCATCACATAATTCCTGCACAACCTCCACCAGTGCAGAGCAACCTACCTCAGCGGATCCAGCATCACAATTAGATAGGGCGGCACATGGTGAAAGCTGCATCACTTGTGAACAGAGCTGGTGCTGGAGACAGGGATAGTAGTGGTGAATCCCTATTGGAAGGTTCAGGACAATCTAAGCTCTGCTCAGCTAGACACAGATGCTGAGTCTTGGGGATCACCAAGGAAAAGGGTGAAAATGGAACGGCAACAAAAAATATGTGTGCTTCTGTTAGAATTTTCAGAGGCAGTGCACACCCTTGTACAGAAATGGAGGAGTCAGTTTCTGGCATGAATGCAATGATTTCTCAAACATTTGTGCTGATGATCATCTCCTTTGGAAGAATGGCCAACCTCAAGGAGAATCAGATGCACCAGACCACCAGGTACATACTAGCTCATACCAATGGTTCTGCTCTTCTGAAACAACTTATCATTGCCTTTAGAATCCTAAGAACAGCAATTGTATTACCACTCTACCTTCTCTTTTCATGTGAGAGCATGCCCAATTTACATAGCCACTCCTCATATTCCAATCTTTCTATCCCCTCAATCACTCAGGTTGCTCTCTGTTGTATGATTTCAATCCAGCAACACTGGCATTCATACATTGCAGTTGATATAGTAAAATGTTCAAAGGTGCTTTACAAAAATGCTATGAAACAAAATTTGAAATTGAGAGGACATTTCATTATGTTAATGGCACTATATAAATACAAGTTGCAGTTGTTGCAGATTTTTGGATGAAGTCAAATTTATGGATGATGGAGGGTGGGAGGTTGGCCAGGATAGCACTGGAATAAGCAAGTCAAGGTAAGAAAAGCAGTTTTAGCAGTCTACAGGTAGAGGATTTCAGCAGCAATGAGATGAGACAGGGACAGGGCTGACCAATACCAGAGCTCCACAAAATCAGTACTTTACAGCTTAAAAGGCCATTTGCACTAGACTACTTTGATTAGCTGCAATTGTTTTGGTCATGCAGTGACCTACACTGTACACATTATTCTAAGTGCAGTCACAACAATTATTTATAATTATTTCAGCTTAATTTTGGCATTTTAATACATGATTTGCTTTACTCACTGTCATCGAGCATTGTTGTGATACGTTCAATCTATTGTCAATCAAATCAGGGTGGCATGACACTCCACTGACATTCTGGTTGATGGACAGGAATGGGCATCAGTGTTATGCTCTTGCAAGCATTATGCACCTAATCCTGCTATAAGATGACTCTAAACCTAAGATTAGAAACAAGGTACCCTACTTGCGGCTAGGGCAGATGAATCCCTAGGATTTCAATCCACAATGTCGCAATACCCTGATTTTTAATTTACTCCATTTATAATTATGGTGCACAATAGAGCAACAGAAGTCCTGCATTGCAGCTTGCTTAGCAATTCTATATTCCTCAGGCATGGGGAAAGGTACTTAGAGGCCACTTACTGGGAAAGCACATCAGTGGCCTTTGTAGGCAGACTGAGAATCCAACCTGCGGGGATCTAAAAAACTGGAAGCTTCTGCATCCAGAAGCATTACTTACATTATCTGCCTAGTATGCAGCTACTTCCAGAGACATCCACAAAAATTATTTTTTTAATTTCAGATTTCCAGGATCCGCAGTATTTTGCATTTACCTATCCATAAAAACTGCCTCTTTAGGTGTGTTGCTAAGACAAAGAAATCCTAAAAGCTGTTGTGGTATCTCATTTACTTTACAACCCTGCAGTTACAGTCAACAGCAAAGGTTTAAAGGTAAAACAGGCATCAGTCACAAATACAGATGTCAGGTAACGTGTTGACTGAAAGTACTTTTGCACTATTTGTCTAGTATCCTACCTCATAAATCACTGTAAAACAGTCGTGTAACAAACACATTAGAAGGCTTTGATAGTCTAATTGTAAATGCTAAATCTCTGAAGTAGCCCACCCTCTTACCTTAGCAGCACATATAATTGAAACTAATTGGATAGATAGGATTTTTCTAATGTGGTGTCTGTCAGTCACCGAACAAAGGTTTGCTTTTTTAAATGATTTTAATTACTGCATCATATATTATAGGCTGTGCCATTTTGCAGCTAAAGGTTAAATTACCCTGATGACCAGAGTACAAGGTTCTGCATTATTCCAATCCAGTCAGAAAAATGCCTGATTAAATCAATTTCAGTTGCTGGGAAATTTAAAGTACTCTTAAGAAAAATGGCTGTGATCATCACATCCTCCACTAAGGCTGTTCTGACAGTTTGTGGTACGTGCATATAAATAACACCTAGCCACCGGAAACCCACGTTCTTGATTTTTTTTGCGTGTGGTGAGTTACCATCAATAGTGAATTAAGCCACCAAGTGAGAATATGTTTTCAATAATTAGTTCAAGCAATCTTAACCATCAGGAAATGAGGCTTTTAACCTCTGAAAGTTACCATGAGATACTATCATTAGCGTAATGTTATGCAGAATGGATCTTTATTTAAAAGAAAAGAAAGTCTTTAACGAGTACTGCTTGCGAAAAGGACTGTCCCTTTTAATAAAATGAAACAACAGACTTGCTATCAGTTCGTTTTAAACTTTTGTAAAATATCAATTTATTTTGTTGACGTGAAGATTTTTGAGAAGCCCCTTGCTCAGCCGTTCTTATTATGACACTAATATGGAACAACCTTGTGCACCAACAACAATCACACAGGAAGGTTTGTGATTTCCAGCTGGGAGCTCCTCCAGAGCCACCTGACCCCAGGAAGCTGCACTATTGGCTGTGAAACTATTTGCAGTGTAGTTTCTTGCATTGCCACCGCTCCAGAAAAATCATCAAATTTTACAGCTCAGGAGGAAGCCATTTGTGCAAGGCTGCTGAAGGCACTGTTTTCGATGGAGTTGCTCCAGGAAACTCTCTGTTGGTGGTGCCATGACGTTGCCAAGCTGCGACTATCAGTCTACTCAAGGGCTTCCATACAGCAGTAATATTGAAATGTTGCCAAAGGAATTTATGGTGAAACTATTATTTTCTTCTATAAAAAGTAGAAATACTTTTCTATTCCCTTTTAAGACAACCAAGAACACAGGAATTATGATGGAGGAGATGGGAATGATTTTGGAAGAATTCTGAAATGGGCCTCCATTTTTGAGGCTGCCATGAATCATCAAAACTTCACAGTCTGTATAGCAGGGGCTGAAAGCAGGGCTCTGAAGTATTGAATGTCACTTCTTAGTACAATAAAAGGACTTGGCAGGGTTTCAAAAAACAATTTAATAATGTCATAAAGACTGGCAAGGAAATAATTGTTGACAACTTCTGGGCACTCTGAGGCAATTGAGGTGGGCCTCAAAGCCTAGGATCCCTTGTACCTAGAGATGAACATAATATAAAATGTTACCTTTGGCTTTGTATACATGCGAATCATGAAAATTTGTGTAAGCTGACCAACAGTTTCATAACAGATATCTCAGCATCTATCAAAGAGCTGACTGTTTAAAGAATGAACTCACAATAAGTAGCTAAAGAGCAGCTTAGAAAGTTAAGCAATAGGTGCACAGAGAAAAAAAAGAGTATGTGAAATTGTCAGAATTCCTGGGATATCCCAGGAATGCGCTACACCAAATCTTCTCAAGAGCAATTAGGGATGGGCAACAAATGCTGGCCTTGCCAGTGACTCCCAGATTCAACGAACAACAAAAAAAAAGTGCTTTAGGAAGTCAAGGAATGGGCCAAAACCTTCATGCTAAGTTGAATGAGATGAACACCTTGTGGATCCAGTTTCCATCTAAATTGCAAACACTTTCCCCCAGTTGCTACTCTGCTTGGATTCTGGCCTGGAACTTCTGCTCTTTTTTTTCTCTCTACATTCAAGTTTGAACTATCAGATATTCCAAGATTATTCACCACACCTCTTGTGGGATAGCAACTGGGGATTGGGTTGGCCTTCATAACTACAGATAGCCCAACAATAATCAAAGAGAGTGAGATATTTCCTTGACAATCGACATAGAGGAACCTTTTGAGCACTGATCTTCAAGATATTGAGTTGGAGGCTCCCCAACCACTCCTCTGCATCTGCAACCACCCCCCACCCCCGGGATTTCATTCAGGGGCACATTCTGGAAATGTAGCAAGGTAGCGAAACCTTGCCTCCAGAATCCCTTCACTTCTTTCAATAGTCAGTCTGGTTGAAGAATGACCTAATTGTAGCAATGTAATGTTGATGAATTTGGCAGTCAAAGTAGTGTTACAAGCCAAAGGAGAAATTGTTTTGTCTGTTTCTCCAGAAGCCATCCCAATGCTTGTCTTCCTCTATTGAGCCAGGAGGCTGGAGTTGTTCGTGAGGTCAACACCCTGGACGTTCCCTGCAAATTTTGCATTAGCATCCAGGATTTAGTGGAGCTGGTTAAACTAAGGAACTAAGGGAATGAAATCCTCTTCTATTCAAAAATTCAGTGGATCCACTTAGGAACCTGCAGTGCAGTCTAAGTGTCATCTATTGCCCCCTGAACTTTGTGTAAGCAACTTGTTCAAGCAGAAAGGACCTGACACATTGCTGCCTGAAGTCAGCCCAAAATAGATAATTCCCCAGGATGATGTTGGTGATCTGTCTTGTGAAGTACTACACAAAACCCTGAATGATCAAATCCGCTGCTCCACAGAGACCTGCTAAATCATATAATGAGGCAACTGAATATATCACTTGTTTATGCTTGTGTAAGAGACTTGATTTCACCACTGGCCCTGTCAGGCTGGAAGCATGAATCAACTCAGCCAATGGCTCTGCTTTATATCTGCACAGTAACAATCAGTAAATGTTCACTCAATAACTGCCTCAAGACTTTTCAGAGACATCCCCTACAACAGATGTTAAACATATTGGTTACATAAAGATCAATTTTATATAATTGTGTTTACAGCAGGGAGGCCACCCAACGGAGGCTCATATCTGGAATTCAGCTATGTGCTGCCCATGATCTCCTGTCCATTGATAAATTGCATGTGGCACCCCCACCAAATTGAAGGTATGGGTCCTCGGAGGGCTGGGCTCCCTGGCAGGAGTGCAATTCTATAAAATTGGCTCTGTATTTTCATGGTATGTCTCAGCTATTTCTTAACTTGCTGCTTCGTTACTATTTGCATTTCTGATTCACAGAGCAAAATAAAGAGTTGGCATCTGGTGAATCTGTTATTTATCCTTGCCTTGGACCTGCCTGTAACCAGCATCCAAATCCACAAGAGCATAAATTTTGTACGTGGAAGATACTTTGGTCTTCACATTAGATCATTTTACAGATGGTTTTGATGTCATTTCGGACTATATCAGTACATAGGGAAGACTTTTCCCGTCGGCGAGCGGGGACAGGGCCCACTCACTGATGCATAAAATGGTGCACGATGATGTTGGGTGGGCATCCCAACGTCACTGCGCATCATTTAGATTTTCAGTTCGGCGGGTGCACAGTCGAGTTGGTTGCGTGCCTGCCGAACTGTCAAAGGTCTATTAAGGCCATTTAAAACCTAATTAATTCAATTGAATCAGCTGCCCATCCAACCTTAAGGTTGGCGGGCAGGCGAAGAGCCCAGGAGGCTTTCACGTTTTTCATGAAACCTCATCCATGCGCGGGATGAGGTTTCATGAAGTGTTTTAAAATCTAATAAAAATTTATACTTTTATTCTTTGACATGTCCCAGCTCATGTGATAGTGTCACATGAGGGGACATGTTTTAAAAATGTTATAAACCTTTATTTAAAACTTTAGCACTGAAACAAATCTCCCCGAGGCACCAGATCTCTGCGCTCTTTCGCGCACATGTGCGAAAGAGCGCAGGGAACCTCTCAGGGAATCCCCCTCCCCTCCCCTCTGCCCGCACAGGGGGCACTAATCGGGTTTGCACCCCTCTGCCCGGCTCCTCACAACTCCCCCTGACAAGGGGAAATTTCTGGCCATAATGTCAGGTGGACTCTGCTTACAACAAAGTCAGTGCTGTGAAATTTAATTGCAACAATAACACAAAGTGGGCGGTAGTCAATCAGCAGCCCGTTTTACACCCAGACTGACTTTCTCCTCCAAATTTTGGAGTGGTGTGAACCAGACTATCCATTCACTATCACCGCCACTTGAGATGAAATTCGCTCCCATTTGTCTCCTCACAAGATCTATAGAATTACAAGTTGGCTCCTCTCCCTGTTGAATGGTATGTGTGAGATATATAATGTTCTAACATATCTAAACAAAAGGAGATGACAGTGTTAACAATAAAAGGAGATGTCCAAAAACAGGTTGGCGAACCAACCTCATTGCGGTCGAAAGTAAATGCCATGAAAATAGGTATTATCCTTAATAGGTAATGGTGTGATGTTAAAAAAATGATATTATAGATGTTTTACCATTCAGGGAAAATACAGCAAAATGTAAAACAGTTTGAAAAACAACTGATAATCTATATTCCTTATTATCATGCATTATCCCCTGTATGGCTATTTAATGCTCTCCAGCTGCACCACAATCCCACCCCTAAGCACTACCACCACACATACTCAAGGTTAAGGAAAGGAAAAGACCCAAGAGAGATTTTCTCTGGTGCATCTATACCTCAGAGCAACCACTATGTTTACAATTTCACAGTAAGTAATGATCGAAAAAAAATCATCTTGCTAAATTTACAGTATCATTAATGTATAGCGGCCAAAGAAAATCTTCATCTGTTAACTATGTATAGAACAGAAACCTGGATTCAAAATCAGGAGCAGAAAACATGAATGTTCAAATTGACTTGGCGGCGAGGTGGTACAAAGAGGGCAAAAATATCTGGAAGAAAATTGGTCAATAACTTAGGTGGACTTCAGACAAATAGATACGCTTTTAAGTTAGGATTTCAGTTTAGCACTGAAGTATATGGAGTCAGTAAGTTCATTAAAAAACTGCTTTTGATGTTTGCAATAAATCAGCTCTGACATCTGAAACCGGATGGAAAAGTAGGTTAGAACAGCTTGTCCTTTCACCTCTGGGATCTGGGTTTGAATCTTTCCCAGATGGATCTCCTCCCTCTGGCAGCTGTTAAAATGTTACATTTCTGGGTAACCACAACCTAGTTTTCAGTGAACAGAATACAGAGTACAAAACAGCCAACCAATCTGACACAATTAATACTGATTCAAAGGTCAGACTCAAACAGGTCAAAAAGATAGACAGTCTCAAACATGGATGTCATATTGGTGGGGTTGTTTCATGTATGTTTTGAGAAGTGCACTGCTGAGACTGCATATAAGGATCTTTTTGTGATATTAACAGTAGATGAGCAGCTATTCTTTGCCCCTGAACCAAAAATGCCTTTCTTTAGACTGGTTGATATTGTTGCTAAGAACATTAAATAAATGTAACATTAAATTGCTAACACCTTAAGTTGATATATCCAAACAAGTATGCAGCTTTTTCACAGAATCACAGAATTGTTACAGTGCAGGAGGAGGCCATTTGGCCTATCATGTCTGCACCAGCTCTCCAAATGAATAACTCACTTAATGCCATTCTCCTGCCTTCTCTCCTGCACGTTCTTCCTTTTTAGATAACTGTCTAGTTCCCTTTTGAATGCTTCAATTGAATCTGCCACCACCATACTCTCAGGCAGTACATTCCATACCTTAATCAGTCGTTGCATGAAAAAACTTATCCTCAAGCCTCTTTTGCTTCTTTTACCAATTACTTTAAACCTATGCCCTCTTGTTCTCGATCCTTTCATGAGTGGGAACAGTTTCTCCCTATGTGCTCTGTCCAGACCCCTCATGATTTTGAATACCTCCATCAAATCTCCTCAGCCTTCTTTTCTCCAAGGAAAACAGTCCCAACTTCTCCAATCTACCTTCATAACTGATGTTCCTCATCCCTGGAACCATTCTTGTGAATCTTTTCAGCAATCTCTCCAATGCCTTCACAGCCTTCCTGAAATGCATCACCCAGAATTGGACGCAATACCCCAACTGAGGCTGAACTAGTGTCCTATACAAGTTCAACATAACCTCCTTGCTCCTGAACTCTATAACCCTATAATAAAGCCAAGGGTGCTGTATGCTTTTTCAACCGCGCTCTCAACCTGTCCTCCCACTTTCAATAACTTATAATGAACATTTTTCATTGGCTTGGATGCAGTTATGAATCCAGTCCAAAATAAAAAATCTCCTAGCCCAATGAAGGCTCAAAGTTTTTTTAGTTATGTTGTAATTAAGCAATGTCAAAGAATACTTAGGGGGAAATTTTGCATTAACGACAGGGACCCTCAACCATTGAGATTACAGTGAGAAAATCCTCTAAAAGTATTCATTGCAAAAGCCATAAGGTTTGATTTACCATCCAGCAGGCTTTGAGCGCCGGCAAAATTCAGACAAGTGAAGATTGGAAACTTACTTGGCTGATTAGCATGTCTACCCAATTCCCACCGAAAACTTGCTTCGCTGTGACGTGCCAGGGTTGTTCTGCCTGTGTAATTCACCCTGGTTCTTTTGGAATGGAAACCTAATTCAGCTTACATACAGCATGCTGAGGAGGGCTTGCTTTCTTTTTTTTCAATGTTTGGGTAGAGATTCCGTCTCTGGAAACCAAAAGCTGAGAGACAGGATTTCCCCTTGCCAGCAGAAACTCGACCAGAGATGTGCTGAAGGGGTGACTTTTGCACAACCCAGTCGCTGAGACCCTGGCAAGGTTTTTAGGGCACCTTACCTGAGCTTGTCTTTTATTGCATTACTTCATTCAATCTTCCTGGCAAATCCACAGTAGAGGACTTTATTTTACATAGTTAATATTATTTCTTATCTATGTGTAACTCAAAGAAGATAAAACATTTATACAAACATACAAACACATGAAATAGGAGCAGAAGCAGACCATTCAGCCCACAAGCCTGCTCTGCCATTCATTAAGATCATGGCTGATCTGTTCGTATTACTCATTCCACATTCCCATTTACCCCCGATAACCTTCGATTCCCTTGCCTATCAAGAATCTATCTCCCTCCATCATAAAGATATTCAATGACCCCGTCTCCACCGCCTTTTGAGGCGGAGAGTTCCAAAGTCGCACAACCCTCTCAGAGAAAAAATTTCTCCTCATCTCTGTCCTAAATCAGATGACATTTAGGTTGTGTAACTGGCTATCTAGGAGATTGGAGAGTGTTACATTTAGTTCACAGAAGAAATCTTCCCAAGATTTGCTTGGATTTCTTGATCCTCTATTGGGATAAATATTGCTTTAATGCCAACAAAAATATATGAATATCCTGCTTTACTGATCTGCCTTTTCTTCATTGCTATTTTCCATTTGTTACAGCAGCGAATTTGAAAGCTTTTTTAAAAATTAACCTCAGCAGTTGTTTAAGAGAAAATTTGTATATGTCGTGACCAATGTTTTCACTACCATTTCAGGATCAGGTCTCCAACTCCACTCACAATGTATTTGATGCATTATTACATAATAATATCAAAAAAAATGCCTCATATTTAGTCTCAGCAGAGCACTTCTCAAAACATAATAATAATTAATATTTTTTATCTATTTAAATCATGCTATTGAAGTTGTTGGAAAGTGTATTGGTGATTCCGTCTCACAAAAAGACTCGGGTCACATTTCTGTTCTGTAGATCTCTTGAAAGAATTTCTTTCTAGAAGACGGTTAGAGTGAAACATTGCCAGAGCTTCAAAGTCAAATACAGTGCCACACCCATCATTGCTTTGCCAGTGTAATTGTTATTCTTGCAAATTTACTTTATATAACTATTTCCTATTCCTGATGGTTAGATCAGAATGGTTCTCATCTATTCTCTAAGAGAAAAATCTTTCCCCACACCATTTTTATTTTGAAACATTTTATTACGTTTAAACTGCTAACCATGCAAGAAGATATCTTTATTGTTTTTGCTGCTGATAATTAAACAAAGAACTTGGACTAAAAATGTGGATTTTATATTATGAATGACACGAGGTTCATCAACCATTCACGGCCAACTGGCAGAAGATTTAGCCCTAATGCCTTATTTGTAAATAGCAACTGAAGTTCTATTGCTTTAATTGGAGTTCCACTTTAGTTTGCTTAAATTAATTCAACATGTTTTAAGAGTTAGCCTAGTTAGCAATGAAATACTTTGCTTGCTTATTATTTGAAATAAAGATCAATGTTGCCCATTAGGAAATTGGTATGATGAGCCAAAAGGCTTTTGCTGCAATCTACATTACATCACTGTGCTTCTCGTTAGCTCAGTGTGAAATGAACAATCAAATCATTATATACAGAAGGAAAAGTTCTTGAAATATTTTTAAGGGATAAATATGTCATTAGAATAAGTGACTTAATAATGATTTCATTTTAACGCACCCCTGGTTTTAGACATTGGACAAGTGGAAAGATTTCTTCTGCGCACTATGTCTGGAAAAATCATAAACGCGTTCTTTTCTGAACAAGTTTATGATTTTGGTAAATGTGCAGAGGGAAGCTTCCACTATGTTGCCAAGTGTTACAGTTGAACTATCTAAAAGCAACAAAGGGGGAAATTTTAACCCTGCCTGCCCAGCAGATGTCAGTTATCCACCCTAAAATTTCTAGGAGCTGACAAGCCTGGATTTTCATGGCAGGCAATGAAGTCACCCATCCAAAACTAGTGAGATCCTTTTTAGTATATATACATCAAATCTCAATGGCATCGTTGGCACATCTTTTTACTGGTAAAATGAGTAACACGAACAGATCAGCCATGACCTTAATTTTTACTAGTAAACCAGAGCAGGAAAGGGCAATGTGCTTTCCTGCCAAGGTTACCCACTGCGAACCAGGTTAGAGGGTTAACAGAAACACCAAAAGGGTAAATTTAATCTTTTTTTTATAATTTCCTTATGGGACCAGAGGCAATTAAGTCCATCAGGGAAATCTTAATCCTCTCCTGCTATGATTGCATTCACCCGCTTGATTGGGGGGATCGGTGTGGGCCATCCCAGAAGTTGACTTTACTTACTTTTGCTGAGCAGCCATGCAAATTTTTACCACTTCCCATCAACTTACCACCCCACATGGGTGGCAGGACAGCCGGCAGCATTTAAATGAGACCTTGGAGTTATATTACCATGGCCTTTATTTTTACTCCAACTACGAAACTTATCCACTAAAATCTGGTCCCAGTTAAAATCAAGGCCCGAGTGGGTGAGAAAGCTAATCCATTTCCTGAATTTCAATCACTATAAAATATTTCGTTTAATGCAATGCCTCTTTAAAAAAAAGTTAGACGTTGAATTGTTTAAGCATCAGCCTGCTGACAACCTTTGAATCCTTTTAAATATAAAATAGAAACTCACAGATAGCAAGCGCATAGAGGACAAATCATTTACCTGATGGTAGGATCTCAATATTTGCAATGTTTTTGTGTTATCCTGAGGCTCAACACATGAAAACATAAGTATATAGGTTTTTAAAAATCTACTTAGTTGACATATTATACATGCTGTTACAGAGATGTGTTATATAGAATATTAATTTATAACGTCATCCACTGGACACATATATATAATATAATATATATATACATATAAATGTATTGAGCTTTTTGAAAAGTACACTTTTGCTAAGCAAAGGACACTGACCTACAGCAGCTACGATGTCACATTTGTGAAGGACTAAAACTGCTTTATGGAGATGCAGAGTTTGCAGAGTTTTCAGAGACAGTGTCCAAGATAAGCCCAGATTGAAATGAGAGAGAGGTCATGTGACCCAGCTTGGGCATAAAATATATTAGATAAAAACAAAAAAACTGCGGATGCTGGAAATCCAAAACAAAAACAGAATTACCTGGAAAAACTCAGCAGGTCTGGCAGCATCAGCGGAGAAGAAAAGAATTGACGTTTCGAGTCCTCATGACCCTTCGACAGAACTTGAGTTCGAGTCCAAGAAAGAGTTCAACTCTTTCTTGGACTCGAACTCAAGTTCTGTCGAGGGGTCATGAGGACTCGAAACGTCAACTCTTTTCGTCTCCGCCGATGCTGCCAGACCTGCTGAGTTTTTCCAGGTAATTCTGTTTTTGTATAAAATATATTAGATTTGAACAAATAGTCAGAAACAGACTGCCACAAAGATAGAAGGAGCCTTACCCCGTCTCTTTGTATCTGAAATCTGTCTCATCAAAGCTGAGCTATTTGTGATTTGAAAAGCCACCAGAAGACCCCATTGCTGTAAACTGAGAGTCCTTAAAGGAGGATTCCGAATTCCCACTGCCTCCAAGAGAAAAGAGAATCAACTGGTCACAACTGCTCCAGTGAGAAACACAAGAACCAGCAGCTACTGTGGGAAGTGACCCTTCAGCTGTAAACAAGCATCTGGACAATCCATGAATAGTTTTTTTTTTCTGACTTTAATTTTTACTTGGCCAAATTTTAAGCTCTGATTTTTTTATGCCTTGGGGGATTGTGTGCTCGTGTTGTTTTTGTATTAGTGGGTAGTTGGACACATTTGCACATTTTAAACCTTTTGTAAATAATTTCTGCATCTTTGCCTGAGTGAGTTTCAGCAATAAAACTAACTCTTGTTGACTTATGGAACCTGGATGGCTTATTTCTTACCCTGAGTTACACACAGTTAAGCATATATATTAGGTTGGCAATTTCATCTCCTTTTTCACCTTTTTAAATTCAAACTCTGCTATAACCAACCCAGGAGTGGAAAAAAGAGAGGAGTCAGTTCACCCCTCCTAACCTGGCCATAACAATGCATGATAACCTCTGATATCCATCCCAGGGCTTTTACTTTCATTCTGGCAGTGCCTGTGGGAACTATAGTTACATCTTCCCACCAACCTGCAGCCTGAGCCCATTCCCCGGCCAGCATGTAGTCACTCTGGATCAGGTTGAGAGAAAAGGGAGATGGGATAGCTATGTCATAAAATTAGCTCGCTGGACTAACAAGTTATAAATAAGATTAGAATCATTTTTTTTTAAATTAGTTGTGTTTAGAGAGATCTCTGGAAAAAGAGTGCATAAAAAGGTCAACGATTTAGTTTTGCTCCCTCTCACCAGGACATATCCAAACTCTTAACATTCTTCTCCTTGGCCATTTACGGCCACTATGCTGGTGTGATGCTGAATTATTTGCTTGCCGGGCGGGCGGGCCTAACCCAATCTCCGGTGGGCGGGGAACCGATCCCCGCCAGAGAAGCGGGCCCCGCCGCCATTTTAAGTGGGCGGGCCAATTAAGGCCCGCCCAGCGTGAAGCCCTGTGGGAAGTGCAATGTACCTCCTGTGCGGGCAGGGGGGAGGGGGGGATTCCCCAAATGCCAGAGTGTGCTCTTTCGTTCAACCAATGTGGCCAGCCAAGTGCCCTTGTTACTTCCATGGTATAAATCATAGATAAGGCCATCTCTGATCACTTCCTTGTATCATTCTCCAACCACATCCCACTTCTCGCCCCAAACCCTACTTGCTTCTGTATCTGCCTAGGAAAACTCTCCCCCAATTCACTTACAACTGCACTCTCAAAATACCAACTGTCTAGCATTTATTCCTCTGTTCACCACAACGTTGAACAACCACACCCTCATCTGCACCTTTGACACTCTTGACTCCATTATAACTATTACTCTCTCTCACCCTGGCTGTTCCCCTGATACAACCCTTACCTCTGCTCCCTTAAGTACAAAGGACACAGGCTGAATGGATATGGTGGATGACTGGTTTAACAATTCACCGCCAGATCAGGCTAAATCATATAAAGAACGGCTCTTCATCAAAGCAACAAATGACCGTTTGGATGACTATGATCAAGTCAGCTATCCCTCCTCATCCTTCCCAACCTATCTGCAGCCATAGACACAGTTGACCACACCATCATCCACCAGCATTCAGCTGGGTGGGACTGAACTTGCCTGGTTCCATTCTTAACTATCTAACCATAGCCAGAGAATCACCATCAATGGCTTCTCTTCCTGCTCCTGCACCTTACCTCTGGTGTTCCCCAAGAATCCATCCTTGGACCCTTCCAATTCCTCTTCTGTAAGCTCCCCCTTGCCAACATCATCTGAAAGCATAGGGTTAGTTCTCACGTGTACACTGCTGACATCCAGCCCGACCTCACTGTCACCTCTCTCGACTCCTCCACTGCCTCTAAATTGTCAGGTTGCTTATCCGACATCCAGAGCTGGATGAACTGAAATTTCCTCCAATGAATTATAGGGAAAATGGTAAGAAATAGGAGCAGGAACATGCCATCTGGCCCATTGAGTCTGTTCTGCCATTCAATAAGATCACGGCTGATTTGATTGTGGCCATTGTCTTCAGTCCCCACCAGCAGCTCCGCTCCCTTGTCATTGACGCCATCCTGTTTGCTGGCAACAGTCTGAGGTGAACCAGACTGTACATAACCTTGGTGACATGCATGACCGCAGGATGAGCTTTCAACCACATTTCAACCAATTTCCAATTGTTCTCTAAGTCCCCGTAACAACTGTCACCTCATTTTCTTTAAAGCAATTCAAGAGCCAAAACTCTGCTGTTCATGGCCTAACTCACACCAAATCCTGTTCACCCATCACTCCTGTTCTCTCTGACTTGCACTGGCTCCCAATTATGCAACACCTCAATTTAAAAATTCTCATCCTTGTTTTCAAATCTCTCCATAGACTTGTCACTCCCTTTTTCTGTAAAGTCCTCCAGCCCTACGAGGTACATGCACTCCTCTAAGTCAGGCTTCTTGAGCATTTCCTATTTTAATCGCTCCACTATTGGTGGCCAAGCCTTCAAGTGCCTAGTCTCTGAGGCCTGTATTTCTCTTCATAAGCCTCTCTGTCTCTCCACTTCTCTTTCCCCCTTTAGGAAACTCCTTAAACCTACCTCTTTGACAAAGCTACAGTATTGGTCATCTGACCTAATAACTCCTTGGGCAGAATTTTCTGCTAGACGGGCAGGCGGGCCCGACCCAATCTCCAGCAGGCGGGGAGCCAATCCCCGCCGGAGAAACGGGCCGCACCGCCATCTTATGTGGGCGGGCCGATTAAGGCCCTTCCAGCATGACATCCAGTGGGAAGCACTATGCGCTTCCTGTGCTGGTGGGGGGGGGAATTCCACAAAAGCGAGAGTACACTCTTTCGCGCAAGTGCACTAAAGACTGCAAATCTCCCTGAGGCTGCACTTTGCCTCAGGGAGATCACTGACACTTTGAAAAAGATTAAAAATAGAAAAAAAAAATCCCTAACATGTCCCCCTCATGTGACGATGTCATATGAGATGGGACATGTTCATAATTTACACTATAACTTTATTAAACTTTTTAAAACCCTGCATGAAACCTCATCCCGCCAGTGGATGAGGTTTCATGTTTTTTCTAATTCCCACTGGGGCTCCTGGCCTGCCCACTAACCTTAAGGTTGGACGGGCAGGTCCTTTAATTGTTTTAATTATCCTGTCAATGGCCTCAATTGGCCATTGACAGGTCGGTGGGCCCCACAGCTGATTTTGCTGTGCCCCCGCCTTCCTGAAAATTTAAATGGGCTAGGATGACGTCAGGGGTTCTGCCCAACGTCATCCTGTGTCATTTTACGCATCAGCAAGCAGGCCCCGCCCCCTGCTCGCCATTGGCAAAATTCTGCCCATTATGTGGTGGGATGGCATATTTTAATTTATAATGCTTTGTGAAGCGCCTTGGGATGTTTTACTGCATTAAAGAAGCTACATAAATACAAGTTACTGTTGTTAGCTTCATGCTCCTATGTAAAGGGAATGGAGGCGTAACTGACAGCTGTTAGAACTTAGCATGGACAGGTAGCAAACGCTTATTTCACAAACACCTCACTAAATTCAAAAGTTACAGTTTAGAAAGATAGCATTCCATTCATTTCAACCAAATGTTTTCATGAAAATTAGACGGTAGTTGCCATGGGGATCTAGAGAATGGAAATTGAACAGGGACATCACCTAAGTGTAAGGCTGCCAGAATTGTCCTGAAGTCTCTAGGAATTGAAGATTAATCTGCAGGATACTACTGCAAGTATCCAGGGAGAAAAATCACAGGGACATTAAAAAAATTGTTTTTGTCTGCAGCTAATCCATATATTTTATGCCAAGCAACTTGCCTGTCTGTGAAAGCAACCTGCATGAACAACATAATTCCTATTACTGTTGCTTCCCCATTCTAGGGGTTGAGAAAGATGTTTAGGAATACAAACAACTAATATACAATATACTTTCACCCAATTCACCTAATCTTCCCAAGTCATCTGGCAATAGGATTTAGTTTTTTATGAAAGCACAACAGTTGGTCATTTTCCAAGTAAATGCCAGTTGTGAGGAATCTTGTCTGCCATGAGCATATATTGGAAAATCATAATCAGTACGCCCACAACTTTCCAACAGGCACTGCCTGCCAGTGGGTAACACTGCTTGCTAATAGCATGCACTCAGAATATTTAGGCTTAAAACTACAACCATTCACTTTCTTAGGGCTGGGTACATACTTCCAATAAAGAACAGCAAAAAGAGCAGCAGAAAAAAAAATTAGATGGGGCCTAAAAATGTTAAAGGCTAAAAATTGGATTTAGCCCATCTTTTGGGGTTTGGGGGGCAACGATTCACAAACTCTCCATTCCTTTTCAGATCAAGATGGGTAATCCACGAACTTGGTGCACCCACCTCATCTGCATGATTGTAGATCCCGGCTGAGTGGGTCCCACATCTCTTCCTTCCTCTTAACTCTGCCAACTCCTTCTGTGCTCAGCAAGGGAGCCCAGTAGCGTTGCTCACAAACCATGTGCTGCAGCCGGCTCATTCTTCTTAAAGGCTCACTCTCTATTATGGGGAGGCTCCACACAAGAACTGAGAGCTCTAGAAAATCATTTAGAAAGACTGAACATGAAGGAGACAGGCACAATCAGGACAGGCACAATCAGACATAGGAAAGGGCTACCAGATTTAGAAACACCACCTTGGAGTCTCTGGTGATTCAGGTTACTTCCAGAGGTAGGGAATGGGCCAGATTTTCACAGACCAAGCCACAATATTGGTCTTCTGACCTCATAACTCCTTATGTGGTGGGATGGCATATTTTAATTTATAATGCTTTGCGAAGCGCCTTGGGATGTTTTATTGCATTAAAGGAGCAAAATAAATATAAGTTATTGTTGTTATATTCATGCTCCTATGTAAAGGGAATGGTGGCATAACTATCAGCTGTTAGAACTTAGCATGGACAAGTAGCGAATGCTTATTTCACAAACACCTCACTAAATTCCAAATTGTACATTATAGATAGTTTAGAAAGATAGCATTCCATTCATTTCAACCAAATGCTTTAATGAAAATGAGGTGACAATTGCCATGGGGATCTAGAGAATGGAAATTGAACAGGGACATCACCTAAATGTGGAGGCCTTTAAAAATGGTGGGTGGGACCAGGATGCAAAGGTCTCGCCCCCATTTATGGCAGATCTCAGTTATGTCATCAGAATAAGTGGGAGGGGCATGAATCACGCAGACAGAAAATCTGAACTTAACAGGGCGCTTGAAATTAGTGCTAAGTGTAAAATTTATATGCTGGTCCAGTTCAGTTTCTGGTCAATGGTAACCTCCAGGATGTTGATAGTGGGGGAATTCAGTGATGGTAATGCCATTGAATGTCAAAGGGAGATGGATAGATTCTCTCTTGTTGGAAATGGTTGTTGCCTGGCATTTGTGTGGCACAAATGTTACTTGTCACTTATCAGCCTAAGCCTGGATATTGTCCAGGTCTTGCGCATATGGGCATGGACTGCTTCAGTGTCTGAAGAATCACAAATGGTGCTAAACATTGTGCAATCATCAGCAAATATCCCCACTTCTGACTGTATGATAGAGGGAAGGTTATTGATGAAGTAGTTTAAGATGGTAAAGCGTAATAGTAAAGCATCAAGTGTGTATGAGTGAGAGCTCTATTAAATTGTTAGAAGTTTATTTTTTTCTCATCTCCACATGACTCCTGAGGTCTGCGCATAGTGGATACTGGATGAGTGGTTATAGAGGTGGCATTAGTGGCACAAGGCGGTAAGAGGTGACATAGGGGCATGAGGTGGCATGGGGATGTCATGAGTGCTATCAGGTGGCATGGGAGTGAGTGGGGTGAGGACTGAGGGCTGGAGGACCTACAGCCTTTTGTAAAACTGGACTGCAGTGTCAGACAACTGAGGCAGGCCTCCTAACCAGCTTGCATCAACCAGCAATTGCCCACCCCCATTGGCACCTCGGAACTGTCTTGAGAGATGGCGAGCTCAACATGACCACTCCACCAATCCCCTCCCCACTCCAAGCGATAAATTGGGCATGCAAGGGTCAATTTCATGGAGACAGTTTTGCTGAGATGGAAGATTTTCCGACTCGAGCTTCATGCCTCTATGGCAAAAATCGGGCCCAATGTTTCCAGTTGAGGGGTTTGGGGTGGGGGGAGAGGGTGCAGAAAACTCTCACACAACAGCCTCAGAAGGGAGTGGGAGCATGTTGGCAGGGAGGTCAACGCCAAGAGTCTGGCCCAAAGAACATGGCAGCAGTGCCAGAAGAAGTACAATGTCCTCACATGGGTGGTCAATGTGAGTAAATGCATCCTTATGTTACATCTCATATACACCACCCACCAATTTCTCACACTGTTCAATGCACCACAATCTATCACTCACCCAGCAGCACTCCCTGGCACTCTGGACTCACTCTTATCATTTATATGCTTCACCTTACACATCTTCTAATGCTGCCAGCATCAGGCCCACATCTGGCTACCTCCACAGGCCTCCAGTTATTCAGCTGTGGCAGATACCTTACCCAAGCACAGTGTCACACAATAACTGAGAGTCTGCCTTCTCTCTTGCAGGACAAGGTCCCACACAACATCAGGGAGAAGCAGAAAACTAAAAGGACTTCATGCCCCCAGCCTCCTCCAGGAGATAGTGCTCCAAATCATGGATTTGGAAGAAATAGCCCATGGCATCTGGAGAGCAGAAGTGTCTGCCTTATGTCTCTTCCCAATTCCCTCTCACCCTCATTGTGAGATGTGGCCTCAAGTGGAAGCTGCAGATGATGTGACCATGGACCACCTGCTTTCCTGCCCCCCCCCACAAATTCCCTCTTCCAAACACTTGCCATCTGTGTGCTTTCATTTACCCACAGGAAGCCTCAACACACACCCGAGGAAGAGAGAGGGTAAACCTCACCAAAGCTGAGGAGGCACCTTCACACAATCCTAGCTGCAGCTCAGATACTGGCACACCGCAAATTTTAGAAGCTAATATGGAGATCAGGATTACCACATGGTGAGTTAAAGGGCACCGGTAGGTTGATTCAGGCTCAGGAGAAAAGGGTAGCTCATGTGCCAGCTCCCTGGAAGATGAGGTCGCAGATGCCTTCTGCTGCTGGCTGCTCAGAAAATGATTTTGATGGGACAGCATTTAGGAGAATGCTGCTGATGATGCACATTGAGATGCTTGGTGCACTAGTAGGCCTGCCAGACAACCTCCTGTCACCATCAAGGAGTTTAGAGAAGTTTGATTCTAATGTGGCAGAGGACACCACACAAGCTTAGAGCCCATTCTTTCCATTGTGGAAGCAGTGGCCAATTCCATGAGAGCACTTGAGAGGACAGTGACCCATGATGCATTGTCTGGTGGCTGCTGCCTCAGCTCTCACTGCAGCACAGATGGATTCAGTGGAACATCCCAGGGCTGCAGTGGATGCTCCAATGAAGGTCATGAAATCCATGCTGCCACCACGCAGGCTCAGATTGCTGCCATTGTAGCTGTGGATCTCAGTGCTGAAATGGATATTCAAGCTCTCGTGGCAGTCCAGTGATCTGTCCTCCAGCTATTAATCCTGAAGTAATACGCAATGGGTGTGGCAGTGACACCATAGAGGACAAACTTGATGATCTCTCCCAGAAAATGCTGGAAATACACAACAATTCTGGCATCTGCAGAGTTAACAGGCCGAATTTTACTGTGGGATTCAAGACCCCGAAGTCAGAAGCAAATGGGGGTCCCGAGCCCTCGCTTACAGGCAGTGGGACCAGCTCAGCGATTTTACCGGAGGCCCACCATCCAATTAAGGACGGCAGACAGACTCCTAATGGTGCCAGCCCAATCAGAGGGCTGACAAATCTAAAGCCTCAGCAGCCCCACTGTGAATGGTGGCGCTGCTGAGGCAGGTGGGATACCATGAGGGCACCTCAACATTATGGTGCACTTGGGCAGCATAAATCCATCTAATATTCACACTGGCGTGTGGACAAGAAACTCCACCAATCTGAGGGGGAAAATTGTCTGGGAGGATCATTAGGGGCATGAAAGTCACTTTTCCTGTCTGCAGCCTTCACCTTGGGGCCTGGAGCCCCAGTTCTGCTGGCCCTTTGGCTGCTGCAAGAAGGTCACCTCCTTGAAACTGAAAGCCTCCCTGGGTGGTGGGAGCCATCCCACCATTGGCAAAATGCCAACAGCCCGCCTTAATGGCCCTCAAATCTGTCCAGTGGTCGGACTTCATCAAAGAGCCATCCCAGTACGGTTCCTTGCTATTTTACTTGCTATTCTCTGTTCAAGCCACCTGGAGGCCAGTAAAACTCAGGACAAAGTTTCAGGTTGATGATCTCTCAATGATCTCAGTTTGTGTAATATTAGTGGATTCCACAAAAATCCTACGCTAGGCCCTTGGCAGTCTTCTTGCATGAAAGTCAGCAGCCTTTCACCAGCCACACTGCAGCTAATGGGGTAGCACTGTGTAGGGCCACCAAGACAGGCATAGGCAACGACAGGCACTAAAGGCTTGCATGAGAGTTAATAGTTTGTTGTTGTTTGCATTACCGTATGTGTTGTTGCATAAAGGTATTTTGCGAAGGTTTTTGTTGATGCCTTTTATTGATTGAGTTTGACCAAGGAGATTCTTGCCCTTGTTTTCCAAGATTGACACACAAATTCGTTACCGGGCTAGCACTGCCCAAACTTGGGACCCCGGCATCATATCAGCTGGTTAGGCTGTATGACATCATGATAGCATCAAATCAAAGCCCCCCAGTGCATGGAGCGGACACACCTGTGTGCGTCTTTCTCCTACTGCAACACCACATGGGCTTAATCTTAATCTTAATTTGAATTTGATTTATTTTATTTTATCAATTTAATAAAGCTTAATCTGCTTAGAGTGCTCTAATTTGGAGAAAGCCTGACATTTCTTATTTCCCCAGCTCTTGTTGGTTCACTTTTATTGACAGCATAGCCCTTAATTTCTGGCCTTAAGCCCTGCAAAAATATACACATCCCATTTGGTGTATGGAAAAATAACATTTCATCATTGTGCATAACTTACAGTTTGGCAAGACACATTGCAGTCATGCTCCATTACAACCTCTTTCTATGGCCAAGTACATTTACTTTACTCAGCAATTCTGCTGATGAACCAGAGATTTTTTTTTAAAAAAAAGAATTAGCTCTAGGAGTCAAAAGTGAAGCCTCAAAGGAATTTACACATTGTGCATTTGGAAAGTTAAAGCTAACGAATGATTTCAATACTGGAAGAGACTTGTTATTCTGTGTGGACTACGAATGACCTTGGACATATTGCCCCTTTCCAATTCCTAGATTGGAGGGATCTTCACTAGACTGGCATGGACAATGCATATGTCTATTGAATAGATTAGATTACCACTACTATCAGATTTGGAAGAATCAGAAGTTGACTAAACATAACATAGAAAAAAAAGCTATTGTTTAAAAAGATTATTTGCACCCACCCCCCACCCCCACCCCAACCACACTCCCCGCCCCCCCACAAATACCATCTGGAATTATATTCTTTATGAAATCATTCTTTAAAAAATTATTTTCTTTACAAATAATACTTACCTTTTGGCCCAATTGGGCTTCAAGTTTGAAGGGTGAACATTTTTGTATTAACCCTCTGCATTATCAAAGGCTTTTTAGGAATTCAGCACTGTGAACCTCTGCAGCCCACAATGATTAGATCATTAAATATCAGTTGCACATTTTATTGCAAAATTTTGAATATATATAAGAAATAAATATTATAATAAAACTATATTGTTTCTAAAGCTAACGCACACCCAGATCAATATGGGGGAGAGAGTGTTAGACATGAGTGGGTGCACAATGGTGGCTTCTTTGCTAGGAACCAAGTCTTGTGGGCCCTTGTTCTTCCCTTGGCCCAGGCTTTGCCGCATCCCCTGATCAGGGTTTCCCTTCACAAGGCTTACCTGAGTGCTGCAGCAATATCTGCGAGTCACCAGTGGAGAAGTGAAATTATGCCTAGGTATTAAAATCTCATCTATTCCACTTCAAGGTAAAACCCATGTTGTTAATGATAGAGAAAGGAACTCTTCCAATTTGAAATGCCAACTATCGACATCAGCATCCAGGTCAGAGAACAGCACAGCTAGATGTAGACTAAAACTTTCTCCAATCCTGTCCATAATGTGCTTCAGCCACAACTTTAACAAAACAAACCCTTACTCCATCAAGTTTACACTGTTCTTTACCAGGCATTCTGCATCTAATTTGAGAGTGACAATATCAAACTAGGAATAAATAAAAGCAAAATACTGCAGACATCTGAAGCAAAAACAGAAAATGCTGGAAAATCTCAGCAGGTCTGACAGCATCTGTGGAGAGAAAAAAAACAGTTAACATTTCGAGTCCTTAAAACTCTTCTTCAGAGCTAAAGAGATGTAAAAATGTAATGAAATTTATACTGTTTAAGGGGGCTGGAGCAGGTGAAACTGGTTAGAAGGCCAGCGATAGGTGTAGGCAAACGAGAGTTTGCCAGAGATATTATGGACAAAGGGACAAGGAGGTGTTAATAGATAAAGGAGGTGCTGATGGTGGCATTAAGGTCAGAAAGCAGAATGTGATAATAGCAGGACAAGGGTAAGCACTCTGGAAAGAACACCATGAACAAGTGATAAATGGCCCTTGTGGGGGTGGGGGAGGGAACAATGGTGGGAAAAAAGATTGAAAATGGGATAAAAGGTGGGGGTAAAACAATGAATTAATATGAAAATAATTTTTTTTAAAAATAAGTGGATAAAAAATAAAAATGAAAAAATGAAACTGAATATTGAAAAAAGGGGGCTGAAAAGCAGGTGAGGATGGAGGACAGAGTTCATGGTCTGAAGTTGTTGAACTCAATGTTAAGTCCGGAAGGCTGTAAAGTTCCTAAATGGAAGATGAGGTGCTGCTCCTCCAGTTTGTCTTGGGCTTCACTGGAACATTGCAGCAGGCCAAGGGTGGACATGCAGGCATGAGAGCAGAATGAGGTGTTGAAATGGCAAGTGACAGGGAGGCCTGGGTCATACTTGCAGACAGACCGAAGGTGTTCCACAAAGCAGTCACCCAGTCTGCATTTGGTCTTCCAATGTAGAGGAGACCGCATTGGGAGCAGCAAATGCAGTAGGCCAAATTGAAGGAGGTGTGATTGAAATGAGGCTTCACCTGAGAGGAGTGTTTGGGCCCTTGATGGTGAGGAGGGAGCAGGTAAAGGGACAAATGTTGCACCTTCCGTGACTGCATGGGAAGCTGCCGTAGAAGGGAGTTGAAGTGTTTGGGGTGATGGAGGAGTGGGCCAGGATAATCCTTTGAATGTGGAGGCTGGTGAGGTGAAAAGTGAGGACGAGGGGGACCCTATCATGGTTCTGGGAGGGAGAGGAAGGCGTGAGGGCGGATGCGCGAGAGATGGGCCGGACACAGTTGAGGGCCGTGTCAACCACCGTGGGTGGGAAACCTTGGTTAAGGAAGAAGGAAGACACGTCAGAAGCACTGTTTTGGAAAGTGGCATCCTTGGAACAGGTGTGACGGTGGCGCAGGAACTGAGAGAATGGGATGGAGTCCTTACATGAAGCAGGGCTTCTGATGTGTGGGGTCCCCCTTGTCCTCACTTTTCACCCCACCAGCCTCCACATTCAAAGGATCATCCACCGCCATTTCAGCCAACTCTAGCATGATGCCACCACCAAACACATCTTCCCTTCACCCCCCACTGTCGGCATTCCGTTGGGACCGTTCCCTCCAGGACACCCTGATCCACTCCTCCATCACCCCCAACATATCATCTCCCTCCCAAGGCACCTTCCCATGCAATCGTGGAAAGTGCAACTCCTGCCCCTTTACCTCCTCCCTCTTCACTGTCTAAGGGCCCATACACTCCCTTCAGGTGAAGCCTCGCTTCACTTGCACCTGCTTCAATTTGGTCTACTGCATTTGCTGCTCCCAATGCAGTCTCCTCTACATTGGAGAGGCCAAGCACAGACTGGGTGACTGCTTTGCGGAACACCTTTGGTCTATCTGCAAGCATTACCCAGGCCTTCTTGTCGCTTGCTATTTCAACACTCCACCCTGCTCTCATGCCCACATGTCCGTCCTTGACCTGCTGCAATGTTCCAATGAAGCCCAACGCAAACTGGAGGAACAGCACCTCATCTTCAGATTAGGCACCTTACAGCCTTCCGGACTTAACATTGAGTTCAATAACTTCAGAACATGAACTCGTTCCTCCATCCTCACCCCCTTTTCATCCCCCTTTTTTCCATATTCATTTTCATTTTTATTTTTTTATCCACTTATTTGAATTTTTATTTATTTTCATTTTTATTCATTGTTTTATCCCCACCTTTTAACCCATTTTCAAACTTTTTTCCCCCCACCTCACCCCCTTAAGGGCTATCTGTCACTTGTTCATGGTGTTCTTTCCAGAGTGCTTACCCTCGTCCTGCTATTATCACATTCTGCTTTCTGACCTTAATGCCACCATCAGCACCTCCTTTATCATTAAAACCCCTTTGTCCTTTTGTCCATGACATCTCTGGCAATCTCTCCTTTGCCTCCACCTATCACTGGCCTTCAATCCAGCTTCACCTGCTCCACCACCCTTAAACAATATAAATTTCTTTACATTTTTACTTGTCTTTGGGTCTGAAGAAGAGTCATAAGGACTTGAAATGTTAGCTCTTTTTTTTCTCCCCACAGATGTTGTCCGACCTGCTGAGTTCAAACTAAGAATACTTAATTTTATGTCCATGCCCATTAGGAATTGAATTGAAACTACCCAAATGCATTTTACACAGTACATCTACAGTTACAAACTGAGAGGAACTCTAAATTCATCAGTCCTGGGCTAGATTTGAACCCTGATCTGTAGGTAATAAGCCAGCCTTGCCTTTTGGTATATTGGTCTCTATCCTGATGCAACAGACAAATCATTATGGAAGTTGTAATTCAGCAATTCTTTTTACACCTGCAAAATATCTTTGTTGGCTGAGGAAGATCCCTCCAGGCAAGAAAAATATGTTTTAGCAGACAGCCTGACCACAGTCAGAACATAACAGTGGTTGGGCTCTCTGGCTGCACTTTATCTATTGCTTCTCCAGCAATGCTATCTCCAGGGGTGCTTGATAAAACCATAGTATTGTGTACCTTTTGTTGTCTCTGGAACCCCAGTGTCACGTCACCAATCTGATACTATAGCATCACTGTGAGATAAGTGTTGACAGAAGAACAGCAACAACTACTTATATTTTTATAGAACCTTTAACATAATAAAGCATCCCATGATGCTTCACAGGCACATTTTAAAACAAAATACTTCACCGAGCCATATGAGGAGATATTAGGTCAGATAATCAAAAGCTAAGGGGTGTATTCAAGGAGAAAAACAAGGTAGAGAGCCAGAGAGCTTAGAGCTAGGGGTGGCCACCAACAGTGGAGCAAATAAAATCGGGCTGTTCAAGAAGTCAGAATTAGGTGATATTTTGGGGGATTATGGAGCTTGAGGAGATTACAGAGATAGGGAGGGGCAAGGCCAATGAGGGATTTGAAAACAAGGATGTGAATTTTAAAATAAAGATGTTGCTTGACTGGGAAGGAATGTACCTCAGCAAGCCAAGGAGTGATGGGTGAACGGAATTTGGTGCAATATTAGACAAAGGTAGCAGGATTTTGAATGACCTCAAGCTTACAGAGTGTAGAATATGAGTGACTAGCCAGGCCTGTGTTAGAATAGTCTGGTTGAAAGGTAAAAAAACATGAATGAACATTTCAGCAGCAGATGAGCTGAGGCGGGGCGAAGTTGGGGGATGTTACAAGGGTGGAATTAAGACATCTTAGTGCTGTCATGAATAAGTGGTCAGAAACTCATCTCAGAGTCAAATAAAACACCAAAGTTGCAAACAGACTGGTTAAGTCTCACACTGTTGCCAGGGAGAAGATTGGAGTCTGTAACTGGGAACAGAGTTTGGAGCAGGGACCAAAAAGAATGGTTTCAGTCTTCCCAATGTTTAATTGGAGGAAATTTCTGCTCATCCAGTACTGGGTGTTGGGTAAGAAGTTTGATAATTTAGCAACAATGGAGGAGTCAAAGCAGGTGGTGAGGAGGTAGAACTGGGTGTCGTCAGTGTACGTGTGAACACTAACTAAAGGGCAAAATGTCCATGACCAGAGTCAAACAAATAGCCTTCTTCCTTCTCTGCTGTATCATTGAGTTTCTAAAATTCCATGAAACATGAACCATTTTAATTAAAACAAGAAGGAATTCTTCAATTAATAAATTGGCTGTCTCTTTGAATGTTTCCAATGGCCAGTCTCTCCGTTCCTGCAGTGAATAAAGATAAGAGTTTGATTGATTCTCTCTACTCCTAGGCACCATTTCTTTGTGGTATTACAATACTTCTCTCATTGTTGGTTTGACTCAAAAAGAAGAGAGTATTTCTGAGAAAGATCGACAGAAAGCAAATAAATGTCTTCACGTTTAACTGAAGTAAAGTTGGCTCCAGGTATCCTATTTAACTGATTTAAGGCCAACTTCAGACATGTTGTTTAATTCCTTGAGCCAATGACAATATTACTTACAGTCGAACACAGGTCCCAGTGCTGTGGTTGCCCACCTTCTATCTTATAAAAAAGGAAAGGTTAAGTGACAACTTTCTTGATTTTAATTTCAGTTATGCAAATTCTGTTTAATATTTGCAATGAACTTCAAAACATTTAAACTTCAAAATATTTTACATTTCTTCTAATATTTGCAAAACTACTTTGATAAAGTGTCATAATGAATCCTTGTATAAACCAAAACTTCCTTTTAAAAACTGACTCAGCATGAAAGAAATGATTCAAGCCACAAGAAGATACAATAAAGCTCAGTTTCATTTTTCAGTGCTTTGGCGATTGTAAAACATTTAGACATAGAAAATATATCTGAACTATAACTTCATTTAATTTTGACAAAAAAACTCTGGAGTGTTAACATCTAGGCTCAGCTGACAATGAATTAGGCAGTTTCCATCATCAGGCCTTGAGCCAATGAACTACGCCTCAGCCATATTTGTCAAGTTGCTGGCTTGGGATTTCCTCTGCTTGAATTTTCTCTCTGCTCCTGATATGTGCTCACTTTCAAAGGGGGCTGCAGGATCTTTCATTTGGTTGTGCCAGGTGCAGTGTTCCTGGGCCAGCCTCTCCCAGGACTTGAAGTCAATATCAAAACTTCAGAGTGTCCTTGTACCACTTCCTTTGACAGTTTATGTCCTACAGTCTATGTGTAATTCTGCAATGTTACTAATGGCTCACTGTATATTCCTGATAGGTGCAGATATCTGTGTCACTCCAGTTGCCTGAAACAATAGTTGAACAAAGTGAAATGAATAAGTAAGTACAGGCTCACAGAGGCCCCAGCGTCATTAAGGTTCACACAGAATTGCATTGCTGGCCAAGCAATTGCTGATCAGGTTCTCTCATTCAGAATGACCACTTGGTGAGGATACTGGGGACTTCATCCTTCCACCACTGGGATTCTACCAGTGGCCAGCAGGGAACTCACTATCCTGGAAGATCCCTGCAAACCCTACTGGATTTGCCTATGACTCAGTGGAGAGAGGGGCCATCCCTTGTTCTCATGCATTCTGTACCGATCAAGGTGCCTGACGTCAGGACCAGGAGTTCCCACAGCAAGCCACCTCCAGACCTTGTTTAGACCCACCCCTGATTCTCTTCCCCTGCCTATTACCCCCATCCCGCCCACACTCACATCTCTTCAGGGATCCAGATTGATCCCTGATGGAGACCCGCATGCAATGCTGGCAGTCACCACCATTCCCAGTGGTGCTGCTGGTGCTGAAGAGCTGCTGGCCTCTGATTGGCCTGCAACTCTTGGGGCTAGGACTTCTATCCTTCTTGGGGCTTAATTCGACAACAGGCATGATACTGCCTAACTAAGTGCCTGATTATTTTGGATAGCATTGCACCTCTCAAAGAAAAGCGACATGGGGTTCCCAAAGGTTTTCTAGCCAGTGGGCCGGCCCCACATCACCAACATTAAATTCCGCCCTTTATTATTGATAAAAGACACTTACATCAAAACATGCAAGGAATGAATAGATCATAGGCTCATCATCATTTGTAAGGATTATAAATTTGCCTTAACTATTTCTGCACATCATAGCGAGTGCCAGCAGATTAGAGTGATCACCTAGCTTTGGTGTGATTTAGTGTAAAGTAAAGTAACAAATAAGTTAGCTTTGTTTAGTAGCTTACTTTATGACCAAACTAGTCCTTAATGTTTCAAAAGGGCTACAACTCCACTGGTAAATTCCAGCTAAGATTTTTCTAGTTTTTGAGCAACTTAGTGTCAGAATTATAATTTTACTATAAAGTAATTAACTCTTGACATAAACAGTAGCTGCCTGCTAAGACAATTTACAAGATTTAAGTCAATCAGTCCTTTTTAGGTAATTGTTCCTCATGAGTACCAATAAAAAAAGTGTCCCACCAATGCTTAGCCAATTTTTAATTCACACTATGAACTAAATTTTCTACTAATCTGCCTTGTTACATTTGAGGCTTAATAGCTTGATAAATTAGTGTACTTCATTTGTCGACACCCAGTGTTAGCATTACGCATTCCCAGATTCCCCGGTCAGATGTAGCACAGAAAGATGCAGTGCAAAGCTCCTTAGACTTAACATACCTCAGTCCCAGCTTCAGAACAGCAGACCCTCCTGTGCCAGTATGTTGCCATACTGCCCAGCCTAAGGTCTCAGTGAGTGAGGTTGCCAATTAGTATTGATTCAGGGACAGTTTTGTTCCACAGACCCAAGCCCACCAGATCTGGCCCACCAGGCTAGAATCATTTCACAAAAGACTTTTATATATGACAATAGAGACTTTCACCTCATCAGACTGGGTTGGATTTGAACTTATATCCTAGAGGTGAAAGCTGCTGTCCTCAACGCATTTTATATCGTGCTCTGTATTTTCAACCCTTTTGGTATTTAAGAATCACTATCTTTTTATGTGTTATGTCTTTGTTTATGTGAATTAGCAGAAAAACCACCAACATTGTCAGAGCTGTATGAGTGGAAGATATTCCTACTGAATAAAATCCTTTTATTCAAGGACCACTTAAAAATATATAATTATTAATAAGGTGTTATTGTGGTTAATGCCCAGGCTCATCTATTAATGCATTGATTGTCTCATTCTCCCATGTATATACTTCTATGTTCCTTTCATTTGGATCCATTGTTGGTAGCCATATTTTAGGCCATGGTTTCTTAGTAAAATTGCACTTGCTTAGTCAGAAAAGAATAATGAGACACAAAGGGAAAGGAAAGGAAATTTTTAAAAATCTTATTTAGCATCTTTTATATCCTCATGAAGTTCCAAAGCACTTCACAATCAAATTATTTTGAAGAATGACCACTATGGTTATGTTGGCAAATTTACTACTCTTTACGTATTTGATTTTTTTTTGTATTATCAATCTATATGTGGACACTACTGGTCACTTGGATAATAATAAAGCTGTGGGTGAATCACAAGCATAAATGTGGGTTCACATGAATAAGTTACAAATAGTCTTCGGAATGTTCTCACGCATAATGAGTCCTGAGCTTCACATTTTTCAGAATAAATGTATTTTGTATACATCAATCTATGAGGTTTAACTATTTAATGAGCTGAGAAGGGGAAGAAATGGAAGCTAAGAATGATCTGAAATAAATTGAATTTTAAACAATCCTGCAGATATTTTACATATTCTTGAAGTTTAAAGAAATAAATAATTAAGCGAGTGGGATTAAAATTTCTGCCTACTCTGTGAAATGTGCCAATGTCTCTATGGTGTGTATCAGCATCCTTACTTTAAGAAGAATGTTGTATTAAGAAGCGGCATATATAATGAATGTCAAGGCAACTGTTCTTTGTGTTAGCCATTGCAACATTTGCCACTTCATACATAAAAGAGTTGGCATCTATGATCTACATCTATGATAAATCATGTATGTTAAATGGTTTTTGTCTAGTAATGTATTCATTAACTTAAAACCTAGAGTGCTTTTCAAAGTGGATTAATGCTTCCTGAAACTAGCACAAGCTGACAAATGATAAATTAGCCCTTTAAGGATGCCAGTCTGTACTATGCATTTACATGCTAGGCATCAACGGCTTTTAGCTAGGTAACAATGCCCTCTTGCCTGTTGCTTTGTAAGAAGAATGCATGAAGCAATTGTCAAATTGTTCCTTTCATACAATTCAATGTAAAAAGGACAACTCAGTCAAGAAGTTGGACCGTGTCCAAAATAGGTGGCAGGTCAGTGAAGCAATTACTTTGCTTGCCATCCCTGACAGCCTGAGGCTGCCTCTAATGTCTGTGTAGGCTTACAAAGGGTTCCTTACAAAGCATCATGGAACAAGTAACAGATTCAGGTTGACCTGGAGCATCTGGTTTAGAGAGGACGCTGGACTGACTGGAAAGCAATACTGCTGCCAGCCAATATTCATTCTGCACATATATGACCTCCTAGCTACCTCGCTCAGAGGGCCGCCAAAAAGACAGCAAAACAACACAGACACCAAAGTATTGGAAGTAGTGGCCGGGCCAAAGGGCAACGGTAGCAGAGTGGCAATGCTACTAGACTAGCAAGCTAGACACCTGAACTAATGCTCTGGAGATGTGAGCTTAAATCCCACCACAGCAGCTGGGAGAATTTAAATTCAATTAATTAAGAAATCTGGGGAAAAAGTCTCAGTAATGGTGATCATTAAGCTATTGGATTGTTGTAAAAACACATCTGGTTCATTATTGAAAGAAAATTGCTGTCCTTACCCTGGCCTACATGTGACTAATTCAGGCCCATAGCAATGTCCTTACCCTGGCCTATATATGACTAATTCAGGCCCATAGCAATGTGTAAACTCCTCTTAAGTGGCCTAACAAGTCACTCAGTTGTATTAAAGGACTATAGAAAAGTTGAATAAGAATAAAACTGAATGATCAACCTAGGCACCAGAAACAACAAAAACACACACTGCCCAGTTAACCCTGCAAAGACCTCCTCACTAACATCTGCGCCAAAATTTGGTGAGCTGTCTCACAATCTAGTCAAGCAATAGTCTGACATAGTCATACTCACTAAATTACACCTTACAGCCAATGTCCCAGACTTTTCCATCATTATTCCTAGGTATGCCTTGTCCCACTGGCACCAGAGGTGGTAGCACAGTGGTGTATAGTCAGGAGCGAGTTGCTATGTATTGTGGAGTGTATCTTCCAGACAACTTTTCTTAGTGGGCACATTAAACTTTAATTACAAGACAGCAACAGCAACCACACGTGTGCATCTAACTCCATAACTAAAGGGGAGGCAATAGTGTAGTGGTATTGTTGCTGGATTAATAACCCAGAGACCCAGGGTAATGGTCTGGGTACCTGGGTTTGAATCCTACATGGCAGGTGGTGAATTCAATAAAAATCTGGAATTAAAAGTCTAATGATGACTGTGAAACCCATCTGGTTAACTAATGTCCATTAGGGCCTACATGTGACTCCAGACAAACAGGAATATGGTTGACTCTTAAAAATGCCCTCTGAAATGACATAGCAAGCCACTCAGTTGATCCATATGCTTACGGGTGATCTGGTCCTCCACTTCCATGTGGTACAACAATGGTCCTGTCGCTGAGCTTACTTTACCAGGTAACCACTTCAGTCCTCCACTGAAATTCTTTACATATACTGCTTCTCCAACTGTAAATTGTCACTCACAACAATGCAAATCATGAGTCTCTTTTTGGTTCCCTTGACTTCTCTCCACCTTTCACTCAAATTGGGAAGTATTAGGCTTGTCCAAAGACGATGCCTTGTTAAAAAGATAGAGCTCTTGGGTAATCAAATGGTGCGAACTGGTACTTGGATTGCTGGATTGACTTGGTGTTTGACCAGTGTCCATGTATGGTAATTCTGGTAGCTGCAAGTGAACAAATGGCAGTCATGGGTTGCCTCTGATCCAGAATAAGTGTCAGAATTTGTTATTTCAGGCTCTTTTACACTATAGACTTCATTGGACTTTGTTTGTTGTTCGGGAGACTGTTTAAATCTCGCTTTGCAATGTCTCATTATGTGTCCACTTTTGTGTCAAAAATAACACTACTTTTTTAAATTGCCAATCACTAGAAGAATGATGGTTTCCACATCAATGAAAATTAGTCTTCGACTTTGTTGCTGAGCTGTTTCCATTCTTTTTTCGGTTAGCTGAGGCTGTTTCCTGCTTCGCGGGGGAGTCCTGGCTTTTTGCACCACTTTCGGCTGACTGTTCCCGCCCAACTAGGAGAATGGTGCCATTTTGCTTGAATCGCTTGTGAATCCCTTAGTGCTTTTCATCGCAAGCACTATTTCTAATACTTTCTTAAAATTAAGATTCACTTCAGCCAACAATCTTCGCTGAATAGTGTCTTCCTACACATCACATACTAAACGATCCCTGAGGCATGTCATTCAGGGTTTCACCAAAACCACAATATTACATTGGTTGTTTTAATTTCACCACATAGGTAGTAATTGTCTCCCTCGGGCACTATTCTGTGAATTGAACCTGAATCTCTGCATTGTGACTGAGGGCTTGCATTGAAAATGTCCCTTAACGAGGTTAACTAATTCACTGAAAGTCTTCGAATCTGGGGTACTGGGGACCATCAAGCCTTGAATTAAACTGTAGGTCTTACTCCCATAAATACTCAGGAGAATCATTCTCCTCTTTTCCTCCCCCGTGATTTTGTTTGCTCGAAAGAAGAACGCAAGATATTCTATATATTGAGACCAATTATCCGGGGTTGGCTTAAAGGGATCGATTTTGCCAAACTGTGGCATTTCGGATGAGTATATTTTCTTTTCTTTTTAACAAACTTAAACACTCACAATCGCTGGGGGAGGTACAGCACCAAATCTGATTTATCCTCGTTGCCAGTTTGTTACAGAGTTGATCTTCCAGACAACTTTTACTTAGTAGACACATTAAACTTTATTTACAAGACAGCAGCAGCAACTATGTGTGTGCACCCAATTCCATAGTTAAAGAAGAACTCCCTCCTAGAGGTTCCCTGCACTGCTAACACATTGGTTTACACAGATCATGTGATCTTACAACACCGGATTTTCTTAAAACTACAATCCTACGCTTACCCAAACTACACTATGGGAGTCTCAACATTGACTCTGGACCCCCATGAGATTTCAAGGCATCAGCTCAAACATGGGCAAGGAAGTCTGCTGAATATCACCTTGCCTTCCCTCAACTGATGAATCAGTATTCCTCCATGTTGACCACCACTTGGAAGAAACACTGAGGGTAGAAAAGGCACATAAAGTACTGAGGATGGTGGACTTCAATATCCATCACCAAGAATGGCTTAGTGGCACCACTACTGATGGAGCTGGCCAAGTCCTAAAGGACATATCTGATGGACTGGGCCTGTGGCAGGCAGCGAGAGAACCAACAAGAAGGAAAAACCTACTTGACCTCATCCTCATTAATCTATCTGTTGCAGATACATCTGTCCATGAAAATATTGGTAGCAGTGATCACCACACAGTCCCTGTGGAGACCAAGTCCTGTCTGCACACAGAGGACCTCCACCATTGAGTTGTGTGGCACTACCATTGAGCTAAATAGGATAGATTCAGAACAGATCTAGCAACTCAAAAGCAAGCATCCAAGAGGCGCTGTAAGCCATCAGCAGCAGCAGAATTGCATTCAACCCTAATCTAGTTGAAATGGCCCAGCAAGTCCCTCACTCTATCTTGCCATCAAGTCAGGGGGCTAACCCTTGGTTCAGTCAGGAGAGTGGGGGAGCATGCCGGGAGAAACACCAAACATACCTAAAAATAAGGTGCCAACTACAACACAAGAGCACAAGCATACTAAACAATGGAAGCAATGTGTTATAGGCAGAGTTAAATAAGTCCATTACCAACAGATCAGACTAAAGCTCTGCATTTCAGCCACATCTATGAATGCTGGTAGACAATTAAACCACTAACATAGTCCACAAACATCTCCATCCCCAATGATGGGGGGGCCTAGTGCAACAGTGCAAAAGGCAAGGCTGAAGCATTTGCATTTGAAAAACTCGTCTTTCTTATGGGTTATACAGACATTCAGTGAAATGATTTTGGGCAATTTTAGTCTGCTGCACAGGGATATGAGTACATCACACAATGATCCCTTCCAATTCTGCACAGCTGCTTCTAATTTTATTACAGGCAGAAAGGCCATAACAAAATGCAATAAGTTCTTCTATAGCTGCATGACACAAAAATTATGGGGTTATAGTTGGAGAAATTTTCTGTGGTAGGCATTAATGAGCATCCACACGGGAAACATGTGGGAGAGACTGAGTTACTTCAGATATGATTGAATTGTGTGTGTGTGAGGGGGGAGGTGTTCATGCATGAACTGTAATTACTTCATCAAAAACTACAAATCACAAAACTTGCAAGAGAACTTACAAAACTGGGGTTATAGAAAGGAGAGTCATGAGATGCAATCCTTTTATAAAAATTCCAACTTCAGGCAAGAAAAATGTGGATCACTCTTACATGAAAATATAAGTGGCAAAATGATGTAAATTAGTGCTATCCATAACAAAGATCAAGATAAGAGCATTAGAAATAGGAGCAGGTGTAGACTATTCAGCCCTTCGAGCCTGCTCAGCCATTCAATAAGATCATGACTGATCTTCTCCTTCAGCTCCATCTTCCCCTACCATCACCATATCCCATAATTCTCTTAGTACCCAAAAATCTATTGACTACTATGATTATCTAGGAATGATCACTCAGCCCCAGTTTATTCCTACCCTCTGTTTCCTGTTCATTAGCCAATCCTCAATTCATATTAATACATGTGTCCTATTTTTGAGTGAAGAATGTTCATCGATATAGTACCCTTCAGTTCTCAAAGCACTTCAGAACCAAATAATTATTTTTGAAGTTCAGGTACAATTGAATCAAACCAAGGTGACAAGAATTTTTTAAAAGTGCTCCATTCCAAATATGCAAAAATATCAAAGCATGAAATGGAACCTCAGATTGATTTAGTGCAAAAACTATCAATTTATAATAGGATAAAAGTAAAATACTGTGGATGCTGGAAATTTGAAAAAAGAACAGAAAAGGCTGGAAAAACCCAGCAGATCTGACAGCATCTGTAGAGAGACAAAAACAAAGTTAATATTTCAAGTCCATATGATCCTTCTTCAAGGCTGAAGAATGGTCATACGGACTCAAAACGTTAACTGAATTTATCATAAGAAGTAGGCACAATAGTATATGCAGGTGTAAGAGCAGTACTCTGGGAGACGCCAAGAAACTACAGAAAGGGTGCAGAAGGCAGGAATGATATAAATTTAAAAACTGAATAATTAACTCCAATAATGTCACAACTGTATCTGTTCTTGGTATTTTCGCAGCCAGAAATGATGCTTTCTGGTGGAAATACTCTCATGTCATATGACTTCAGTGATTGGGAACTTCCCATTGGTGTCATAGATGCCAAGATTTCTGTGACTATTAATTCCTCAGGTAAGTGTCCTCAGACATTTATGGAGAAGGGAAGAGAATGCAAGAGATGAAGTGACATTGATAGGAAGGAAAGATGATACTAATTATGTAGAGAATGGGATAATTTATGGAAGAATGCCATTTTTAATTAAGGGTTAGTTTAGGAGTTAAAAATCGCCCTGTAATTAGTAAAACGAATAACTGCCTCTTATGGACTGTTGTTTATTTAGCATAAATTCCTTTTTTGGTGATAACTTTTTAAGCCATTGTCATTTTTTATTTTCATTTGACAGATTATACAGTGATACTGAATGATTATGTCAATACAAAGAAAGTAAGGCCCAGATTTTTGCTCCCAAGTCAGGTGTGCAGAGATGGGAATGTCTGCCAGGATTTCCGATTTTTGGTCCAGGGCAAGGGGGTGTTGGGCTACATTAGGAGTTGGAGTGGGCAACCCTGAAAATAGTGAGGGGTCGGAGGTGGACCCAGTGCAGGTCAGGCGCCTTGGGTACAGATAAAAAGTGGGCCTTCTGAAAGACGCATTTGAGAAGTAGATCATCAATGCTGAAGTCCCTCTGCCTCAGAAGAGATGTCATTGCCTTGTCAGGTGAGTGTTCAAGCTAGAAATGTGCAACTGTTAGCTGACCCAGGAATGAATGGCCCAACGGGCTTTCCCTATAGATGAATAGTTATTGTTACTGCCTAATCAAAGTGTCATGTCCCTAAGATGCAAAAGAGATAAACTATTTAAACCAAACCTTACTTTTTGGCTTATTTAAAAAGTGGACTTTGTTGAACCAAAAGATGGCTGCTGCAGATCACATGATTCACAAGTTAGCTACAGTTTCTGGAAAATTCCAATGGCAGTTACAGGACAAAAGTTCAATCCTCAGCCTTGTGGAATCTTACATTTCTCATTGTGAGGACGCATTACTATCAACAAAATCAGGGACCAGCAATTGATTTGTCTCCCAAACTGGTCCTGTAACAAAGGGAGAGCCATTTAAGCTCGTTACGTCTTCAGAGGGACTAATAGCCACCATCTATTTCCTCAGGTGAACAATGGATTTTTACCAGAAGCATAGAAACTGCTCGTTAACCTGCAACTGACTCGTTAATGGGCAACATCACATGACCTAAAATTCTGGCCTTTGAATAGTTTTAATATTACACTTCTAGACTCACAACTCAGTCTGCTGTTTAACCGCCAGCCTGAAAACATCAAAGCAGGACGCCAGGCTGACCAACAGCCTACATCAAGTCGAAGCCTCCTTGAAGCCTGTTTCTCTGGAAGATACCTGCCATCACCTGCCAAGCAGACCAAGTCTCTGTATACCGACCTCAACTCGCTGCATCACAATCAACTTCAGCTAGCTGAACCCACATGAACTGTAACTCCTCCACAAAGGAACTCTCACTGGACTCTGACTTTCTGAACGCTGACAATCACGTGAACTGATTTCCATATCTGTGGTTCTTTATCTTTTAAAATATTCATAAACTCCTCTTTCCTACGTTCTTATTATGTGTATGTGCGTATGAAGTTACAGCCAATGCCCGGGTTTGAATGTGTGAATAAATCATACTTCTGATTTAATCCTAAAGAGAGTTTGCTACGAGTCACTTTGAAAATTGACCTCTCAAACTGAGGATTTGGGGAAACACGCCGCAGCCAATTTTAAAATTAAAACACCTCTGCTTATGGAGAGACAGCGAGAAAATAAAAGAGTTCAGGTTTGCCTGTCTCCACAGTCCATAACAAAAGTGTACTCCACTAAACCACTGAAACATGGAATGGATTCACAAGATTCAGTCAAGTTAGCTGCCAAGACTCAGTAGGTGGATTAATGATGAACAGTGCGTTGCTCATTATCTTATCTGCTTTCCCTCTTGCTACCCATCTATCAGCATGTGGCCACATTGTTGACCCTTGACAGCTGCACATAACAGTGTGACTAAGAGGGAGTAAGCCAGTAGGGCTGTCAGTGGTTGTGGAACACAGCATGCTACTTTGGATTCACAGCTGCAACCTACATGGCACCTTTGCGATGTCAGTTTCTCCACCAAACCTTACAAGTAATCATTGATGATATGGTGAGAATGGTTAGTGCATGTAGACACACAAAAAAGTGAATGAAAACATTGTAGTCTGAATGGTTCACGTCCCTTTTCACCTTACATTTTTATTCAGAGAATTTCACATAGAGAAGACGCGAGGGAAGGAATGGGTCTGGTTGCCCCAATGCTTTTCACACCAGGACCTTCACGTTTTGGTGGAAGAAGTCCAGACGAGGAGTCCTCTACCCTGCTGGCTGTCATAATTTCCCTACAGCAACCAAGAAGGCCTGGTTTCAAACAGCAGCTATGGTGAGCTCAGCAAGAGACTATTAGTACTCAGGGATTCAGTGCAGGAAAAGGTTCAATGACCTGCTGGACTCCAGCAAGGTCAGTAGGTTAGTTCGTCCACATAGAGCTAAAAGGGAAGGGTCATATCTGCATTCTGCAGCTAAGGTGTGAGGCAAGGCACATATCCCTGCTTCAGCATTGAGGCTTGTATGCATACAAAGCTCATGTAGGTGCACACAGAACACATGTAAATGAGGCACTATGCTGCACAGACAAGGTGAAGAGCAATATCCCTCCATGCACTATATATCAGGTTAACAGAAATGTTGTCTTTGCAGTTGAAATGGGCGAACAATGCCATGGGGATGGCCCAACTTTGAATTTTGGTGGGGGGGGGGGGGTGGCTGGATTGGTCAGCCTGACTGAGGCACATCTGGCCTGTGGAACAGATGGCAGATGGCCATGGGGATTGCCAGGGTACATGAACCACTGTCTGCTGATGATGGTGAATCACCGTTAGAAGGTGATGTTGAAGTCACCTTGGCACATGGTGGACATGGTTTAGGTCATGATATCACTTCACTGAGCACAATGGGATGTTTGCATGAGTGCAAGGATGGGGTTGCATCATATGGGCAGCACAAGCATGGTTAAGGCAAGGGCATGCATCAGAGAGTGCATTAACAATGAGGGAAGCTATACCTAAATAATTCCTTTTGTGTCCCACACAGGCCCCAGTTCTGCTCCCTCAACCCTCCGAGCCACTTCATCCCTCCGACATCAAGAGGAGAAAGAGATGTACGAGGAGACAACATCACATCTGACTGGCTCACCCACCACCAACACAGGTACGAGCACTTCGGAGGGATGTAGCACGTATGTAGAGTCAGTGGCACCTCATCAGAGTGCAGGAGGAGGTATCAGAGTCAGAGACATCTGTGCACGGTCCCCCTCGGAGGAGGGAGGAAAATCACGATGATGCCCCAGTGGGAAGGAACGTGGAGCCTTGGGAGTCACCTCTTGGGACACAGTATTTAGACCATCAGCAGCAGGTGCATGGATATCTGGCAGAGTTCCCTGAGGCAGTGGCAGCTCTTGGACTATGAATGGAGGAGTCCATCACCATCATGAGCTCCATATTGTTCTAGAGGCTCAATCTAATGAGCTCCGACCATGAGAGATTGACCAATCTCATGGAGAGATAGATGCAGCAGGACTCGGATTGGATGCAAGAGCAGTGCCTCGTCCAGGAAAGGATGCAAGCCTCCCTCAGTATTCTGTTCAGAATATGAGCTCCGACATCCACGGAATACATGAGGAGCTCCATACCCTTAACAAGACGATTTCACTGTTGGCACAACAGTTGCTGGAATGGATAACTGCTGCACACCAACAGCCAGCCCCATCAACCCCAACTGAAGGCCAACCTAGGACTCTGGAGGTCTCTGAGGAGTCTGAAGGTACCAAGACATCCCCAGCCCCTTCATCTTCCTCCATCTCCCCAGTCCTCTGCCAGAGACCTCATCTGCTGCACATGTGCCAGTGACCATGGCTGCCCATACCGAGATACAGAGGCCGCAGTCTAAAGGAGGTCCAAATTGATGCCTGCACAATGAAGCAGGCCACCATGCTCCTCATTTCCATTTTGACAATGAAGTGAGCAGCCTGCCTCCAATTCCTCCAAGGCAACACAGGGGCACTTTGTAGGAGTGTGCGAGAGCGAAGCCTGCCATCTCACCTACAGCACTAATGAGTTCACTGTAGTACACTTTTCACATTTTACATAGCACACTTGAGCACTTCTTGACTATATTTACTTACATTTGTACATGACTCAGTATGTGTTCGTACACTAGAGCACTCAAAAAGAATGGGCAAATTATGAAGGCGGTTCTTACCAGTAATACTGAGGGCGGCATGCTGAGGTCCATCTTGACATGCTGTCAACAGAATCAAGGTTGTCAACTGAATTGTGATACTTTGGAGGACTTCTTCTTTCTCTGCTGTATCACATAGGACTCCAGAGGCCAAAGGCTCAAGCGCTGAGATGCTCCTTGTATTTTTCATTGGCCATCCAAGCTTGACTTTAAGGGAGACTCACTGATCAGACTCCACAAACAGATGCTGGGCAGCAGAAGCATCTCAAGCATGAGTGCAGGGTGCATGGCATTCATCTGCATTGCAGTGTTACACAATGGCCTAGGGGTAGGCATCGTAGCCCGAGAGGTCATGTATTGTGCAGCTTATATTGGTCGTCTGTGTCCACTACTTTGGCTGCATTTGCATGCTGGGTGTCACAGGATGTGCATTGTGCAGTAAGCTGAGGTATATGGAAGGCAGGGGTGTTGCATGTGGTGCCCATGTCAGAAAATGGACCATTGGCCAGAATGTGCAATGTAGTATAAGGGTCTGGCACATATAGAGTTAATGGACTGAGTACAGTATCACCCACACAGTGATATAAGAGAGCACATGACCAGCACCCAGGGTCACTGTGGTGTTGAAGAGAGCTGCGTGCTCTCTTGCGTACAAGCAAGGAGACTAGCTTGTACCCTTTACTGTATATTTGTAAATCATTCTGGTAGTTAATAAGGACAGTTAATCTGCTAAAGACTATGAAGACTTTATCAAACATACCGAGAAGTAACCAACAATCTGCAACATAGTGGCAGCTCATGGAAAAAACCCCAAACGTCACTAAAACGCAGAGACAAACCAAAATTTTGGAAGACTGAGGAAAAATTCAACAAAGCATCCTGACCTGAAAAGAAGCTCCAGAAGCAGAGATGCAGTTCCACTATTTTCGCCATAACGGAGAAGATCTCCTGGCCCAATCTGGGCTCAAGTCTCATTTTCCAGTTCTGTGATAACAAAAGAATTTGCGGTTGCAATTCCCACTGAATCCTGCACTGCTAAAGGAAATATCTACTTTATGAAAGAATCTGTGATAGTTCAACAAACTTTTGAAGAGTTGCTCTTTTTAGTTCTGAGCCTGCTAGTGTGTGCTTTTTTTAAATCTTGTTCAACTGGAAAATGGTTTTGGGTTTCACTCATTCATATATCATTAAAATTTTTATCAATCTATTTAAATTGTGCATTGAATAGTTACAACAAAGGCTCCTTTGCTTTCCTTTGCTTCTTTCACTGTCTAGCTTTGATGAGAGCAAGATAAATAAATATTTTTTTAAATCATTTTCCTTCGCCAACTTATTGCATTTATTAAAAAGAAGTTTGGGTCTATACTGTTTGAAGCATGATTGACCAATAAGGCTTTATTCACATTTATTTTTTAAAGATTGTCATTGAAATCATAGACACTGAAAAGTAAGGCATTGAAAAAGGAGACCATTTCCACAGTATTTCCTTCAGTTAAAAAAAGCTATATTATTGCAGTGTGCAAGTGCCAATGAGCTAATCACATCTCATTTGAGAATTAACGATTTGCACGCAATTTATATGCATGCCACATAAGCAGTTACATCAGCTATCCAAGCTACTATAAACTGCTCAGTCATGGCCATGGAGCTAATAGCTTTATTTTAGAAAAAACAGCATTTAACGTTCCTATATTTGTGTACCACTAAGAAAGAGTTTCATTTAACCGTAACTGGGTTAGAATTTTGAGCTTAGTATCCAGTGAAAAGACATACAATCTCAATTAGAATTAAATTATACTCTTCTGAAACGATGCTCTCATTGGCCCAGCAGCCCCTTTCTATTTTCAGTCAGAGATATCATGTGCACAGACCCGTGCAACAAATGCCAGCATTGCTCGTAAAGCCAGCAGTGAAAGTCTGCAAGAAAAATGTGGACACGCTCCCCAGTCAGATGGTAATGTACCAATGCGCTGTACTCTTAGAGAGCCATATAGTAGCTTCTAGTCATTGTGATTCTTCTTGCTGGGTTTGCCAAAAAGGTAGTTTATTTGTTTACAGAACAATCTAAATTAAAAATAGTATTTTACTTTAAAAAAATCCTTTGTGAAGCTCAATATGTACCATGCACCATGCAATAAAGCAGTCATAAGAGGAAAAGATTCCATGGCACCATTTCACAAAAGAGCAGGGAGTTATTCCTGGTGCTTTGGCCAATACTTATCCCTCAATCAACATCACAAAACCTAGGTTATCTGGTCATTATTGCATTGCTGGTTATGGGAGCTTGCTAAGTGCAAAATGGCTGCCACTTTTCCTACATCAAAACAGTAAATACACTTCAAAAGTACTTAATTGGCTGTAAAGTGCTTTGAGATGCTTGCTGGTCAGTAAAGACATTATATAAATGCAAGTTTTTCTTTCTGTTTTTACTCCAAGCAACTACCAATGCTCATCTGTAAGAGCAACCAAGAAGAACATTTGAAAAACTTTAGAGGAATGTTGTCTATCATAACTAGTGGGTAGAAACAGAGAAGTGGAAATGTAAATGAATATTTAAAAGTTTCATTTGGTTACCTTCAGGGATCAGGGAATATTTTTGCATTCCTGAGGAGAACATAGGAACATAGGACTTAGTAGCAGGAATAAGCTAGTCAGCCTTTCGAGCCTGCTCCACCATTCGATAAGATCATGGCCGATCTGATTGTGGTCTCAACTCCACTTTCCTGTCGGCCCCCCGTAACCTTTGAGGCCCTTGTCTGGAGTGTGGGTAGAGCTCAAAACAGGGCTGTGATAGGAGTTCCATGTTGCACTGTTCTCCAGTTCCATGTTCTCCCTTGCAAAGTTTTACTGGGAGTAATACTTAGACAATAACAGGTGTCTGGAAACATATCACAAAGAGACAGCCTGAATATGTTTTTGGCATTTAAAAGAAATCTTTATATTAGCCTTTAACTATTTACGCGCAATGAATTTTCACCTTTGAGTACTTCTGTTGGATTTTGTTCAGGAAAACTTTGTTTTGCACCTAAACGTGGCAGGCACTGGGCATGGTTACTTATCTGGAGGAGTTGGTATCGGCTTCGTACAATTTTCATGGTGAGCCCTAATGCACAGTGAGCTGCAGTGTGAAATACCCTCGCAATAGGCTGCCTGCTGATTAGAAAAGCAAAAAATCTGGTGGGTTGGCTGCTCTTGCAGCAGGATGTTAAGGAGGTGGTACATTTTTCATGGGAGACAGAGACCAGCAAAATTGTGCAGCAAAAGGCAGCACAATTCTCAGTAAACTCCTGAGGTTCACTGATGCTGTGCTGGAAATGCTGATAGAACAAATGGCCATGGAGACCCTTTCCTAATGAATGGCTGATGGGTGCCAAGGCAAATATGTCAACAGCAATGCAGAGAGGTGGTAAGGCCAATGTCATTAGCATTGTCACCAGTTGTAGTCTAGAAAAAAAAAAATCTGCCCAGGACAGATTTATCATACCCTTTCAACAGTAATACTTTTGCTCCAGTAATTGTTCTTCTGAAGTCAGTGGGGAATATTTCACTTCCTGATTGCACTCACACTCAAATCTCCAAGTTTGCTCTCAGTCCCAACTTCAAATGCTGTCAGGAAGACTGGGAATATTCTATCCAACAGGAGGGAGGCAAGCCTTTTCACTATGGACAGCATATAATGATGACCAATCCTGTCCTCATCCTATATCTGCACACGCTCTTTTCAACACAGGCCACCAAATAGCAATCAGACAAGAACCTAGCTGATGTCTATTTTTAATAGTTTAATGGTTGTGAGGACAAATAATGTGCTCTAAAAAGATATCCTAACTAACTCAGCACAAACTAGGCATTGAATCGATTGTCACAGAAAACACCAAGTTGGGTATTTAACCATTGTTACTGGAGGTACTGGAAAAATATTTTTTTCTGACAAATAGTCCTAGGCATGCAAATTTAGATTTTATTTTGTAAGCACTCTGCTCATTTTTATCCTTAGAGGACCCAGGATTAACGCATTCACAAAACAAAAGACCTAATCCTTTCAGACAGTGCAAGATCTTCACAGATTACCAATGAACATTTGCGATTAAAATTATATTGGCCAGAATAAGGCGCAGTTGACATCAACACCACTGTAGTAGCTTACCCCACTACTAAAGCACAGCTTTTCCAGCCATCATTGCCACTTGTTTAAGTTTTAAATTTCGATTAGCTGCCATCCTCATCGTTGAATAATGTAATTTAATTGGGTTATACATACTCATATATGCTTTAGTTGTACCAACAGTAGAAAAAAACAATTTAACTCTATTCTACCCATGGACACTGCAAACTCTTGAACACATCAGACATGAATTTTGTTTTGAAGGGATGCTTTTAAGATGGCATATTCCCTTCAAGGACAATACATTTGTTGGGCATAAAACTTAAAGTGAGGTCTCTATTAATTCAGAAATGAACATCTTGCTTTTGAATGCCAGAAAACAATTGCTGTAAATGCTGCATGTTGATATTTGATAAATGCTTTCCAGCATGGAGAGGACTGAATATGTGTGAGAGAGAGAGAGCAAATATTTTTGCCAATTGAAGTTAAACCAGCTAAACACTGAAAGCATTTGTCAGAGAGCCTGTTAGTATTTCTCAGCTCACTTTTTGATGCTGGCCAAAGTTGAAATGTCTGTTGAGGTTTTGGCAACTGATTCTGCTGTACAGATGATATCCAGCACATTGTCGGGCTGTCTTTTTGCATGTTATTCTTGAAGTTAGAACCATTATAGATGCATTGCTTTACACTGTTATCAGTGAATGGGGAACAGGCTTGAGGGGTTAAATGGCATCTTTCTGCTCCACGTTCCTAATGGTTTCAGCCCCAACTTGCTATAGGTCTGATAAAACTGTGTAGTTCTCTCTTGGCTGCCATTCCCCTACTCAACAGCACCTTTTAGAAAAATATATAAAGGAAATGTGTATAATTTTTCTGTGTCACCATTAATCATCTCTTACCAAACCACATGATATTGGGCAGATTTTCTTCATTATGTTTCACCTGAGATTATTAAGGTTTGAAACCTCTGGAGAGAATTTTCACTGGCACCGCTGGGTAGAATAAAAAATGCTATAGTGCTCTAAAATGGTGGGGAAAAGCTTACCGCCCTTTTCCTGATTTAACTGATGCAACCTTCAGAAAGGCTACAGCTCAACAACTAGATTGCCCATCTGATTCAACAGCTTTTACTCTGCAAATCAGGGACCTTGATTACCATTTTGTGATAGAACTGGGCAGAGCATATGCTATGTACATTCAGCACTGTTTCACTTGGCAGTCCATATATATAAAAGTAATTATCTGCATATTAAAAAACCTCAGCATCATTTTTGTACTATGCTAACAGTTTACACAGAACTCCTCCGCATTTTCTTCATTTCCTACTTCTGAAGAGGAGCCAAAAAGGTAAGTTTTTAATTGTTCTTATGGTCAAGTGTTCCTTTAGGTGCCACAAAAATAATATAGGCTGCTGAGTTTATTAAAACCTTTAATTTGTCTTTCCTGCTGCTGAAGAATCAATGTCCCCTTTCAACTAGTTGCAACCTTTTGAAAGGCTGCCAGATAACATGTTAAAGCTCTCTCCCGCAATGGGACAAACCTGATGAGGAGGATTATTGACTCTCCTATCCTGATCTGTATTGAGAATGATGGCTCTAGCAGGAAAGTTTAAAGGGTTGATGGAGGGGTTATGTGGGCAGGCAAATGTTGAAAGTTTAAACGTTGAAACTTGGAGATTATTTTGTCCCTGCATGTGTGTAATCTTTAAACAGGCCTATGTTTGTTTTCCAATTTTTAAAAGCGTATCTCCAGACACAATTTTTCCCTTTGGGGAATAGTGGGTGGTGGTGAAATGATTCCTGGGCTGATTATCAGCCCATTGAACCATGTCATGTACACTCCTTCCATGGCCAATTAGTCTGGCATGGAGCTACTGGTCCAGAGGTATAGAGACACTACCATGCCCCACAAGACCTTCAATTGTTTTCCAATTAACTACTTTGAAGGAGTATTGTCTCATGACTAATTCATTTTATGGTGGTTTAATCTGAATAATCATCCTTTAATCTAACTGCAGCAATGTAAAATGACTTGTCACGTTATCGCACAGAATATCAATTCTGCACCCAGTGTAGCAAACACAATTAGAAGTAACCCAACTGAAAGAAGAACAGCAGGAGCAGTCAACACACATGGAAGTAATTGTTCTACTGCACATGACACTTTGGGCAGAATTTTTTGCTCGGCATGCGCCCAACCTGCTCAAGCGTGAATTAGAGCTTAATGACGTCGGGCAAGAGAATGATACTTCGGCCGGCGAGCACACGTGAGAGTCAGCACCATGCCCACTGACAGTAAAGAGGCCTAATAGGGCCATTAACGTTGTAATGGATGGAGATTTTTCATTGCCCATCCAATTGGAAGGCAGGTGAATCGGCCAGGCGGCCTTTGACTTTTTGAGGAAACCTCATCCAAGGGTGGGATGAGATTTCCGATATTAATTTTAAAAAATGAAAACGTTTGGACAGAATTTCATCATCCATATGTGCAGATGACCGATTCTGATGCTTGGATATCTTTTTCAGCTCTCTGCCTTCAGGGAACGTTCATTCCACACTCCCCTGCACCCATGCTGACTTCATCGCTCAGAATCACAGAATCTTAATGGCACAGCAGGAGGCCACACCGCTCATCCTGTTGTATCAGCTCTACAAATGAGCGTAATAACCTAGTGCCATTGCCCTGCCTTTTCCTCATACCTTTGCACATTATTTTTATTAAATAATCACCTAATGTCCTCTTGAATGCCTCGATTAAACCTGCCTCCACCATACTTCCAGGCAGTGCACTCCAGACCCAAACCACTCGTGTGAAAAAGTTTTTTCTCACGTCACACCTGCTTCTTTTGTAAGTCATTTTGATTCCGTGCCCTCTTGTTCTTCATTCTTTTACGAGTAGGAACAGCTTCTCCCTATCTACTCTGTCCAGCCTCCTCATGATTTTGAATATCTCTATCAAATCTCCTCTCAGCCTTCTTCCCTCCAAGGAGAATACTCCCAACCTCTCCAGTCTATCTTCATAGATAAACTTTCTCATCCCTGGAACTATTCTTGTAAACCACTTCTTCACTCCCTCCAATGTGTTCACATTCTTCATATAATATGGTGCCCAGAACTGTACACAATATGCCAGCTGAGGTCTAAGGAGTGTCTTATATAAATTCCGTATAACCTCCATGCTCTTGTACTCTATGCCCCTATTAATAAAACCAAGGATACTATATGCTTTATTAACTGCTCTCTCCACCTGTCCTGCCAACTTCAATGATCTATGCACATATACAACCAAGTCTTTCTGCTCCTGCACCATCTTCAAAATTTCACCCCTTATTTTATATTGTCTGTCCATGTTCTTCCTACCAAAATGCATCACCTCACACTTCTCGCATTGAACTTCATCTGCCACCTATCTGCCTATTCCACCAACTTGTCTATGCCATCTTGAAGTTCCAGTCCATCCTGCTCATAGTTCACAACACTCCCAAGCTTCATATCATCGGCAAACTTTGAAATTGTCCCCTGCACACCAAGATTTAGATCATTCATATATATCAGAAAAAGCAAGTGTTCCAATACTGACTCCTGGGGAGCGCCACTATAAACCTTCCTCTAGCCCGAAAAATATCCATTGGCCATTATTCTCTGCTTCCTATTTTACAGCCAATTTTGAATCCACTTCTCGTTGATTGGCCAGCCAGCGTGAAATCGTGGTCTGGGGCCGATTGCGGTCGGTGGCCTATTCCCCAGACGCTCCTGGACCCGCTGATCTTGGGCGCCTGCTGAACTAAAAGTCCTACCCTTTGCTACCACACATAGAACAGAAAAATAGTTGGAAACTGCAAGCACCTGACTGCGAGTGTCTTTAATGGTTATTGATCTAACTGCGAAAGGGCAAAATATGTAGCTACTGCCCTTCTGAAACCTAGCCTCGTGCCTAGCTGATTTATTTTGTGTGATACTTTGTTTGTTCTACTAGATTGTTGCAGCTGTGAGATTCCTCCAAGACAGCTGGAAAAATGGATCCTTGCATCAAGAAGGGGATTCAGACTTTAAGACAAATTTGACTAGTTGTGCCCATAAAGAACACACAAATTTCATAAGCCTTTAAAACGAGATAATTCCAAAGTATGAAGTTCATTTTCACTATTTCCAATTTATTTATTAAACTGGCCTATTTCTGTTTAGTTTAACTGTTTGGTAAGTGACTTGCCTTCAAGATTAAAGTCGATAAATGGAGATTATCTGGGAATTTATTTGCTCAGTGTGACAGGATAAGCAGAAGAAGACCAGCTCCTAGGCAATAGTTACATGCTTTAGGATTTGTTTAAATTCTCAAAGGTTGTCAGCTGTTGTTGAGACTGGGGACTGGGAGGAGGTGATGGGGGGGTCAAGATGTCAATCATATTTTATGACTCTGATTAAACCTGATTACAAGACTATATCCATATTCTGCTTTTCATTTTGATTTCAGTTTTGTGCCATATTATAGAAGAAATATACTAGAATGTTTACATATCTGTGGATCTCCTGTGGCATTATGCACTCTAAGGCTGATCACACCCTGGCTGCTAACAACATTTTAAAGAAGAAAGGCTCGTATCTATAAAGTGCTTGCACAACTTCAGGATGTCCCAAAGCACTATACAGCCAATTGAGTATTTTTTAAAAAAGTGTAGTCATCGTTGCAACGTAGGAAACGACAACAGCCAATCTACAAACAGCAATGTGATACTGCCCAATCTGTTTTTAGCGATGTTGGTTGAGGGATAAGTTTTGGCCAGTACATCAGGACTCCCCTTCTCCTCTTTGAAATAGTGCCATGGGATCTTTTATATAGGGCAGATAGAGATAAAATCAGAAAATGCTGGAAATACCCAGCAAGTCTGGCAGCATAAAAACAGAGGGCGGGATTTTCCAGCCCCGGCCCCTGTCGGGGATGCCTATTCCTGCCAAAAGTCACTTTTGGCTGGGCTGCCGAATCTCCCGCAGGAGGGTACCGCTACAAGGGGGCTGGAAAATCCCAGCCAGAGTTTCAGGGCCTGAATTTTTCCCTGCAACAGGTGGGCTCGGCGGGACTGGGCGGTCGTGGAGCTGACCACCGGCCACAATTGGCTCTGCGCCGTCATTTTACGCGTGCGGGCCAATTAAGGCCCGCCCAGCATAAGACGCAAGCCATAGCGCTATTTGTGTGGGTGGGGGGGAGGAGGGAGAATTGGGGGGCAGCGCTGTTTCACGCGTGCGTGCGAAAGGGCGCTTCAATCTCCCTGAGGCACGGAGCTGCCTCAGGGAGATTGAAGCGGTTTGTAAACACATTTTTACAGAAATTAAAAATTTAATGAGACATGTCTCCTCATGTGACTGTATCACATGAGATGGGACATGTTTTTATTTTTCATATAAAATTTCTATTTCAATCATAAAAGCTTCAGGAAACTTCATCCCGCTCGTGGATGAGGTTTTGTAAAAAATGTGAAGGCGGCTTGGCCTTTTCGCCTGCCGCCAATCTTAAGGTTGGACGGGCAGCGTAAACAGTGACATTGATTAATTCGTTAATGGCCTTAAAAGGCCTATCAGTTATCGGCGGGCACGCAGCCGACTCCGGCATGCCATTCGAAACATCGCGAGACAGCACGATGACATCGGACGCACGACCGACATCATCGTGCATCATTTTACGTGCCGGCATGTCAGGCCCGCCCCCGCAAGTTGACTGAAAAATCGTGGCCCAGGTCAATGACCTTTCATCAACATTTATTTCAGATTTTCAGCATGTGCAGTATTTTGCTTTTGTATTAGGGAAGATGGAGAGTCAGACTTAAGACCTCATCTGAAAGAGCATGTATTATGTGATGTGCTCGCTATACTGTTGCTGCAGTGCAGCTATATGTATTGTCTGTCCATTTAGACTCAAAAGGCTGGATTTTACAGACCCATGCCAGGCATATTTTCAGCAGGTAGCACGTAAATTATAATGGGTGCCTAGCCCACCACTTTCCTGCCCACCGATTTCAATGCCCACCTGTCATTTTTGAATAAATAATTAACAGGAAATTGAGCTTGTTAACAAGCCAGTTGACATGAATATTAGGTTGCCCACAACATAATACAGTTGGCATGTGTGGGCGGGTGGGATTGAGAAGACTTTTTTTTTAAACTTTATGGGAAAAGGTGGGAGGAAGGGGTGCACTTCATTTAGGACGTTCCCTGTGCATATCAGGGGCACCTCCAAGATGTTACCCCACTTTGTTCCTCCCCACATTTCCTCCAAAACCTGTCCCCAACCCCCTCGGCCCCAATCTCTAGGCTCCCCAATCCCTCCACATTCATAACCCCAGAGTTACCTGGGCTCAAACGCCATGGCTGACTACATCCTCGGGCCTGCCCGCAGTCCCAGCAGTGCCCACCACTCAGTTCTGGTACTGCTGGGCAATCAGATTGGCTGGCAGCTCTTGAGGGTGGGACTTCCACTGAGGGGCAGAAGTCCCACTCTGCTCATTTTGCCTGACCACCCCCCCCCCCCCCACCCCCAAAACAACAAACACCCCCCCCACCCCCCCCCCCAATGTTATCGCTGTGGGGCGAGCTTTGGTAGGTCAGTCACCTGGCACCTGACTTTTGTAATGGGGTAGCAAGCAATATCCCCCCCTCAGTCCAAAGTCCAACTGCTATGAATGGATGCATTGAGAGGACACGTGCCACTGGTGAGTGAAGTTCGCAGACTGGTGTGTGTTTGCAAGTTTCCAGCTATAAGACTGACAAAAAAAACATGAAATTTAAGGTCAGCTGTGGTTCAGTTGGTAACACTCTTGCCTCTCAGTCACAAGTCTGGGTTGAAGTTCCACTGCAGGGTTTGAGTAGAAAAATCAAAAGCTGACACTCCAGTGCAATACTGAGGGAGTACTACACTATTAGAGATACAGCTCTTCAGAGGTGGCATTAAACTGAGGCTTCATATACCTGTTGAGTGCTTGTAAAAGATCCCATGTCACTATTTTGAAAATGAGGAGGGGCATTATCCCTGGTGTCTTGGTCAATATTTATCCCTCAGTCAACATCACAAAAACAGATTATCTGGTCCTTATATTTGTTCTTTGTTGGAGTTTGCTGCGTGCACATTGTTGAAATGTTGGAAACGTAGCAGGCAATTACAACACTTCAAAAAGTGCTTCAAAAGTTTCTGGTTCTGATGAAGGGTCATCACGACTTGAAACATTGGCAGAATCATTCCAGGTTTGTAGTAGCTGGCGGGAAAAAAGTCATTTTACCCACTGGCCACAATGGCAGGTTTTTGCGCCGTATCATCCCAATCCTGACAGGTCCCGCCTCATTAATAATGGATTCCCAGGATGTACACCGGATCGCTGGTAGGGCGGCCTCTGATTCACCTGCTCTGCCGTCATTTCAGGCTGTCAGTAATCAGCGTGCCATATTTAAAGGGTGCCCCTGCACAGAGCGAGCACTCTCTAAAGGATCAGAAGCTGCTGGAAAGTCATGGCTGCCAAAAGGAGAAAACATGCTGCCCCCAAATTTAATGACATCTCCCTCAGATGCCTACTGGACACTGTGGAGGCTCGCCACGATGTCCTCTACTCCATCTCTGGGTGAAGACCAGCAAGCAAGGTCACCAATACAGCATAGGAAGCAGTAGCAGTGGTGGTCAGTGCCAACGTCCTGCAAAAGAGGACAGCTACCCAGTGCAAGAGGATGAATGATCTCCTCCGTTCTTCCAGGGTAAGTCATTCTTCTCAACACTCTCAACTTACACACTCATCACACATCCACAGGGATCTCAGTCACTGCCAGTTCAAGGGACATCACCATTCACTCTCTCAAATACATCTTCCTCTACATCTGCAGATCTTATCCTCATCCCATCCATCACAACACTCACCACCCACTCAAGCCAGGCATCCTTCTCATCTGGCCTGGCAGGTGTCCTTCTTACACTCTGTCCACCTGTATTCATGCAGGGCAAGTTGGCACACAACAAAAGGGAGAGGTCGCAGACTGAGGAGGAATGCCTGACATCAAGGATCTCACAGACTTCGAGAATAGAGTCATCCAGCTGGCCAGCGATGACCTGAACCGTTCCTGTGCTGACCGTGAGGTCGGTGTTGCTCAACCAAGTGAGAATCCAGCAGTGCAACATCCATCAGACAACCATGCTGTGAGTGAGTTCCCCTGTTCTGCAGTCCCCTGCCATGCACTAATTATCCCTCCTTACTTTCACAGGCACATCCGGGAAGCAGCCAAGGGGATCCACAGCCCTTGTCCTCGGCTCAAGTCCCGAAGACACCTCGGAAGATGAATCTGATGACACTCTCATTGAAGTACCATCACAGTGCTCACCCACAGCCTCCACCAGCGCAGAGAGACACACCTCGGTGGGACCTAGTTCTAGAGTAGCCTCAGGGTCACAATCTGGTAAACACATCACACTGTCGGATCCACAGCAGGTGAGGCAGGGGCTTCCCAGAATTTCAGCACTCGGAGGACTACTGGAGGCCCAAAATCTGCTGAGTCCAAGTCAAATGAGGAGGTTCTGGACTCAGTCATACCTCAGTTGCTGAAGCTGCAAAGACAAGCTAAGGAACATCAGGCAGGGATGTCTGCTGCACTCCTCAGATTGCAAGGCACGATGGAGAGTCCGTCCACCTCCAGCCTGAGGTGATAGTGCATGCATGCCAATGCACTGAGGTCAACACTAGTAGGATGGCAGTCGCCATGGAGACCTTGCTCGAAGACATCAGTCCTGCACTGCTGCACAGGCTGAATTCCATTGCTGACACCATAGTTGACCTCCAGCAGTGTCAAAGCAAGAGGGGTGCAGGACAGCCCGATCTCACTCTAGCTTCCCCTTCTGCTCAAGAAGTCTGCCAGCGGCCCCTCAGACACCCATAGGGAGGAGGACCAGCAGTGCACACTCGGGGCCATCCACTCACGTGACTCCGGGAGTGTCCAGCCCATCTGAGTCCCCTCTTCCTGTGAGCATGGGCCGAGGGGGGTGCCACTGCCACATAGCAGGACCCCAAAAGCAGGTCTTGGCCCCTAGGTCTCAGCCCTCCAGAGGACAACCATTTAGGTCATCATAGATAGGCCGTAGCAGTCAGCAGGCTGACTACAACTCTGCTGTGGATGTCAGAGGAGCACCAAGATATAGCAGCAGGATGAGGAAGGTTAAGAAGGTGTAATTGCACAGCCTGGGCATAGATGTTAATCACTTGTACATAATGCTCACTACTGTAAATAAACTCCCAAGAATGTCTCCTTGCCTATGGCTCCTTGTTATGATGAACAGTGTTCATGTCACTCAGATGTGAAACCTTGGTTCCTGCACAAAATAAAGACAGGTGTCTCAGCCCAGGGCCTCTCCCTGTGCAGTGTGTAACCTTCAGAGCAAAGTAATGGTCCAGCTTCACACTCACTGGACGCATTAGTGATTCCTATGAGAGGGAGAAGAGTGATGTGTGGGGATTGTGCACTCCACCATATCCTTCAGAATACAGTCACTCTGGAGCTTCATTTGACCACTGGGGGACAAATGAGCACTATACTTCGTGCTCGCCAGAGCCCAGAGCACTCACTCTTGGAGTTCCACTCCTGTCTCACCATGAGCTACAGACCAGTCCTCCACCAAACTCGTGTCCCTTCCTCCATCGACGTCAGGATAACAAAGTAAGGGACACCACTCCCTATCTTGCCTTTCTCTCTTGCTTTGTGTATTCCCTTCTCCAGCAAGCATGTAAATATCCATTGTTAGTTGTCTGACAAGAACATGCAGAAAACCTATGCTAGTGGTAACCTTACTATCCATCATGGCTCTACAGGGATGCCTCCTGCATATGACCATTTGGTAGCAACAGTGCAGGAGTCAACTCTGACTGACTGGGGTGCTCCACTGTGCGGTTGACATGCCTGACAGCCAATGGTGCTGCCTGGGCATTGCCAATGGCTTGGTGTGGGTGGGGAGGGGGGTGGGGGGTGGGAGGGGGGGAGGGGGTCCCCTTTCTACCAATTTCACATTCAGCCTTCTGTCATATTTAAGACTTTAAGGTTAACATTGTGTGCTGCACTCAACTTACAGGACCATATGAGGTCATTGACCTCCTTACGGCACCAGTGACGCTGTGGCTGCTGATCTGCTCTGAGATCTCTATCCAGTCTTACCATGCCAGTGTCCTTCCCCCATCCTGCGATAACAGGTCCTCCCTCCTTATCGGAGCAACCTGGAGCTGCACCTATGGGAAGGCATCAGTAAACTGTGGGGCCACCCTGGTCACTCTGCCGACATCTCTGTACATTCTTCAGTTTTCAGGGCTCCTCTGCTTTCTCCGGCACTGCTGCCATTTAGTTACCACTGGCTGCCCTTTAAATATGGCGCCACACTGCTGGCTTCACACGAGCTATGCTGCCTCAGTCGACGCCTTCTCCCACCTTCCGGCAGTTAACTGGCCAGTTGAGACAGAATACAAAACTTTAGCCTGCTTCCCCACTGCCTCTCCCACTCCCATGCAGTGACAGCACCCGCTTCCCACCTCAACATCAGGACCCTGGGCCTTCCGCCAAATACTCAGCCAATATTTCTGCTAGTGCAATAAAAGACTTCTATCCAGAATTCAAACTCAATTACTGGAGCTAAGTTATCTAATGTACACGTGATTTTTTAGCTTAGGAAAAGTTTTATGGGAGCTTGCGTAACAATTTGCAATTACAAAGTGTATTTTTAGCCATACAGATCTTTGACTGATGGCCAAGGATATGATTGAAAGACAGTTCCAAAAAAGATCAACTGCTTGAACAAGATGGTAGTGATAGGCTTCCAATCATACAAGTGTGTATTTTACAAATTTGAATTGTCTAGCACTGAACTTCCCCCACCAGGAGCATGCATCAGGAATTCAGAGATGAAAATCATCAGGCCCTTCAGGACCTCCCACTCATTTATGTAAAAGACATTATTCAGGCTCCACCAGAACAGCACGCCCTCTGATTTCTTGCCCAAGCTGTGGCCTGTGGCTTCTCTTCATCAGAATCCAGCCTGGACGTATGGAGTAGCTAACAAGTAGGTTTTAACAACACAGAGATAAAAGCATTCCACTTCTCATACACCAAGATGGCTGTCCGCTTCCAACTCCTTACAATTTGGAGGACGCAGCTCTTCTACTCTCTCTAACCTCTGAGCTAACACGATAACATGTACTCAGCATAGCCAGAAACTGCTCATGTATTAGCTTAGGCACTTGAGTGTCACAGCTGCTTTGGATCATTCCCTACTCGATATCCTCACGCATATACATTTTGGCAGGATTACTGGACAGTGTTCAAGGCTGGGAAGCTGAGCTAAGTTTTCCCTGCCCTATTCCAAGACACAATCTGGCTAACTTAATTCAGAATTTATAACCAAGGAAAAGAAAATAAAGAATGCATTATACTATAAATCTATTGATATTCTTTTGACTTGAGAGAGTGGGGTAGAATTTGGTATGCAATGCATCAGATTCTTCAATGTAAATGAATCCAAAGCATACCAATGTGGAAGTGGTGGAGACTGCGCCCAATCTGTTTGGGCACTGGGCCCAATGCCAATCCATTGTTTTAAACCACCTGGGTAGAAGCACAACATGCTCATTAAGAATGTGAATATGTTAATGAGGGGTCTAACACCTTCTGTAAGATTTCTTTAGAAACTTAGTGATTGATGAGCCAAGGAGTCATTGGGCTTGTTCTGCTCAAGTCTCAACAGATGCTCCTCAGGAAAGTTTCAAAGTAACTTTTTTTAAAACCCGTCAAGTGGTGCCAGGAGGCATAAAAGTGACTTCCTGAACCCACAGTTGGTATGATTGTCCCCTCTTCCGAGCCAACCCCTGCCCCCCAAGTGCCTGCTCCAAACCCCATTCCTGGGACTTAACTGAGGGCTACAGCTGGCGAGGCATTTGGTCCAAAATTGTCATTGACCATAAGGCGCAGGAGCAGAAGTAGGCCGTTCAGCCCATCGAGTCTGCTCTGCCATTCAATGAAATCATGGCTGATCTAATAATCCTCAATTCCACTTTCCTGCCTTTTCCCCACACCCCTTGATTCCCTTACTAATTAAAAATCTGTCTACCTCAGCCTTGAATATACTTAATGACCCAGCCTTGACAGTCCTCTGCGGTAAAGAATTCCACAGATTGACTGTCCTCTGAGAGAAGAAATTCCTCCTCATCTGTTTTAAATGGGTGCCCCAAACTGAAGCCCCATGGTGAATGGTCTAACTAATTGAACAGTTAATCACATCTGCCTATAACAAGTGGCTAAATTGGTGATTTTAATAGAAGAATGGGCAAGAATTTTTCAGTCAAGGTTCAGACCTGTATAACAAGCTCAGAAGGCAGAACTGTAATTCCTGTTTTGTCCACTTTTGTCGGGTAATTTGTAGACACCAAATAGTAATAAATCTTGCAATATACACAAAAACATAACCATAGCTTTTCACATCTCTCTTGTGCAATGGTTTAAAGTTTTTACTATGCACAAGCTCTATGTTAGCCCCACTAATAGTTAAAGGGTTAAGTATTGCAAATGTTGACTGGCATTGGGTGGTGACACATGGAGCTCTGCCCTGGTCTGTGCATTGCCAAAAGAACACAATGTTAAATGACATACAGGTCCAAAAATGCTCTGGAATTTAATCAGCTGGAAGCAGTCTCACGTATGGAGGTTAAAAGGGTGGAGGGCTCTATGTTTACATATAATAGTAGCTGTTACAGTCTGGTTCTATTCAGTAGTAGTTTTGAGTTATTACTCAGAGCTGGAAACTCAGTACTGCAGTGTGACTGCTGTGCCAGCATACTTGTAGTTCCCGATGGAATCAAAAAGCAAAGTAGGGAATCTGGATGATGTAGTTACAAGTAGACAACAAAAACTGAAACAAAGAAGCTGTTATTATTGGCAACTATGGCTGGTTAAATCAATTGCATTCCCTTCAACTAACTTCACATACTTCTCTAATCTCTTCCAATTTACCCCAATTTTTGTATAATGGGAAGGGGAAAATTTCATCTAAATGAATAGAACTTATTTAAGGCTGGAATTTTACCTTTGGCGTGCGGGCAAACGCCCGACACGCCGGAACATAAAATGATGCGCGATGATGTCGGGCGTGTGTCCCGACGTCATTGTGCACCGTCACGATATTTTGTTCAGCGGGCGGACGCCGGAGTCGACTGCGCATCTGCCGATAATTGAAAGGTCTATTAAGGCCTTAAGAAGGTAATTAAGTTGAAGTTTATGCTGCCATCCAACCTAACGGTTGGCGGGCAGGCAAAAAGGCCAGGTGAGGAAACCTTATCCACGAACAGGATGAGGTTTCCTAAAGCTATTACAAAATTAAATAAAAACTTTCTTTTGAAATTAAAAACATGTCCCATCTCATGTGACACAGTCACATGAGGGGACGTGTCTCATTGAATTATTATTGCATTTATTAATTTTTTGAAAAAGCGCTTCAATCTCCCTGAAGCAGCCCCGTGCCTCACGGAGATTGAAGCTCTTTTTCGCACACATCCATGAACTGCGCACCAGGCCCGCTCTCCCTCATCCCCCCCACCCGCACAGGCTACCGCTTGCGATCCACGCAGGGTGCGTCTTAATTGGCCCGCCCATGTGAAATCGCGGTGCAGAGCCGATCACGGGCGGCAGTCAGCTTCCCGACTGCTCCCGCCGAGCCCGCCTGACGCAGGAAAAATTCGGGCCTAAAACTTTGACTTTATGCAGGATTTCATCTGCTAGAATTTAGCTTTAGCATGAAATTTTGGAATATAATTTCCACAGGGTCTCTTGCCCGCTGCAATTGTGGAGAAAGTTCCGCTGGAATATCAGAGAAAAGCTTTAAACAGGATTTACACCCGCTTCTGCAAGGATCCTCTGTCAAAGTTACAGCAGGCGACAGAAGGAATGCCCACATGGGATTGATCATTTACTGAATGGAAAAAATCTTGTCCATGTACTTAAAAGAATCTCAAGTGAGATTTGATCTTGTTACAGTTGATCTCTAGTGTTCCGTATTATATTTAATAAAGGATATTTTAAGACCAGAAATTAATATCACTGCGCTAATGATCACAGATTTACATGGAGATTGACATGCAAACCTAGCAACTAGTGTATGGAAAGATTGTCACTTTGCTAAGTAAGACTCTTCTAGGAAGAAAACTGGTGAACTTAAATTCCACGTAAAAATCTACACCCTTCTATTTGAATATTGAAATGACATTAGTATTATAGTCATTAATTGTTTATTTAGGAAGCCAATTTGCTTGAAGCTGGACATAAACTTTATCAAGGTGGTGAAGCTGGAAGATTTTGTGGGGCATCTTTTATAGAATCATAGAATGCTAAAACATAGAAAGAGGCCATTTGGCTCATCATATCTGTGTAGCTCTTTGGTAGCGCTATCCAATTAGTCTCAATCTGCTACTCTTTACCATAATCCTGCAAATGTTTTCCCTTCAATTATTTCTGCAAATCCCTTTTGAAAGTGGCTATTGATTCTGCTTCTACCACCCTTTCTGATGGTGCTTTCCAGATCATAACAACTCACTGCATAACATTAGTTTTCTTTAGGTCATGTCTGGTTCTTTTGCCAATCACCTTAATTCTGCGTGCTCTGGTTACAGACCCTTCTGTCACTGGAAACAGGTTCTTGTACTTACTCTATTAAAAACCTTCATGATTTTGAAAATCACTATCAAATCTTCCCTTAAACATCCTTACTCTAATGAGAACAACCCCAGTTACTCAAGCCTCTCCATGGAACTGAAGTTTTTTTTTTAAATTTCTGCTACCTGTGTATATTCACCAGTTCATTGTATATTTTACATATCTCAGAGCAATGTAGAGATAACACCAGTTTTAAGTGTGCAACAGGTGTAAAAAGCTTTAAAATATCTCTGCAATCACAAAATGTCTGCACTCATGCTTACAGCCCTAGTAGCTTATGTGGTGTCTGTTTACTTTGCTCTGAGGCCACATCCAGGCTAAACCAATCAGGCACCGTGAGCATTGATCAATTACCAGACTCACGTAAGCAAACACAGAACAATTGAACATTACAGTACCAATCTAGTCAGTTTCTTCTGCACTTTCTGCAAGGCCTTGATATCCTCCTTGAAGTTAGTTTTATTCCCCTGGAAGAGTGTCAGCCTTAGTAAGGTTGATACGTTATGAATCTCTGTTTTCAGTATTTCTTGCCTCAGTGACAATGTCTACAACATCTGCATCACTAGAGCGTCATAGACTAGAAATTCCACAGGGTCAGTTATGCCAGAGATGCACCCTGAACCAACAGTTTTGCGCAGTGATCTTTTGTAGTACTGACCCACTACAAACTGCAGGGCCAGGCTCAAATATCCATTTCTCTATTTCTGCTGGACTGTGGATTGGAATTACAATGGCTGCAGTTTGAGGGACACATCTGCTAAAACAGGATGAGAGATATATAATCTTGCAGTCCTGGAACAGCCATGAAAGACAGGATGGTGCCGGAAAGGAGTCCTAGACGAAGGGAGCTGCCTGACAACAGCATCTTAATTGGCTCCTGACCAGGTACCCAGGTTTTGTGTGAGGGCAGTGCAGCTGAATAGCTCCTAACCTGAAAGGAACAAGGTCTAAAAACTTTTTCTCCTATGTGTGGAAGATTCCAGTAATTCCACAATAATAGCTAGCTGGCTTTTCTTTTCATATCTCTATAACCTCTTTCTCTGAAAACCTCTGTAAAAAGGAAAAGGGGAAAACCACTGTTAGAGATATTAAAAGGCAAGTTCTCATCCAGTGGACTAGATACTGAAAGTGCTGAAAGAGCACCTCATGTCATTAGCAAGAACTGAAAGGAACTTGGAAGACATCAATCAAAATAAACCCATTGACTCCAGCACTCCGGATTGGTGCTGCTGAATTGTTTCAAATCCATGTTTTGTGTGCCTTATGTGTCTTGTATGGGATTTAAGAAGGGGTAGAGTTTAAGTTAGTGTTAGAAGTTAGCAGTTCATATTTCTTTCTTTTGCCACTGGTTAACAACAGTTTGTTCAATAAACAGTTATTTACTTATTAAGTTTACAAACCTGGTGCTTGTATTCTGTTAACCCAAGTTAAACAGTTAGGCAGAATTGGGGCAATCTGGTGGTTTGGTCAAACTTTTCACATTTGTCGCGGCTCGGGGAACAGTACGGTTTGACGTTACAGCGCACTATCCCCAGTGAGTCAGTAGTGCAAATTGTATGTAATACAGGAGTTACTGAAGATGCTTTGGCAATTCCAATTTAACAGCCAAAAACTAGCTGAAAATTGCAGCAATAGTTTAGGGGAACAGTGCGTAAGGATGAAAATATCATGCTTGTTGAATTGGCTGTCAGATAGTTGTATTAGAGGCGGTTCTCCCAGTTGTCCATCCTAATCACAGTAGTAGAGCCACTAAAACTCCGGAGAAACTATTCTGCTGAAATGGAGTGGGAGAACCCCTGAGGAAATCTTCCAACTTGTCCTTAAGCACTTTGGGCAAGGGTGCAATTTGCCTTTACAGGGAGACAGTGTGCATTCCAAATCAGGCAAGACTTGTTTAGGGCTCCCTTAGCCTGCTGAGTTAATTGAGGCTTCATGGAAAGAAAGGATGCCCATGAATGGGCCCACTCTCAAAAAGAAGGGAACCGATGGGTCTGTCACCCCTCCTCCTGGGAGTAGTATGATCAATGTTGGAAGGCAGGAAATTGAGGTAGCTTATTAGGCCTCTCACCAACATTCATAGCCAGTGGATGAGAAAGAGGCAGCTGACAGCCTTGCTGGCAGGGATGGGCTGAAGGAAAATTGAGGGTTTACTGCGAATAAGACAGCAGGCTTTGACTGATGTGTCTTTTTCACCATCGTCCCACCTGATTTGGGACAGGAGAGCAAAAGAAAATTTGGGGAAAATTCCACGAGGAAGATCAGACTAATCTACAGGTTTGAGAATGGATATTGTAATGAACATGTAGCCTACTGATTCACATCTGGGACTGGGATTTAAATTGAGGCCAGACTGACAGGAAATTAGTCTCCTCTGACAATGTTGGAGCAATCCAAGTTCTATTAAACATGGACCCAAAATATAAAACTGTCCCTAACTTATCCAGTTGACAGCTTTCATTGGAGAAATGTTTATTTGGTGGTTATATATAATGAAATTGTAAACCTGCTTTTGTCTTATAGAGTAAGAAAGAGAAACACTTTTATTTATACAGCACATTTTACCATCTCAGTCTCAACACCATCCAGGTCAAAACAGCCCAATTGTTCAGCACGCCACCCACCATCTTAAATGTTCACCTATTTCACCACTGGCACACCATGGCTGCAGAGTATACCATCTACACGGTGCACTGCAGCAACTTATTTCTTCAACAACATCTTCCAAACTTCTCAACCTCCAACACCTAGAAGAGACAGGCAGCAGGCGCATGGGAACACCACCACTTTCAAGTTTCCCTCCAAGTTACACACCAACCTAACATGGAACAATATCGCCTTTCCTTCATCTTTGCTAGGTCAAAATCCTGGAATGCCTTACCAAATAGCACGTTAGGGGAACAGTGCGTAAGGGCCACACAGACAGCAGTGGTTCAAGAAATTGGCTCACCACAGCCTTCTCAAGGACAATTAAGAATGACTTAGAAAAGGGAATTTCCCAAGCGCTTTACAACCAATTTAGTACTTTTTGAAATTTTGTAATGTAGGAAAGGTAAAAAGATAAAAAGAATAGTATAAAGGGAATTTTCCTCCTTGGAGAACCTCCAAAGATGGCTGGTGCATTCAATAAGACTTCAAAACAAACATCAAAAGAGATGTAAGATAGGGTCCCAAATCACTAGCACCTATTTTACACTATTGCATTAAGCCAAAATTAACCCCATTTGTTAATCCCCAAAATTAACAAAAACAAGGTTTTTAAATACCTCTACATTCTTCACTCTTACTTCTCAACACATATCAGTCTAGCTCCTTTCTACAGATACCAGTTGATGCTGGGTCAGCTACCTTCTGAGGGAGTTTTTCCACAATAACTTTGTCCCAAATTTCTTACTAAAAGCTTCAGGAAAATTAAAAGCTATAGGCAAAATCAGTTTTTGAGGATAAAGCCTTACCACTTTCCACATATTTTAATCAAGACAGAAAAAAATTAGCGCTGAAGAAGTCATACGGACTCAAAACATTAACTCTGTTCCTCTCCCCACAGAAGCTGCCAGACCTCCTGAGTATCCCTGGAATTTTCTGTTTTTATTTCAGAAAAAAACTAGTTTGGCCCTGTGTAAGATTATTATGGAATTAATCCTTTGGGGGGCAACTAACCGAAGTTGTGTGCATAATCATTATTGGAAAGTGAACAATTTGAGCTCTGATTGTATTCTTACTGTCAGCAAGTTTTTAGGTTGCCACCAGACAGTTCATGCACAGTTTAGGACTTTTCTGCTGATTGAACACTTTAGCAGATATCAAACATCAGTGTTAACTACATAGCATTTGAACGCCATTTTGCATCTCATTGTATCAGACAATTATATAAATACTCTATAAAAATCCTCTCAGCAAATTGTTTCCTCCAGAGGAGTTAAAACATGACCTGGGTTAAGAATTCTCACCATGTCTGCTTACAAGGAGGAACTGTTCATTAACAAAGTATTGGAGCCAAGTGTGGATTCTTAAAAGGCTGGGCAGGGCTGATATTATATAAAGCAATGCAGACCAATGACAGATGGTAATTTCATATCGGTTCTAAAAAAAAAGTTGAACAAAATGTTCCCTATGAAGCTCCTTCAGGGACAGTGTAAATATTTAAGGAACAAGTGAGTGCCTATTTGCTACAAACTAATATTGGGTGAACATCACATGGGCCCTGGGGTACTATCAAATTGATGAATGACCTGATTACATAATACACAAGTGACAAAGTTGTCAATGCATTATGACAGGTTGGATCCAAAAGCTTGTTAGGTGTGGTCAGACAAGGAGACACCCACCCTCCACCTCCCCACCCCACTCCCACTCCCCCCGCCCCCCCGAGTTTTCCTGTTTATACCCGGACTAAATAAACTTAAGGAAAGGGAGCATCTACCTTATATCAATGTGCACCATTGAAGTCTGGTGTAGTGACTCATACATTGCAATGTGGTGAAAGACAATGGCCTAAAGACTAAGGCTTACCTTCGAAGTGGTAGTTTTTGGACGACCTACTTCCAATTCAGAGCCTCTCTAACCAGTACAAGTCAGAGATAAGGCTAGCATATGACTAATTCTATGACCCTGGATTTGCATTAGTGGAACCTTTAATATCCTTTAATTGTCTCCATACATATGAAAGCTTATTTCATTATTTTAGAGTTGGTGTTTTAGGATTTTGTTCTGGTTGCTTTTATTGGAGAACTTGAACAGGAGGGGATAGTGGCAAATCTAATCATATCGTAACTTGACAAATAAAAATTAGTTCTCCAATAAAATTACATTCATACTATAGCATTACCACCCATTGTATAAAAATAAACTACACTGATTTTTCCAATTTTTCCTTTTAAATTTAAATCAGAAAATTATATTAAATCATAATCGATGGTAAAATGAAAGGTATTTTAGTATTCTAATCACCAATTTTATTCTGATGACCAATTATAACCTCAAAAAGATTGAAACTTATGAAATAGTATTTAACTTTATCTAATTAGCAAATAAGTTTATTATGAATGCATGCTTAAAATAAAACATTGGCCAGGATTTTATGGCCCCTCCAATCTGGCAGGGTATTACAGTCCTGCCGAGCTGAATGGAGATTTAAATGGCTCGCCGTAACCACCAGGAAGAGACACGCCACTGCGGAGCCATAAAATCCTGGCCATTGTTTTGGACGTGAGCAACAAATCATAAGCAACACTGAATCATAATTCTGAACTGATTAAAATTAGGTCAAAATGTAGTTACCTGTAAAATTAAATGTTTCGATTTAATTTGTGCAATTCCTGATGATTCAACAACCTTGCCCACCCACAGTGACAATGAATCCTTCATCCACCCTCTCTGATCAAACTGTCCCTTTGCCAAGGAGAAACCCAGGCCCTGTAAACCATCAGTACTTAATGTGAGCAAAAGGTGGAAAACTGCCTAAAATAGCCTATGATGTGTATTTAGAAGTACAATGTAGTGTAATGTTCAGTGTGCCATAAGCTAAGGATGAATGCCAATTTTACAAAATCAATATTTTCAAGAAAGCACTAAATGGGGCAGTGTCACATTTGTCCACTGTTATTCCAAGCATAGTAGAACAAATTCAAAGTAACTGCAGAGAAGATTTTTTTTTTGGTAAAATATGGGCCTTTATTTTAAAACCTAAGTTTTTTTTTCTGTTCTATTAATGATATGCTCTCTGTGGCAGCATAGTCTCAAGTTCTCTGATGGTCTGGAGAATTCCAGTGTTTAAATCTACTGGCATCTCAGTGATGGTAATGGAGAAGGTTAATTGAGTGATGGTTCTCCAAGAAAGAATTTGACAGCTTGCGTGTGAAAGGAGCTGAAAGCTAGTTCATTGCTACCTGCCAGTTTGCTGAGGGGAAGGGTAAAATATTCTGTTTGTAGTAGCTGCATTTTTTCACCTACTTTTACGTGATTTTTACTTACAATTATATTGATGAAGTAATGGATTGTCACAATGTTTGTATCTGTCATTTAGTCTGTTGACTGTGAAGTCGTTAAGCCAGACAGCTACTGATTTAAAATTATGTGGCACAGATAAATAATACAGGAAGGAGCCTGTGAGGTGAAGTCTTAATGCTGAGAGAGCACATCCCTAGTGTCAAACGTGCATGCACGACATGAACTCATGATGTAGTCTGGCAAGGGAATCCAATTAATTCTCTGGCTGCATAGTTTTGGTTGCCTTTCAGTCTGCATGTCCTATTTCCTGACAGCCTAAGGGAGTACTTCCCTGACAGCTCTCTCCAGATAGTCTTCTATGTCACTACACACACCTAGGCAGGAGTGAAGTGAATCACCATTTCCTCCATGATTGCCACCAGCGCAGAAGCATTGAACAAGATATAGGAATATTATTGCATATCAGAGGACCACAGAGATGAGCAATAATGATAATTCCAGACATTTTGAATTTAAGGTACATAGGAAAAGGTTCAGAAAATTATACTTGTTTTCCCTGATGAAACAGTGACCTCACTGAAGTTTTGAAGTTTATGAAAACTATTATAAAAACTGTTCCAGCAAATTATACACCATTGTGACGACTTGGAATACAAACAGACGCATTAAAAATTGATAAAGAAGGGAAGTCAGGCAAAGCTTTATCATGCCATTCTATACACTGCACTTTTGTCAGCAACATTCTGGGAAAGTCTGATGCAGCACCAGTGCCAAAGTTGCAGTATAAGGACAGTTTATCCTGTTTAGGAGCAGTCCACCTTGACAACTATTGTAATTTGATCATGAAACTCAGGGTTAAGTCATTAATTATCATACGTTGAACAGATTTTACAGATTTACTGCCAAATACTTTCACCCTCAAAGACTTGTTTCGACATAATTTAAAACTCACTATAGCTAAGAATACTTGGAATTGATGTTTTAATTTTTCATCTCATTTGCACTTGGCCTGGGTTAAAAAACATTTTCATACAGTCAGCTTAAGACAAGTAGAAGCTGTTCAAATTATGCATGCATTAATCTATTCTTGATGTAATCAAATATTTATTCTAGTAAATTCAAGTGATTTTAGAAGGAAAGAGTTTGAAGAAGAGAAAGAGAAAAAGAGAGCTCAGAACAGTGAGAATATAATGAAATAATTAAGAATGAAAAGCAGATAAAAGATCTAAGCATAACATTTTAACTACTTAACAAAAAACCTGTCTTGATTAAAATTTTTATTAATATAAATTATAAATTCATAAATTATGAAATTATAAATATTAATCTGTTAACTTTCAAAGTATGGTACTTGTCATCCATTTACTTTAGTTACTATTTTCAATAAATGATACAGTTTTGCACAAGTACAGAAGACATTTACTGAATGGACAAATGGTTTACTGCAGGGACACAATCTTTTGGATGGCGAGGGTTCCTGCCCCGCCACTTGAAGATATCACGGCAGCCCTGTAGCCACTTAACGGTCCAAGGAGTGTGAATTGGCTGGAGGGCAGTCTTCCACCAGAGTGAGAGGCGGAAATCCCGCTGGCCATTCTAATTGCCCAGCAGCTCTGTAGCCCCAGCACCAGTGGCAGCACTAGCCAGGGGTAGAATTTTCGGGTAATTGGGCGGGTGCAGCGGGCAGGCCCAGGAGCGGCCAGCCAGTGTGAATCGCATGCTAAAAGGCTCAGTGCTGCTGGAGTGGGGGCGGGAAGAGAGCAAGTGCTGAAGTCTGCACAGGGGAGTGCACAATGAAAGCTTTCTGAAGGCATAGAGCTGCCTCAGGGAGCTGAAGAATTTTAACAACAAAAATAAAGATTTTAAAATCCCCGGAAAAAATTTCCACACATGGGACTCACTCATCTGAACATACAAATGATAAAAATTCTGTCAAAACATTTTTTTTAAATAATCTTAGAAACCTCATCCCGCCCGTGGATGAGGTTTCCTCAAAAATCCAAAGGCCGTCTGGCCGATTCGCCCGCCCGCCAACCATAAGGTTGGACAGGCAGCGAAAAATCGCTCTTAATACATTAATGGCCTTAACAGGCCTCTTAATTGTCGGCCGGCATACTGCCGACACTCATGCACCGGCCGACTGAAATACCGCGTGAGTGCACAATGACGTCGGGGCGCTCGCCCGAAATCATCGTATATTATTTTACACCAGATCAGGTCAGGCGCACAACTGCCCGCAGGACGTAAAATTCTGCCCCAGGTTTGGAACTATAGGCAGTCACCAGATTCTAAGCCCTGGTGTCCAGGACCAGGTAAGTGGATGGGGTCTCACAGTCGGGAGGGGAGCTCTGCCCCAAGGAGCATGAGAAGAGGGGGTGGAAAGTAGAAAAAACATGAAACCTCATTCACAGGCGGGATGAGGTTTCATGTAGGGTTTTAAAAATTTTAATAAAGTTTTTTTGTAAATTATGAACATGTCCCAACTCATGTGACATTGTCACATGAGGGGACATGTAAGGGAATTTGTTTTTCCTATTTTTAATATTTTTGCACGTAGAGGCGATCTCCCTGAGGCAGCACTTAGCCTCAGGGAGATGAGCGTGTTCTTTCATGCGCATGCACAAAAGAGCGCACTCTCAATATTAGGAATCCACCCGCCACCCCCGCCCGCACAGGGTGCACACAGCTCTTCCCTGCGGACGTCATGCTGGGCGGGCCTTAATTGGCGGGGGCGCCGATCGGAAGCATGCCCACCCATCAAAATACAGCCCCGTATGTCCAGTTATCACATTCTTGAAAATAGATTCTAACATTTTCCCTACTACTGACGACAAGCTAAAAGGTCTGTAGGTCTCCATTCTCCCTCTTCCTCCCTTCTTAAATAGTTATTGGGAAATTTGCTATATTCCAGTCTGCAGGAACCTTTCCATAATCTATAGAATTTTGAAAGATAACCACCAATGCCTCCACTATCTCTCTAGCCACCTCCTTCAACACTCTGGGATGAAGTTCATCTGGTCCAGGGTATTTATCAGACAGTTAACTTTTCAAGTACTACCTCATTATTAATACTAATTTCTCTAGTTCCTCAGTTTTACAAGCCCTTTGGTCATCTCGTATTTCTGGGAGATTTTCTGTATCTTCCCTGTGAAGAAAGATGCAAAGTAATTGTTTAGTTTCTCCGCCATTTCCCTGTTCTCCACTAGAAATTCTCCTGTCCAACCTGTAACGGGCCCACATTTGTCCTAGCTAATCTTTTCCTAAAGAAACTTTTACAGTCCACCTTTATGTCCCTGGCTAGTTTGCATTCATATTCTCTTTTCCCTTTCTTAATCAGTTTCTCGGTCCTCCTTTGCTGGGTTCTAAATTGCTCCCAATCTTCAGGTTTAACACTTTTTCTGGCATCCTTATAAGCCATTTCCTTTGATCTAATGCAATCTTTAGATTCTTTCGTTAACCACAGTTGATTTACCTTTCCCTTTGGGTGTTTGTGCCTTAGCGGAATATATACCTGTTGTACATCATGTAGTATTCCTTTAAATACTAGCAATTGTCTGTCCACCATCAATTCTTTTAGTGTTTTTTCCCAACCCACCATAGCCAATTTGCCCCTCATACCTTCATAATTTCCTTTCTTCATATTTAAGACCCTAGTTTCAGAATGAACTATATCACATTCAAACTTCATGCAAAATTCCACTAGTGGGGAGAAGGGATCATGTGAAAGGATATATGGTAAGGTAAAGAGAAACAACAAAGTAATGCAGGGTAGCAATTTGTGTAATGAGTTCCAGAGTGTGACAGGAAGGAACAGAGCACACAATCGTAAGAGTGCACCACAGCTGAAGCCAAAAAAGGGGGAAAAGAACAAAGTTTAAGGCCTGTAACATTCATACAAAAGGGATGAATTGTTAGCACAGATAGAGATAAATATGTATGACCTGATAGGCATTACACAGGCATGGTTGAAAGGTGACCAAAGCTGGGACCTGAATGTTGAAGGGTTCTTGACATATCAGAAAAACGGGAAGCTAGGAAAAAGTGACGGTTAGTTCTGTTAATAAAAGATGACATTAGTTCAGTACTGAGAGAAGACCTTAGCTTGAAAGAGCAAGATGTAGAATCAGTTTGGGTAGAAATAAGAAATAGTAAAAGTGGAAGTAGTTTATAGGCTGCCTAACAGTAGTTACACTGTAGGAAGAAATAAATGGAGCATGTAAGAAAGGTACTGTGATAATAATAGGTGACTTCAATCTACATGTAGATTGGGCAAATCAGATTGGCAAAGGTAACCTGGAAAATTAGATCATAGTATTTTCAGGACAATTTCTTAGAACAGTGCGTTCTAGAGTCAACTAGGGAGCAGGCAATTCCAGTTAATGTGCAATTAGATAGGATGAATCAATAACCTCACGGTGAAGGAGCCTTTAGGTAACAACAATCGCAACATGATAGAATTTCATGTTTAGTTTGAAATGGAGAAGTGTGAGTCCACAACTAGTGTTTTAAACATAAATAGAGATAACTATGAGAGTATGAAGGCAGAGCTGGATAAGGTGAACTGGGAAACTAGGTTAAAAGGTAGCACAGTAGAGTTGCAGTGGCAGACTTTTAAGGAGATATTTAATAACACTCAGAAAAGATTTATCCCAGTGAGAAAGAAAGAATATTTGAGAATAATGCATCATCCATGGCTAAATAAGGAAGTTAAGGATAGTATCAGATTGAAAGAAACACTGTACAAATCTGCTAAGATTAGTGCTAGGTCAGATTTTAAGAATCAGCAAAGAATGGCTGAAAAGTTAATTAAGAGGCAGAAAGCAGGGTATGAGAGAAATTTAGCTAGTAATATAAAAACAGATAGTAAAGATTTTTACAAGTATTTAGACAAGAAAAGAATAACTAAAGCTAGTACAAAAACAAAATTACCTGGAAAAACTCAGCAGGTCTGGCAGCATCGGCGGAGAAGAAAAGAGTTGACATTTTGAGTCCTCATGACCCTTCAACAGAACTAGGTGAATCCGAGGAAAGGGGTGAAATATAAGCTGGTTTAAGGTGTGGGGAATGGAAGGGTGGGGGGACGGGGTGGGGGGGGTTTGGGTGGGGGAAGAGATGTGGAGGGGGATGGTGTGGTTGTAGGGACAAGCAAGCAGTGATAGGAGCAGATCATCAAAAGATGTCACAGACAAAAGAACACATAGGTGGTGAAGTTGGTGATATTATCTAAACGAATGTGCTAATTAATTAATTAATTAATTTTAGATCAGTGCTGGGTCCTCAGCTATTTACAATCTATATTAGTGACTTGGATGAAGGGAGCAAATGTATGGTCGCTAAATTTACTGACGATGGCAAGATAGGTAGGAAAGTAAAATAAAGGGTCATACAGACTCGATATGTTAACTCTGTTTCTTGCTGCATAGATGCTGCTAGACCTGCTGAATTCTTCCAGCATTTTCTGTTTGAGTTAGGTAGGAAAGTAAGTTGTCCAGAGGAAGTAGAGAGTGTTCCTGGGATAAAGAGGTTGTGAAGAACGGTTGAACAGTTTAGGCCTATACTCATTAGAGTTTAGAAGAATAAGAAGTGATCTTATTGAAACATATAAGACCCTGAGGGGATTTGGTAGGGCAGATACCTGAAGGATGTTTTCTCTTGTGGGGGAGACTAAAAATAGGGGCAGAATCTTCGGCTTGGCAAGCGGGGGCAGGGCCCACTCACCGAGGCATAAAATGACCTGCAAGGACATCGGGCATGTGTCCCAACGTCACTGCGCATCATTTAGGTTTTCAGTTCAGCAGGTGCACAGCTGAGTCTGACATTTTTAAAGTGTTTGAAAAATTTTTAATAAAAGTAATGGATATGTCCCAGCTCATGTGACAGTTTCACATGAGGGGACATGTCCTTAAATTTTTTTCTTATCTTTCTTCAATGTTTCATAAGTGAAAGTAATCTTCATGAGGCACCTCTGTGCCTCAGGGAGATTTCTGCGCTATTTCGCACTCATGTGTGAATCAGCGCACTCCCCGGCTCAGGCAACCCCCCCTCCCCCACCCGCACAGGGAGCGCTCAGTGCTTCTGGGCATGCATCACGCTGGGTGGGCCTTAATTGACCCACACGCACAAAATGGTGGTGCCCACGCCCACCCCCCGCACAACCCCTCCTAGGGGATTTAGTTTAAAAATAAGAGATCTCCCTTTTAAGACAGAGCTGAAGAGAAATTTTTTCTCCCGAAGGTTGTTGGTGTGTGGGATTATCTTCCCCATCAAGTTGTGGAGGCTGTGTCTTTGAATTTATTTAAGGCAGAGTTAGACAGGTTTTTGTTAGGCAACGGAGTCAAGGGTTATGGCGAGCAGACAGGAAAGTGGAGCTGAGACCACAACTAGATCAAACATGATCTTATTGAATGGTGGAGCAGGCTCAGAGGGCCAAATGGCCTACTCCTGCTCCAATGCTCCTATATTCATTCCTAATCACTAATCTCTTGTCTTGCCATGCTGAGAGCATCACTGTTGCAAGAAGCAGGATCTGTTCCATGCTAAGCTGCAGACAATTTCTACCACAAGAAAATATTTTCCTAAAGTTGGAAAGATCAATACTATATGCTTTTGTACTACTGAAACAGTCCAAAATTTTGCTAGAACTATCACCCAAACAGTCCATCTCAGTCCACAAATGCAACAACAAAAGCCCACCACTTTACACATGGAAACAATAAGAACAGTGATGAGCATTTATATAGTGCCTTTCAAAAACATCCTAAGGTGCTTCACCTGAGTATTATCAAACAACATTTAACACATAAGAAGATATTAGGACAGATGACCAAATGTTTAGTCAAAGAGGTAGCTTTTAAGACATGTTCTTAAAGAAGATACGACCAGGTGAGGAGGAGTGAGCTGGCTCCCCTTTTATTCAGCCCCCTCAGTTCATTGCAACAAAGGTTTTAAAATTTATTTTCCCCATAAATGCCTTTTCCAATCCAAATATATTTATTTGTTAATAAGGAGCCAGTCAAACCAGGTTTTCTCGAGTCAAAGAAAGAGTAAGTTTATTAGTTACTAAACCCAAGAAAAAATAATAAAGACACAACAACACACATACATAAACACACACACAGATACCAGAAGTAAGAAAGTTAGAGTCCAAAAAAAAGTTAAAAGAATATGTGATTAAGTCCTTTTCATGTCTTTGAGGTGTAAATTGTTGAATGTTGCAGCCGTTTAAAGTTAGTTGGAGTCAGTTGGTTTCCTGTAGAATTCTGAAGTTGACTTGATTCAGATCTGCACTTTGTCAAAGGCACTCTTTTAGCTTCAGAGAGAGAGAGAGAGAGATCTTTACTGCTCTTTTCCAGCAGTGTTTTTAGATGACTGTGATGTTTTTTCTTCCTCCTCCTCCTGATTCTGCTTGGCAGAACCAATTTTTAAACTCCTGTCTGTGCATTCCAAGAAAGTAATTTGGTTAGCATGTTTTGTAGTCATTGGTGCAGACCAAGTAACCAATATGTTTTATCTTTTCACCCCCAAAACTTTTGGCACATTTCAAGATAGAAATCAAGAGAAGATGGAGTTATTTCATTCTCCACAGTGGGTTTTGAATGTCTGATGAGGATTTGGCTAGTTAGCATGGTCTTGATAGAACTACAGCTGATCAAAGTCCAGCATTTTGCATTTTTAATACTTTCCTTTAATAGGGTTCCTATTTGAAGTAGACCTTGACACTCGCCAGGTGTGTGATTCCATGCAACAGTTTTGTAGTGCAACTCATAAAGAAAATTTCCAGAGATATGGTCAATTTTCAGATGTCAAATGAGTTTTGGCAGCCATTTTTTTATTAGGGTCTTTTGTGTTTTTTACTAGAACAGATCTTCTTTAAACAGTTCAATATGTCTGTGGTTAGCTGGTGAAGTTGTAGGTAGATCTCACTCAGTCATAGTTTCCTGTCATTGTGACAAAAGGGGGGAGAGAGGTGGCGAACCAGAGAGATTTAGGAATGAAATTCCAAATCTTAGGGCCGAGTCAACTGAAGGTACAGCTGCCAATGGTAAAATTACTAAAATCCCAAGAGGTCAGAATTGAAGGAACACAAAGATCATGCCAGGTATATGGCTGCCGAAGGTTACAGTGATAGAATGGGGTGAGCCAATAGAGAGGTTTGAGATCAAAGATGAGAGTATTAAAATCAAGGCTACATCAGACAGACAGTGAATGGTTCGAGAGGTGGTGAGGTGGAGCTGAGTTTCCTTGGTATATAAGTGAAACCTGACACTAGCAATGGCATTTTGGTGCTGCTTTGGGCTGCATTAGAATGTTTAGGCTGAGGTTTGGTGAGTGAGGGAGCTCAGTGAAGAGGAAAGTGATGCTTTCATTTTCTACCTGTCCTCAGCCTTCAGTAGCTGGCTGTTACTTTGCCACAGGGGAAGACCATAAAGCAGTGGAAGTTCAGAGGGAGATAGTGCTTAAAGCAGAGAAGAGAGAGAGACAGCTGGGAGTTTACAGTTTAAATCTAAAATTGACATCACAGGAGTCCCATAAGTTGATTGGTTGGTAAGTATAGGCCTTTCCAGATTGGTGAGTAACAGGTGAGTTATTATATTATACTATTCTGTAGTAAACAATTTATATAAAGTTTAAGGTATGTCAATGCAGTTCAGTCATAAGGAACATGCATTCTGCAGGATTTGGGAGGTCATGCAGGCACAAAGTTCCCTCGATGACTACATCTGCAGGGAGCGTCACCAGTTGCAGAAACTTGAGCTCTAGGTTGCGGAACTCGAGCATCGGCTGGAGTCACTAAGGTGTATCCGCAAGGCTAAGGGTTACATGGATAGCACATTTAGAGAGGTGGTCACACCACAGCTAAGAAGTACTCAGGCAGAGAGGGAATGGGTGACCACCAAAGTATCTAAGAGAGACAGGAATCCCAGTGCAGGGGAGGAACAGTGCAGGAATCCCCTGAGAACCCCTCAATCTCTAACTGTTTTTCCATTTTGGAACTGGTGAGCAAGGTGGTTCCGCAAAGGGCTGTAGCAAGAGCCAAGTCCGTGGCATCATGGGTGGCTCAGCTGCACAGGAGAAGAGGAAGAGTGGAAGTGCTATAGTGGTAGGGGATTCCATAGTTAGAAGAGCAGACAGGCGTTTCTGCAACTGTAGACTCCAGGATGGCATGTCGTCTCCCAGGTGCCAGGATGTCACAGAGTGGCTGCAGGGCATTCTTTGGGGGGAGGGTGAACAGCCAGAGGTCATGGTCCACATTAGGATCAATGACAAAGGGAGGAAAAAGGATGAGGTCCCGAAAGCAGGTTTTAGAGAGTTAAGGGAATTAAAAAGCAGGACCTCAAGAGAAGTGATCTCAGGATTACTCCCAGTGCCACATGTTAATGAGCATAAGAATAGGAAGATTGAGCAGTTCAACATGTGGCTGGAGAAATGGAGTAAGAGGGAGGGCTTTAGATTTCTGAGGCATTGGGATTGGTGGGACCTGTGCAAGAAGGACAAGTTTCACCTTAACAGGACTGGGACTAATGTCCTCATGGGGAGGTTTGCTAGTGCTGATGGGGAGGGTTTAAACTAAAATTGCAATGGGGTGGGAACCTGAGGGGTAATTCAGAATGAAGAGGAGAAAAACTGGCAGTGGGAAGTAGAGAAGTATTAACTTATAAGGAGAATATGTCAGAGAGTAGTATCAAGGTAAATAGAATATTTGGAGAGTTTGATAGAACTAGAGTAGGTAATAAAAAGCTATTAGATGGGGTCAGAGTAAGGGGGAAAAGTAAAAAGCCTAATGTGCTTAAATGTGAATGCACTGACTGTGGTTAATAACATTTATGAATTACAAGCACAAGTTGACAAATGGAATTATGATATTATTACTAAAACAGAGACCTGGCTCAAAGAAGGGCAGGACTTGGTGTTAAATATTCCTGGGTACAAGATGTTTAGGAGAAACAGGAAAGGAAGAAAAGGTGGGGGTGGGGGAATAGCCCATTGGAAAGCGAGAATGTTCCAGAGGGTCAAGGGCGGAATCTCTCTGCCTAGAGATAAGGAATGGAAAAGGTGCAATAACCTCAAATCGGTGTAGTATATAGACCACCAACTAGTGGAAGGGATGTAGGGAAACAAATTTGTGAAGAAATTACAGAGAGGTGCAAGAATCATAGCGTAATTATAATGGGGAACTAGAATTATCCAAATAGAGAATGGGATAGGAATAGTGCAAAGGGACAAGAAGGGCGAGAGTTCCTTGAATGTGTTCAAGGTCACTTTCTGCAGCAGTATGTTCCCGAACCAACGAGAGGGCAGGCACTGTTGGCCCTGGTTCTGGGGAATGAGTTGGCCCAAGTGGATCAAATATCAGTGGGAGAGCCTCTAGGGAACAGTGACCATTTTATCATAAGATTTAAGTTGGCCATGGAAAAGAACAAAAAACAATCCAGAGTAGGGATAATTAATTGGGGAAAGATCATTGATGAATCCCCCAGTAACGTTGTAGGGGTTTCAATTGGATAGATAGGAATTGATCCAAAGACCATGCCACCACCTGGATTGCAGGGGAGGTGTGTTGGAGGAGATTGGTGAGGTCAATTGTGTAAAAGTTGCAGACAGATTAAGGAGAATGATTTGAAATAGTTTAGCGTGGTCATAGTCAGCTAGGATGTAATTTGTGACTTTGATAAGGAATGCTTCAGTGCTGTGGCAGGGGTGGAAGCCTGTAAGGAGTTGTAGGAAAATGGACACAGGCTTCGGAGGTGAGAATATTCAAGGGCTTTGGAGAGGAAAAGGAGATTGTTGATGGGGTAGTAGTTTGCTAGGACAAGGAGTCAATGGTGGGTTTTTTGAAGCAGTGGTAATGATGGCAGATTTGAAGGGGAGATAGTGCTTGAGGAAAGGGAACTATCACCTATCATAGGAGCCAGGAAGGGAAGCTGGGAAGTCAGCTGTTTTTTGGGAATAGGATTGAGGGAGCAGGTACTGGGTCTGCACAAGATGAGCTTGGAGATAAACATGAGGGGAGATTTGAAAGAAACGGAAGAAAGATTCAAGTTCAGGGGAGTTAGGATTCTTAGTTGAAGTTTGGCCAGGTGATTCTAAAGAAAGCAGAGGTGGATGAACAGATGGTTTCAACCTTAATCATATAGAAGTCCATGAGCTCCTTGAACTTGTTCTTAGAGGTGAAGAGGCAGTTTGTAGTGCGAGTAATTAGCTGTGGGTTATCTTTGCATTCCAGAATGACCAATGACAATGAACGGTTAAACCAGTTGTCTAACATAAACATTCAAGTCTGCGTCCTTTAGAGTGGAGATCCATACCAGAGAGAATGGCCAGGGCGAAAGAGACTAAGGGGAGGAGAAATTTGTTCACATAGAGTTTCTTCTAATGGCACTTACACACAATTACCTTGATTCCCTAGACGTAGTGCCTGCACGGTGTTCAATGGTCATTAGAAGTAGTAAGTTGTGAACAAATTTGTCCCCCATGGTTTTAGTGGGGACAATGGCATCATAGGTGGGCGTGAGGACGTGACTGAGCAGATCAGTTGATGCAAAAGTGAGACAACTGGGAATTTGTAAGTGCCATTGTAGGAGATTTGGGGGAGAAATGTTTCCGGGCATTAATTGGATAGCACACAGAACTTTCACTGAGTGCCAATGTCCATTGGTAGGCAGGATCCAGAGGGGTGTGTAACAGGCAGCAGACCTGATATTGCCTGTGTTATGCTCCTGCTCCTCATGTTACAGCAATAAATCATGCTGATATTTTAGTACCTTTATTGGTGTAATAACAATAATTTATATAATACCTTTATTTGTATTTATATATCTTTATCACAGTAAAACGTTCCAAGGCATTTTACAGGAGCATTATCGAACAACATATTAAAACTGAGCTACATAAGGTGAATTAGGGCAGATGACCAAATGTTTGGTCAAAGAGATAGATTTTAAGGAATGTCTTAAAAGAGAGAAGAGAGATAGAGAGATGAAACAATTTAGGGAGGGGATTCCAGAGCTTAGGGCCTTGGCACCTGAAGGCATAGCTGCCAGTGGTGGAGAAATTAAAATTGGGGATGTGCAAGAGACCAGGATTGGTAGAGTGTAGATATGTTGGAAGTTTGCATGGCTTTTGGAACTCTAACAGAGATTGCAAGGAGCTAGGCCATGGAAGGATTTGAAAACAAGGACGAGAATTTTAAAATTGAAGCTTTGTTCAACATGGGACCAATGTTGATGAGGGAGCACAGGGTGATGGGTGAACAGGTGCCAATTTAAATACAGCAGCAGAGTTTTGGATGAGCTCAAGCTTATGGAGGATTGAAGAAGGATAAGGTAGTCAGGAAGGCATATGGCATGCTTGCCTTCATTGGCAGGGGTATTGAGTGTAAAAGCTCGGAAATCATGCTGCAGCTGTAAAGAACCTTAGTTAGGCCACACTTGGAATATTGCATGCAATTCTGGTCGCCACATTACCAGAAGGATATGGAGGCGTTGGAGAGGGTGCAGAGGAGGTTTACCAGGATGCTTCCTGGTCTGGAGGTTATTAGCTATAAGGAGAGGTTGGAAAAACTCGGATTGTTCTCGCTAGAGTGATGGATATTGAGGGGCAACTTGATAGAAGTTTACAAAATTATGAGTGGCATGGACAGAGTAGATATTCAGAAGCTTTTTCCCAGGGTGGAAGAGTCAATTACTAGGGGACATAGATTTAAGGTGAGAGGAGAAAACTATAGAGGAGATGTGCGGGGCAAGTTTTTTACGCAGAGGGTAGTGAATGTCTGGAATTCGCTGCCAGAGGAGGTGGTGGAAGCAGGTACAATAGTGGTGTTTAAGAGGCAGCTTGACAAATACATGAATAGGATGGGAATAGAGGGATATGGACCCTTGAAGTGCAAAATGTTTTAGTTGACGGGCAGGCTTGGAGGGCCGAAGGGCCTGTTCCCGTGCTGTACTTTTCTTTGTTCTTTGTTCCTTGAAGGGAAGATATGTGGATAAGCTCAAGTTTACGTGATATAGAGAGATGAGAAGATGAGAGTACTGGAATAATTGTTCATAAGAGCTGTAAAATGACAAAAAAATAGTCAACTCCAGAAGAGAGGAAATTCCTAGAATCTACCAGCAGTTTATGAGTTACTTTGCTCTTCCTTTTTTGTTTATTAGTATTTAAGATGTAGCCTTACTTAATGCCCATCCCTTATTGCCCTGAGAAGGTGATGGTGGACCTTCTCCTTAAAACTTCTAGTCCCTGTGATGAGAGATAGATTTTACAACATCACTTAGTGTTTCCTATGGTGGCACTGGAACTTCTAAACTTGCAGGATAGAGTGCCTATTAGCACTATTATCAGAGTATAACAATTACATTTGTAAGGCACTTAATATTTATATGTAACGTGTGAGCCTCAATGATGAACACTCCAAAAACGGATCTCCATTCACGTCACTGAAATATGGTGATAACTAAACACCAGCTACAAAACCAATGTGTGAGTCTGATTGCAATTTGCCGTTGTTTAGTTTTTCATGTTTTAAATTGATTCAAAATGCCACATAACTTTTGATATCTTCTCTATTTATAACTTCAGGGTCTAATTTATAAGTGTCAGTAATTTTTAAATGAAACACTGCCAATTGGAAAATAATGCATTTGGCTTAAAAGTATGTCTAGACATTGTTGTACCAAATCATATTTTCTGACAAGGGTTTCACTGAAATTTAAACACAACAAAATGATTTTGCTGATGGTTCCCACCATTGGACTAAAATCACCAAGTGAGCCAATTATAAAGTGATGTAACCAATCAGCTTATATACTGAATATATTCTGGCTATTACATCAGGATAATGACATCTGTGTAATAAGCTGCATTTTACCTGTGATTATTACCAGCACGGAAATAAACCATGCCTTGACACAATGGATGAATTGGCTGTTTTATGTAAGTGTCAACATATTAATAGTGGAGAAGAAGACAAAAAAGGGAGATTTCATTTGGGAAGGGATTTACCGACACTCTACATTGATCAGCATGTGTTAGAAAAGCAGTACATCTGGAGATTCAGGCTTAACAAGGAGGTCATGAATCAGCTATTTGGAAGGGTGTTTAGTGATTTAATATGCTCTGTACATGATTTGTAGATAGCATTCATAAATCTCTTTACTGTGGGTTGTTCCAGAGTTTGGTTTTGTTCTCATTAGTCAAAGCAACATGTCCACCTACATTCAAGAAGTGATTGATTCACTGATTCCTGAAGGTTGGCAGATTCATTCATTTTTCCAGAAACCCCTAGAGCCAAGAGGCCAGACAACAAATGGTTTATGCTGTGCTTTGCTTTCCATGATCTTTGTAACAAAGAGCATGCTGTTTGTTAATCTTAATAGTGCACAATGTCTAATGTTAATCTTCATAGTGCACATCAACTGGTACTGGTGGGATGTCTATTCTCTCAGCATAAAAGTACTCTCCCAAATCATTTTTCAAGCCCCAAGCCAGTATGTGAGTCTTTTAACATGAAGTAGTTGAATGCTATTTGAGAAATATGATTTACTAGTTTTTGGGAAAGGGCATTGGTATGCCTGGAAACTATAGGTAATAATAGCATTGGTCAACCACTAAATGGTACTGGAATATCCCATAATTATACACACAAATCTAAAGTGCAATAGATAGAGTGCATTAAGGGTTTTGGTGCTGGAATAGTTCGGAGGAAGATTCTGCAGTCTTAGAAAAAGTGGACAATTGTTGAAAAGAAAGCTGGAAGGTGATTTTCAAGCTACATGCTATCAATTTAGTCACATGATGTGTCTACATTTAGTTCAGAATTATATAGAAAGGATCCACAAAAGTAAAGGAGTACAAGTATATTAATTTAGTTTCAAGTAATTAAATATTGTATATACTTCATGGTTTCTATGCGTGTTATAGAGTTGATCTTCAGTCAATTTTTCTTAGTGGAAACATTTGGCTTTGTTTACAAGACAGCAGCAGCAACTACGCGCGTGCATCAAACTCCCTAAGTCAAGGACTCCCCTGCAGAGGTTCCCCCCGCTGCTAACACATTGGTTTACACAGATCATGTGATCTTACAGCACAAGGTGATTCTTAAAGCTACAGTCCAACATTTCCCAAAACTATAATTACTACATTCTTCCCCTTTTAACTTTTCTGTAAATTTTGTATTTACAAGGATATTTATCTCATGACATTACAACATTTACAAAGGTCATGAAATTACAAGTTCAGTCTTTCAGGTGGTTTCCTGATCGGTGTGGAAAATCGCAGCTCCACGACTTCAGGTTCTTTTGTAGGAAACACATCCCTGGAACCACATTAACATCGGGTACATCATTAGGCACATTCATTTCAGTGTCTCCCACTCTGACAGGCATGTCTGTCCTTGGTTGAGCATCTTCAACACGAACCAGTGGTTCAGTCATGGTTACAGGAGGAACAAAATCTTGTTGTGGTATCTCTCTTTTTCTTAAATGACCCACATGCTTACAGGTGATCTGGCCCTCCACTTTCACATGGTATGACAACAGTTCAGTCACTGAATTTACTTTACCAGGTAACCACTTCGCTCCTCCATCGAAATTCTTTACATATGCTGCTTCTCCAATAGAAAATTGTCTCTCACGACTATGCAAATAATGAATTGCTTTTTGGTTCCCTTGACTTTTCTCCACCTTCCCCTCCAAATTGAGAAGAATTAAGCTCAGTCTTGTTCAAGTTTGGCACCTCATCCGTAATTCTGCAGGTGCCGCTCCAGTTGTAGTGTGGGGGGATGTTGTGTAGTGAAATGGAAAACAAGCAAGTTTGGTCTCCAGCAAGTCACCTGTTAACTTTTTCATTCCTGCCGTAAAAGATTGTACTGCCCTTTCCGCCTGTCCATTTTGTGATGGATGGTACAGTACAGTCTTCATATGGTTGACACCACTGAGGCTGATAAATCGTGGGAACTCAGCACTCGTAAATGCAGTGTCATTATCCGAGACAACTACCTCTGGCAATCAATGGCTGGCGAAGCTCTGGCATTGTTTTCCAATAGTAGCGCCTGATGTTGGTGACTTTACCTCATAAATGTCTAATCATTTGGAATGAGCATCTAAAATCAGTAGAAACATGGTTCCAAGGAAAGGACCAACATGCCATCACATCACTACTAGGCCACTCCCATGGGTGTAATGGGGCTGCCACCGGCAACTTTTGTAGCTGCTGATATTGCATACAATGCTTTACCATATTTTCAATATCGCCATTCATCCCCAGCCACCATAGATAACTGCGTGCTATGGTCTTCATTCGGGATATCCTTGGATGGGCACTGTGCAGCTCTACTAAAAATGGTTTCCTTCCCTGTGGAGGAGCTACTACCTGTGCACCCCATAATAGAATACCATCCTGACTGCTCATCTTGTGTCTTCGGTTGGAGAACAGTTTCAATTCCTCAGAGACTGGCTCCTGGGACCAACCATGTAACACTTGGTCTCTCACTTGAGAAAGGACTGGATCACAATTCATCCAGTTTTTTTATCTGTCTGGCACTAACTGGTGAGGAACCTAGAAAATTCATCACTAATACATGTTCCTGTGGAACTGGGACATGTTCGACGTTCTCTTGCAAAGGCAGGCGACTCAGGGCATTGGCATTTGCTATATGAAACCCTGGTCTATGTACAAAGGTATATTTATATGCTGCCAAAATTATGACTCTTCTTTGTATTCTTGCAGGGGCTATGGGAGGCATGGCCTTTTCCTCGCTAAACAGACCCAGAAGTGCTTTGTGGTCAGAAACAATTGTGAAATGTCACCCCTGCACGCATTGGTGGAATTTTTTTCCACCAAAAATAATCGACAGACATTCCTTTTTGATCTGAGAATATCCTTTTTCAGCTGTGGTAAGCATCCTGGATACATAGCCTATTGGCCTCTCCGTGCCATAATTCATTTTATGAGATAGTACCGATCCCACTCCAAAGGGGGATACATCGCAGGTTAGTACCAATTCCTTCATCTGGTCATAATACATTAACAAATTGGAAGAGTGTAAGAGCTGCTTGACTTTCATTAAGGCTTCTTTTTGGCGTGCTTCCCAAACCAATGCTAGATTTTTCTTAGCAGTGAATGCAGAGGGGCCAGAACTGTGGATAAATTTGGTAAAAATTGCCCATAATAATTTATCATCCCTAAAAATTATTTAAGTTCAGTGGTGTTCTTGGGTGCAGGTGCCTCTCTTATTGTTTTAACCTTCTCTTCAACTGGGTGTAACCCTTGAGCATCTACCTGGTGGTCCAAATAGATGACTTCATTTGCTTGAAAAGTGCATTTTTCCTTCTTCTCCCTGCTTGTAAAAATCATTTCAGGACTTCCTCTAGGTTGGCCAAGTGTTCCTTTTCTGTGAATCCAGTTATTAGTACATCATCTAGGTGGACAACAACCTTAGGTAGCCCCTGTCGTAAGCTCTCCATTGTCCTCTGAAAAATGACACAGGTTGTGGAAACACCAAAGGGCAGGCATGTATATTGGTATAACCCTTTGTGGGTATTTATAGTGACGGATTCCTGGGAGGTGTTATCCAGCTCCAATTGCTGATATGCATGACTCATGTCAGACTTTGTATACATTGTCCCTCCTGCTAGTTTGGCATATAGGTCTTCAATTTTGGGAATAGGGTACCTGTCCAATTTGACTGCTCTGTTGACCATTAGTTTATAGTCCCCACAGGTCCAGACAGTCTGGCCTGGTTTAAGGACAGGGGCTATGGGTACAGCCCACTCTGAGAACTGAACCGCTTTTATGACACCCAACATGTATAACATGTTCAACTCAGCGTCAACCTTCACTCTCAGGGCGATTGGCACCAATCAAGAAGTGAGGGGGTGCTTCTGGATACACGTAAATCTTGGCCTGTAAGCCTTGGATTTTTCCCAGTTCATCCTTGAAGACAGTGTAATTTTTTTTTAGCAGCTTTGGTAGTCCACCTATTCTCAACTGGAAGATTTCAGGCCAGTTTAATTTAACCTCCTTTAACCAAACTTGCCCTAGAAAACTTAGCTCTTCACCTTCTATCACCATTACTGGTAGCCATGCCAATTGGTTTTGATAATGAATAGTTGCTCTGGTGATACCTTTTACTTGGATTTCTTCGCCTGTGTATGTTTTCAATTTGGCAGATGTCTGTTCCAAATTTAATTGTTGATCACCTTTATTTAGATATCTGAAAATGTGTTTTCCTATTACAGTGGTGGAAGCTCCCATGCCTGCTTCCATTTTTAATGTCTTACCATTCACTTGCACTGTAATAAATATTCTCTGTCTTCCCAACTTTCATGTTGAATAATGAATAAATGTCAGAATTTGTTGTTTCAGGCTCTTCTACACCATAGACTTCATTCGTTGTTTGGAAGCCTGTTTAAATCTCGCTTTGCACTGATTCATTATGTGTCCACTTCTGTGACAAAAATAACATTCTACTTTTTTAAATTGCCAATCGCCAGAAGAATGATTGTTTCCATGTCGCTGAAAGTTATTTTTCAATTTAGTTGCTAAGCTGTTTCCTCTCATTTTTTCAGTTAGTGGGGGCTGTTTCTCCTTCGTGGTGGACTCCCAGCTTTTCACGCCACTTTTGGCTGACTGTTCCCACCCGATTTGGAGTATGGCACCATCTTGCGCCCCTTGAATTGCTTGTGAATCCCTTACAGCGCTTTCCATTGCCAGTGCTATTTCTAATGCTTTCTTAAAATCAAGATTTGCTTCAGCCAGAAATCCTTGCTGTATAGTGTCTTCCTGCATGCCACATACTAAATGATCTCTGAGCATGTTATTCAGGGTTTCACCAAAATCACAATATTCTGTTGGTTGCTTTAATTTTTGCCACGTAGGTAGCAATTGTCTCACCCTGGGCTCTATTTCATGAATTGAACCTGAACCTCTGCATTGTGACTGAGGGCTTGGGTTGAAAATGTTCCTTAACAAGGTCTATTAATTCACTGAAAGTCATCGAACCTGGGGCACTGCGGGCTATCAAGCTTCAAATCAAACCGTAGGATTTGCTCCCACAAGTACTCAGGAGGATCGCTCTCCTCTTCTCTTCCCCTGTGATTTTCTTCGCTTGACAGAATAATGTAAGACATTGTATATACTGAGAACAATCATCTGTGGCTGGCTCAAAGGGATCGATCTACCAAATTGTGGCATTTCAGTTAAGTATATCTTCTGTCATTTTAATGAATGTATATACTCACAATCACTGTGTGAGGTATAGCACCGATTTTGATCCCATCCTCGTTGCCAGTTTGTTATAGAGTCGATCTTCAGATAACTTTTCTCAGTGGAAGTATTTGGCTTTATTTACAAAACAGCAGTAGCAACTGCACGCGTTCATCAAACTCCCTAACTAAAGAAGTACTCTCCCCTATAGGGGTTCCCTGCGCTGCTAACTCATTGGTTTACACAGATCACGTGATCTTACAGCACAGGATTATTCTTAAAGCTATAGGCAAACATTTCCCAAAACTATAATTACTGCAATGCGACAATCATCAAGACAGTTAAAGCTGCCTTTTCCATAAAATACCATTTGTTTTTGGATGGCTTTGAAGGAGTATAAATAGGAGAATGGGGTGATGTGCTGCCATTTATATAATGATGGTGTTTCCAATCTATGGTTTAGGGTTTCTTAATGGGGATATTGAAGGGAGGTCTGGTCAATGTCTGCCCATCTACATTTACTTCTGAAATGGGGTGTTCAAGGTGGGTGTTTATTAGAGCTGGTGATTTCTACCAATTTACTATTTGGTTGTCATCTTTTAATATGGGATTATTACCAGTAGACCTGACTGTTTCAATGCTCTCCTAGTCAACCTCTCATTTTGCACCCTCCATGAACTTGAGCTCCTCTAAAACTCAGCTGCCAGTAGCTTAACACTCAACTGGTTCCATTCACCCATGACTCCTGTCCTCCTATTGGCTCCCAGTGAGGCTACAACTTTATTTATAAATCACTATGGCCTACCCCTCCCTATCTCTGCAGCCTGTTCCAGTCCTGAAAGTCTTTGAGGTTTTTGCACGCACTTAAGAATATAGGAACATAAGCGGAGGAGTAGACCATTTAGCACCTCTAACAGGTTAGAGGGTCCTTCATTGTGTCCCTCATTGAGATCATGACTGATCTGTGGCCTAACTTTCTATGTCTATGGATGATATTTATAAGGACTTCCAGAGGGCGTTTGATAAAATCCCCCATAAAGGACTGCTAGCTAAAGTTGAAGCTCAAGAAATTGAAGCCAATTATTCACCTGGTTAGAAAATTGACTGAGTGGAAAGAAACAGAGAATAGAGATAATGGACAGGCAATCTAATTAGCAGGATGTGACAAATGGAGCCAAATTTTCAAAGTGGAGCTGCGAACCTGACACCGAGATGAGTTCCAGGCCCTGACCCCACACCTCAGCTGCATGGTCTCAGGGTGCTATTTTGAAGTGTACATGGATTGATTGGGCAGGACGCAAGTGCAGCACCCAAATAGAGGCATGGAGCGCCTCCAGGAGGTGGGAGCTGCCTGCCTGGCTCCAGTGGCAAAAGCAGGCAGTAGCCATGCTGGGGCCTGCCAAAGAGGGCAGGCAGCTCACGAAAGAGCCAGGCAGACAAAGATGATGTAAAGCGACCATGGATGCTAAGTCAAGAAAAAGAACTCGACCCGGTGCTAGTTGACCCCTCAAATTTCACAAAAGAAAATTAAAATGTACTTTCTCTTGCCCTGCAGCAGCCTTGACAGCTGTGCACTAGCTTGCACCAGTTTGCTCAGCTTTGTCCAGTAAAAGGATTGACAATCCAATTCTGTTCTGGGCAGGCCCCTGAACAAGCTCCTGAAGGAGCTGAAGTGGCCAATAACTGGTAACAAGCAGGCTTCCTTTTCTCTCCCCCATTCAGGGCCTTTGAAAATTACAAACTGTCTCGGAAGTGGGGATCCACTGCCAATGTCTGTGAGCACAATTTTCAAATCACACCTACACTTATTCCAACCCCCACCAGCAATTGAAAATCTAGCCAATTGTGCCCCACAAGGATCTATGTTGGGATAATGGAGTTAGTGTGTGGTATGAAGGCAGAAAATAAAGAAGTGAGTGTGCTTGGAATGAGAAAGAGAGGTGCTAGGATGTGCCCTGTCACCGAGGGGACGGAATTGTTGAAAGTAGTGGGGTGGGGGTGTGGTGAAAAGTGTCCTATAAAATACTGCTGAGAGAGGTAGAAAAATTAGGAAAGGTATTCATCCTTGCTGCTGTCATGGGCTAATGGAATCTGTTCTGACACTGAAGCTGGATCCTGGAGCTGATGCTAAAGACACTGAACTTCCAGCCGCCTCAGTCTGTGTTTGCTTCATCCTAGAGTTGGAGACACCCTTGCGACTTGTATGGAACAGTTGGTCTCGCCTTCCCTCCCTTCCTCAATTATAACTTCCAGGGAGGGGTAAGAGTTTAATGGGGTAGCAATTCTGCTCATCCTAGCTGCCAGAAAGTGGTTTTCAACTATTTGCAACAGTTTGCATAGAAAATGAGAACAAGGAATGGTCAGAATGCAGTGAGAAATTGTGTGCAGTGGTTGGGGGTAAGCGGGAGGGACAGGATGCCTAATTTTGCAGGTAATTGGGAGAGCAGACCAGCCATTATATTGCAATGAGAGGGCCAGTGAGTTAAAATGACCCCAGCTTCACCCTCAGTTCTCTGCATTGGTTTCCCTCCCATCCTGGGCACACCCAGTATTAAAATCAGGGCTGTGGAATTCAATCTGCACACCATTAGTTGAAATCTGAGAATGAAAATGGAATTTAACTTATTCTATCTCTGCAAATCAGTGGTTCTGATAACTAATTTCTACCTTACATGACAAAACATCCTTTCTGTTATAAAACAGCAGCCTAGATTTCCTGCTTAGGCAAAAATCCGAGCACAAAAATATAAAAGTAAGATTCCTACTCACAGAATGAGAACTTGGCTGCCTCTGACGGAGTGCCTAGGGTCAGCCAAATTTGCAGAGTACTTTTAAATGCTCGCAGCGGCTCAAAAGGACAGCCTAAAAAAAACAAACTTTTCAAAAGATCGTTAAAGCAAGATGATTCAAGATCTGGAGTATAAATTTGACACCCTGGTTCAGAGCCAAGGCCAAGGAAGTGCAATTAACAGAAGTTAGGCAGAGAAAATAGTCCTTACTTGAAATCCTGTGATGGCATCCAGCGAGGATCACAGCACAGCATCAATGGCAGGAGGAGTCAAAGGGCATCACTACAAACTCAATGACACCATCCATACTAACACAAAAGGGTTAACAACTCTATCATAAAAGCAAAATACTGTGGATGCTGGAAATCTGAAACAAAAATAAAAATATTTTTATACATCATCAGTCGTCTCAATTTCTCTGCTCCTCTCACCACTCCAACCTGTCTCTTTCTAAACTTGCCACACTTTGTTCTCTCAGGTCCAACCCTGACTTTGTCATCAAGCCTGCTGACAAGGGTGGTGCTGTTGTTGTCTGGTGCACTAACCTCTACCTCGCATAGGCTGAGCGTCAACTCACAGACACTTCCTCCTAACTCCCCCCGGATCATGAACCCACCACTGAACATCAAGCCATTGTTTCCAGGACTGTCACTGACCTCATCTCCTCTGGAGATCTTCCCTCTACAGCTTCCAACCTCATAGTCTCCCAATCTCGGACAGCCCGCTTCTACCTCCTCCCCAAAGTCCACAAACAGGACTGTTCCTGCCCCATGGAACTCATTTCTTGCTATCTTGACTCCATTCTCTATCCCCTTGTCCGCCTCTTCCCATCTACATCCACGATTCCTCTGATGCCCTACATCATATCAACAATTTCCAGTTCCCTGGCCCCAACCACCTCCTCTTCACCATGGACGTCCAATCGCTCTACACCTTCATCCCCCACCGGGTTGGTCTGATGGTTCTCCGCTTCTTCCTCGAACAGAGGCCCGAACAATCCCCATCCACCAACACTCTCCTCCGTCTGGCTGAACTTGTTCTTTCTCTTAACAATTTCTCCTTAAACTTGTCTCACTTCCTCCAAATAAAAGGTGTGGCTATGGGTACCCACACGGGCCCCAATTATGCCTGTCTCTTTACGGGGTATGTGGAACATTCCTTGTTCCAGTCCTACTCCGGCCCCCTCCCACAACTCTTTCTCCAGTACATCGATGATTACTTCGGTGCTGCTTCATGCTCTCATCTGGACCTGAAAAAATTTATTAATTTTTCTTCCAATCTCCACCCCTCCATCATTTCCACATGGTCCATCACTGACACTTCCCTTATTGACCTCTCTGTCTCAATTTCTGGTGATAGACTGTCCACCAATATTTATTACAAGCCTACCGACTCCCACAGCTACCTCAACTACAACTCCTCGCACGCCACTTCCTGTAAGGACTCCATCCCATTCTCTCAGCTCCTTCACCTCTGTCGCACCTGTTCTGATGATGCCACTTTCCAAAATAGTTCCTCTGACATGTCTTCCTTCTTCCTTAACTGAGGTTTTCCACCCACGGTGGTTGACAGGGCCCTCAACCGTGTCCGGCCCATCTACCATGCATCCACCCTCACACCTTCCTCTCCCTCCAACCATGATAGGGTCCCCCTTGTCCTTACTTATCACCCTACCAGCCTCCGCATTCAAAGGATCATCATCTGCCATTTCCGCCAACTCCAGCATGATGCCACCAGCAAACGCATCTTCCCTTCACCCCCCCGGAAGCATTCCGCAGGGATCGTTTCCTCCGGGACACCCTGATCCACTCCTCCATCACCCCCTACACCTCAATCCCCTCCCACGGCACCTTCCCATGCAACCGCAGAAGGTGCAACACCTGCCCCTTTACTTCCCTTCTCCTTACCATCCAAGGGCCCAAACACTCCTTTCAAGTGAAGCAGCACTTCCCTCAATTTAGTTTACTGCATTCGCTGCTCCCAATGTGGTCTCCTCTACATTGGCGAGACCAAACGCAGACTGGGTAACCACTTTGCGGAACACCTTCAGTCTGTCCGCAAGCATGACCCAGACCTCCCTGTTGCTTGCCATTTCAACACACCACCCTGCTCTCATGCCCACATGTCCATCCTTGGCCTGCTGCAATGTTCCAGTGAAGCTCAACGCAAACTGGAGGAACAGCACCTCATCTTCCAACTAGGCACTTAACAGCCTGCCGGACTCAATATTGAGTTCAACAACTTCAGATCATGAACTCTCGCCTCCATCCCCACCCCCTTTCCAATCCCCCTTTATCTAATTATTTATATTTTTTAAACATATTTTTCTTTTCCCACCTATTTCCATTATTTTTAAACGTATTCCCATCTATTGTTTCATCTCCACTTTTTAGCCTATTTCGATCCCTTCCCCCCACCCCACCCCCACTAGGGCTATCTGTCACTTGCTCATCCTGCTTTCTACCCTTAATGTTACCATTAGCCCCTTTCTTGGCTAATATCACCACCGTAACACCCCTTTGTCCTTTTGTCTATGACATCTTTGGCAATCTCTTCTTTGCCTCCACCTATCACTGGCCCTCTATCCAGCTCTACCTGTCCCAACCCCCCTCAACCAGCTTATATTTCACTACATTTCTATTTTTCTTCAGTTCTGATGAAGAGTCATATGGACTAGAAACGTTAACTGTATTCCTCTCCACAGATGCTGTCAGACCTGCTGAGTTTTTCCAACAACTCTATCAGGTATGCCATGGAACCATCCATACATTTTTAGAGTATTTAGCATGCTTGCAACTTTCGATCATCTCCATTTCACTTTTTGAAGTGCTTTAGCCGTGCCAAACTGTTGATGGCCTCTTATAGTCTATTGTGGATATTCTCTAGTGCTCCCAAGTAGACACTGAAAAACATGCTAGATTTATTTCAATGATGCTTATCATGGGCACTAGGATGGTGTTAAGGGCACTTGCTGTGGTATACGAAAATCCTGGCCATATACTGCCACCACTGTTCCAACTGAGCATAAGATCTAAGTGACTGTGTATATACTGCTGCCTCCTACACTTCTGTATGTCAAATATATTCAATCCAAGAGATTAACAATAATATTTTATTTGTTTGTTTTCCAGGAACCAACCAGAAACTTAGGCATAGCACAGCTTTCGGGAGAATCATTAGAAACCTTTCTCCGTTTCTTTTCATTGGCAATGTGATCCCCTATCTACCTTTACACCTCTCTCTCTTTCACCTTGAAACAGTGAACAGTGTAACCTCAGCTCACTATCAGCATTCCTGGGAAAATGTTTGAAGTGGCAACATTTTAGTTTGCTCCAAGACCAATAGAGTGATAGGCACATAGGTTACAGCTCAAGCAAGAACAAATAGCAGACATCTATTTCCACTGATGAACAAGGCAATGGGACTAGAGAAGTACTCTTAACAAGAAATTATTTTTATTATACCTTCGCAGGCAACAGGATTCCAATTACTAGGTCACAGATGTTGACTTTTCCAGTTGACATTTGCAGCATAATCCTACGATATTGGGTGGTGCTTCAACAAGGGAAGCAATATGTTCATAAATGATTGATTTTCTAACTTTTGCCAAACTGTTTCTTTTGTTATTTTTGAATTCCTATGCTTGCATGGCAGGGGACATTGGAGCTCATGAAAAGGAAAAGTGAAAAGTCAGTAGCCAAATTGCATAATTAAAATGCATATTGCCAGATTTGGGTCTTGTAATAGCAAAACCATCTGCTTCACTCTGTCACTCGATAATAATGCAGTATGTCATGAAGCGAATGGAAGAGAAAGATCATCAATAAAAAATATCAGATTATTTTCTTTTACTCAGCCGAGTTCTGGGTGAGTTGATGAACATTTGAGTTTGCTTTTGACTGGCAAGATTAATGAAAGAACAAGTTACAATCGAATATATTACAATAATAAATATTGATATTACCCTCTCATCAGAACTGCAAATTAATACATCAGTAGCAACATCGCTTTTGGCTATGTTTCTGGTGTCTCTTAAAGAAAATCCAAATTCCTCTCCTCCTTTCTTGAAGACATTAGTGGGCTATGATTCAACTCACCAGCAGCCATCCCCCAAATGACATTCTTCATGCATGAGGCTAAACAGTGATTCAGTGACTACTTAATCTTCACGAGTATCACTGTTGAGTCCTCAGTCATATCCTCACCCAATGTACCTTTCCAGCAGGGCTCATTGGATGCCAATCAGCATTGGGAGACCAAGCTGACTTCTCCTCTCTCAAGCCCAAGGATGCAAAATCATTTGAAGCCTTGCTATCAGTACCCTGGCTAAGATTTGTTAACTTGCACCTGAGACCTTCCAGAGTCTGTATGCTTCTGGGCCACACAAAGAGTGGCATTTTCCATTAAACTGTTGAAAAGTGCCATATTTCTAAATGCACCATTCCAATTTTTCTCTTCTCCTGTTCTATGAATTCTAGCCCATTGGCCCCTTCCATTATACTTTGCTGATTATCCTATTGCTAAGGAAGATAATTTCTCCCAATCTGTCGTACCTTCTGCACTAATAATAAAGCTATAAGGAAAGATATTAACCAAAATGGTTGGTGTAGTAAATAATGCTTCTTTTGCCAGTTAATGGGCCAGAAATATACTGCACATGCACACCAGTCCTTATCAAACGTTGTGCATACTTGCAGCAAATCCCATGGTAATAATAAAAATAGTCAAAAATCCATCAAATCTGAGAAGATAAATCAACAGCCCGTCTTCTGTTAACCCTGCATTTAACTTGCATTTATCGTGAAAACAATGAAAATTCTTTCGCCCTGTAATTAGAAACTTATAGTCTAAATGGTGAATGCTTGGGTTTTGTCATGTTTTCCTGGCTGGGAACCATGTACAAGAATTTTTGATCAAAGTGGTTAGAAGAACTAACAATCTGCTCATTCATGCAAGCATCAGAAAAGCAAAATTCCTATGTGGCCAGTCTGTGCCGGGGCTTTGATCCCTCTAAAACTGGCAGCTTCAATCTGTGTTCAGATTCTTCAACTATGGGACGCTGCAAATAGACGTCTGAAACAGTCATGTAATCTGTCTTGTAGAAAAACCACACAATCATAATAATGATGCCATATTTCACTGGCAGCAGTGGGGTGGAGGGTCTCCAGTCAAAAGCCAGCTTCTACTGCTCATTCTGATCATAGTTAAATGGGCACTGTCTCTGTAAGCTGGTGCCTTGGCAAACCTGTTTTAAATTAGTGTGGAATGTATATTACAATGCAAAATACTTTCATGTACATTGCCTAAAATTAGCAAAGGTTTTGCTGAACTCCTCTCTCCAACAAAGAACAAAATGTTGCTAAACATTTTTTTTCATAAAAATGGTCCCTTTAATTGTTGCACTTGTTATTGTTTTCTTTGAAGGCATTGGCTATCTTCCAGGACATAGTTCAATGAGCACTGAGCGTCCTCTGCCATCTAGCTTAAATGGCCATACTTCATGCTTCACCCTATAGGCTTAATGTTAAAACAGGATTCATCATCACAGCCAAGCCCGATCTTGTGTTAATCCAAAAAATCACACGCCCACCAACATGTTACATCAGCAGACATCAGATAGTGGTCAGAAGCAGCAAGTTGATTGAAATTTCCTTTCCTATTCAGGGAGTTTAAGACCAATTTTAGGACCCAACCACTTCCCAGCCGAGAGTAGTTAACTCAGCAAAGATCAGGGTCAAACTTTGGACTTGTCTGATCTGTACGGTTAACTTGTGCACTGGACAGTGTGTTTATCAATAGAACTAATTAGAGAAGTCCATTGCTAATTAGAGAAGTCTATTATTTAGCCATGGAAAGATGAAAGCTGAGGTTGACACTGTTCTTAATAGCATTTCCAGCCGAGGTCACTGAATAGTAACTACACTCTTTACGTGCCTCAGAAATGTACTGTAAAACATGCACTTCAGTCTGTATAAAAGCCTTGTGCATACTTCCAGCATGTCCCATAGAGATAGTAAAAATAGACAAAAATCCATCAAATCTGAGGAGAAAAAATAAACAGCCTCTGTTCTGTTGACCTTGTTTTTAACCTTCAACTACTGAATGTAAAGGAGTTTGTGTACATAAAGATGGAGAGACAGGCAAGAGGGTTTTCACGTCAGAAGAAAGGAGACTGGGATGGCTGCAATGATTAAGGAGAACTCTGCAGAGAGGATGTCCTGGGGGCATCAAGGACTGAATCTATTTGGTTACATTATGAAACAGAAGAAATACCATTACAACACTGGGTATATTATATAGGCTACCAACTAGTGGGAAAGATACAGAGGAGCAAATTTGCAAGGCAATTACAGAGAAGTGCAAATGCTATAGAGTAATAATAGCAGGGGACTTCAATTATCCTGATATAGAGTGGGGTGTAGTAGCATAAAGGGCAGAGAGTGCCTTTAAAGAGGAAATGGTTTACATTTAAGGTACATTCTCACAGTGGGGAAAAGTAAGGCAACCAAAGCCAGAATCCTCAGAGAGAGATAGAGAGCAAAATAAATAGAAAAAGTGTGCATATGACAGATGCAAGGTTGATGATACCATTGAGAATCAGGCTGAATATAGAAAGTTCCCAAGGGAAGTGAGAAGGAAATCAAAGAGGCAATAAGAGAGTATGAGCTAACATAAAAGGAAATACTAAAATCTCTTATAAGCGTCTAAATAATAAAAGGGTAGTAAGAGGAGGGGTGGGGTCAATTAGGGAACAAAAATCGGATTTACACATGGGGTCAGAGGGCATGGCTGAGATGCTAAGTGTGTACTTTGCATCTTTCTTTACCAAAAAGATGTTAGCAAAGTTATACTGCAAGAGGACAGTTGAGATACTGGATCGGCTACAAATTAATAAAAAGGAGGGATTAGAAAGGCTGGCTATAGTTAAAGTTGATAAGCCACCAGGACTGGATGGAGTGCATCCAAGGATGCTGAGTGAAGTAAGGGTTGAAATTGCGGAGGTGCTGGCCATCGTCTTCCAATCCTCCTTAGATACAGGGGTAGTGACAGAGGACTGGAGAATTCCGAACTTTACACCCTTATTGAAAAAAGGGTGTAAGGATAAGCTCAGCAAATACAGGCTAATGAGTTTAACATCAGTGGTAGGAAAGTTTTTAGGGACAATAATGCTAGACATTTAACATTGCTTGGTCAAACATGAATTAATTAGGGAAAACCAACACAGGTTTTTCAAGGCAAATCAAGTTTAAATAACTTAGACTCATAGATTCACAGATGTTTACAGCACAGGAGGCCATTCAGCCCATCATGTCCATGCCGGTCAACAAAGATCTGACTACACTAGTCCCATTTTCCAGCGCTTGGCCCATAGCCTGGAGGCTATGACAACACAAGTGAATGTCTAAATACTTCTTAAATGTTACGAGAGTTTCTGACTTAACCACCTTCCAGGCAGTGAGTTCCAGACTCCCACCACCCTTTGGACGAAAAAATTTCTCCTCAACTCCCCTTTTAGTCTTCTACTTCTTACCTTAAATCTATGCCCCCTGGTTATTGACCCCTCTACTAATGGAAAAAGTGCCTTCTTATCCACCCTATCTATGCCGCTCATAATCTCACACACCTCTATCAGGTCCCCTATCAACCTTCGCTGCTCAAAGGAAAACACCCCAGCCTATTCAATCTTTCCTCATAGCTCAGACCCTCCAGCTCAGGCAGAATCCTGTAAATCTCCTCGGCACCCTCTTCAGTGCAATCACATCCTTCCCATAATGTTGGGATCAGAACTGCACACAGTACTCCAGTTGTGGCCTAACCAGCATTTTACACAGTTCCAGCATAACCTCCCTGCTCTTGTTTTCTATGCCTTGGCTAATAAAGGCAAGTATCCCATATGCCTTTTTAACTGCCTTATTTACCTGCCCTGCTGCCTTCAGGGACCTGTAGATAAGCACACCAAGGTCCCTCTGATCTTCAGTACTTTCCAGGGACCTACCATTCAAAGTGTAATCCATTGCCTTGTTAGCCCTCCCCAAGTGCACTACCTCAGACTTTTCCAGGTTGAATTCCATTTGCCACTGCTCTGCTCACCTGACCAGTCCAATGATATCCTCCTGCAGTTTGCAGCTATCCTCCTCACTATTTACCACCCCATCAATTTTCATGTCATCCACGAACTTCTTGATCATACCCCCCACATTTAAATCCAAATCATTTATGTACACCACAAAGAGCAAGGGCCCCAGCACCAAGCCCTATGGGACCCCACCGGAAACAGACTTCCAGTCACAGAAACATCCCTCTACCATCACCCTCTGCTTCCTGCCTCTCAGCCAATTTTGGATCCAAAGTGCCACTTTAATTTGGATCCCATAGGCTCTTACTTTCTTGACGAGTCTGCCATGAGGGACCATATCAAAAGCCTTGCTAAAGTCCATGTAGACCACATCAAATGCATTAACCCTCATCAACACTTCTGATTACCTCCTCAAAAAATTTGATCAAATTTGTCAAACACAACCTTCCCTTAACAAATTCATGCTGCCTATCCCTGATTAATCTGTGTCTCTCCAAGTGCAGATATATTCTGTCCCTTAGAATTTTTTCTAGTAACTTCCCCACCACTGAGGTTAGACTGACTGGCCTGTAATTTCCTGTTCTATCCCTTCCTCCCTTTTTTAATAATGAGACAACGTTAGCAGTCCTCCAGTCCTCTGGCCAGAGAGGATTTGAAAATTACTGCCAGGGCCCCTGATACCTCTTTCCTTGCCTCCCTCAACAGCCTAGGATACATCTCATTTGGGCCTGCAGAACTTGATTGAGTTTTTTTATGAGGTAACAGAAATGGTTGATGAACATAAGGGAGTTGATGTGATATAACTGGACTTCCAAAAGGTGTTTAATAAAGTGCCACATAATAGACATGCTAGCTAAGGTGAAGCCCATGGTATATAAGGGACAGTGGCGGCAAGGATACACATTTGGCCAAGTGAAAGGAAACAGAGAGTACTGGTGAATGGTTGTTTTCTGGAATGGAGGAAGGTACATGGCGGGGTTCCCCACATGTCGGTATTCGGAACACTGCTTATCTTGATACATATTAATGACCTTGATCCGGGTATGCAATGCACAGTTTCAGAATCTGCTGGTGACACAAAACTTGGAAGTATTGTGACCTGTTAGGAGAATAGTGCTAGACTGCAAAAGGACATAGACAGGCTGGTGGAATGGTTGGACATGTGGCAGATAAAATCAGGGAAGTGTGAAGTGATACATTTTGATAGGAAGAATGAGGTGAGGCAATGTAAAATAAAGGGCACAATTCTAGAGGGGCCACAGGAACTGAGAGACATGCACAGGTCATTGGAGGTGGCCATGCAGCTTGAGAAGGTGATTAAGAAGGCAAACAAGATCCTGGGCTTTAATAAAGGCATGGGTTGCAAAAGCAGAGAAGCTATGATGGACATTTATAAAACTCTGGTTCAGCCTCAACTAGAGTATTGTGTCCAAGTCTGGGCACTGCACTTTAGGAAGAATGTGAAACCTTAGAAATAGCGCAGAAAAGATTTCTGAGAATTTTTCCAGGGGATGAGGGATTTCAGTTATTTGGATAGATTGAAGAAGATGGGGTTGCTCTCCTTAAAGAAGATTTGATAGAGATGTTCAAAATCATGAGAGGCCTAGGCAGAGTAAATAGAGATAAACTATTCCCATTGGTGGAGACACTGATTAAATGTGATTGGCAAAAGAGCCAAGAGGGAAGAAAAACCTTTTTATGCAGAGTGGTTAAGCTTTAGAAGGCACTGCCTGAGAGTGTGGTGGAGGTAGATTCAATTATAGTTTTCAAAGGGAATTGGACAAGCACCTGAAGGGAGAATTTGCAGGGTCATAGGGAAAGGATGGGGCAGTGGAAGTAGATGAGTTGCTCTTGCAGAGAGTTGGCATGGACACAATGGTCAAATAGCCCCTTCTTCAGTGCCGTAATTCTATCATTGTATAAAACAGGTAGGATTGGGTCAGGTGGGAGAGTTAAAATTATGAATCCTGAAGCCAATCTGCCTCCAACCCACCCACTTCCAATATAAAGGAGGTGGGATGGTGGGAGGATGTGGTCTTAGGCAACCAACCCACTTCCTGGAGGTGGGTTGGCACTTTAAATATTATAACAAAGCTGTGAACTTTATTATTATACACTATTTTGAATTTATCTATGGACAGCTAAAACCTGATAAGACTTTCAGATCCAGGAGTTAATTGCTGAATTCTGTGTGCACCCAGAACTGTGCACAATATTCCAGCTGTGGTACAACCAATGTCTTATATAAGTTCATCATAAGCTCCCTGTTCTTGTACTCTATGCGCCTATTAATGAAGCCTAGAATATTGTATGCTTTAGGAACAGCTCTGTCTACCTGTTCTGCCTACTTTATTGACATATGTACATATATACCCAGGTCTCTCTGCTCCTGCACACAAAGAATAATATCCTTTATTTTATACTGTCTCTCCATGTTCCTTGTACCAAAGTGTATCACCTCACACTTCTCCACAATGAACTTCATCTGCCACCTATTTGCCCACTCCACCAATGTGTCAATGTCCTTTGAACTTCTACACTGTCATCCTCACAGTTTACAACTCCCCCAAGTTTTGTGTCATCCACAAACTTTGAAATTGACCCCTGCACACCAAGATCTAGATCATTTATATATATCAGAAAAAGCAAGGGTCCCAATACCAACCCCTCGGGAACTCCACTACAAACCTTCTTCCAGCCTGAAAAATACCCATTAACCATTACTCTCTGTTTTCTATCCCTCAGCCAATTTTGTATCCATGTTGCTACTGTCCCTTCTATTCCATGAGCTATAACTTTCCTCACAAGTCTGTTGTGTGGCACTGTATCAAAAGCCTTTTGGAAGTCCATATACGCGACATCAATGGCCTTGCCCTCATCAACCACCTCTGTTATCTCTTCAAAGAACTCCAGCAAGTTGGTGAGACACGATTTTCTTTTAACAATCCATGCTGACTCTTCTGAATCAATCCACATTTTTCCATGTGACTATTAGTTCTATCCCAAATAATTGTTTCTAGATTTAACTAACACTGCCCTTGCATTTGCCTCTGCTGGTATACACTCTGAGCTGGCCTCAGTAATTCAAATGAAAGTGGGGGTCGGAAACGGGTTGCCTTTCAGCCTGAATTTTCCTCCTCACCTGGCCACTGTGTGGATAGGTTTTAGAGAGGAAGGAGAGGCGGGGAGGGGGGGGCGTGTGTGTGTGTGTGTGTGTGTGTGTGTGTGTGTGTGTGTGGGTGGGGGGGGGCAGCTCACGCCCAGTCTCAGGGTTGTCTCTCTCACTTTCACACGCATTTACACTCACACACACTCACTTACTCACTCACTTACTCACTCACTTACTCACTCACTTACTCACTCACTTACTCACTCACTTACTCACTCACTTACTCACTCACACCCTCACTCACACCCTCACTCACACCCTCACTCACACCCTCACTCACACCCTCACTCACACCCTCACTCACACCCTCACTCACACCCTCACTCACACCCTCACTCACACACCGACACTAGCTCATACTCACTCTCTCACACACTCACTCAGTCACTGACTGACACTCATTCACTCACACTCTCACACTCTCAGTCACTCTCACATATACTCAAACTCACACACTCACTCACACACTGATCTCTCACTCACTCACACTATTTCATACTCACTCACTCACACATTCACCTGGTCACAGACACTCTCACACACTCTCTCATACACTCAGTCACTCACTCTCACACTCACTCACTCAGTCACACTCTTACACTCATTCACCCTCATACTCATTCACTGTCACACTCACTCACTAACCCCTGGGCCCTGGAGCTTTAGCAATCTTCTCACTGAGGAGGAGTTTGGGATGGCTGTGAAGGCGACAAGGCGTGTTTCCTTCCTGCCCTGTCTAACAACCCAGTTGCCCCACGTCTCGCTGTTGCTGCAACCACCGCTTCTCCCAGCCTCCTCTGCCTGCTCCACCATCTTGATGCATGTAGTCCTTTAGTGGGCCAACCTGTGTGGGAGGATGAGAGTGCAGCCAAGGGAGGACTACGTGACCCAGAATACACCCTGGCTGTCAAAACAAATGGCCACATGGACTTGGGCATTCGCTCCAATAACCACTTATATTACAGAACTTTGTCCTGAAGCAGAGCATCCACCACGCACTTGTTTGCAAACAACTTGAGGCAATTTGGTGGCCAGTTGAGGGTGGGGTGATGCTGCCTGATCCCAAGACCCCAAAGGCATGGGCCCCAGTGATTATCACCATGTGAACCCCCCTTTCCCGGGTCCTGATGGTGACCTGTGATGAAACTCCGTCAGTATATCAGGGACCATCCCAAGTGCTTCCTTCACCATAACCTTACATTCACCAGCCACCATGTCAGAAGTGCCACAAGTGCGTGGTGGATGTTCCGCTTCAGGACAAAGTTCTGTAATATAAGTGGTTATTGGAGCGAATGCCCAAGTCCATGTGGCCATTTGTTTTGATAGCCAGGGTGTATTCTGGGTCACGTAGTCCTCCCTTGGCTGCGCTCTCATCCTCCCACACAGGTTGGTCACCAGGCATCTGCTTCTTGACCCTTTCCTTGGCCTACCTACACTCCCTTGCTTACATGGCAACAGGCCCATGCATCTCTGTGCCATATCACCAATGCAGCACACAACACAGCTCATGGATGTGCCAATACTGTGAAGGCCAATGAGAACCTCCTGCACCCATTTGTTGGTCTGCCACATGTAGCTCTCCATGAGGGTCGCTATTCTCAAGTGAAGGGGCCACGTGCTGAGCTGCCAGAGACCTGGGATCACTGATGACATTGAAGGGCTCCTCCACTCTTGCATGGGAGAGAACAGCCTCTGGGAAATCTGGCAGATATCTACCCATTTCCCACTGCTGCCCCAATAACCGCTGCTTTGCTGATGACCCCTGAGGCAGAGCAACTGCATAAAGCTGTGAATTGCTGAGCCTTGAGTCAATTCTCTGTTCCAACTCCAGTGCACATGTGCAGTGTTGAACAGTTAGTGCCACCCATTCTAAATATGCATCAATGCCCATCGACATATCTGTGCTGGTGGAGGGTGCGCTGGACCTATGTGACAGTGTTTCCTTGGTTGGCGACTCCTCCTCTGAGGTGTCAAGTAGCTCTAATGTCCTTGGCGGTACTTCACCTGCTGCTGGCCTTGTGGAAGAGACAACAGCACTATTAACAACATGTGTCCAATGGCTTCCTCCTGCCTGTCCATGATCCGGAGCTTTCTGTGGTCATCAAAGGCCATAAAGGTGCTACTGTAAGCACCAGGGAGAAGGGTTGGTACCCATGATCATGACTTTTCTCACTCTCTCTGGACTCCGCACCGACTTCGCCCTCACTGACAGTCTGGCCCACTGCCAACTATCCAATCTCCATTAGTTCTTCTATCTGTCTTGTTAGAGCAAGAAGGGCATACCACCTCCCATGGGTCTCCGCTCTCTTGCATTATGAGCTCACTTCTCCTGGAACAACACAAATATACAGAATCACACTTGTTTCCTGGTCCAGCTATGCTCATGAGATTGCACCATTTTAAATGGCCATCACTGCGCCATTGGTAGGCCATCTCCAAGTGACCATTCATACTTGGCATTATAGCAGGTGCTTCTGACTGACCCTGTTCCTCAGCTGTGATGCCACTCTGCAGCTCATTGCACAAAGTAGTCCTTGGTGATACCCTCTGCATGCGTTGTTCACTTTGCCTCACATCTCATGGCTGTCATATAAGACATGCAGAGCTGTTACCTGACCATCATGCATGCCATTCACCTTGCCAGATCTCACTAGGTCATTGAAGTCTTCTGGAATTGCATCCCACGGCTGCACACTTCTTCGGCCATCTCCACAAGGCCTTATTGGTGAGGTTTGCTGGCATCCTCCTCCCACCCATTGGGAACAGAACTTCTCTCTGTTCCCTTGCCACCTACGAGAGCACTACCAGGGAAGCATCACTGAAACATGGAGCTACCCTTCCTCTCACTGCCGCCATTTCACCACAAATTATTTTCTGCTGCACCCCTTGCTCTGTCTTTTCCGTGTGAAACCAGTATGAAGGAATCACAGCAGTTTTTAAAAATGGTGCCGCTAACCTCCTGCCAGCATTACCTCCCACCTGCCACCCTTTATTGGCTGGCTCCCATGCCAGCCAGATGCTCATTGGTCACACAGTGGAAAATCGCCGCAGAAGTTCCACCACCCACCGGTGCAGCCTTGAGACCAGCAAATGACCTTGGTGTTGGGACTTGGAAGTCATTCAGTAAAATCCAGCTCTTTCACCTCTGTTTTCACAAAAGAGAGGGACAGATTCACACATTATAATTAAGGAGGTGGAATGTGAAACATTGAATGGAGTAAAATAAACACAGTGAGAGAGGAAATAATAAGGGGCTTATCATCTTTGAAAGTAGATAAATTGCCTGGCTCTGATGAAATCCCAGGCTGCTAAGAGAAGCAATGGAGGACATAGTGGGCTGGAGGATGGCTAATGTTGGGCAAAATGTAATGTCCACCCCCATGGCGAATTAGGTGGCAAGGGCCAGTTAATTGTGTGGGAGGATGCAGGAAGGGACCCTGCCTCTTTCCCACCTCTGCCACAATTAGGTTCATGGCGGGAAGGCAGTATTCACCCAATGCTGGGCAAAGAACTTTGCCATGTGGGAAGGCTGAAAAGTAAACCCTGTCAGAGTTGCTTGTGAGCTTCCTGGGGTACAGTGTGTTCCTCTTTCAAAGGCACTCAATGCCTGCTTGTGGGACCTGGCATCAGGAAGGGGGGTGCCCACTGAAAGCCACACGCCTGCCCTTGCTACCGACACCCCACTGCTCCCTGCTACCCCCACCCAGCGATCCCCGTCCTGCCATCACTCACCTGTGCCTGGGTCCATCAATAATCCTGGGCCTCAGGTGGGTGTAGAACCAGCAGCAGCAACACCTCCCTGGGGGCACTGCCAAGCAATGATGAGTTTCCGGCCTCTGATAAGCCGGTAGATCTCGGGGGTGGGATTTCTGCCACCCCCCACCACCCCCTTGCCTCCAGGTTCCTTGATCCCAGGGAAGGCCTGCCGCTGCCCAGTTAAGTGCCTGATTGTCACTTAGTTTGTTGAGCCTTCCCGAAAAGAGGTAACACAGCTTTCAAGCCAACTCTCCAGCCAACAGGCAAGACCCCCCTCACCTTTATTAAATACTGGCAATTATCATTGTTTAAAAATATAGAAAGCAATAGGCCAAATAATTGCAGGCCAGTCAGTCTAAACTAGATGGGGGGCAAATTATCAGAAAAATTCAGAGTCACAGTGTTTATTGTTTTTTGGAAAGGCACTGGTTAATCAAGGATAGTCAACATGAATTTGTTAAGGGAAGATTATAGAAACAGAAAATAGAAGCAGGTGTAGGTCATTCAGCCCTTCAAGCCTTCTCAGCCATTCAATATGATCAAGGCTGATCCTCTTTCTCAATGCTATACTCCCGCTATCTCCCCATACCCCTTGATGCCTTTAGAGTCTAGACATCTATCTATTTCCTTCTTAAATACATTCAGTGACTTGGCCTCCACAGCCTTTTGTGGTGGAGAACTCCACAGGTTTGCCACCCTCTGAGTGAAGAAATTTCTCCTCATCGCTGTCTTAAATGGCCTACCCCACATCCTGAGTCTGTGACCCTTTGTTCTAGACCCCCCAACCAGAGGAAGCATCATCCCAACATCCAGTCCGTCCAGCTCTATCAGAATTTTATACATTTCAATGAGATCCCCTCTCATTCTTCTAAACTCCAGTGGATACAGGCCTAGTCAGACCAATCCCTCCACATACGACAATCCTGCCATCTCAGGAATCAGTCCGGTGAACCTTCACTGCACTGCCTCTATGGTATTTATATCCTTTCTTAGGTAAGGAGACCAAAACTGCACACAATACTCCAGGTGTGGTCTCACCAAGGCCCTTTACAGCTGCAATAAGACATCCTTGCTCCTGTACTCAAGCCCTCTCACAATGAAAGCCAACATACCATTTGCCTTCCTAACTGCTTGCTGCACCTGCATACTTGCTTTCAGTGACTGGTGTACAAGGACAACCAGGTCTCTTTGCACATCAACATTTCTTAATCTATCACCATTTAAATAGTACTCTGCCATTCTGTTTTTCCTACTGAAATGGATAACTTCACATCCATGTTACACTGCACCTGCTATGTATTTACCCACTTACTGAACCTGTCTAAATCGTCTTGAAGCCTTTTTACATCCTCCTCATCGCTCACACTCCAACCTAGTTTTGTGTCATCAGCAAACTTGGAAATATTACATTTGGTTCCCTCATCCAAATCATTTATATATATTGTGGATAGTTGAGGCCTAAGCACTAATCCCTGCAGTACTCCACTAGTCACCGCCTACCACTCCAAAAAAGACCCGTTTATTCCTACTCCCTGTTTCCTGTCTGATAACCAATTCTAATCCATGCCAATATATTACGCCCAATCCCATGTGCTTTAAATTTTGCACACTAACTTCTTATGTGGGATTTTATCAAAAGCTTTCTGAAAATCCAAATACACCATATCCACTGGTTCTCCCTTATCTATTCTGCAAGTTACATCCTCAAAAAACTCCAATAGGTTTGTCAAACATGATTTCCCTTTCATAAATCCATGTTGACTTTGTCTAATCCCGTTTATATTTTCTAAGTGTCCTGTTATCACATACTTTATAATAGACTCTAGCACTTTACCTGCTACTGACGTTAAGCTAACTGGTCTGTAATTCCCTGTTTTCTCCCTCCCTCCTTTTTTAAGTAATGGGGGTTACATTTTCCACCCTCCCATCTGCTGGGACTGTTCCAGAATCTACACAATTTTGGAAGATAACAACCAACGCATCCACCATTTCCACGGCCACCTCCTTTAGCACCCTGTGATGTATATTATCAGGCCCTGGGGATTTATCGGCTTTCAGTCCCATTAATTTCTCCAGCACTATTATTTTACTAATACTAATTTCCTTCAATTCCTCCTGCTCACTAGACCCTCGTTTTCCTAACATTTCTGAGAAGTTTTTTGTGTCTTCCTCCGTGGAGACAGAACTAAAGTAGTTGTTTACTTGCTCTGCCATTTCCTTGTTCTCTATTATAAATTCTCCCATTTTGGACTGTAAGGGACCTACATTTACCTTCACTAATCCTTTTCTTTTTATACTAATCCTTTTCTTTTTATACACATATTGAAGCTTTTACAGTCCACTTTTATGTTCCTTGCAAGTTTACTCTCATACTCTATTTAGCCCCTCTTCTTCAATCGCTTGGTCCTCCTTTATTGAATTCAAAACTGCTCCTAATTCTCAGACTTGCTACTTTTTCTAGCAACCTTATGTGACTCCTCTTTAGATCTAATGCTATCCTTCATTTTTTTTTGTTAGCCATGGTTGGGCCACTTTTCCTGTTGTGTTTTTGTGTCAGAAAGGAATGCATAACTGTTGCAATGCATGCATTTGTTCCTTAAGTATTAGCTCTTGCCTAACCACCATCATGCCTTTTAATGAAGTTCCCCAATCTATCATAGCCAACTCACCCCTCATACCTTTGTAGTTTCCTTTGTTTAGATTGAGGACCCCAGTTTTAGATTGGCCTACTTCACTTGCCATCCTAATGAATAATTATATCATGTTATGGTCACTCTTCCCTAAAGGATCCCGCACAACATGATGATTAATTAGCCCCTCTCATTGCACAATACCAAATCTAGGATAGCCTGTTCCCTAGTTGGTTCCTCAATGGACTGGTCTAAAAAAAATGCATATACACTCCAGGAATTCATCCCCCGCAGTATTATTGCTAATTTGGTTTGCCCAGTCTATATGTAGATTAAAATCACCCATGATTACTGTAGCACCCTTGTTACATGCATCTCTAAGTTCCTGTTTAATGCCATCCCCTACCTTACCACTACTGTTTGAAAGCCTATAGACAAGTCCAGCTAATGTTTTCCAACTCTTGTTGCTTCTTAGCTCCAACCAGACTGATTCTACATCTAGATTTTCAAAGCCAATATCCTTTCTCACTATTGCACTGATTTCATCCTTAACTTACAACAACAGCCCACCTGCTTTTCCTTTTAGCCTATCCTTCCTAAACATTGATTACCATTGGATATTCAGTTCCCAGCCTTGGTCACCCTGCAGCCATGTCTCCATAATCACAATCATATCGTACTCGTTTACATCTATTTACACTGTTAATTCATCTACCTTATTGCGAACGCTTCATGCATTCAGATACAGTGCCTTTAGACTGGTCTTTTTAATAGTTTTACACATCTTTTTCCAAAATGGCCCTATTTGCTGCTCACCCCTGTTTCCTCTGCCTTCCATGTCTGCTTTCTACTTTTCTGTCTTTCATTTCTATCTTTGTTTCCCTCTCGTGTTTCCCTACTCAGGTTCCCACCGTCGTGTCCCCCCCCCCGCCAATTCTAGTTTAAATCTTCCCCAACAGCACTAGCGAATACCCCTGTGAGGATATTGGTCCCAGTCTTACTGGGGTGCAACCCATCCAGTTTCCCCAGAATCAGTCCCAATTTCTCAGGAATCTAAACCCCTCTCTCCTACACCCATCTTTCCAGCCATACATTCACCTGATCTATTTTCCTATTCCTGATCTCGCTAGCACATGGCACTGGAGTAATCCTGAGATTACTACCTTTGAAGTCTTGCTTTTTAATTTATTTCCTTTCTCCCTATATACTGCTTTCAGGGCCTCGTCCCTCTTTTTATCTATATCCTTGGTACCGATATGCACCATGACCTCTGGCTTTTAACCCTCCCCCTTCAGAGCTGCCTGCAGCCACTCAGGGACATCCTTGACCCTGGCACCATGGAGACAACATACCATACTGGTGCTGCGGCCACAGAAACATACTTTAGAATCTCCTATCACTATTGATCTCCCACTCATTTTTCTACACCTCCCCCCACCCCTCCCCACCCTGTGCAGTTGAGCCATCCGTGGTGCCACGGACTTGACTTTTGCTGCTTTCCCCTGAGAAACCATCTCCCCCAGCAGTAACCAAAACAGAAAATCTGTTAGAGAGGGAGATGGATCCAGGGGACTCCTGCACTGCCTGCCTAGTGCTTTTACTCTGTCTGGCGTTCATCCATTCCCTTCCCGCCTGTGCACTCTTTACCTGCGGTGTGACCACCTCACTGAACGTGCTATCCACAAAGATCTCGGCCTTGCGGATGCCTCACAGTGACTCAAGTCATGGCTCCAGAGGATTTCAAGTTAGCTGCACCTGGAGACACTTGCTGCACACGTGGTTGCCCTGGACACTGGAGGTATCCCTGGCTTCTTACATCACACAGGAGAAGCATTCCGAGCTGCCCTGCCATGACTTACCCTTAAATTACTCCCTTTATTTTTACTTCCTCTAACTTAAGGAATATTAAATGTATACTAGAGAACTTACTTCTTATACTTTAAACACTACTTAATCTAAACCAAAGACTAATTTTTACTTTAAAAACTGGACAGTAGAAATACTCGCCAGGTCCTACTTACCAAGGCTGGTGCTCCTCTCGTGCTGGGTCCTGGTCCCACTTTGGTGTCCAGCCTATTCCCTTTGCTCTTTAAGGCCGCCACTCCTCTCACATTATCGAATGCCAAAAGCAAAAGCAAAGGAGCACCCTCTTTCCCTTCCTCCCCAAACTCCGTTAATCACCCAACTCCCAGCACTCTGTTCTAAATCACAATCAAATGCCAAGTCGCACTAACTTAGCTGGTTTTATATGCTCCTAAGACAATGGCTAGCTGACACAGTCACAGAGGAACCAGTTTCAGCTGCTTCTTTAATTAACTAAGCATAACTGCTCACCCAGTGGAGACCTTGCCAAGGCCCAGTTCAAGGCTGGGAACTTTAGAAATTAAATTGTAGATTTCAGTTAAATGCTAACTACAAAAAAAAAATCAGATTTTTACAAAAATATTTTTAATAATTGTGACTCCTTACTCACCATCCACCAGCATCCAGTCCTATGCCTAACTAACCTAAGTGAATTGTTTGAGGAGGTAATGAGGTGGGTCGATAAGGGTGGCACATTTGATGTAGTCTACATGGATTTTAGCAAAGTTTTTGTGAAGGTGCCGCATAGAAGACTGGTCAGGAAAGCAAAATTCAATGGGATCCGAAGGCAGGTTGGATCCAAAATAGGTTCAATGGCAGAAAACAAAGGGTAATAGTCAATGGATGTTTTTGTGATTGGAGATGGTTTTCTGTGGGGTTCCACAGGGATCAGTGCTAGGTCCTTTGCATTTTGTGCTATATATCAATGATTTTGACAAATGTAGAGGTCATGATTAAGAATTTTGTAGATGATACAACAATTGATCATATGGTTGATAGCGAGGAAAAATATTGTAGAATGCAGGAAGATATTAAAAGACTGAGCAGCTACACCGAAGAAAGGCAAATGGAATTCAATTGGAGAAGTTCGAGGTAATGAGTTTGGTGAAGGCAGCCATAGTAAGGGAATACAAAATAAATATAGGATGCTGAGAAGCGTACAGGTGCAGAAGGACCTTGGAACGCATGTCCACAGATCTCTGAAGATAACCATACAGGTAGATATGGTGGATTCCAAGAAAATGTATAGGCTGTGGTTGTTTTCTTTACAACAGAGGTGGCTAAGAGGAGCTTTCATTGAGGCAGGTAAAATTTCGAGGGGCCTAGAGTAGGTGGAAAAGAAGGAACTATTTTGTAGTGCAGTGGGTAGCATTGCCACCTCTGAGACAGAAGCTCTAGGTTCAAATCCCATCCCAGGACTTGGTGGCCAAGGAAGGTGCATTCAAAATGTGGCCAAACAGGTTGAGCATCAACCTGTAAATATTTCCAACACATGCCAATGGCAGACAGTAAGAGTGGGATGCTATGTGGTGGAAAGAAAGTTGAAGCCTCTACCATACCTTTTCATAACTCCAGATTACAGTATACATGTAAAGGTGTATGTTGCCACAGCAACTTGGATTCCCTATCACATCTGCTGATCATCTAAAATACTTCCAATTATATCATCCATTACTTTTCTATGTGCAAGGGTCTACATCTAGGATATGCAACTTATCAGCCATTATCTCCCAACAGTTAACCATACAGTCTCCCAAAACCCCTTTTAGGGTGCTCAATAACATTCAATTATTGCATCAAAAACTTAAACTTAGTTTTTTTACACAGCAAAATATCCCAAAATGCTTCAGGGGAATGGATGTGAACACGTAACAAGCGGAAAGAGTTAGGAGAGATGATGGAGTTGTTTTTTTAAGAGTTTTAAAGGTGGTTCAAGGAGGAGCACTGTACAGGGTTTCAAGAAGAGAACAATCATAATTTATAATTAGAAATTTGTTTTACTTAATATCCCTTCATGCTCTAAAGCTCAAAGTGATCAAAAAAATTTAACCAGCACTTAAAACAAAGATGAAATTTTTTTAAAAGTATTATTTCCTAAAATAAGTCAGATTTATGCTCACATTTGCTCATTAATGTTGATATTGATCCTGAATTAATAAATATATGCAGCAAGGAAATATTTATTGCTCTAAAATCAAAAATGCACATAAATTTTCTGCCCATTCAATTTCTCATACTGCAATGCCCCCATCTGGATTTTATTTGTTAGCTCATCCTGTAATTTCTAAATCATTTGATAAGGAAGATTATCCAGTACAGAAAATTCTATTCATTTAGTAGAAATTGTATTAGAAGGTATGTCAAATGCGACCAAAATGCTGAGGAAAAATTGAAAACATCTGGAGCAGACCAAGATGGACATGCGAAGAGATGAAAGAGCGAGTAGATGATCATTCAAACTGTCGCCTTGAACTTATGCTGAAATTTAATAGTAAGTTGCTGTATGAGAGAAAAAACATTCTTAGGTGTTCAGAAAGGTTCAGAATGCATCTTACCATTTTGACAGATGCTGAAGGGAGAGAGTGGGGTAAAAGGCCAGACAAAAATTCAGCAAATAGTAACCCAATGTCAGGGCAGGAAACAGTCTGCGGTTATGTGATGAAGTGGTGATGCATATGACCCCTACTCCATGACTAGCGAAGTGAAGGTTCTTTGCATGAAATTGTTGCAATGAAGGTTGTCCTGTTCAGCATTCCAGACCTCATTCCCCAGAGGATGGCTGTGCATCATTCCTGACAGAAAGTGTCATTCTCACAACCTCTAGGACCTAACAATGGTCACAGAAGAAGGTGACGGAATGCTGGCAAGGTAAAATCACTCATCACTACTATCAAGTAGGCAGCCCATTATTAAATGCCACAAAATTTTATCTGTCACCCTGCATCCTGAATTTGATGGGATTGCCCATCTCCCCTCACCACCACACCAAGCGTGGGACTGGTCATTCCTTCCATGTCCACTGGATGCAAATTGAGGTAGAGGGTGGGGCTCAGGTCGCCAGTTAATTGTTCTCATGTCCGCCTATTGTCAATGAAACATTCTGGTAGTAATTATAGGGATACAGACAGGTCTCTGTGATACAAGCAAATGATCGCAGACTGATTTAAAAATAAATACATCAAAGTTCTTAGGAAATTGCATAGCTCTCAGAAGCTTTCTGCTCCTTATAGGTTTAAAAGAGAGCTTTCAAAATTACATTATCATACTATTTAAAGTTTATACAGCAGTTTATTTAGCTGACTACAAGATAAAGCAAAGATTTTACCAATTGTACTGTCAGTATGAAAATTAAATAAAATTATTTGAACTAAATAACTGATAAATATAGTGTTCACAAAGCAGCACAATAACAGCAACAACATACAAGTATATAACACCTTTAACGATGTCCCAAATGGCTTCACAAACAGGCAAAAGGAAATTTGATACTAAATCAGAAAAGAAGTTAAAAGTACTTAATGTAAAATTAGTGAGAAAGTTTTGAATGAAGGGAGAGATGGAGAGTCAGAGGAGTTTTGGAGGGAATTCCAGAAAATTAGTCACAGGCGTGGAGGAGGGGAGGCCAGCAAGGCGAGTGTTGGAGTAGTCTGGAAGTGGCAAAGGCATGTATGACATCTTTAGTGGCAGAGACCAGGAATGTTATGGAGGTGGAAACCATTGGCTTTGTGATGAAGAAGTTATAAGTTATACCCATTAGAGCTCCTACCCCAGACGCCTCTTATATTTCAAGATCCTGTAAATTAGTCATCATGTAGCAAATACTAAAACTCTCCTAATGCTACTAAACAAGGAAACAGCAATTTTCCTTCAATTTCCCTCACTGTATACTTTGGGTCAGGGTTAATCTCTTTGGGAAACAAAAACTTTCAAGATGAGATAATGTGCGATTGCTTGGTAGTACAGAACTTTAATATTGCTGAAAAGAGAGACATGTTTGCAGAAGCTTTTCACCTTGCACTCAGTGATGTGCAATTATTTATTAGCCAATAGCTCATTTACATGCAACATAATAAATGACCGAACTATCAAAGCTGCATACCCTTTACCTAGCTGGTACTTTTTCTAACATTTCAATCTTCCTTTAAAATCATGGTGCAACTGTTAGTAAACATGCATTGGCATTAAGCATCAACAAATCCTTGCCGTCAACATCCTGGAGGTCACCATTGACTAGAAACTTAAATGAACCAGCCACATAAATACTGTAGCTACAAAAGCAGGTCAAAAGTTGGGTATTCTGCAGCAAGTGACTCATCTCCCGACTCCCCAAAACATTTTCACAAGGATATGTCAGAAGTGTAATGGATTACATTTGCCTGGATAATTGCAGCTCCAACAACACTCAATAAGTTTGTCACCATCCAGGACAAGGTAGCTGGCTTGATCAGCATCCCATCTAGCATTTTAAATATTCACTCCATATATACCATCTATAAGATGCACTGCAGCAACTCACCAAAACTTATTCAACAGTATCTTCCAAATCCAGGGCCTCTATCACTTGGAAGGTTCAAGAGTGGCAGGCACATGGGATGATCATCACATGTAAGTTCCCCTCCTAGTCCCACACTAACCTGACATGGAAATATATCACGTTCCTTCACTGTCACTGGATCAAAATCCTGGAACTTGCTATTTAACAGCACAATGGGTGTACCTACACCACAGGGACTACAGTGGTTCAAGGAGGCAGCTTACCACCACCTTCTCAAGGAGTTAGGGATAGACAATGAATGCTGGCCAAGCCAGCGACATCCACATCCCATAACTTAATAAGAAAGGCGCAGCATCTTTAAAAACATGCAATAGTGGAAGCTTTCCCATTTTAATGTGACTTTTACTAATGCTATAAAATGCATTCAAAGAAATGATTTTCTTATGAGGATAAATTTAAGAACCCACTTGTAAAATTGCATTAAAAGATCAGAAAAAATGATTATGTTTCTATAATCTGGAGATGGAGCTATTATAATGAATTGAGATGTGTCGGAGTGCAGGGGTCGTAGACAGGCTTATAAGAGCAAGGAAATCCGGCTGTGGGGTAATTACGTGCATGACACATCTACACTTCTAAATCTATCTTTTGTGGTGGTATTTACCATGGGAGTACACTTCTTCGCATTCAAATACACAGGAAATTTTCCCCTAATTTGTTCTCGTGGCATCTACCAAAGCAGCAACAATTAGCGGTCGAAGAAACGGAGGAGAAATCATTTTTACACCTTCCAATTGTACATAGCTCTTTGTATCAACTTTATGTTCGACTGGGCTTTAATACATCAATGTCACAACGCAACGTTTGCATTCTGCTTTTGTAAAATCATTGCTTTAACTCCGTTTCCAGTTTCAAATCAGTTCTAATCAATTGGTATTTATTTTAAATAATGCTTTTGTCCAACAAACTTCCTTTTAGGCTTTTGTTTGGTGTGGACACGGCATACCTCATTGCCAGAAGCAGATATTTTAACTTGCAATATTTTTATTCATTGGGTTTTCCTTTCATGGAAGGTTTCAGATAATCAATTTAAGTAGAAATATTGTTTAAATGTGTTCCGAGGTTTCGCGTTCTTATCTCAGATAATGGCACATTCCAAAGTTAAAGAGGAAATTGGTTGTTTGAGAATTCCCAAGGCTTTAGCTTGTTTTGTATTTATGAAACGATAAGGGCTGGTATCGAATCCCAGAAATACTAACTCCTTAAAGCAAATTTATTATATAGACAATCTTTACCTTTTTCGAAATTGTTTAACGCAAGCACTTTCAAAGTTTCAGCCTCTTGCGTTACTTGAATGGATTGAATCAGATGTACTGTTCGTGCGAATACGTTTTATTCAATACGAATGTCGTATTGCAAGAGCATGAGATCATTGAGATAATCATGAGATAATTGTTGGTAATGAAACAACGACAACAACCATGGCGTAAATGTTTTTCCAGTATTTCGAGTTTAATCTTGATGCCAATATCGTGTGCGACTGAAATCCAAACAGCATGAAGAAATACAGAACGAGAGTAGCACTCTACGATAGAATTGTTTTCCAGCCGCCAGTGCATGAGAGTCGAGCCTCACACTGTGAGCAGTGTTTGGAAAGCTGGCACAGATTGCTCTAGTTCGCACTCCAATTCGATATTACCTGTCAGTTCACTTCCCTTAAGCTGATTGGGTACACTAACTACAGGTATGTTTTTCCTCATTTCAAAAAAATGTATATTTTTTTTATTCCTAAATTCATTATAATTTCCGGCCCCATATGCCGAATTAGATTCTGTTCGTCACTATCACTGCAGCTAAACCCGTTCAAGCTACATGCCAACTTTTTAACGCTGGTTTTGTGTATTTTTTTTTGCAAGCTCCTCTATTTGGATCTCAGTTGACTTTGCAAAGGCAGGCGGATTCTGTGCTTCAGCAAAGCTCTGCAGAACCTCAGCAGCAAGTGTGTTTCTGAGAGTGGCAACACATAGGTTTCATTCCCAGTTGAAATGGTTCAGGAAACATCGCACACTGCACTTGTGGCGTTTCAATTAAGAAAAACAAAAGAGTACGATGTCACTGCATTGAAGATATTAGGGGAGCGCGCGCATTGATTGCATCTGTCGTTCTCTCAGCCTCCTGGCATTGTTTGCCGTTTCGAAACGCAAGGGCATTCATTGTTCGCGAGCGTCCTTCACATTAGTCCCATTTTGCACAACCTATTTCAATCACGGGGGAGCATTTTGGGATGGCGAGTGAAGCTGCAACGCGGGACGGTAAAGTTCCTGGTGCAATGCCTTTACCGAGAAGGCCCCAATTTACACAGAATGTCGGCGAAAGAAGGGAAGAAGTCGAAGAGTTCCAGCAGAGGGATTTGATTTAGACTGACGATTGTCAGACTGGTTTTCTTTTTTTCACAAAGCGAATCTGCTTCAAGGTGTTCACAGACTCCAACAGTCAGGTCTGGTGAATAGGGAAAGGCAGGCATCCTCAGTTTACCTTTCTTGTGCTTTTGTGAGGGATCAAATGGAATAATTTGTTTTCACCGGGGGCTGAACCAGCTGCTGGAGATCCTGTGATCCAGATATAGTTTAACTCAGCGGAGATAACTACATGCTGAAAGTCGGAATCCATGCCCATTATAGACATAAGAATCTGAACATCATGAAACGTTATGCGTGAAAGGTGTAACGAACACGCAGAAATGTAGACAAATTCCCTATTGAAAATAGTCATTGTTTGAAAAAGACTCAAAGCTTTTTTTGAAAGTGACAAGTCCGTTATTCCCGACTCTCATGTTTTCATCGAGCCCAATCTCATAACAATATCCAGCCTCTCTCTCTCTCTCCAGGAATCTCTAACTATCTCTTCATCCCACTTATACTGCTCACTGCCCATCCAATTCTACCATTTCAAAACTCCTATTTTCCATCTTTGATGAAAACATTTCCACTCGATTTGTCTTGTGCCTAACTCCCGAATTTAAACTGGTAATTGGCCAGTGAACAACTTACCTGAATCAGCTTTGTCCATTCCCCCGATAACCATGCCAATCTCGGTTAAGCCACATTCATTTCGCCAAAGAATTCAAACTCGATAACTTTTCATCAAAACTTAGCTTCTAGTTGTTCTACCCGTGTCACATCGACGTCGAGTGGTTTGGAGTCCACATAAATAAAAAAAAATGTCACGGAATAACTGGAGTCAGCTTGACAAAGTAGCTATCAAGCCCACTAAAGAAAAGCTGGCCAGGTCACCTGCAATAAGGGAACATAAGAACAGGAGTAGGCCATTCAATGAAATCATGGTTGACCTGTGATCTAATTCCATATACCGGCTTTGTCCCATAAAACTCAGAATTAAAATTAACAACTGACCCAGCATCAATTGCCATTTTAAGAGGAGTTCAAACTTTTACCACCCTTTGTGTATAAGGGTTTCCTAACCTCGTCCTTGAAAGGCTTGCTTCTGCTTTTTGGAGGATACCCTTTAATCCTAGATTCCCCAGCCAGTGGAGATAGGGTAGATAGAGGGAAACTCTCAATTCCCCATAATATCTTCAACATAGGCAGTCTCATACACTATACAACTCAGATAGAATGTGGGGTAATATCAAATCTGGTGCAGTTTCTAATTGTCCAGGTGTTCCTGCCTCATGCTTATAACATTTCAAATGACCTGCCCAAGAAGGGTAACCTACCCAAGAGAATAACTCACCTCCTGACTCTCCTAAGCCTATCCATCATCTACAAGGCTCAAGTCAGGTGAACAATTGAATACTCTCCGCTTGCCTGGCTAAGTGCAGCTCCAACAACACTCAAGAAGCTCGGCACCATCCAGGACAAAGCAGCTCGCTTGACTAGCACCCCATCCACCACCTTAAACATTCACTGGCTCCACCACTGACACACAGTCGCATCAGTGCCTACCATCTACAAGATGCACTGCAGCAACTCACCAAGATTCCTTTAACAGCACCTTCCAAACCCATGACCACTGCCATATAGAAGGACAAGGGCAGCAGACATATGGGAACACCACCACCTACAAGTTCCCCTCCAAGCCACTCACCATCCTGACTTGGAGCTATATCATTGGTCTTTCACCTTCACTGGCTCAAAATCCTGGAACTCCTTCCCTAACAACACTGTGGCTGTAGCTACATCAAATGGACTTCAGCGGTTCAAGAAAGCATCTCACCACCACCTTTTTAAGGGCAGTTAGGGATGGACAATAAGTGCTGGCCTAGCCAGCGATGCCCGTATCCCCAGAACTAATAAAAAAAATAAATAGACCCTCGTTTGCATCCAGCATAAATCAATGAATTATGGTCTGCTGGCTGAACATTGCATTATACAATTATAAAGCTGAGGAGAAAGTTGTTAGATAACTAACTGGAAGCTAAAATCTCCGAGACTGTGAATCGTCTCTTTCACCCCCATCTGCAGTTTCTGAATGACCAGACCTGACTGGTGACTATAACACAGGAAAGAGTTTTTCACTGAAATGAAATGTGAAATGCTTTGTTTATTCCAAAAAATAAGCAGAATCCGATCTCGTTCCTTCCAGTCGATGTACATAATTCTACAATTACATATACGAACGGTTATTGCACGGCGGAGTTATTAAACAATAGACAGACTACAGATAAAAGTGGAAAGCTGGATATCTAAAGTCAAAACATAAACAACTGGAAACAAGCTTCGGGAGGGTGGGAGGGTCAACTACCGAAAATGGTTTCGGGTTGGGGAGGGTATATCGTACGAGGCAGTCGCTTTGGGGAAGGATCGACTCTAGAAAGGTTCACTTGTATTTACTTTCAGAAACTACTAGGTTTCAAAGCCAAGCTCAAAGTAGCATTCAATTCCGAAGGTGATAATCACAGACACCCTGCCTTGTTTGTTGCAATGAATGTTAACTTCAGAATTCCTGACACAAGCGTAAATCACAACTTTAGGCCCCTGTAGCGAGGGCTGCCATGTCATCTTGTCCGGCTGGTTCCTGCTGGTTGATTTGCGTTGCCACGCTCACTCCGGTGTCCAGCAGTTACCTTTCGGGGAGAACTTCTATATATATTTTTTTAAAAAACATCCCAGTTAACAGGCGGTGTGGGGAGACGTTGCAGACAGAGCCCCTGCTCCGTGTTTAAAGACGGGCGGAGAAGTTAGAGGGAATCCACGTTACATTAGGATGGGCGCCATCAAAATATCACCCAGCAAAAAAAAAATGCGTTTGCTGCGTCGCGGTATGGAAAATGCTCACTAAAATCGTGAAAACCTCATTAGGGGGTTTCTGCCATTGTTAACCAGCAGTGCAAGGATTTCCTTATTCCTTGGGAGAAATATGAATCTGCTGGTATTGACTGAACGTGCAAGGCAGGACGCCCGTAAGAAGAATCATTTCAGTAAGAAAATAACTATTTAAAATCGTTTCCACACAAGCAATAGGAGGATTAAATGTAACTATAGGAATAAACCTTCTATTTCTAGTCAATATTCTCCAAGATGGCGTCAGGACCCTTTGGAAATGCCCTTTTCCTGCAGAGTTGGGTAAAGCGAGGGCAGGAACTCCTCTTCACTTCTTCAGGCCTCGCGGTCTTGCACTTGCCTCTTCACTTGATCCGCTTCACTCTTCATAACTAGTAGCCTCCCCGTCTCATCTACAGAACACTACCGAGTAAAAGCCAAAATCTTTCAGAAACACTAGATGGGGGATTTCGACATTTCTGTCGGAGGAAGTTATCAACAGCTGTATCTAGCAGAGTTTTAATATTTAAAAGGGCTCCTTCAGGCAGGGTTTGCCCCTGTCGCTGCTGCACGGAGATTGCAGCTTACCCACGCTTGTTATCGGTTCGCTATCAAACAGAGATCTGAGTAAAATAAACTTAACATTTAGACTTGGAGCCTTACCACGCTCTAATCTCGGTTAACCATATCCCATTCGCACAAAGGCTGACCCATCTCCTCATCGACTTGCATTGGGTCTTGGTGTCAGGATATTTCAAATTTAAAATTCTCACCCTTGTGTCTAAATAATAGTCTTAGAATGGTTACAGTACAGAAGGAGGCATTCGGCCCATCATGTTTGTGCCATTCACCCGCATTTTCCCCCATAGCCCTGCAATGTTTTTTTTTCTCTTCAGGTAATTATCCAATTCCCCTTTGAAAGTTACAACTGAAGCTGCCTCCTCCACACTCTCAGGCAATATAGATTCAAAAATTGGAGCCAATCAGGGGCCAACTGGGCCGGTATTGAATGTGGGCGATGGATATCTTGCCAACCGGATGGAGGACCAATATGTCCTTTTTCCCCAGGTGGTCCAACGCTACTACATTCCAATCAGGCACTTGCCTAGGCAGCATTGGGTCTCCCATCCAATTAAGCCCCCAGTAGTGGGAAAGGCTGCATTTGACACCAACACTGTGCATGCGCAATTGTTTGCTGATGGGAGGCCCAGGTTAGTGGCCGCCATCTTTATAGGAGGCAACGTGAAGCAGAAGAATGTTAAGAATTTCTATCCTGGACTGACATTGATAGATTTTGGAAATAGGGGGTTAGAAGGGACCGGAAAGCAAAATCTTTTCCTTATGGGATATTTTGCTGCTGTCACATTGGTCAGTGTCTCTAAACTCTGTCTCACTACCTATTAAAGTAATGGATTGTAGGCTTATGTGAATGTCAGACTATATTTTCTTTCCTCATTCTTTCTCCTTCTGCCTCTCTGAGTTCCAGGCTGCAGGCTCCAGCAGTGATGTCATTGGATTTCTGCGCCTGTATAGACCAGTATTGGCAGCAATCTTGCATGGCCATACTGCGCTGGCAGGAGACACAGAGGGATGGAAACCCCACCCTTGACAGCTGCCAGCCAGAGGCCGGCAGCTCTCCAGTACTCCAGGGAGCCAGAGGTGGTATTACAGTGGGGCCTTCACCAAGGATTGCCAATGTGGAGTGAGGCGAGTGTGGGTTTGCAGGGATGGGGTCAGGGACAGGTATTGCCAATGAGGGGTGGGAGGGGTGGAAGCAAGGGCAGGGAGTGGCTTCCTTCCCAATGCTGGGTTCCTCGATCGGGCAGAGTGTCTGTATACAAGGGAACCCACAGTAGGTCACTGGGAAACCTGACAGGCTTTGCTGGGCGGCCTCCCTGGATGGCAAGTCCCCCACTCGCCACTGGTATTGACACTAAAGGGCCTCATTTGGCCTCCAGGCAGGAAGGGCACCCTCATACTTTCCTGCTCTGGATTTGAACAGTTGGAGTTAGGTGGCGGTGGGAGGGTGGCGGGATCGTCACTCTCACACCCGCCCAATCACACAGCCCACCCTTACGAGATTAGAGGCGGGAGGGGGCATTAAATTCCAGCCCTGTTTTCCTATGTGGCCTCGCTCCTCCCACTCTCTGTAGCTTCCTCCAACTCTACAACTCCAACCTGAACTCTGTCTCTCTCTTCTTCAAACTCTGGTCTATTGTGTATCCTCTGTCCATCACCCTTTCCTCTCCCTCTTGACAGCCGTATAAACTCCACACTTGGATTTTGCTCCCTAAACATCAACGCCTCTCAGTCTCCCTTTCCTCCTTTAAGACAAAGCCTACTTCGGTGATCAGGCCATTTGGTCACCTGTACTAATATTTCCTATTTTAGCTGGGCATCTGCCCCTCTCCCCAGCACTCCCCTTCACTACTCCATCAAGCTCAGTGAAGTGCCTTGAGGACAGCACAGAAGTGGGTCCTGTGCCATAGAGCAACGCCAAGAGTGCCTCGCACCTGATGGCCAAGTTCTTATCCACAATGGAGTCGAGCATCACTCCCACATGTCCAGTTTCTGTTTCACCGTAGCTATACACTCCTTCCAGTTTTGGGTAAACACCCCATCCCCTCCAACCTTATCCAAAGCACCTTAGGATAGTCTGACCTGACAGTGAAGGGAACAATGGAAACTGGGTCTCATGATCCTAAAAACATGGCCTAGCTCTTGCCTCAGTTTACTTGTCTCCCGAGGCCAGTTCCAACTGGTTGCAGATAATCAGTCTGCAAACAACAGCAGATCCCAGCAGACAATGGTGACCTCACCCACATACAAGGCGGCTTTCGCTAGAGTGCCTCAACAAAAACCATTGCATCTCTTTCCAGGCCTTCTTTGGAAAGGCACATTGCAGAAGAAGGTGGCTGACTGTCTCTTCCCCATTGCAAGCCCCTCGATGGCACCATGGATCGGTAGTGAGACTCCAGGCTTGCAGGAAGAATCTGATGGGAAGGCTCTGAGATTGTCACCCCTCTTATGCCCACATTCTGCCTGATGTATTATATCAAACCTTGTTCATGGTCTCAGCAAAAGTTAAGGGTAAGAGGACAGCCCTACCTGACTCCAGATTTGATTTGAATGCTTTCCAAATTCCATCCATTGATTGAAACAGCATTACTTATGTTTGTGTGGAACTGCTGGATTCCCAAACCCCACTGAGAAGGGCAGATGGTGTGTGATGTTTCATTAAAAACCTTCTCCTGGTCCAAACTGATGAGGCAGGTATCCAAAAACCTGTCCCACGCATAGGCAATCATATCTGATGGATCCTACCATGATATATCCTGTTGTCACTACACTTGAAGGATACTGCTTGGATGCCATGTAGCAGTCTTGTATAAGTTACAAGTAAGTCTTATTTAACAACACTGAAGTATGTACATATTTACAGTAGGGATGGAGAAGACTCCATACTAGGTCCTTGCACATTGCTATTCATCACTAGACTGGCCCCACCTCTAGGTCATGTGCCTTCTTACATCACTGTGTAGGCGATACTGTACTCAGTCTCATGTTAACCATTTAGGTACCAGATCCTTCGACTACACCACCCCACCCCCAGCCCCCAGCCCTAAGACTTTATCCTCTGGATAGAGACTGACATTAGTTTACTTCCAGTGTGCTTCAAGTCTTACATTAAAGTTGGCACACAAGACTTATAGTAATGTTACAACTGTTCTAACCCCATGCTATTTAATCATAAACATTAACAACATTAACATCAGTGGCATGCATTAACAATGTCCTTACTACCCTACCTCCCCTCCTCAAGCCCTTGACATCAGAGTGTCAGGCAGTCTTGAGGTCTCGTACCTCTGCCACGACTCATTTGCCATCCAGTCAAGAGAGAGTGGTGGGCTCTAAAGGTTTTTGCTCTTGGCAGTGGTTTGGAGGTCATACTGGGATGTCCGCATAGCTTCAATCGCTTTTTCCATTAAAGGATGGTGCCTTGTGCCTGGTCAATCTGGACGGTTTGGTGGTGATTGGTTGTAGTTAGTCATGATCGTTTCTTTCTGGGTGGATGAAAGTGGTATTCATCAGGTTATCGGTGGTTTTTCTTCTTCTTTTGCCTTTTTGGGTGCCTGAAAGCTCTTTGTGGTTGAGGGAGAGCCTGTGGATAGACTGTGTAGGTAGTTCACCTTTGTTTAGTTGCATAGGTTGTGTGAGGCTGCTACTTGGTTGCAGCAGATAATGTGGTTTTGGCACGCTGGCTGGAGGTCGTCGGGTTTGTGCAGTGGTTGCCGCGTCTACCATCACTGGTGGAGGTAGAGGCTTTTCTGAAGGTCGTTCCAGCTCCGGCATCACTTCCACCAGGGGTGCTGTGGTAACCTCATGCGTGATAAGTTGGTCTGGCCCTTGGGAAGGTTTGGGGGCCTATAGGGGAGACAGTGACATAGTGGTATTGTCATTAGACTAATAATCCAGAGATCCAGGGTAATGCCCTGGGGACCAGGGTTCAAATCCCAACATTGCAAAAGGTGAAATTTGAATTTAATTTTAAAAATCTGGAATCAAAAGTCTAATGATGATGAAACCGTCATTGATTGTTGTAAAAACCCATCTGGTTCACTAATGTCTTCTGCCTACATGTGACTCCAGATCCACAGCAATGTGGTTGACTCTGAAATGCCCTCGGAAATAGCCTAGCAGTTGTATCAAACAGTACAAAGTTAAAAAGGAATGAAACCGGACGGACCACCCAGCATTGACCTAGGCACCGGAAATGACAAGTATTGGTAGGAGTGACCATTGCACACAGTCATTGTGGAGAAAAAGTCCTGTCTTCACATTGAGGATACCCTCCATCATGTTATATAGCACTACCATGTGCTAAATGGAATAGATTTCAAATAGATCTAGCAACTCAAGACTGGGCAACCATGAGGTCCTGTGGTCCCTCGGCAGCAGCCAAATTATGCTGAACCACAATCTGTAACCTCATGGCCTGACATAATCCCCATTCTACCATTTACACCAAGCCAGGGGATCAACCCTGGCTCAATGAAGTCTGCAGGAGGGCATGCCAGGAGCAGCACCAGGCATACTTAAAAATGAAGTGTCAACCTGGTGAAACTACAACACAACACTACTTGCGTGCCAAACAGCATAAATAAGCAACAAGTGATGGACAGCTAAACGATTCCACAACCAACAGATCATATCCAAGTACTGCGGTCCTGCCACATCCAGTTGTGAATGGTGGTGGCCGATTAAACAACTCACTGGAGGAGGAAGCTCCACAAATATCCCCATCCTCAATGATGGGGAAGCCCAGCACATCAGTGCAAAAGATTTGCAACAATCTTTAGCCTGAAGTGCCAAGTGGATGAACCATCTTGGTCTCCTCCTGAGGTCCCCAGCATCACAGATGCCAGTCTTAAGCCAGTCTGATTCACTCCATGTGATATCAAGAAACAGCTGAAGGCACTGGATACAGCAAAGGCTATGGACCCTGACATTATTCGAGCAATAGTACTGGAGACTTGTGCTCCAGAACTTGTTGTTTCCCTAGCCACGTTGTTCCAGTACAGCTACATTACTGGTATCTACCCAGCAATGTGGAAAATTGCCCAGGTATGTTATTTACACAAAAAGCAGGACAAGTCCAACATGGCCAAATACTGCCCCATCAGACTATTCTCAATCATAAGTAAAGTGATGGAAGGGTCATCAACAGTGCTATCATACGGCACTTGCTTAGTAATAACCTGCTCACGGACGCTCAATTTGGGTTCCATCAGGGTCACACCTGACCTCATTACAGCCTTGGTTCAACATGGACAAAAGAGCTGCACTCCACAGATGAGGTGGGAGTGACTACCCTTGACATCAAGGCAGCATTTGACTGAGTGTGGCATCAAGGAGTCCTAGAAAAACTAGAGTCAATGGGAATTAGTGGGAAAACTCTCCGTTGGTTGGAGTCATAACTAGCACAAAGGAAGATGGTTGTGGTTATTGGTAGCCAATCATCTCAGCTTCAGGGCATCACTGCAGGAGTTTCTCAGGGTAGTGCCCTTGGCCCAACCATCTTCAGATGCTTCATCAAATGACCTTCCTTCCATCATAAGGTCAAAAGTGAGGATATTCGCTGATGATTGCAAAATGTTCAGCACCATTCGCAACTCCTCAGATACTGAAGTAGTCCATGTCCAAATGCAGCAAGACCTGGACAATATCCAGGATTGGGCTGACAAATGGCAAGTAACATTCGCACACACAAGTGCCAGGCAATAACCATCTCCAACGAGAGAGAATCTAAGATAAAAGCAAAATACTACGGATGCTGGAAATCTGAAACAAAAACAAAAATAGCTGGAAAAACTCAGTAGGTCTGACAGCATCTGCGGAGAGGAATACAGTTAATGTTTCGAGTCCGTATGACTCTTCATCAGAATCTAACATTGCCCCTTGAAATTCAATGGCATTATCATCACTGGATCCCCGACTATCAACATCCTGGGGGTTACTATTGACCAGAAACTGAACGGACTAACCATATACGTACTATAGAACCCTTAAGTGCATTGACAGGCAGAGAGATCTGGGTGTACAGGTCTACAGGTCACCAAAAGTGGCAACGCAGCTGGATAAAGTAGTCAGGAAGGCATATGGCATGCTTGCCTTCATTGGCAGGGGTATTGAGTATAAAAGCTGGGAAGTCATGCTGTAGCTGTATAGAACCTTGGTTAGGCCACACTTGGAATATTGCGTGCAATTCTGGTCACCACATTACCAGAAGGATATGAAGGCAATGGAGAGGGTACAGAGGAGGTTTACCAGGATGCTGCCTGGTCTGGAGGTTATTAACTATGAGGAGAGGTTGGAGAAACTCAGATTGTTCTCACTAGAGCGATAGATATTGAGGGGCGACTTGATAGAAGTTTACAAAATTATGAGTGACATGGACAGAGTAGATAGAAGCTTTTTCCCAGGGTGGAAGAGTCAATTACTGAAGGACATAGATTTAAGGTGAGAGGAGAAAACTATAGAGAAGATATGCGGGGCAGGTCTTTTACGCAGAGGATAGTGAGTATCTGGAATTCATTTCCAGAGGAGGTGGTGGAAGCAGGTACGATAGTGGTGTTTAAGAGGCAGCTTGACAAATACATGAATAGGATGGGAATAGAGGGATACGGACCCCGGAGTGCAAAATGTTTTAGTTGACGGGCAGTATGATCGGCGCATGCTTGGAGGGCCAAAGGGCCTGTTCCTGTGCTGTACTTTTCTTTGTTCTTGTTCTTTGTACTGTGGCTACAAGAGCAGGTCAGAGGCTGGGAATCCTTTGGCGAGTAACTCACCTCCTGACCCCCCAAGGCCTGTCCGCCATTTACAAGGCACAAGTCAGGGGTGTGATAGAATACTCTCCACTTGCCTGGATGAGTGCAGCTCCAACAACACTCAAGGCACCACTCCAAACATTCACTCCCTCCACCACCGACACACAGTAGCAGCAGTGTGTACCATCTACAAGATGCACTGCAGGAATTCACCAAGATTCCTTCGACAGCATCTTCCAAACCCACCACCACTACCATCTAGGAGGACAAGGGCAGCAGATAGATGGGAACACCGCCACCTGGAAGTTCTCCTCCAAGCCACTCACCATCCTGGCTTGGAAATACATTGCCGTTCCTTCATTGTCACTGGGTCAACATCCTGGAACTCCCTTCCTAACAGCACTGTGGGTGTACCTACACCACATGGACTGCAGCGGTTCAAGAAGGCAGCTCACTGCCACATTCTCAAGGACAATTAGGGATGGGCAATAAATGCTGGGCCAGCCAATGAAGCCCACATCCCATTAATAATTTTTTAAAAAGAAAAAAAAGGCTTGACACCATCCAAGACAAAGCATCCCGCTTGATTGGTACCACATCCACAAACATTCCCTCCCTTCACCACTGATGCACAGTGGTAGCAGTGTGTACCATCTACAAATTGCACTGCAGGAACTCACCAAGCCCCTTTGACAGCACCTTCCAAACCCATGACTACTACCATCTAGAAAGACAAGGGCAGCAGATACATGGGAACACCACCACATGCAAGTTCCCCTCCAAGCCATTCACCATCCTGACTTGGAAATATATCATTGTTTCCTCACTGTCGTTGGGTCAAAATCCTGGAACTCCCTCCCTAACAACACTGTGGGTATACTTACGCCACATGGACTGCAGTGGTTCAAGGAGGCAGCTCACCACCACCTTCTCAAGGGCAATTACAGATGGGCATTAAATGCTGGCCTTGTCAGCAATGCTCACATCCCATGGATGAATATTAAAAAGAAATGGAGAATGTAAAGGACATATCTTTTTATTTTCTGTTGAACTGTGGGTTAAAATTACAATGACTGCAGGTTGAAATACATGTCCACTAGAACAGGACGAGAGATATACACAATGTTGCAGTCCCGGAACAGAGTGTGCCATGAAAGACAGGGTGGTGCTGGAAAGGAGTCCTGGACCAAGGGAGCTGCCTGGCAACAACATTTTTATTGGCTTCTTACCAGGTGACCAGGTTTTGTGAGAGAAGCAGTGCAGCAGAGTCCTAGACTGAAAGGAACAAGACTTAAAACCTCTTTCTCTTGTGTGTGGAAGATTCAAATAATTCCACAATAACAGCTAGCTGGCTTTTTCTTCTCTTATCTCTATAACCTGCTCTTTCTCTGAAAACCCTTATCAACAGGCAAGGGGAAAATCACTGTTAGAGACATTGAAAGGCAAGTATTCAACCAGTGAACTAAATACTGAAAGTACTGGAAGACCACCTTGTTTCATCAATAAGAACTGAAAGGAATTTGGGAGACATCAATCAAAATCAACCCATCAAACTCTGTACTCCAGAATTGGTGCTATTGAACTGTTTTATCCCATCCTTAAAATCCATGTTTTTGAGTGTCTTATGTATCGTGAATGTGTATATAGGGATTTAAGAAGCGGTAGGGTTTAGGTTATAGAGTTAGAAATTAGCAGTTCATATTTCTTTATTTTGCCACTGGTTAAAGACAATTTGTTCAATAAATGGTTATTTACTTAAGTTTACAAACCTGTTGCTTGTATTCTGTTAACCTAAATTAAACAATTAGGTAGAATTGGGGCAATCTGGTGGTTTGGTCAAACTTTCCACGTTTGTTGCGGCTCGGGGACCAGTGGGGCTCGGTATTACAGTGCACTATCCCCAGTGAGTCGTGACAAGAACAACAGACTGGTTCCATGAAAAAAGAGAGGTTACAAACGAAGCCATGATTCCTCGTCGGACAGGACTGTCACTCCGGCACCTGAATGTAACTTGACATTGGTTAGACAGCCATTCACCATGATCTCTGCATTGCAGATCAAGGAGCCACATCGTCTGATGTCACCCAAGAAGAGAGGCTGTGTGTCTTCTGGGTCACTGGCCTCGACCTCGTGTATAGCTTTCGGATTGTCTGTGTGGTGCTGGGGTCTCAACTTGCACATCTTACCGAAATGTCCCTGTCTGTGGCAGTGGAAGCACTGGGTAGTACTCACTGGGCATTGGTCTTTTCTGTGAGGGCGCTTTGCACCACAGAACTGGCAAGATCGTTTGGCAGAGTGGTTCAGGGGTGACTTACTCTGACTTGAGTGGCCCCTATACTTCTGTGGCTTGATATGGTGGACTGAAGTGTGGCTTCTGCCCTATGAAGTGTTCCCTCCTCTGAGAATTGTCCTGTGTTGGTCACACAGCTCAGAAAGTCTAACCAGCTGGACAGTCTTGTCGAGAGTAAGATCATCTTTGGCTTGGAGGGAGTCAGAGTGAATCGGCCGCAACACCCACCATGATTCTGTCTCAGATGAGTTCGGATTTTAAGTCACCATATTTACACCCTTCTGCCATGCGGTAGAGATCATTGATGAAGGAATTGAGAGGTTCCCCAGACTGCTGGGCTCTCCTGTTAAATTTGGTGCGTTCCAGGATTTTACTGGATCTCAGGTTGAAGAAAAAGTCAAAAGATTTTAAATCATCAAATTTAACAGGTGACTCATCTATGGCTTGCCTAGCAATAATGTTGTCTGCAATTAGCCCAATGGAATAAAGTAGTATGCTAACTTGCTCTGCCTCTGATTTTTTAATTTAATCCTGCAGTAGTGTTATACCTCAAAAATCTTTTTCTTGAATAACTCCAATTCTGGGACTGATCAGGACCATAGGTGAAGTCCATTGGAGGTTGGAACAAAGAAATTGTATTATCTTTAAAAATCTTAAAGTGTAGGTGTAGCTTTAAAAGAGAAGAGGGTTTCAAGATGGCATCATCAGTCATCAATGAAGGAGGGATTTTTGTGTGATTCCCGTGTTTCAATGCAAATTTCAAAATGGCGGCAGCACTCCGATGAAGAAGGAGAACCCAAAATGGCTGCAAGGTCGGAGGACTGCCGAGGCACTTCGAGCTCCACGATGGCATGCTGCGGGTTGGGAACAGGTCAGGAGGATGGAATTCTTGCAAGTCAGGATGCCGAAGAATCGCAAGGTACTCAACTTTATGAAAAATAAGTTTTCTTCATCGTTTTTTTTTTATTTTCATTCTGTTCCGAACTCACGCCACGTGTCAAGGACGCCAAATTGGGGTTCAGGCTAGTGACTGAAAATAACAACAGTGCTTCTGCCTGATTTGATTAAAGAGCGGATTCATAGGACTGGCTAGCCTGGAATTTTTTTTTCATTCTCTCACCCTACAGGCTGCTGGCTCTGCTTGGACGAAGCTGAACTTCCACACGGAATTTAGTGGAATCTTTTGCCCAGGTTTAAACTTCTACCTTTTTCTTGCTTCCAGGCCCTCATGTCTCTGGAGCTTTTCTGGTGAGTTTTCTCAACATTTTAGCAACCTCACTCCAGAAGCTTCTGTGCCGAAAGCATTGAAGGTGTCATTTTCTTTAGTTCTTTAGCATTGTAGGTTATGGATTTTTTATCCCTTGCTGCCACCATGATGTATTCCACCACTGTTACCAAGCTATATTCTGTTATCACTATGCTTGAAGGATATTGCTTGGACACCATGAAGCAGTCTGTATAAGTTACAAGGAAGTCTTTATTAACAGCACCAAACTATTTACAGTAGGCATGGAGAGGACTCCATACTAGGTCCTTACACATTGCTACTCAGCTTTAGACTGGTCCCAGCTCTAGGTCATGTGCTTCTTACATCATCGTGTGGGCAATACTGTACTCAGTCTCACGTTAACCCTTTAGGTACCAGATCCTTCTATCACAGTATCCCCGAGTAGCACAAGGCTACCAGAGAGAGATTTTCCTGCCAGGTACACTGTGGATCTGATCTGAGTGGATCAGTCAGACTTGATTCGATTGGCGATGACCTTGGACAGAATTTTGTAGCCAATGTTAAGAAGTGAAATGGGCTGTCAACTTCTCATTTCCTCCCTCTTGTCAGCTTGTAGATGGGCATGATAATGTCTTTTCTAATGGATTCTGACATGCTGCCAGTCAGAAGCATATTTTTGTGCACTTGTAACTGGTCTGGGCCAATCCAGCCCCACCGCATCGAATACAACTCACCTAGTAAGCCAACACTTCCAGGAGTTTTACTTGTCTCAAAGGTCCTCAAGGTCTTTTGTCAGCTTATCCAGGGTTAACAGTTTGTCCAGACTCTCCCACATACTGTTGTCTAAGACCACCATGTTAGAGGACAGGCAGGGCTGGGAGGCCATCCGGTCTGTGAGCATCATGTTGTTCAGTCCAGCATAAAAGCATTTGCTGATCTTTGGTATGTCAGGCTGCAACAACATTACCGAGGCGGTCTCTTCCTTCAAGATGCTTATCACAAACCTGAGCAAGTCTCACCCTGCTCAAGTGGAGCCTGGACCGAGGGGTGATCTTGGAGGCCTCCGAGGCAAAGGCCAGCTGGTTCTTCACATCACGGAGGCCCTCCCTGACGCTGATCCCCATCAACTGCAGAAGGATCAGACTTTGCATGCTTTTTTGGAATTGGGACATTCTCCTCCGTCTTTCTCTCGTCTTCTGAACATCTTGGAGCATGAATAACTTCTAATTGTTCACCTTCATTACTTCCCACCAGTGCATCAGAGACTTAAAAAGGGGTTTCATGGTTCTCCAACCTTTGTAATCCCTTTCAAGTTCCTCAGTGTTTTGTAGGGTAAACAGTTTCACGTTCAGCTTTCATGTGCCCTTCCAATTTTCTGGTCTTCCTGTGTGAGATCAGTATTAAGACTACTGCTTTTCTTGATCTTTATTAATGACCTAGACTTGGGTGTACAGGGCACAATTTCAAAATTTGCAGAAGACACAAAACTTGGAAGGAGTGTGAACTGTGAGGAGGATAGTAATAGACTTCAAGAGGACATAGACTGGTGGAAAGATGGCAGATGAAATTTAATGCAAGGATATATTTTGGTAGAAAAAATAAAGAAGAGCAATGGAAAACAAAAGAACACAATTCTAAAGGGGATGCAGGAGCAGTGAGACCTGGGGTATATGTGTACAAATCATTGAAGGTGGCAGGTTGAGAAAGCGGTTAATAAAGCATTTGGCATCCTGGACTTTATAAATAAAGACATAGTGTACAAAAACGAGGAAGTAATGGTGAACCTTTATAAAACATTGGTTCAGCCTCAACTGGAGCAGTGTGTCCAATTCTGGGCATTGTAGTACAGGAGGGATGTGAAGGCATTAGAGAGGGTGCAAAAAGATTTACAAGAATCGTTCCAGGGATGAGGAACTTCAGTTAGGTGGATAGATTGGAATATCTGGGGCTGCTCTCCTTAAAGAAAAGGTTGAAAGGAGATTTGATACAGTTGTTTTTAGACGTGAAGGATTTGGACAAAGTAGATGGGGAGAAACTGTTCCCATTGGTTGAAGGGTCAAGAACCAGAGCACCCTGATTTCAGGTGAATGACAAAGAACCAATAGCAACATGAGGAAAATTATTTTTTATGCAGCAAGTAATTAGGATCTGGAATGCACTGTCTGCGAGTGTGTTGGAGGCAGATTTAATTGTGGCTTTCAAAGTGAATTGGGCAATTATCTGAAGAGAAAAAAATTGCTGAGCTACGAGGAAAAGGCAGGGGAGTGGAACTGGCTGAATTTCTCTTGCAGAGAATCGGCATAGACACGTCAGCTAAATGGCCTTCTTCTGTGCTTTACCCATTCTAGTATTCTATGATTCCATAAGTCACATTTTTAAGTTTATCAAAATGAGCGATTGCCACATGCACTGAATGTCACTTGACAAAGGTTTAAAATAGTTCAGATAACATTTGGTTTTAATTCCAGATCAGCAATTGTTTATGCTACAATGTATCAAATCATTCTGTATTTGAGAACTTTAAAAATTAAACTTAAAAAAAGTTACTCAAAATAAGTTACTCTAATCAACCACTGGTTAAAATGTGAACTTGGTGCTAAAGGCTTCCTACTTCTGATCCTGTTCAATGACTTCATTCTGCAACAGGTTGCCTGCCCACCGCAACTTGACCCTGGCACTGCCCATGTCCCCGGCTCTGCCCCTAAAACAGATGACCTCAATATTGCTGCTCTCAGAGAAATTATGAAGATGGAACAAGAGCAGCTCTGAGGAAATTCAATTTCAAGCTTTTTCTTGTATCTTGCCAGGAATTTGAGGAAGTTGTTAGAAGAGCCTCCTTAAATATGGAGCAGGGTGAAAGTCTTAAGTGACCTGGGCTGTCAATTAAGAGCTAGTGAGAGGAAAATGTGTGCTTCATACAGTTTTGGAATTTTATTTTGGAGCAAGCTGTATAGTAACATACAATAATTACAAATCACAGGAAACAAAAGATCCTCAATACACAATTGTGCATTTAATAATCTCATTACTTAGGGAGTAAAGGAAGAAACAAATATAAAAGAGAGAGTAGTTAAGAAGGATAGAATTCTAACATGAAATAGAAAGATTGAGCTTACTATGGTAAAGTGATGTAGAAAGGCAACTGGAATATTCCCAAAGAGAAGTACAGGGAGGGCACAGTTATAATGCAGTCCACTAATTCATTTAAATAGGAATTGCATCAAAGATGACATTAAGTTTTGTCAAATAACTAGATATTTATCTATCTGTTTAGTGTATATCAAGCTCATTCTGGCCCAGAATTTACTTCATCTAAATTATGCCATAAATAAGTCACATTTGCAGTGTTGCATTCTTTAATTGGTCCAGTACATCCAAATTAGGTGACGGGGCCATGCTTCTCCTCTTATATCCTAAATGGAAATCTATGTCGGTGTTGATGGTGCTAAAGAAGGCGACTCACGTCAACTGCACTGTTGGATTATCATAGAGCTATGGAAATACTTTTTGCAAATGGATGTCAGAAGTGGCCAAAAGGAATATGGAATCTGTGCATAGCGATTCGTCAGTGCAAAAATTAAAAAAATCACTTATACAAGTCTCCTCACTAAAAATCAGCACTTTGCCACTCGTACACCGTAATTATTGGGGGGAATACAAGGAGACTCTTGGCTTATGTACTTTGAATGTTGGCCAGTAACTAATTTGAAACTTTTTCAAATGAATTCCTTATTGGACTGCCTCTATTCCGGAACCGAGTTTGCTTCTTCAGGCTTGGTTTTCTGTTCCTTGGCTGTATCTTTTCACTCTATGTTGAACTATCTTTGATTTGTCCCTGCTGGTTCCCAACCATCTCACCATTCTGCTTCTGTGCTGATAACTGATCTCTGCTTCAATGTTATCTCCTTGTTTCCTGTGACAGCTGACTTTGCTCTGCTCCAAGTGACCTTCAGAACATTCTCTGGTGCACAGCTTGCACCACCTGCCCAAGTTCCTACTACAACTACTACTCTTCTTGTTTTTGTGTACACTTCGCTTGCCTCCCTACAATTAATCCACAGACAGGCTTTCTCACTCACCCCATGGATTTACCTTTCACCCTCACCTGTCTCCCTGGATTTAATTGTTACTTGGATCTTCACTTGCACTGCTCCTTAACTGATACACATCACTAACATGGGTGGCCACTATGCACCTCCCCAGGACGTTTAGATGAACCTCTAGTAGCTCAAAACAAAAACAGAATTACCTGGAAAAACTCAGCAGGTCTGGCAGCATCGGCGGAGAAGAAAAGAGTTGACGTTTCAAGATGCCGCCAGACCTGCTGAGTTTTTCCAGGTAATTCTGTTTTTGTTTTGGATTTCCAGCATCCCCAGTTTTTTGTTTTTATCTCTAGTAGCTCAAAGCTGATTGTCCATTCTTTCTCAGCTCTCTGGTTCTAACAGATAAACTCCAGCGGCACATCCACTGGAGACTCTTCCCCTTCATGAGTCTAATAGCTTGCCACAGCCACCTCTGAACCTGGGGCACATGAATTACTAACAACAACATTTTGCATTTATTTATTGTCTTTAATGTACAAGACATTGTGCGGAGGCATAATCCAAAAAATAAACACCAAACAGAAATTGAATCTGCATAATGGGGTAACCAAAGGTTCGGTTAAAAAGGTTGGTTTTAAAGGTGGTAAGTGAATCTTAAAAGTTAGTCACAGAGGATGTAACTTTTTGACTTTGGCTGAGACCATTTTAATGCTCTGACAGGGGCATAAATCTAATTGTATAGGAGGTGGCATCATACTCAAGGAAGTTGGAGATGGGGAAATATTTTGCAAGAACTGAGAGATTAAGGGCACATTTTTGAGACAAGGACAGGACAGTAGCTGAGGAGAAGAAGCAATTAACATTTTAGTAAATACATAAGCTTCTTTCACAATGATATCTGTAGATAATATTTTCTCCTTTAAATCATGCGATGGAGACAGCAAATAAAAATACTGCTTCCCTACAGTCACTGAGAAAAACAATTTGTTATAGATTTTTAGGATAAATAATGTAGAAATCCCAGACGTTCCTGTGCACACATGACAGATGTGAGAGATCAGACACACAGCTTCTCCTTCACCCTGCTGTGCTACTTTTAGACTGACTCATTTTCAGTAATAGCGAGAGTTTAAATCCTCAGCTAAACATCTGCCTACTGTTAACTTAACCTATGGGGGGAAAATAACTTCCAAGCTTAATTCCATATCAAAGAGGCCAAATTGTATTATTGATTTTCCCATTGCTTTAACTAGACACTATTGTCTATCTCCTTTACCATTCATCAGTGACATTGATTTACTACCCCTGTGGGACATTATATTAAAATGGGATAAGTGGCTGCCCAACAGGCTTTGACCCTGCATGTATCAGTAGTATCAACGTTTTGCCAGATTCCCCCCTCCCTAATCATCATTGTCAGCATCCTTCCATAGACGTAAGATAATGGACATGGAGAAAATCCGTTGGGAATGGGGTAGCTTCATATGGTGCACTTTTGCTGATGGCTGAAGAGGCCAGGTCTGCCACAAGTCCTGCAAATGAAGTGATTATTAGGTGGTGTTGTAGGTTGTTGTTTTCGAAGTTGGTGCCAGCTGCCAAGTCACTGATGCCCTCCCTAACAATAAAGCAGATAACTGAATCATCTACTGTTTTATAGCCAAAGTAGTACTTTTGAAGTGTAGTTCACTGATGTACTGGTGTGTAATATAATTGCTCCATCATTTTTGGCCTAGACCCCAAGCTCTGGAGTTCCCTTCATATATCTTTCTGTCTCTCTACCTTGTTTTCTTCTTTTAAGACACTCCTTAAAACCTAACTCTTTGACCTAATATCTTCAAATGTGGCTCACTGCCATACTATTTTTTAAAATGCTCTTGTGAGGGGTCTTGATATGTTTCATTATGTTAAAGGTACTATATAAATACAAGTTGCTGTTATTGGTGCAAAATCCAAATTATAAGTTTTTGCAACAGATATACCTTTGTAATGCTCAGTACAAACATTCATATTATGGACTTTCAATCAATACTTATTAAAAAAAATTGGACACAAACGAGTTGTTAAAATGGCTGCCACAAATCATGTGGCTTTTGGCATTTGGACTACTGACTGTGTGAAGTCTCCAGCGAATACCTAAATAAATATGGACTTAGGTGAGGGTACCTCATAGCCACATGTAGAAATCACACATTTCATTAAGGACGGGCCAACATCTAAAGACTATGGAGTTTCCAGAATGCCTGCCTCCATGTTTCATGCTGAGCAAAAGGGAAGATCGAAATTCAATGGCCACTATCAGCTTTCCATTGTATCATGATGGCCTCCCCCATCCAAACTAGACTGGATGGATCTCATAAGCATTAATCCAACAATCATATGATCAAAGCTTGTTTTTGGGGACTGCACCCTTACTACCCCAGCTCAGTCAGAACCATCAGTCATCAGCCAGTCTGAGAACCAGACTCTGAAGCTAGCTGCAAGTCATCAAGCACCCAAAGTATTTAACCTGTTCCAGTTTCAAAGTTCAGCTGAGAACCAACCTCCCAAATATTTGACTACAAGAAACCTCACAACCTGTTGTGAACTCTTCACTTTACAAGACCCTTCGTTCAACTTTAAACCATCGATTCCATTCAAGAAACCACAGCCTGCCACATGGGAGAACGGAAATTGTAAAGGAGAGACTGAATTAACTGTAATCTGTAAATGAAGACTATGTGTGTGTGCGCACACACATGCATGTGAGACTGAATGTGTGATGTTGTGTTAATTTGGGTAAGTGAGAGAGAATAAAGAACCTTCTTTATTTTAAACTCACGAAAGCGCGCTGAATTATTTAATTGGAATACACGCTACAAGGGTAAGAAAAGACACCTCTTTTCATATAAAACATACTGATTATGGGCAGTAAGAGGGATTACATTCTCTCCATGACAACTTTAAATTAATGAATGCTTTCCTGAAAGCTCATTGTATCACCTCTCAGGAAGCAGTTTCTTGCAGTATTTGTAATCATAAATGTATTACCCTCAGCAGGAAGTAACACCATAAGCAGAGACCAGTAGAAAAGCAGGCAATATCAATCATTGTTATTAAGGAGTGGTGGTATCATCCAGATATTTGAGAGAAACAGCCACTGCTGACAATGAAGAGCAGGCAATCAAACAATGAAATAGAATTTCAAGGAAGGTGCAAGGGAATCTAATTGAGAGAAATGGAAATAGAGAGAATATGGAGGGAATGAGGAAAAGAGAAAGAATAACAGAGAGGGGGAATTGCATGAAATGGGAACAGGTGAATGAGGGAGCTAGTGAAAGAAAAACAAGGAGGGGAAGCAAGAGAATAATGAAATAAACTAGAAAAGAGGGAATAAGTAAAAAGGTTAAGGAAGGTTTGGAAGAATTTAGGATGGAAGGAATAGAATGAGAAAGTAGGAAAGAGCTAAGGAAATATGAATGAGCAAGAGCAATGACAGAAAAAGATAGGGAGCTAGAGAATTGAAACTTATACTTCTTTGTCCTCCCTTCAGCTTGTCTCTCCTCCATTTTCCAACTCAGTGGGACTCCTGTCAATCAATTCCATTCTTACTCTATGATCAGATAGGTATCTCCAGCAATGACTTCCTTCCCTGCCACAGCAATGTTAGCTGTGGAGTTTCTCAAGGATCTATCCTTGGCTCCTTTTTTTCCTCTTGCTGCCTCTTGGTGCTTCATATGCAGTCATGGGGTATCTCATATGTTGATAACATTCAGCACTACCACTCCAATCACTCTTGACCCTTCACTGCCTCTGCACTGTCAGACGACTGAAATAGAATATACACCACCTTTGTGACCTATTCAAGCCTGAGCAGAGCTTCCAATCCCATAATCCATCCACCACATCCATATTTGTAGCATTGCCTACCTCCCGCAGCTGCCTCAACTAGTCTGCTGCTGAAACATTTATCCATGATTTTGTCACCTCTGTCTATTCAAAAGCTCTCATCTCCCATCCTCCCTGTAAATTTCAGGATCCAAAATCTTTTTGCTGCTATTCCATCTTGCATAAGTCTTACACAGAAAAAATGCCATTCCTGATCAACATTGCTTCCCAGTCTTGCAGTCTCAAAATAACTCCCATCCTAATGGTTAAAAGTTTTCATGGTCATATCCCTCCATAACCTCCTGAGCCCTGTTCAAACTCTCTGTTCCTCTATATCTGTTCTCTTCTGAATCCCTTCTCTCCTTACCCCACCAGTGGTGGGCCTATGATCTGTAGTGTCCTCCCTAAATACCTCTGCCTCTCCACTTCCTTCTTCCATTAAGACTTTCATTATGACCCACCTGTTTAGATCAAGCTTTTCATTATTCACTCTCATCTCTCCTTCATTGAATCAGCGTCCAATTTTTATTTCACCTCTATTAAGCGCCTTGGGATGACTTTCTAGGTTAAAGGCATTACATCAATATTGTGTTGAAATAAATTGGAGAGAATGAAAGGGAAAATGAGAAAAGGGGAGAGAAAACAAAAAAGGGAATGAGAGAAACAAGAGTGGGGAAAAGTGAAACGGAGAATTGGAGCTGATTCTTACCAGTCCTCGGGCGACGTAAAATGGAGGCGAAAGGCTAAGGAACAAAGTCTTCCCGCCAGGTTAGGATAGTCCCGGAATTGGCAGCAGCAGGAACGTCCACCGGCGGGAAGGGGTGGCCAATTAGCGGTGTTATTATCAGTGCCGGGACAGGTAGACTGGCAGGTTGAACCGTGGTGACCTCCGCGGCCCCTATGCCGCCGCTGGCGGGTTCACGAGTCCAGTTACCAGGTTTTCCCTAGCACGCTAAGAAAAATAACCCTTACCCAGAGTCTCTCCTCCTCCGTGCAGCCCACCTCAATGGTTGCCGCTGCTGAGGGGGTTATAACCATAATCAAGATACATTTCACATAATGTTATGGATAAAAGGAAAGGATCAGCGAAAAGATACATTTTTCCCCCTTACAATGATCTCTAAACCGTTTGATGATCATTTCCATCGCTTGTCTGGGGAACCTCGCTGTGCGCAAATTGGTTACTGCGTGTCTTGCAACACGCGACACTGCGTAAGTACTTCATTGTTTCTAAAACGTCCCGAGGTCTTAATTAAACGGAATTTTGTAACTCCAAGCCTTCGTTGCTTTCCTCACACACAAGTCAGTGACCACGCACTTCGCCCCAGTTTATGTTGCAGCGTGCCTTTAAGGAGGTAAAACAAGAAAACAAGGAAAGTATCGCGATGTGGACCAGCGTTTGTTCGAGGATAAATCTAATTCCAACATAAACCATTTTAGAGGATCAAATCTTCCAGACCTAACTGGGATAGGGGCCTACTAAGGCACTGCCCTTGGATGAGATTTATTTTCGCTGCCACATTACACATTTTATTTGGCATAAATTTATTCTGTCTGATTATTTATAAATTCTCCCAGTGTAGCTTGTAACTCTTTCGAGTACAAACACGTTTTCATCTGTTCCTATTCAGATGAAGTTACATTGTTTCATAGTTTGCCATTGTGAGATTTGAACTCTTGATAATCTTTTAAATGAAAACCAAATCAACAAAATTGGGATAAATCAGGCACAGCCCCTTATTCAGGTCAGCTGTAAAACCAAGGACAAAAATTTAAAGGAACCTTACAAACTTTAAATCAAAATGTGATTAAAGGGGTCAACAAAACACCCCAGTCCCCGCGGTGCCCACCGAGCACGGAAGGCCTCGAGAGTGCCAGCAGACACCGCGTGCTCCTTCTCCAGGGACATCCGGCAGCGAACGTAGCCACGGAAGAGGGACAAACAATCGGGCGGGACTCCCCCGTCGATCGCCTGCTGCCTGGACCTGTTAATGGCCAACTTGGCCAGGCCCAGGAGCAGGTTCACGAGGAGGTCCTCCTCCTTCCCGACCCCCTTCCGCACCGGGTGCCCATAGATCAGGAGCGTGGGGCTGAAGTGCAAACAAAACATCAATAAAAGGTTTTTCAAATAACTAAAAAGGGAGTGCAGCCTACAACACCCTATGTATACATGGTCCACGGACTCCACAAGACCGCAAAAAGGGCACGTGTCCTGAGAGTCCATGAACCTATGCATCCTCTTATTATAGGGGACTGCTGCATGCAACACCCTCCAACCCAGGTCCCCGATAGAAAGGGGGAGGACACCTCTGTAGAGGGCCTCCCATCGGGGGCCTCCGCCGCCAGACGGCAACAAGGCACGCCAGGGCATGTCCAGTCGATGGACAAGGGCGAGAAAATGGAAGGTGTGCAGCAGCAGTCCGTACAAAAAGGCCCTCTTTGCCGTGCCAAAAGGCACGGAGGGCATGTCCCCGAGGCGGCTCATATTGCGGGGCACCAGCACCTGAGGGAGGGTTCGGGGCTTGGGGCCAATGTGGAATTCCGTCCGAACAGGGCAACGTTCAGACGGAAGACCACCGCGCACCTGGGCCACCTCAAGACCCAAAATAACGTCGGGTCCGAGCACGACCGTTCTCAGGTCTTGGATGGCATCGGCTGCGACCTGGACACTCACAGACGCGCGTCGCACCAACTCCTGCGGGAGCATCCAGCCCAGTCCTCCGCCACCCAGCACGTCCCCGATCCTGGTCACCCCTGCAGCCACAGCCCTCCTCTCCGCCAACCACTGAAAAGGACGGAGGGGCGGATTCCTGAGCAGCGGCTCTCTGACGATAGCCGCTACTCCTGATGGGGGAGAGCTGCGTCGCGAGGCGACCACTTTCCAGACTTTGATCAGGTCCTGGTAAAAGACGGGCAACGCCTGCAAGGAGCCACCGAGGCCCAGCTGCTCTATAAACAGGAGCTGCACGTCATAATTCAGGCCGTGCACCTGACGGAAGAAATACGTCATCAGGGCACACCATCTAGGAGGAGGCTCGACGTAGAGGTATCGCTGCAGGGTCTGAAGGCGGAAAGTCGCCACCTGTGTGCGTAGGCACACTAGCGCCTGACCACCCTCCCTAAGCGGGAGACTCAGAACCTCGGCAGCGACCCAGGGCAATCTTTTGTCCCAGAAGAAGTCGACTAACAATCTCTGGATTCTTGTGACAAAGTCCTGGGGAGGGGTCAAAGTGACCAGCCGATACCACAACATGGCGGCGATCAGCTGGTTTATGACCAGAACTCGACCTCGGTAAGATAGCACTCGGAGCAGTCCTGTCCAGCGCCGCAGGCGAGCGGTGACTTTTGTCTCCAGTTCCTGCCAATTTGCCGGCCAGGATTCCTCAGCGGGGCAGAGATGGACCCCCAGGTAGAGGAGGCTGGTCCTGCTCCAGGTGAAAGGCCTGAGCTCCTCGGGTAGGGGATCCATCTGCCACTGACCAACCAGGAGTCCAGAACATTTACCCCAGTTGATCCTGGCAGAAGAAGCAGCAGAGTAGACCTCCTGGCACTCGCGCATCCTCCGCAGGTCAGCCGGGTCACTAAACATAAGGAGCACGTCATCGGCGTAAGCCGAAAGGACCACTCCGATGCCCAGCAAACAGTGGCCCTTGTAACTCTTTCGAGTACAAACACGTTTCCATCTGTTCCTATTCAGATGAAGTTACATTGTTACATAGTTTGCCATTGTGAGATTTGAACTCTTGATAATCTTTTAAATGAAAACCAAATCAACAAAATTGGGATAAATCAGGCACAGCCCCTAATTCAGGTCAGCTGTAAAACCAAGGACAAAGTTTAAAGGAACCTTACAAACTTTAAATCAAAATGTGATTAAAGGGGTCAACAAAACACCCCAGTCCCCGCGGTGCCCACCAAGCATGGAAAGCCTTGCGAGTGTCAGCAGACACCGTGTGCTCCCTCTCCAGGGACATCTGGCAAGAAGATGTAACTCTTTCGAGTACAAACATGTTATTTTTTCATCCGTTTCAGATGAAGTTATATTGCTTCATAGCTTGCCATTGTGAGATTTGAACTCTTGATAATCTTTTAAATGAAAACCAAATCAACAAAATTGGGATAAATCAGGCACAGCCCCTAATTCAGGTCAGCTGTAAAACCAAGAACAAAGTTTAAAGGAAACTTACAAACTTTAAATCAAAATGTGATTAAAGGGATCAACAAAACACCCCAGTCCCCGCGGTGCCCACCGAGCACGGAAGGCCTCGAGAGTGCCAGCAGACACCGCGTGCTCCTTCTCCAGGGACATCCGGCAGCGAACGTAGCCGCGGAAGAGGGACAAACAATCGGGCGGGACTCCCCCGTCGATCGCCCGCTGCCTGGACCTGTTAATGGCCAACTTGGCCAGGCCCAGGAGCAGGTTCACGAGGAGGTCCTCCTCCTTCCCGACCCCCTTCCGCACCGGGTGCCCATAGATCAGGAGCGTGGGGCTGAAGTGCAAACAAAACATCAATAAAAGGTTTTTCAAATAACTAAAAAGGGAGTGCAGCCTACAACACCCTATGTATACATGGTCCACGGACTCCACAAGACCGCAAAAAGGGCATGTGTCCTGAGAGTCCGTGAACCTATGCATCCTCTTATTATAAGGGACTGCTGCATGCAACACCCTCCAACCCAGGTCCCCGATAGAAAGGGGGAGGACACCTCCGTAGAGGGCCTCCCATCGAGGGCCTCCGCCGCCGGACGGCAACAAGGCACGCCAGGGCGTGTCCGTTCGACGGACAAGGGCGAGAAAATGGAAGGTGTGCAGCAGCAGTCCATACAAAAAGCCCCTCTTTGCCGTGCCAAAAGGCACAGAGGGCATGTCCCCGAGGCGGCTCATATTGCGGGGCACCAGCACCCGAGGGAGGGTTCGGGGCTTGGGGCCAATGTGGAATTCCGTCCGAACAGGGGAACGTTCAGACGGAAGACCACCGCGCACCTGGGCCACCTCAAGACCCAAAATAACGTCGGGTCCGAGCACGACCGTTCTCAGGTCTTGGATGGCATCGGCTGCGACCTGGACACTCACAGACGCGCGTCGCGCCAACTCCTGCGGGAGCATCCAGCCCAGTCCTCCGCCACCCAGCACGTCCCCGATCCTGGTCACCCCTGCGGCCACAGCCCTCCTCTCCGCCAACCACTGAAAAGGATGGAGGGGCGGATTCCTGAGCAGCGGCTCTCTGACGATAGCCGCTACTCCTGACGGGGGAGAGCTGCGTCGCGAGGCGACCACTTTCCAGACTTTGATCAGGTCCTGGTAAAAGACGGGCAACGCCTGCAAGGAGCCACCGAGGCCCAGCTGCTCTATAAACAGGAGCTGCACGTCATAATTCAGGCCGTGCACCTGACGGAAGAAATACGTCATCAGGGCACACCATCTAGGAGGAGGCTCGACGTAGAGGTATCGCTGCAGGGTCTGAAGGCGGAAAGTCGCCACCTGTGTGCGTAGGCACACTAGCGCCTGACCACCCTCCCTAAGCGGGAGACTCAGAACCTCGGCAGCGACCCAGGGCAATCTTTTGTCCCAGAAGAAGTCGACTAACAATCTCTGGATTCTTGTGACAAAGTCCGGGGGAGGGGTCAAAGTGACCAGCCGATACCACAACATGGCGGCGATCAGCTGGTTTATGACCAGAACTCGACCTCGGTAAGATAGCACTCGGAGCAGTCCTGTCCAGCGCCGCAGGCGAGCGGTGACTTTTGTCTCCAGTTCCTGCCAATTTGCCGGCCAGGATTCCTCAGCGGGGCAGAGATGGACCCCCAGGTAGAGGAGGCTGGTCCTGCTCCAGGTGAAAGGCCTGAGCTCCTCGGGTAGGGGATCCATCTGCCACTGACCAACCAGGAGTCCAGAACATTTACCCCAGTTGATCCTGGCAGAAGAAGCAGCAGAGTAGACCTCCTGGCACTCGCGCATCCTCCGCAGGTCAGCCGGGTCACTAAACATAAGGAGCACGTCATCGGCGTAAGCCAAAAGGACCACTCCGATGCCCAGCAAACAGTGGCCCTTGTAACTCTTTCGAGTACAAACACGTTTCCATCTGTTCCTATTCAGATGAAGTTACATTGTTACATAGTTTGCCATTGTGAGATTTGAACTCTTGATAATCTTTTAAATGAAAACCAAATCAACAAAATTGGGATAAATCAGGCACAGCCCCTAATTCAGGTCAGCTGTAAAACCAAGGACAAAGTTTAAAGGAACCTTACAAACTTTAAATCAAAATGTGATTAAAGGGGTCAACAAAACACCCCAGTCCCCGCGGTGCCCACCAAGCATGGAAAGCCTTGCGAGTGTCAGCAGACACCGTGTGCTCCCTCTCCAGGGACATCTGGCAAGAAGATGTAACTCTTTCGAGTACAAACATGTTATTTTTTCATCCGTTTCAGATGAAGTTATATTGCTTCATAGCTTGCCATTGTGAGATTTGAACTCTTGATCTTGGGGTTACAAGCCCAGTACCATAACCACTTGGCTATTTAGGCCAAGCCCCAGTGTAGCTTGTAATGACACAACAGCATTTCCCCGCTGATTGAGAGATGTTACGCGTTAAGGTCTCTTTATTTTTTAAATTTTCCCTGGTTTTGCCAGGATCTGCCTGCAGGGTCTTGTTGGATCAAGGCATTTAACTGCAGACAGTCGAATTCTCCTCTTCCTTTAACTTAGTTTCGATCGATTTATATTTAACGGGTTCATTTTATTGTAATCATCAGTTTCTGTTTAGAAGCAATTAGCTCCATTTTCCTTCCATTAATTGCTTTATAATTAAAGACTGAACACGATTACTGTCCTGTCGAACAGCAATCTAAACACTTAATGAAGGCAGCTTTCGGTTTCCCATGTCTTTAATTTTTTACTGAGATTTGTTCTGATTTCAGTTTACTTTGATTGTTGAGCATTTTAATTTGAATTAAATAGCGAAACAATGGGTAGATCTATAAAGCCGACTGTAATATTCTGTAATTCCTGTGCCTTATATAGAAAAATTCAATACGAAATTGCAACATTTCCGCACAGGTTCATAAACATTGGTCGGTTTGTATATCTCGGTATGCAGCAATTTGTATGGTTGCAATACTGTTAATATAGAGAACAATTATACTAAATATACCAACAGCACAATCATACCAAAGAAACTGGTATAAACAATACAATCCAGAAAATGAAACACGTACACGTAATGACAAAACTGCTATAAAAATAGTTGCAACTTCATGCTTTCTTACATCCTGGCTTAAATTGCTGCGAAGCATTTCGTGAACAATATTGTACAATTGCGTGAAACCTTGACAACCCACCGAAGCATAATTTGATGACAAAAGCAGCACGAGGAAATTGCATGTTTGATTACACCTCCAAGCTTATTGTTCTTATAATTATACTATAAGTTAAAGGATTTAGAGAAAGCTCATAGAGGAAACTCAGATCTATATCGGGCAATCACCTTTTTTTCAAAAACCTACTATTGTCCTTTAAGAAACGGCTCTGCCTCGTTGGCACATTTCATTTTTGTATATGCTGTCGGGTTGAGGCATGTCATCTGGGTTATTAGAGATGAATTAGTTTTTTACAAAAGGGGCGCTTAGTTTAAACCTCACGCCTGTCCACCTGAGTGCTGACATACAGCCACCCACAACGTTTTCGCCTGACTTTCCTTGCCATCCATTTCACTTCAGCGCACTTTAATTATTCGAATTACAGCACAAGCCCATTCACTTGTCCTTCAATCATGCCACTGCCTGTCTGTAATAAACAGGTCATCGTATTCATTACTTAGCCTAACCACTTTCATTAGTTTTGTTTTGGCCGGCGATTGGTTGCTGGGGCCCTGTGGGTCCTGGTGATGTCATGGTACCACCAAGTAAAGTTGACAAGCTACGTCCAGACGTGAAGAAGAAGCATCCATCGAAGCTGGAGGCCCAAGGTTTTGGTGCTGCTCCATAAAATGAAAATGGCTGAAGAAGTATTGCCGGTCAGTGGACGGGGAGGCAAAATAAAAGGTGATGAATTCCCAAACCTTTATCCAGATCACATCAGTTCTGTCAATTCAACTGCAGGTGAGTGCTTCGCAGGAATATAATTATATGTTCATACCTTAGACACTCAAGAATACCTGCTCATACAATGATTCCAATTATGTTATACTTCCGTTGTTACATTCTCATGATCAGTTATTGATTTAGTCACTTACAGCTTCAAGTCACATAATACATTCATACAATATTCCATCTAGGCATATAGTAGAGTCCATGCAGCGATCATAAATTCGTACAATAAACATCTATACAGTAATTACTTCGTACAGTGATTCATAGTTATATACAGGTATTCATCATTATAATATGTACAGGTTTATAAATTAAAATAGGAAAATTTTAAGATTCTGAAAAGTTAATATTTAACATTACTCTGAAAAGACGTTGGTCTTAAAACTATATCTCGTCTATGTTTTTACCCCTGCCTGCAGCCTCACTTAAAAAAAACTTTTATTGTTCTAATATTTTTGTTATTAGGAATTTAAAGAATAAGCGGAAATAAATACAACTGTACAAATGTTAATCCATTTTGTATACATTATTGTATCCTGTTTTTTTAAGCAACCCATGCCTCAGTAGAGAATAAGGTACAAAATTATTTAGTTGTGTCAAATATAAAATATATCTGGTGATGATTTACTGGAGGCGGATGGGATTTCAGCTGTAGAACCGGTTGGGACGGCAAAGGAGGTCTTCTGAATCGTTCACGGCTGTGGCCAAGTATACCAGCTTAAAGTAAAACTTTCTAATATACTGAAGAAACACACAAATTAGCAATTCCTCCAAATACAGGCTGTTAATTAAATACCTTGTAAATTCTAATAAAATAATTAACTTGAATTCCAGACTCGAACACCAATTTAATAAAGACCAAAATAGGCTCCAGATGAGAATTGTCTGACGGTCCATCACCAACCATATAAAAGGAAGAAAAATACAATTGTTGCAGGATTAGACAAAAAAAAAGTTCTTCACTCCAAATGTACGAATAAAGTCAACTCCCTGTTGGAAGTGGCGCCTGGGTCATGCTGTACATGCGTTTATTTGCTAATCTGTCTCCTGTAAATACTGTGAAGCCCTGGTCTAAGGCTTCACTATAGTTCAGGAAAAAAAATTCAATTCATATCCACAGTATTCGATATGAAACATTTTTTCGCACATTTAAATAAGAAATGTTGTAAATGTAGACATGAATAATTTTGAAAATGCAAAGCGGAAGAAATTACAACTGAAATATTACGTAAACTATAAACATATATTTTTCTTTCTGGTATTAAAATGTAACCGGACATTTTTAATAATGAAAGTTGATTTTTATAAAACATGCTCTGTTTAGAAAATCCTGCCCAGAGTAGTCAGTTTGAGTGAATATCAATACAAATACATGGCATCTTTAAGTTGTATGATTTTCTATAATAAAGACAGTGTTTATAATTTATTAACAAAATCTAAGTCCAACTGAGACACTGAGCCTTATCATTTACTTGGCGTTGTAGGTCAGACTGGGTGCAATGACAGTTTTATCTTTTAAATACTATGTTGATTACTATGTTGAGGGCTTTACAATTCATTTATGAAAAGATTATATTAAATTTTGGTGGAAATACTGTATGTCAGATTCCAGGATTCTATTGACACTAAGGATCTGCCAAACTTTAAAATATGGTACCAGTACCAGTATCAATACAATTTGAGTTCATCACCACAAAATACAAAGACTGTAAATGCAATATTAACAAGATTGCAAAAGTGTAAATGTGAATCTAACACATCACTTTGTTTACCTAAAGAAGTAATGCCTTACATCTGTTCATGAACGAAATGATTCATTTGATGACAGTGAAAATGGTAAGTGTCTTTCATCTAAAAAATGTTAACTACCTATTTAACCAAAAAAATCAACTTAAGGTTAACCTTTTGTCTCACCTATTATGTGAATATTAAAGGAAGGCATACATACCTTCAATCAGGTCATTGTTAAACAAATCTGCAAATATGGAGAGATGAAGATGAGCTAAATATAGAATTTTGTCCTACCCTATTGTATATGATTGATAACCATTATAAACAAAGTAACATGTTATGTTTTTTTTCTCAATGGATGCAAAAGGACAGAGTTAAATAAAGAATTGAATTATTTTAGCAATATACAATGCAACATAGGTATGATCCAGTCTGATACTACATCATTAATTCTACTCTTTTAAATGCCTATGTATCCTAAATAATTATTTTTTGTAATAATATCTAAACTCTCAGAAAACAACAACTTTCATGCGTATAACACCTTTAACATGATAAAGTGTCACAAAATGTTTCATAGAAGTGTTAAAAAAAATATGACACTGAGCTACAGAAGGCAATAATAAGTCAGATGACCAAAAGCTTGTTCAAAGAGATAGGGCAGGAAAATTAAATTGGAATGGAAATAAAATGGCAATAATTTGTATTATGATCTAAAAATTAATGCCAGTTGTGTTCATAGAGGACAATTAAGTGATTTTCAAAAATTCTAGCTGTCATTTGATGTACATGCTCAAATTAAGATAATCTTTTAGATCAGAATAGATTGGTACTAAAATTTAGCCAAAGATAACCCTGTTCTTTATTGATATATAAGAACAAAACCTAATATCTGTACTGGCTGTACTGGTATCTTTTTGCATGAACACTGCTAGAATTATGACATCATACCCAATAATGTAGCACTCTTCATAATGCTTCGGTGCATTCTTCATGAACATGTGGTTTCAATGTCTTTGTGGTATTAAGTTACAATCATATATGGATAATTCTCGATTGCAATAAACAATACCAAATATTGCCAAATCTACAAAGATAGTATTTGCAGTGTCAATAATGGCCACCTTATTCTCTTTTGCAAACCATTTGCCTTGCCTCCTTAGGGCTTTGCATGCTAACCACCATTTCAGTTGAAAAGCTGATCAATGCCCCTCTGTAATTGCTAATACTTAAACAGGGTGGCTGAAGCCCCAATATTCATCTGTTCCTCTGGGAGTGGCAGTAGGCTGTGTCGCGGGCTTACTTGTATATAATGTTGTTAAATGCACTTATGTGGTGACCCAAAATAAGGATATCCTAATATGTAAAATGATTTCTAACTGAATAGTTTGTTTTTGTATAGTTAGTAATAAAGTATAGGCTGCTTGTCAGTAAAAGCTCATTTTATGTAAATTTGTATGGATAGTGCTACTGTGCATAGAAGAGTTTGAATGAGATATTAAATCTACAGAGTCTATATATCATAACATGACTAGGCTATTTGATAAAGTTATAGTGAGGGTTGGTGAAGGTAGTGCACCAGATGATGTTTTTATGGACTTTCAAAAGATATTTGATAAAATGTAACTTAGAAACCTTATTCAAAAAGTAGAAGCACTTGTTGTCCACATAGCAAGAGTTCCAACCCACACTTATCATTATCTAATTACCAAATGGAAACTCTTGCGGAAGTATGCAAGGTCCCTTTAGAGTTGAACTGGCAAGATGTCATTCTTATGTTTCAGACAGGAGGGGGTTTAATTTAAACAGCCCTGATTTTTCATTTCACCACCTGATCTGTAAACAGAAAGGTATGTTAATTTGTTTTCCCCCTCATAAGCATTAGTATCTTTCCCAACCCCTTGGCTTTGGTGTGGCCCAATTTCTATCAATACCTCACAGCAAACTCATGATAGATGAACTCAAAGGGTTAGTTTATTTGCAACTCCTCACAGGGGGAGGGTGTCACTATGTAGACCCCCTGTGCATTCATACAGTGGAGAGGGATAGAGAAGGAAAGATTTACAGGGAAAAGACCACAGAGTAAAGAATTATTGTTTCACGTGTGCAGCATCAAAATTCAATGGTGTATCCCTTCACGGATGTCGGCAGTCTGAACTGAACCTTGATAATTCACTTTTCCAGTAGAGTTGACTTCCACGATGAAATGGGCATGCAGAAATGAATCAGGTGAGGGTACAGAAGTTCCAAAGTTCCAGTGGAAATAGTATAGATGGGGTCAGGCATTCCAACCGCGACAGAGCCCCTTTTCTTTGCTTGGTAGATGGAAGATGGCAGACTGAACTTTGCAGCTCCACAAGGCAATGTTACAGGTTCCATCAGCTGGGGGAGTGGGAGTTTGGGGATCACATCACATGACATGACTCCAACCTCTCCACTTTGGCTTTGATAAGCGGTATATATTCCTTTGTCTGGGTTCTTGAGATTGTTAATGTTCCAACCATTAAGAATTTGAAAGGAAGGTTGCAGGGTCCTTTGTCTAAGCAGACGATTGGGTTGGCCAGGCTTGGCTTATGAAATGGAAATGGCCTTTGTATAATTCTCTTTGAATTTAGTCTCTGCAGTCCACAAGGGTCATTAGCATCTCTGCAGAGATAATGAGGCACAAGTCCTTGTGATACTACCCTGTTGGATCTTTTGTTTAGGGTCACAGCTAGACATAGCTTCAGTCATTTTAAAGGTCATTGTCTAGTTTTAAAATTTTAGAAATTAGCTATGAGGAGAGCCCTGTTACACTTAATAATGAGAAATTGATTGAATCTGCCAAGGAAGATTGGCTCAATCACCCATTAACTCAGCTATGTAGATCTGTAGTATTCCAGAACTATTTTGATAACTGATGAGTCAGCTTTCTCATTGGTGGGATTTGCAGTGGGCTGCTCCAGCAAAACTCTTCCTCCAGGTCACTTACAACTGCACTCCAAACTCTTCTTCACTTCTTGGGGCTTGAGACTTGAGTGAATCAAGCTCTGAATAATTTAGCCATCACCAGATCTAGCTAATATTCATTTAATACATAAATTATATGGGGAAAATAATCACACATCCTGCAGCCAGCTACTTGATCCTTGTATTCACGGTAGCTAAATATTGTGCACCATTATGGGCAGAAAGCGCACATGCAAATATTGGCGATGTGCAACTGAGCATCGCTATAAGAATGTAGTGTTAATGAATCTTCAAAAGGCACCCTATAAGGTTCTGAACACGAGGTTATTACATAAAATCATGGGATTACGGAATTTTATTAGCATGTATTGTGGGTGGGTTAATGGACAGAAAACAGAGTAGGAATAAAGGGGTCATTTTTTGGGTTGGCAGACTAACTAGTGGCACATCACCAGGATAGTTGCTTGTGTCTCCGCTATTTGCATTCTACATCAATAACTTAGATGATGAAATTTAGTCTAATGCATCCAAGTTTGTTGTCAATACAAAGTTAGGTTGGAGAGTATGTTCTAAGGAGGATGCAAAGAAGCAATAAAGGGATTAGACTGATTGAGTGGGTAAGAACATGGCAGATAGAATATAATATGGAGAAATCTAGTTATTCACTCTGGTAAGAAAAAGAAAAGAGCAGAATGTTTGTTTTTTAATGGTGAAAGACTGGGAAATATTGGTATTCAGAGGGATTTTGGTGTCCTTCTACATGAATCATAGAAAATCAATATGCAGGTTGTTATGACTGGTCCCTGGGTGAGGCCCTCCAATTTGTAATGATCCCAGACAAGATACCCCAAATTGCTATCTTCCTGAATGGGACCCCAATTTTGTTATGCTCCCGGGTGAGGAGAAATGAGTTGGCTCTCCTTGTATATTCAACTCCCGCGGTTGGTCATAACAAGGTTAATTTAAAAGGGATCCCTTCCCTCATGAATACCCATTACCCAGTACAAATGTATTTATGATTTAGAAGGAGTCAATTTAACCAGGCTTCCTTGAGTCAAAGAGTAAGTTTATTAGCTACTAAATCTCAAGGCGAAAAATAAAAACACAACACAAATACATGCAGAATTGAATTGAGAAGTTCAATCCAAAAATAAAAGTTAAAAAAGACATACAAATCAGCCTTTGACTTGTCCGTGAAGAGTAGATAGTGAAACGTTGCAGCTGTTAAGTTGGGTGATTCTGGTACAGCTGACTTTGGCAGTTGAGCAGTTGGTTTAGAGACACTTGGTTCTGCAGATTAGCTGAAGGAGTTGCGCTGTTTCCTTTTTGACTGTGGCTTTGCTGACTTGCCTCCAGCCAGAGAGAGAGAAAGATAGACTTTTACTTATAAGTTGCAAGGTTGTCTAGTTGATGTTCTTCTGCTGTGACCTTCACAGTACACACTAGCACACCAGAACTAGAACACACAGATCAGGTTTGCAGCTGGCTTTTTAACCCATTCCCTTATGTATTCCTGGAAGGGAAAAACAAACATATTTTTCACCTAGAATCTGCTTTCTTTCAACTCAGACCATTTCCACATTCTGAGATATAACTCAACAGGAGGTGGTTTTTGCTGAGATGTGGTAATCAGTCTCCATTGTGTCCACAGGAGATTAAGGTTCAGTCTTTTACATTGCAGCTCTTCTTTAAAGTGTTCCTTACTGAAGTAGGCCTTGACACCTTTTTTAAGTGTGACATTCCTTGTTCTCTTTGGACTAGTTGGTCAAGTATATTCCACAAAGGAATTTTCCATAAAGTGGTTACCTTATATTCTCAGCCAGCTTTTGCTTTTTCAAAAAAAAACACATCTTACTTAAAAAGTTCAATATGTCCGTAAGTAATTCAGGGCTGTAATCCACTGTCATGACAAGGTATAGCAAGCAATTAGGAAAGCAAATGGCATGTTAGCCTTTATTACAAAGGGATTCGAATATAGGAGTTTTACTGCAATTATTTCAAGCCTAAATGAGACCACAACTAGAATACCGTTTGGTCTCCTTACCTAAGGAAGGACTGACTTGCCTTAGAAAAAATGCAACAAAGGTTCACCAGTCTGATTACAGGGATGAGGGAACTGTTCTATGAGGAGAGATTTAGTAGATTAAGTCTTTGTTCCCCAATGTTTAGAAGAATAAGAGGTTATCTCAATGAAACATATATTTTTAAAAAATTCTTAAGGACAAGGTAAATGTTGGGAGGATGTTTCCCTTGACTAGAGTCTAGGATTAGGGATCACAGTCTCAGTATTAGGGGTCAGTCACTGAGATTAACCTTTGGAATTCTCTACCTCTGGGAGCTGCAGATCTTCAGTGTTTAGTCTGCAACACCTGCCCCTTCACTTCCTCTCTCCTCACCATCCAAGAGCCCAAACACTCCTTTCAAGTGAAGCAGCATTTCACTTGCATTTCCCCCAACTTAGTCTACTGCATTCATTGCTCCCAATGTGGTTTCCTCTACATTGGAGAGACCAAACGCAGACTGGGCGACCGCTTTGCAGAACACCTTCGGTCTGTCCGCAAGAATGACCCAGACCTCCCTGTCGCTTGTCATTTTAACACTCCACCCTGCTCTCTTGCCCAAATGTCTGTCCTTGGCTTGCTGCATTGTTCCAGTGAAGCTCAACGCAAACTGGAGGAACCACACCTCATCTTCCAACTAGGCACTTTACAGCCTTCTGGACTGAATATTGAGTTCAATAACTTAGATCTTGAACTCCCTCTTCCATCCCCACCCCCCTTCCGTTTCTTCCCCCTCCCTTTTGTTTTTTCCAATAATTTATATAGATTTTTCTTTTCCCACCTATTTCCGTTATTTTAAAATCTATACCTTTTATGCTCTTTTAGTCTTATTTCACCCCACCCCCACTACAGCTATCTGTACCTTGTCCTGCTATCCATTCTTAATTAGCACATTCTTTTAGATAATATCACCACCTTCAACACCTCTTTGTTCTTTTGTCTGTGACATCTTTTGGTTATCTGCTCCTATCACTGCTTGCTTGTCCCAACAACCACTCTTCCCCCCCCCCACCTTAAACCAGCTTATATTTCACCCCTCTCCTATTTTTACTTAGTTCTGTTGAAGGGTCATGAGGACTCAAAACGTCAACTTTGTTCTTCTCCGCCGATGCTGCCAGACCTGCTGAGTTTTTTCAGGTATTTCTGTTTTTGTTTTAGTCTATACATGTCAGAGGTTGACCAATTTTTGAATACTAGAGGAATCGAGGGATATGGGAATACTGTAAGATGGTGTAGCTTGAATGGCAGAATAGACTTGGGGGATCAGATAGCCTAATCCTGCTCCTATTTCTTATGTTGAGAATCATTGTATAGTACTGAAATCAAAATCAATAGTCTGGCTTCTTGTTTTCACACATCTTGCCACTGCCTCAGAAGAGAAGCAGCAATAATCAAAGGCCAGAACTGGATATAGCAGTCTCAGATCAGCCTATTAATGAAGGTCTCAGAAGCTTCCAAAATGTTGGCTTAAATTTGGAAACACCTTATGGTTAGTGTCCAAAGCACTTAAAACATAAATCTTTCACCTAAAGGCAGAGGGTGCAGGAAATCAGCAGAGACAATAATCAGAACCATGGTTTCCACGGTTCTTCCTTTCTCCTTCTTGTACTGATCTATCTTCCCCTTAAATGCAACTATGGTATTTAACTCAACCATTTCATGTTGCAGTGAGTTCCACATGCTCACCACTCTTGGGTAGTGGTGAATTCTCCTGAATTCCCTATTGGATTTATTAGACTCTATTAGAGTCTATTTTGTATTTATGGCCCCTTACTTTGAATAGCCCCACAAGTGGCAATACCCTCGCTATGCCTTCCCTATTGAATCATTTCACAATTTCAAAGACCTCTAATATGGACATCCTTTAGTCATCTATTTTCTAGAGAAAAGACATCCAGTCTTCCAATGATAGTTATGCCCTCTTAGTTCTGGTTGATCCTTGTAAATGTTTTTTTTTGCGTTTCTCCTATGTTTCTATATATTTTTTGTTATATGGAGGCTAAAACTGTGAACAATACTCTATGGACAATCTGATGAAGGTTCTAAATAAGTTTAACACAACTTTTGCTGCTTTTGGATTTTATTCCTCTGGAAATGAGCCCCAGTACTTTGCTTGCAGTTCTTAGGGCTTTATTCCTGCTTGTCTACTTTTAATGATTTGTGGATTTGTACCCCTAGATGCCTGTGCACTTCAGCCCCATTTAAGGCCCTGCTTTTCCAAGGAATAGAACACAACCTTATTCCTCCTAATAAAATGGAATACATCACACTTAACTAAATTGAGAATAATTTAGCATTTACATGCCTGTTCTTCCTCTTCCAACCTCTCTTTCACCTCCAACATCCTTTAATATTTTCATGCCTCCTAAATTCGTACCTACCTTAATACAACTGCATGTTTGAATCTCTTCAAATCAGGTTTCCACCCCTGCGATAGCATGGGGATGACCCTCATCAAAGTCAGAGCTGACATCCTTAATGACTATAACCATGATGCCCTATCTCTTATCATCCTCAACATCGCTGTAGCCTTTGACACAGCTGACAACACCACCCTCCTCCACCTCATCCTTTAAGAACTTCCTTAAAATCCGCTTCTTTCTAACCAAACTTTTGACATCCTTCCTAATATTTCCATCTTTGAATCAGCATCTATTTAATCATGATTATGTTCCTGTGCAGTGTCTTGGAACTTTGTTTATGTAAATGCAAGCTGTATTGTTTTAGATGTATCACTAACTATCATCCTTCCCATTTAACTTCAGATCTTCTTCCAAGCCAATGCATTAAAGGGAAAACTGGTGCTAGTTGCAAAGAGGCAGGCAACTTACACTGCTCCTTGGTGGTAAGCTAGTTAAATTCTAGGTTTATGCCGAAAGACATTTGGGAGTCTATAGCTTTGGTTCATACCTACCTGCAACTAATTTCTTTGTGATTAAATGAAGTGTGCTGTTACAGGGATAGAACAAGTACTCTAAGGCAAGTAAACTAAACTAATTATATTGGATTTAGTTTGGTTAAGAGCATTATTGTTTAGCATTATATTAGTTTTCTGAATATGAGGGGTATCCATTGACCGAAGAAATACAAAATTGCAAAAGGAGGATTCCATTGCATAGGTGAAAAATGTATTTATGATCTTTAAATGTCAGCAATTTCTATGAAACACTGCTTCCTGCAGGAAAGACTGATGTCTAATGTGCATCAAGTTAGAAGGATCACTAATAAGTTTGCACAAAGCTTGAAGTACAGTATTACATTCTAATTCTAAAGCCTGTTACTTAGGCACAGTCAATTGACTTCCCCGCTAATCAGTAGCACCAGTAAGCTCACCGTCCTTTTCAGACAAATTAGTCTCTTTGTTGGTTTTGTTCTTTCTGGCTGAACAGTCTAGCTCTGGCTCTTGTACGCTTTCTCACGATATTGAATTATATGAACGAAAACCAAGTGATTATCAGATTCCACATTCCCAGTAAGGTTGGTATAGGGGTATGGTGGAACTTAATCCCTAGATCCAGGGTCTGAATGAGTGTTTCCATAACCATCTTCACGTCCGGATGAACAATCAGAATCTGGTTCAGCTCTGTTCTGCTTCCTGAAGCCAGGACTTGACCTATTGTCAAATGCAAAGCTTATACCTTTTTATACTTGTGTTATTCTATTGACAAAAGAAAGTGAACACAAAAATGAAGCTCTTTCCATTGCATTTCTTTACAATCAGAAGGTGTATTGCACTGCCAAATCTATGACTGTTTTAGAGATGGAAATGGAAGACGTCAGTTCAAAAATGTCCTTAAAAGTTTTGCTTATAATTAAATCTATTGTGTTCCAACCTGAGATTTAGATCTACCTTTGAATAGTAAGGAATAGGAATTAAATAATCTTAGAAGTTAATTTAGACACCTATTGCAAAAAAAAAGGGTTGCTTTGAAGAGGTTATATCAACACAGGCCTTGTGTTGCAGTCTACCCAAGGAAGGCAAGTAGTGAAAATAAGTTTATCACCATGGCATTTAAGCCCTCAAAGACACAGCAATGGCCTAATGTATTCTTATTTAATATGATCCAATGCTGTCAAATCATTAATTACTGCACATAATTCCATAATTTTTCTCATTAATCACCACTTTATTGCCAGCAAATTAAATAGATATTATTGGGATGACTCCTTTTGCAAGGTATTCAAAATGGACATGTTGAGTCCTTTTTTCTTTTCCATTGGTTGTGAGACACTTAAGGCAATAACTCCTTTTCATTACCACTGAATTTAAAATTGCATTTTTTCAATCTACTGCTTTATGACACATCACCAGCAGCAGGGTAAGGTACTCACTCATAAATTGGTGAAAATTATCCAAATTTATGACTTTAGCATTCAGCAATTTTGCACTTATCCTATGTAGAGAAACTTGGAGGTAAATACAGTGAATACAAACAAGTCCACACACATCAATTTTCAGTGAGTCCAAATTACTATTCTAGTCAAAGAACATATGAAAGCAACCATGACCTAGAAATTAGAACACACATGAATCAGGAGCATCATCCCAGTGCAGCAGATGCTACATGCACCTTATGAGACTGGCAGAACAGCTGCAAATTGGTCTGTCAACCTTACTTGTACAGTATTTCTGTTCCACTTGTCTCCACAGTAAGGTATTTTAAAAACCATCAAACTTGTGTTTCAGGTGGCAGCCTTCAGCAGACCCTTCAAGAATTATTGATTTACAGCTAGGCAACAGAAGAAACTGACACATGTTACAGTCATCCTCGTACAATTTCATAAAGGGGTATGAGACAGGCATGCGGCCCCTGATTTATGTGCTGTAGGCCAACAGCATTGGGTTGCTTGTGAGAAACCAACTCAGGGGAGGCAGATTGCTAATTTAAATACATTGATAGATGGCTAATGGATTTTTAAGAGGTTTTTTAATTTTAACTGTGGCTGAATGGGTTTCCTGGAACTTGCCAAAGTTTATTTTTGTTGTTCATGGGATATGGGCATCGCTGGCTAGACCAGCATTTATTGCTCATCCCTAATTGCCCTCGAGAAGCTGGTGAGCCAAGTGATCTCCATTTCCCTCTTGTGATGTATCAGATCAGCATGGGTACTAATTATGCTGAATTAGTTTGGACCTTAGATGAGAACGAGAGGCCCAGCAGCAGGAGCACCAGCAGCAGGAGCCCCAGCAGGCTTCTTCCCACAGGTCAGTTGCTCCATAAGAGAGAGGGGGTGAGCAAAGAAGTGCAGCTTACTGGAGACAATATCCACTACATAAGATGTACAGGTAGAAGACCAGCTTCCTGGACATGTCTAAACACCACTGCCTCAGGAGGCTCAGGGTCTTGCATCATGTCATGGCAGACATTTATAGCCTGTTGGAAGAGGGCTACTGACAAGTGGAATTGAGTACAGATGAACACTGTGAAATCACCAATAAACAGCATCTCTTCAGATTTTATAATGGAAAGAAGAACATTGATAAAACATCTAAAATTGTTGGGTTGATTATTCTTCTTTGAGTAACTCCTGCAGCAATGCCCTATGGCTGAAAAGATTGGCCTTCGACAACCAAGCCCATCTTCCTTTGTGTTAGCCATGACTCCAGCCACTGGAGAGACTTTCCTTTCACTCGCCCAGCTGATTTCAGTTTTGCTAGGCCTCTTCAGTCACATGTTGTCTTCCTTTTGCATCCCTACCTGAGTCGAAGTTTTAATAAAGGCCATAACTTAGTGGCTCTGACAGAACCTCAACTGAGAAATTCTAGAAGTGTCACTGGATGGCATTATTGATGACTCCTTTCATCACTTTATTGAATATTGGGAGGATGCTGAAAAGATGGAATTAGTGGGGTTAGATCTGTCCGACTTTGTGTAAATAGAACATTCGAGGGTAGTTTTTCACATTTTTAGGTAGATGCTAGTGTCACAGCTACACTGGAACAGTTTGGGTAAAGGGACAGCTGATCTGTTTGTGAAGTTCCTCAGTCAGGATGTTAACAATAATAAGACTTTAAGTTGAATTGTGGCTAATGCCTGTGTCACAGATGGAATGTATGTGCTCTCTTACTGCCTCTAATGTGAAGGGGTGTTTCTTTTCTGACCCCTGGAGTGTGTATTCCAATTAAATTACTCAGCAGCAAGCTTTTGTGAGTTTGAATAATATTATTTATTCAAATACACTTACCCCAAATTAACGCAATGTCACACACTTGGTCTCACACACGCAGACATACACACATAAAGTTTGGATACAGATAAAGAAAGTGCACTTTTACAGACTACAGTTAATTCAGTCTCTCATTTACAATTTTTGGACTCCCACTTGGCAGGCCTTTGGTTTCTTGAATGGACTTGATCATTTAAAGTTGAAATGAGGATCCTGTAAAGTGAAGGGTTCACAGCAGGTTGTTTCTTGTTGTTGATTATCTGGCAGGTTGTTTCTCGTGTGAACTTTGAAACTGGAACAGGTTAAGTACTTTGGCTGTTTGATGACTTACAGCTAGTTTCAGAGTCTGATTCTCAGAGTGGCTGCCGATGATGGTTTTGATAATCTGCTGGATCCTGGGGTTATAAGGGTGCAGTCCCTGAAACCAACTTTGATCACATGGCAACTGGGTTCACACTTCTGAGGCCCACCAGTCTAGTTTGGATGGGGGAGGCCATTGTGATACAATGGAAAGTTGATAGTAGCCATTGAGTTTCGATCTTCCCTTTTGTCCATTATGAAACATGGTGACACCAGTCTGGAAACTCCATAGTCTTTTGGTGTTGGCCCATCCTTAAACAATGAGATTTGAAAATTCCACAGAAGGCTGTGAGATACCCTCACCTATGTTCATATTTTATTAGGTATTTGCCAGATACTTGACACTGTCTGTAGTCTAAGGGCCAAAAGTCACATGATTTGTGGCAGCAATTTTAACAGCTTGTTTGTGTCCAATTTTTAAAATTGACAAAGTTCATAATACGATAAGCCTGTAATGGGCATGACACCTGTGTTGTGAAATCAAATTTGTTACGGTTATTTTGTCACATAAACCAGCTTAATTTATATATTAGGATATGCATGTTGACAGATTTGTGAATTCCATTCCTCAATAATTCTGAATCATCCATCACTTTCTTCAATACTCAGCACAAGGGCACATTGGACCATTTCGTATTCACATTCCAAACACACCCACTCACTTCTTCTTTGATCTCTTCAGGCTGTCCACTGCAGCATTCTCCTTGCACTTGGAAGCCTTTGCATAATCACCAACTTCTTTTAGGACTTTTTTTTACTTCACACTCCATACATTTTCTGCCCATTTGACACCTCTTCACCCTGTTCACATCCTGATTCTTCTGCTTCTCAGCATATGCATTAATAGAACAAGTCCCACACATCTGCATTCTTCGTTTCCACAGTCACTTAATAATCCTCACCCTCTTCTACAGAATGAAACAGTGTACAGTAATTGTGAGGAGTGAGAGTGGGAAGGTCCAGCTAACTTTATGCTCCTGAACAAGCTGGAGTATCAAACCAAATAATCTGTGGGCTTGCCAGAACTGTGTGAAAAAGCCATGTCAAGCTTGAGCATACCACAGAACAGGGTCTCTGATACTAAGCACCGGAAAAGTACACATTCAGCCAGCTTAACTACATCAACTCACATTTATGATGTATGTCTTTTGCAATTGTGCAGCCCTCTAAAGCCATCTTAACTCTTCTACCTTTTCTCTTTCCTCCTAGATCCTTTACAAGAGTCAGAACCCACCCACCCCCCACAAGAAGACACCTCAGAGGAGGAATGTCCTTCTAAGGAGGCAACATCACACACTCCATCACTCCCAAGCAATGTTTTATTTAAGTGGCACAGCCATGCAGCAACACAAAAGTTCCCATGCAGGCAGAATAAAAGTTCTATTCCCTTTTAAGTTACCATACATGTACATCCATGCAAAAAAAAAAAGGCTGGTGTACTTAAGTGGGCTCCACACAACAAAATAAAATTAGAGGATACTTGCTCCCAAGCACCAGTACAAACATTGGCTTTCAGGTTGGGTTAGAGAGTGAGTCAGAGGGATTGGCACATGGTGATGCACCGAGCACTAGGGTGAAAGAGTAATAATCCAGGGGACTATAATACAGAGGATGAGATCTTTTTCCAACTGTGCAGATGAGGACAAAGATGAGGAATTAATGCAAAATCATGATTTTTATACAAAATCATGTGAAGGTGTTTCACCGCAGCAACTGAAGGTATGAGGGAGTTCGTAACCAGCCTGAATAGTGTCATCTCAGTCTACCATGGAGGGTGGCCACCTAAAGGAATGCTGCAGCTGAGCCCTCGCAACAGGAGCCCATGTTTGCGTGCTTTGCAACTTTAATGGAAACACAAACAATAGTGATGCAATCTCTGGTCTCAAACCTGCTGGAGATAGTTATCTAATCAGGAGAGGTAAATGTCCACCTTGAACAGAATGGTGGAGCAAGTTGACAGAGCTTTCAAGGAACCAGTCATCTTCTGCAGTTCACCCTGCTGCAGATCAGTAGAAATGGTTAGCTCCAGCCTTATTTGAGTGGCAGGTGTTGCCCTCTCAGGATATCAGCTCATTTCCCCCCTCACCATCCCTATTAATCAATACCTACTAAAGTGACAGAAAGAAAGCTGAAACAGGTTGGCCTTGCAGAAGCTGAAATGCTGAGGTCTGCAACAAGACTTTCTCAGCCTCACCCATAAGTCACTGATCATTGTCAAATTTTAGTATTCCCATATGAATAACAGCTGCCTTTACCAGCTCTACAGAAACCACTAAGGGAACACTTCCTGTAGGTAGAAGAGTGAGGAAACCTCTGTTAATCACAATGGATTCAGCACATGGTGTCAAGAGATTTTAGTTTGATCTTCAGTTTGTAAATAAATTCAACACCTTTTTTCATATTTGGGAGTTTGGTGTATGGTCTCTTTTTATTGCACCAAGTTAATCTGCATCGTCAGGATGCCAGTGATATAGAGAATGGTTAGACTTTTCAATGATGCAGAATGCAGAGAGGGAGAAGAGGTGCAAGAACTGTTAATGATGAGGAACTTCTTGTCACCTTGCAAGTGAGTAGATTGTGCAGGTCAGTGAAGGTGATGAGAGGTCAACTGCTCCTTGGCCTCTGGGCTGACAGGTGCTATGGTGCCCTTTATTCTTCAAGTTCTTTCTGACAATTATTCAATTCTTCCTCATCAGACACTGCCTTTGGCTGTGGCTGTGCCTTCTCCAGTCCCGGTTCTCATTGTGTAGCTATGTTGTGCACAATGCAAATGTGGTACAACCCACTTGTTCTGGAGCATGTTGCAGGGAGCCCCCAATCAAAAATCTCAGCTTTAAGGTGATGTAGCATGCTCAGTGATGCCCCTTACTGTCCTATGGCCCGAATTTTTAGCTCATCATGCGAGCGCAATCGGCAGGACCAGAAGTGCATGTGAAATCTGCTCCTGCCTGAGATCGGCACCCGAGAGCAATCATGCGCTGGCCGGCCAGTTAATAGCTGGCCAGCGCAAGGCTCGCACAGAGGGGGCCCCTGCTGACAGGCTTGGGGAGCGGGGAGGAATAGCGGACGACATGCTGAAGCTGGTCAGCTCTGCGGGCGGGGCGGGTTTAAAAACGGATGAATAAAGGGATGAAGATGAAAAACAACTGTGGGAGAGCGTGGTGAGGAACTTTAAAGATACAATTTAATTTGAAGAGCGAAATAAAGTGAAACTGTGCAAGGAAGATTGCAATGTCCTCAGGAGCCAGAGGCCATTGAAGAAGGCGTAGAAATGCCGCAGGCCAAGCTGGCACCCGCTTCTCTGATGTCTGCCTGTGTATACTCATGAATGCTGTCAGTGATCACCAGGAGATATTGCCGCCATGAGGTGGCAAGAGGAGGACTCCACATCTCACCAAGAAGGCTTGGTCAGACGTGGCAGCACTAGTCGGCAGCCGGGGGACGGGGGTTGTCCGAACGACGTGGGTGCAGTGCTGGAAGAGGGTGAATGACATTCTCCAGTCTGAGAGTGAGTAATAAAGCCCCATTTCACCTTGAATAAATGTGTCTGTGTGGGCGCACTTCTTGGGGCTTTTGAGTGTAAAGCCACGAGCTTAAGTTGGCACATCTTCCTGTGCCCTTAAAGACTGTGTGCGGCTAGAAAGGACAGCGGGCATGTCTGGAAGGTGGGAGTCCTGCAATGTGCTGGGCTATCAAGCCAGCGACATTAGGTAGGAGGATACATTGTTCAGGCATACAGAGGGCGGAGCTAATGAAATCACTATTGTCATTACATGAGTCACAATGGCCAGGAGCCAAGATGAACTGGTGGGGGAGTACAAAACCTAGTTTTTTTTAATTCTTTCATGGGATGTGGGCATCACTGGCTAGGCCAGCATTAATTGCCCATCCCTATTTGCACTTGAAAAGGTGGTGGTGAGCTGCCTTTTTGATCTGTTGTATTCTCTATGGTTTTATACTCCCACAGTGCTGTTAGGGACAGAGTTCCAAGATTTTGACCCAGCGACAGTGAAGGAACAGCAATATACTTCCAGATCAGGATGGTGAGTAGCTTGGAGGGGATTTCCAGGTGGTGGTGTTCCCACGTGTCTGTCACTCTTGACCTTCTAGATGGTAATGGTCGTGGGTTTGGAAGGTGCTGTTTAAGGAGCCTTGGTGAGTTCCTGCAGTGCTTCTTGTAGATGGTGCACGCTGCTGCCACTATGCGTGGTGGTGGAGGGAGTGAATGTTTTTGGATGAGTACCATCAAGCTTGCTGCTTTGTCCTGGATGTCAAGCTTCTTAAGTGTTGTTGGAGCTGCACTCATACAGGCAAGTGGAGAGTATTCCATCACACTCCTGACCTGTGCCTTGTGATGGACAGGCTTATGGGAGTCAAGAGGTGAGTTACTCGCTGCAGGATTCCTAACTTCTGACCTGTTCTTATAGCCACAGTATTTATATGGCTATCCCGATTCAGTTTCTGGTAAATGGTAACCCCCAGGATGTTGATGGTGGAGGATTCAGCAATGATACAGCCAATGAATGTCAAGGGGCAATGGTTAGATTCTCTCTTGTTGGAAATGGTCATTGCCTGGCACTTATGTGGCGTGAATGTCACCTGCCACTTGTCAACCCAAGCTGGATATTGTCCAGGTCTTGCTGCATTTGGACATGGACTGCTTCAGTGTCTGAGAAGTCACAAAGCGAACATTGTGCATTCATCAGCAAACATCACCACTTCTGACCTTATGATGGAAGGAATGTCATTGATGAAGCAACTGAAGATGGTTGGGTCCAGGATACAGTACCCTGAGGAACTCCTGCAGTGATGTGCTGGACGTGAGATGATTGACTTCCAACAACCACAATCATCCTCCTTCGTGCTAGGTATGACTCCAACCAGCGGAGAGTTTTCCCAGTGATTCCCATTAACTCCAGTTTTGATCAAATGCTGCATCGATGTCAAGGGCAGTCACTCTCGGCTCACTTCTGGGATTCAGGCTGTAATGAGGTCAGGAACTGAGTGACCTTGGTGGAACTCAAACTGGACATCAGTGAGCAGGTTATGCTGAGGAAGTGCTGCTTGATAGCACTGTTGATGACCACTTCCATCTGATTTAGCAGATGGAGGAGCAGATCCTGGAGCCGGTATGCGAGCATGAAGCGAGATCCACTGGTCGCAGAGAGACAGGGGTCTCAGAGGAGGGTAAAAGTGAAATGAACACAGAAAAGATTGTGAGAGTGAATGAGAACTAGAGGGCAATGGGTGTAAGGCTGACAAGTGAAATCTACTATTCCTTTATGTCTGCCCATTCAGAAGTATTTGCTTAGCTAGATTATTAATTTCAGAATCATGCATATATTCTGAACTTTAAATGCTAATCTGTACTCACAGTTGTTTTTCCTCCATCAGATGGATCATCCCCAAGACCACTTAATGATCTGAAAGGCCATCCATTGACACCTGAGGAAGACGAACGGCCAGATGCACCTGCATCACATCCTCTCTCTGTACCTTGCGCCACCTCAGATACAGGCACTTCAGTGGGTTTATGCACTCTGGCACAGATGGTTGAACACACTGGGGAAGGCACGTCACACTTCTTGAGGAACTGTTGGAGTCCCCTGGTCCATTGGTTGGGTAAAAGCAAAATGTCAATATCTAGATGGGTCTCCATGAGAGAGTGTGGATGCCTAGGTGCATTATTGAGGATTAGTAGGACTTTTGAAAGATGGGTTATTTTCCCTCAGTTAAGTGTGGACCTCTGGCAGAAAGCAATTGGCAAACCAGTCTTCACATATGACTGCCGTAACCCAGGCATTGCTGTTAGCCTTCCAAAAGACTGGCAAATGAGATTTATTTTTCTCTTTTAAAAACGTGAGTTTTCTGATGTATAAACCAGCATTGGTTTACATTTAAAGCCAATCACATTGGCATATACAGGAGCTGTCTTTTCTTCTTTTGAATAAAGGTCCTACTTGGCATCTTCTTCCAGAACAGGCCAGTTTTGTTTGTGTTGAAGACCTGGTCTGCCTGGTAGCCTTTGTCCTCAGTGTATTCCTGTAGCACCTTGGGAAACTCTCCTGCAGCTGCTGGCCAGCTGAAGGAGCCTCACCCACCAACTTCACATTATGCAGCCTGAAACACTTTTTTAAATGATCAAACCATCCTGTGCTGGCTGAGAATCCTTTTGGAAGTCAAAGGAGAGGCACCTTCTGCACCACCTTTGTTATCGTGGGTGACAGCAGCACTACCCTCTTTACTACTCTCTTGTGCTGGCACCATTCAAATGCTTTGTTTCAAATGATTGGACCATTAACTGGGGTCCTCCTTTGATGCTGGTGCTCTATCCACACGTTGACTAACTTCTCCATTTCCTCTCCTCAGAAAAATTAACTTGACAGTACAACTACCAGAAACGCTAACACTGGGCATTATTTTTTCTTCAGACTGACTAATGTATCTGACTGTGGATTCATTGAAAGAGTATTCCCTGGCCAACATGGTAGCACTTGCACCATTTTTCGGTCTATCTAAGATTGTGACTTTTTGTTCAAGTGCCATCGCTTTCCTGGGACATTTTCTGCTTGGCTCTGACTCACTTGTTTTTAAAGTACTGTACCATACATGTATTGCAAAATACTGGTTGGGAGTTACTGTATCCTGCAAATAACAGCAAACCATGTGCAGTTAGGTGAAAAGATTTAAATGTTAAATTGTGGATGGGCGAAGATTTGGGGTCACAAACCACGATCAGGTATACAAACATTTTCGTATGAGTAAGTAAATTCACGATAGAGGGGGTCATGAATGGTGGGAGTTGACTGTATATTGCCATCATACATTAATAAAATGTGACCTCTTTTCAAATGCCTTTGTGAGAGTAAGGTAGGATGCCTGCAACTCAGAGCAAGGCATCGATTGGACAAGATAGTGTATTTCAGAAGATAAGATGGTGCCAGGAGGGCTTCATGAGCTTTCAAGCAATCAAGTGTCCGGTTCTTTGAAATGATTTGGAGTCTTGACTTTGGAGGTCTACTGGAAGCTCCTTTGAATCAAAGCCTCCTTGGTTTCCCCGGCTCCCAAAAGCTGCCTTATTGCTGGATCATCATTATGACCTTGTGGTTGAGCAGGTTCTTCCTCCGGATCAGCACTAGAAACTTCCTCAGCAGGTTCTGGAAGCACATTACTTTCTTCATCTTCCATCTGATATCCCCATGAGAGAGCCAGGTTGTGCACGGAACAGTACACAACCGCATGAGAGACACATGTTCCAAAGGATATTGCAGGGATCTTCCAGAGTGGTCCAGACAATGACGCCACATTTTCAGGAGGCCTATTGTACTCTCAATGATAGTTCTCATGGAGGCATGGCTTCTGTTGTGCCTCTCATCCATGGGTGTTCTTGGATGTCTGGTCAGTGTCATTAGCCACTTTTTGAGAGGATATCCCTTATCCCTCAGCAACCAGCCATCCCAAGTGTGCAAGGGCTATGAACAGCCTTGGCATTTGGGAGTGATAGAGAATGTATGATTCACAGCAGCTCCCAAAATATCTGGCACAAACCTGCAGGATCTGCTATTGGTGATCATACACTAGCTAGACGTTCAGAGAATGGAGCCCCTTACGATTTACAAAGACCTGGCTCTCCAGCAGATGCCTTGATTGCACATGTGCGCAATCAATGGCTCCTTGAATCCTTGGGAAGCCTGCAATAGCTGCAAATTCTCTGGAGCGCTCTGCCTGGCCGTCCTTGTCTGTCTTCTAATTTATACGACCCTTCTGAACAGTGCATCTGTCACAAGCTATATGCAGCTGTGTGCTGCAGATTGTGACACTCCGCACAGATCTCCAACAGACCCCTGGAACGAACCTAAGGTATAAAATTTAAGGGCAACAGTTACTTTTAGCGCCACTGGCATTGGGTGCCCATGCACACAGTTGGAAGCTATCTTGGCACCTATCACGTAACATATTAAGGTTACTGTCTCCCTTGAGAGGTGGATCTTTCTTCAGCACTGCACCTTGGTCATCTCAAGATAGTTGAATCTCAGCCTGTAGAAATTTCTGGCAGGGGATTGGCACCTTCTCCTGTCCCTTCTCCCTTGCAAGGCTTGCTGGCCTTTGACCCCTTCAGGTTGTGCTCATTGGTCTTAAGGGCAGATTGCATGACACTGTCTGTGGCCAGCTGGCCTCCTCTCCCTTCTTGCCCCCTCCTCCTCATCTGAGAAAGTGCTTCCAGCTGAATAAACGATGCCTATTTCTAACCTTATACTTTTCAGAGGTTTAACCCTTATTATGATGAGGCCTGTATGTAAAAGCCTTTGGAACAATTTAAGCCTCTTAAACTACATAGAAAATGAACAGAATGCTTCACTAATTAATCAGTAATGCTCAGACTAACAACTCACATTGAAACTCCTACCTTCTCACTTCTCCATTTCTTCTGAGCTTCTTAACCTGCCCTGGATGTAGAAAGTTGAAACTATGTGATTCGTACCTGCTCATGCGCCAACCATGAAACTGAACAGGCCTCTCAAAATTCCTGTCAATTGGCCCCTCAATAGGCCTTTAATTAATGGCAGGCACATTCTGACACATGTGCATGCCCGCCTAGCATAATCTTTCAATGCGGGAACCCCTCCTGACATTTAATGCTATTAAATGCTATTTAATGCTATGTAAGGAGTGCTGGGTGCCTGCATGGGCGACATTAACTTCTGGCCCATGGCTCCATTGTACCTATGATGCTCAGATGTGATGGAGTTTTGGAGATGTGTCATTAGCCAGGTGTGGAGAGGGTACTTCCTGCCTCCGAATAACCATCCTCTAACATTCCTGGAGGGGTGGAATAGAGGAGAGATGGATGAGTGATTTAGGATTAAATCATAGTGGCAGCTCTAGCAAAACTATCTCAGATTTGCAGTTCTTCAGCAATGGTCACAGAATAATTGGACATTGGTGGAATGCTAGGCTCCCCATTTCAATAAGGTCGCCTCTCATTCTTCTAAACTCCAAGGAGCACAGGCCCAACTGACTCAACCTCTCCTTATAAGAAAATCCCTCTATCCCCAGGATCAACCTAGTCAACCTTTTCTGGACAGCCTCCAATCCAGTATATTTTTCCTTACATAAGGGAACAAAACTGTTCATAGTATTCTAATGTGTGATCTAACTAGTGCCTTGTATAGTTTTAACAAGGCTTTGCTATTTTTATACTCCATTCCCTTTGAAATAAAGGCCAACATTCAATTTGCCTTACCTATTACCTCCTGAACCTATATGCCAGCTTTTTGGGATTCATACAAGAGGACCCCCAAATCCCTCCGTGCTGTAGCTTTCTTCAGTCTTTCTCCAGTTAAATAATATTCAGCTCCTCTATTCTTCCTGCCAAAGTGCATAGCGTCATACTTTCCCACATTATATTCTGTCTGCCACATTTTTGTCCACTCACTTAGCCTGTCTATATCCTTCAGTAGACTCTTTGTTTCATCCTCACCACTTGCCTTCCCACCTATTTTTGTGTCATCTGCAAACTTGGCAATAGTACATTTATTTCCCTCATCCAAGTCATTAATATATATTGTAAATAATTGTGGCCCCAGCACTGATCCCTGTGACACTCCACTAGTTACAGGTTGCCATCCTGAAAATGCACCCCTGTATCCCAATTCTCTGTCGTCTATTTGTTATCCGATCTTCTATCCATGCAAATATACTACCCCCAACACCATGGAGCACATCACATATTTGGGAAATATTTCCTCAAAATAAGCTTTAGGCTGCACCATAAAAGTTGGAGAGTCTAATAGAACAATGTTCACCTATGAACCAGGTTCTTGCCACTCATCAGTATGATTAAAGGCCAGAGCAAAAGCAGACAGGCATTGCTCCAATACCTCAAAATATTCAGTGTTTCTGCCAGTAACATAATCATGTAGCATAACAATCATATCATTCAATTTGAGTTTGTACATTCGGATCTGTAATCATTCTACTCACACTCACTGGTCAAAACTAGCTACCCTTTACCCTGTAGTTCTGGAATCTCCATGCTCAGACTTCAGTTGAAGACACTGATGATGGACAGGATGGTATCAAATTCCACTGTGGTTGATTTTTTACCACATTCAGGACTTGACCCTCTGACAGATCCTTAGAAAACTCAGCAAATGACTTGAAAAAGTGAGTTAATGCATCCTTTTAAGCAGCAGAGAAAATAATGATATGCAATTGCGTTGAGAATTCATACAATAATATTACATTAAATAATTTCTAGGCTTTGGTCAGGATATTTAAGGTTTGCGTCTTGTTTTTAATTATGAACTAATGAGCATTGAAAAGGGAATTGAACATGTACTTGAAAAGACAAAGTGCTTCTCCACTTGAAGCCTCTGCAGTGGAACATATGATTTTACAATAGAGAGTATCAACAAGGCAAACCCTTGCCCTAGTATTTTCATGATGCATGATGGGTCCCCATTGCTTTGCAAGGCACTTCACCTTTAATAAGGAAGGATTTCAATGTGTGGCCTTTCTGCAATACAACATACTGAAAGCAGTAATCTGAAAATGTTTCCATTTCAGTTGATAACAGTGTCTACAAGAAGTTCCCAGGAAGTTCAAATTCAGGAAGGAATTCCCTGCTGCCAGGCAATGTACATGGGCAGGCTCACTACCCAACACCTGCACGCAGGCGCCATCGGACCACCTTCAGTCAAGAGCAACTGGAACATCTGGAGGCCACATTCAGTAAAAATCATTACCCAGACATCTACTGTAGAGAGGAGCTGGCCAAGATCACCAAACTTAATGAGGCACGCATCCAGGTCAGAGTTCGAGATTTTTCAAACAGAGCTATAAGCCAAATTAAAATGCTAAATATAAAATGTGCAACCATGCAATAGATTTTTGTTATATATTTGTATTCTACTTTTCATGTTAATGACTTAGTAATGGTTCTCCAGTTCATTGACCTTTTTATACATGAAATAGTTCTAATTCTACCCTTTAACTTTTTGAAAAATATGTATTATTGTAAGTTTAACATCCTTTCATTTGAGTATTGGCAACACATTGCAATAAGATATACTCTTATAAATGTATAACCATAGATGCTACAACACTGGTATCTACCTGGCAATGTGGAAAATTGCCCAAGTATGTAATGTACAGAAAGAGCAGGACAAATCCAACATGGCCAGTTACCACTCCATCAGTCTAATCTTGTCATCAGTAAAGTGATGGAAGGGGTCATCAATAGTGCTATCAAGTGGCACTTGCTTAGCAATAACCTTCTCACTTACGCCCAGTTTGGATTCCGCCAGGGTCACTCAGCTCCTGATCTCATTACAACCTTGACCCAAATATGGACAAAGAAGCTGAATTCCAGAGGTGAGGGGTGAGAGTGACTGCCCTTGATATCAAGGCAGCATTTACCCGAGTGTGGCATCAAAGAGCCCTAGCAAAACTGGGAGTCAATGGGAATCAGGGGGAAAACTCTCCACTGGTTGGAGTCATACCTCGCACAAAGGAAGATGGTTGTTGGAGGTCTATCAATTCCATTCCAGGACATCACTGCAGGAGTTCCTTAGGGTAGTGTCCTAAGCCCAACCATCTTCAACTGTTTCATCAATGACCTTCCTTCCATCATAAGATCAGCAGTGGGGACGTTCACTAATGATTGCACAATGTTCAGCACCATTTGCAACTCCTGAGATACTGAAGCAGTCCAAGTCCAAATCCAAATGCAGCAAGATCTGGACAATGTCCAAGCTTGGGTTGACAAGCGGCAAGCAACATTCCTGACAAGTGCCAGGCAATGATCATCTTCAACAAGAGGGAATCCAACCATCACCTCTTGAAATTCAATGGTATTACCATTGCTGAACTCCCACTGTCAACATCCTGGGGGGTTTACAGAATCACAGAACTGTTATGGTGTGAAAGAAGGCCATTTGGTCCATCATGTCTGCAATGACTCTCTGAGCATTTTAACTTAGTGCCAATCTCCTGCTTTTTCCCTGTAACCCTGCACATTGTTTCTATTTAAATAATCATTCAATGCTCTCTTGAGTGCCTCTGAACCTGCCTCCACCACACTTCCAGGCAATGCATTCCAAACCCTAACTACTCACTATGTGAAAATGTTTTTTCTCACCACGCATTTGCTTCTTTTGCAAAACACATTAAAACTGTGCCCTCTGGTTCTCAATCCGTTTACAAGCGGGAATAGTTTCTTACTATCTACTATCTCCAGATCCCTCATGATTTAGAAAACTGCTATCAACTTCTATCTATCTTCTTAGCCAAGTTCTCCAATCTTTCCTCATAACTGAAGTGTCTCATCTCTGGAACCATTCTCGTTAACATTTGACCAGAACCATTGACCAGAAACTGAAATGCACTAGCCATATAAATACTGTAGCTACAAGAGCAGGTCAGAGGCTAGGAATTCTGTGGCGAGTAACTCACCTCCTGACTCTCTAAATCCTGTTCATCATCTACAAGGCACAGGTCAGGACTGTGATGGAATACTCTCCACTTGCTGAGATGAGTGCAGCTCCAACAATACTCAAGAAGCTTGACACCATGCAGGATAAAACAGCCTGCTTGATTGGCAACAGATCCACAAACATTCACTTCCTCCACATCAACGCACAGTGGCACCAGTCTGTACCATTTACAAATGCACTGCAGAGATTCACCAAGGCTCCTTAGATAGCACCTTCCAAACCCACAACAAATACCATCTAGAAGGATAAGGGCAGCAAATACATTGAAACAACGCCATCTGAAGCTCCCCTCCAAGCCACTCACCATCCTGACTTGGAAATATATCACTGTTCCTTCACTGTCGCTGAGTTAAAATTCTTTGGCAGGAACCTGGTTATTTTGTTGAAATCCTGAGGTCCTGCTGTGTTAACATAGTAACGATTGGCAAGAGTTTACTTTTGGATTGGTTGCAAATCTTGGATTTGTTTGGCTGAAAGTTAGTCTGCTGTATTTCATTGGTATTGAAGCAATAGGTATTCTGTACATACAATATGCTATGTCTACTTTTACTCAGGCTCAGAAAGGACAATATCTCTAACACTTTACTTGATGCCTGAACTGCTGTCATGAAACAATTGCTGAAACCTTCCAAGCTGTTGTTAGCTCCAGCTTTACCTTTGCCCACACCCTCCTTACTGGTCTCGTGAGTTCCATTGTAAACAATCTCCAATTCAGCTGACAACAACTAGCATTTGTACAGCAATCTTAATGTAGGGAAATGTCCCAAAGCGTATTACAATCAAAAAATAAAATTATGCCAAGGTATATTAGGAAGGGCTTGGTCAAAATTTTATGGAGGGTTTTAAAAAGGGGGCCAAGATGAAGGAGTATAGGGGGGTCACTTCAGAATGCAGGGTTCAACTGTCTGTGGCACAGTCACCAGTTGTGGGACAAAAGGAGGAAGGATGCGCAAGAGGTCAAAGTCGGCGGGTTTTAAAGCAGCTGTAGAGCTGAAGGAGGCTAGAAATAGGAATGGTCATGACTAAAAAAAGATATAAACCTAAGGTTGAGAATTTTAAATTAGAGGAACGAGAAACCAGAGCCAATGTAGACCAGTAAGAATAGAGTGACTGGTAGGTGAGGCTCAGTGAGGGATAGATGATGAGCAGCAGAGATTTGGATGAATTTTTTGAAGGATAGGAGGCCAGCCAGAGGAGCATTGCTTTAGTCAAGTTAGGATGTGATAAAGGCATGGATGAGGGTTGCAGAGACAGAGGAAGGCAATATTTTGGAGGTAAAAGTAGGCAGTATTTATGATCAAGATGATATGGCAAAGAAAGCTCAGTTCAAGGTTAAATAAAATGCCAAGGTTGTGAACAGTCTCATTCAACCCAAGACTGAGGAATGAAAGGGGAATTGAATCAATGGCAAGTAATGGAATTTTGGAGGCAGTGGTGGTGTAGGGGCTAATAGGGCATCTTTCATTTTCCCAATTGAGGAAATGTTGCCTTAGACAAACAGCCTGTCAGCACAGAAGCATGGAGGTGTAAAGTGCTGGGTGTCATCTGTGTACATGGGGAAACTAACCACTGTCTATGGATTGCATTGACAAAAAAGCAACATGTGGAAAAGGGGGCTAAGGGTCCTTGGGGAAATTCATGAGAGTGACTAGGGATAGTGCACCATGGTCACATGGTCTGTCACGTGACTTTGATTAGGGTCAGTTCAGAACTGTGGCAGAGCCAGAAACCTGATTGGAAATATTCAAATATATGGTTGCAGGAAAGATGGTAACAATTGGGAGGTTGCAACACATTCAATGACTTTGGTGAGGTGAGGGATATTGGAGATGGGGTGATAGTTTGAAAGGGCAGAAGAGCTGAGGGTCCTTACTTTTGAGGGATACTGACCTGACAGCATTTTGAAAGAAAAGTACTTGAGGAAAGGAACCATTTTCAATGCCAGCTAGCATAGAGCACAGGAAGCAAAGTTATGTGGTCAGCAGTCTAGTGGGACTGTGATCAAGGGAGCAGGAAGTGGGTCTCATTAGAAAAGTGAACTTAGAGACAGAAGAGGATCTAGAGTAAAGCACACCAGCTATGTGGCCTATATCCTATTCTATTTGAATAATCACTAACTTCGTTAGCTCAATGCTTGCAGATGCATTGGAATTGAAATCATTGTCCTCATTTACAAATTTCTGCATGGCCTCACCCCATCTTCAGTTTGCAACCTCCATCAGTCATACATTCCAGCTCATGGTCACTGGATCTCTTGTCTCTGATTTCCTGTATATCCCTGGATCCTCAACTCCACCATTAATAACTTAGTCTTATGCTACCACAATTCTACTCTTTTCAACTCCTTGTGCTATGTAGCATCAGGACTTCTGATTTATTTCAAGAGGATAACAGGATAATTTATTAGGATGACTGCTTCGTTAACACCATTTTTAAGCAACATTTCAACCGAGCTGTCCTTGGTTCTACAAGTGCGAAATGAAGTGTATTTGATATGGTTTCAGCATATTTTACATAACCCTTTAGGTAAAACCCCAGTAGGATGTCTGACCTGTATAGAAAACCATTGCTGTGCTTTAGTAAAATTACATTATTGAGAAATTCATATTCGAGCAGAATTTTTATTTGCCTTATAGGGAATGCTGCATTTCTCTCAGTATATATCAAAATCCAGGAAGCTTAGTACAGGTTGACCAGAGCCAAAGTTTAGGGATTCCCAAAGGAAATGCAGGGCTATTGCTGAAACTAAGCCAACTGAAACAGGGATTTAACAGAATAGGGCACCACAAATCTTCCGCTGCATGTCCAAGAGGGACCACCTTAATTTAATTACGTGAGTCTTGAATATCAGTTTTTTTTACAATATAAACTTGGGGCTAAGACTAGTGATGTTAATAAGGGTACAGTTCTACTGTATGCTCCTTGTTGATTCAATTCATTTTCTTTCAGGTGTGGTTCCAAAATAGACGCGCAAAGCATCGGAAACAAGAACGAGCCATTCAGAAGTCAATCCCTCCAACTGTTATCTCGGCCTGTAGTGGCCTAATACCGGGTGTTTGTCCCGTCTCTACTACTGCCAGGCCATACCACTATCCACATGCCATCAATCACATACCGCGTTTCTCTTCGATGGCAACTAGCGCCTATGGTTCTCCAGCAGCTGTCAGCCAGTTCACCTGCACCAGCACTCATGCACACTTGGCCTCCGCACCACCTCCACCGCGGCAGCATGACGACTGGTACAGTCCTCTTCGCTCCATTAACTCTCCCACGACTGGCTTACCCTCATCAATGCTCTCCCTGACACCTGTGCCAGGTCTGGATACACCAGCACACTGGAACTAACCGCTAGCTGCCAAGGTCATTCTTACTTTCCGAAGTAAAATCAAGGTGCATTATGTAACCCTCTGCCCTGATTATCTGCTAGCTCTGCACTGTCAGAAAACTGCATTTAAGCAAATGTACTTAAGTCAATATTTGCTTTTCAGTTGACCTATTGGCGAACATCATGCAGGACATTTCCAGTTAACAAATTAGAAAAAGATCGAATGATGTTAAAATTTAAAAACTTATAGGCTTCTTGTTCATTGTTGCTTAATGTGTTTTCAACAAAAATAGTTGTGGTTCTCGTGTATTATCAAGAAGGCGACTGTGTTTTATACTATTGCTGCCTGAAGAAAATTGAGCTCCCCGCCATATTATTCAGATAACAATGATAAAATGTACATAAAATCTGGATGCCATAAAATATAGAAAATGAGTGAAAAGAGAAATTAATTTTGCTCCAGATATTTTTCCTAGTTTTCTATATTGCAGATGATTCTCCTGGATAAAACCCTTCTTCCTTGGGTTTCTACTTGCCTTCAAAAGATACCAGAAATTGCTTAAATAATAGTAGTAAAAAAAGGTTTATAGTAGTTAAGCTTATTTAGCTCCTTGCTACAATAGAGAGAATTAAAAACTACATCAAACTAAATTTTAGTTAACATTTATTCATAACTGCTGTTTCTATTCCCATCAACAATGGAAATATTTTGCTAGCTAACATTCTTCAGAAATCTGACAAATGCAATGGAAGATTATGGAAAGCATCTTAGCTCATTAGAAGATCCAGCCAGCCGTTGTAATTTGAAAGTATTTTCTATCAAAAACTTGCTCTTGGCTTCAATTGACATAATTAAAAACAGCTTTTCACATTTAACTCACTATAATACATAGAATGAGACAAAAATCAAGTATTTTATTTTCAATGGCATACCTTCATTTCTTTTTCCTAGTAAAAAGTCTTTGATAAAGTGAAACAAAAGAAATTGAATTTTTCTTTTCAAATATTTTATTGGCATTAGACTCGAGCCTCTTTAAGAACCTACGATAAGAGCACCTTGCAGAATTTATTCTTCAGTTGAGAATGTTAATGTTGATTTTGGCAGAACTTGGTGTACATAAAAAAAAGCACATGACATTTATTCAAACATGTTTGTAATTATTCATTTTCTTCCAAATATTTGTTGTCTCAATTACCAGCGAAAGCTCTTTAGAAACAAAATGGAAAGTTAAGGATAAATAGATAGGAATAGTCAAATGTTATATTCTCAATACTTTTCTGTGTGTAGCTAAATAAACTACCTTCGCAGGTAAGCCATCACCACCTACAAAGTGGTGTGAACTTGTGAATAAAGTTTTATCAATGGGTAAACAAAAAGCTCAATCTTGCTAATAAATTCACTGTAAATCTGGACCTTTGACTAGTGGATAACAACATCAATTGATTGTGTATTTCAGTTACAAATTGAGCAAATCAGGTTTAAGAGAAAAAAAGGAATACCACAAAATAAATCAGTGGTTTGCTTAGCTTAGACGATTTCAAATAACAAAATATCCCAAGACTTAGAACACACATGAAGTTTGAGAGTTCAGATATTCAGGGCTTGCTATTGATTCCAGCTCTCAAGTATCCAGTTAAACAGGTATTCATTGAAGAAATTGTGATATAGTGCCTCACTTAAGTTCTCTTTCCTTTAAAGATGAAATTGAGACAACAGAAAAATGCATTACCTCAGCTCTCGAGTATACATGCTGAAAAAGCTGTTAAATGGATATTGGAATCCCTAACTTTAGCATAACTTGTTATTATGCCTTTGTTTATAAACCTTCATAAAACACTAGTTAGCCTCCATAAATTTTTTTTTTTTTACAATCATAAAACTGAGTTAACATTCTTTCCATGCTCCAAGTAATTCTCATTAAACCAAATGACTTTATTTCCATTACAACAAAAAATATTGTAATTGCTGATATTTTTTTCCAGTTTCTCTGAATTCCAAAGGGTGACAACTTATATGGTGGTACAGTTCCAGGCCAATGACATTTCCCCTAAAATGATCATTTTTCCATTGAGAGCAGGCTGTTATTTGAGTATTTATTAACAACTGGAACATGGAGCCTAACCGATTTTCTACCTCTACTTCTGGGTTGATGACAGCAATCATTTTTATGCAACAAAAGTATGATTGATTTAGAGAGAGAAAATAGTAAAAGAAATCAATACTGTAAACAAAACTTGTAGCTCTCTATTAGAGGATGAGTTAGCTATTCAGAATGACCACTCATCTGTACAACTTTTTGCCAAGGCCAAACACAGACTTACTGATTTCAGATGGGGTATTTGTAGGTTTAAAATATTGAAATAAAATGCTGTCAGTTAAGGAGTACTTGGAATTTGTCACCCTCAGGTAGCCTTGTTCTCAAATACAAAGTGTGAACACAAAATGTATCACGTTAAAAGTATGATAAAGCTGTGAAAACCGAAGTACAGTTACATGTTATTCAGCATTTTAATTGATGCATTTGTATGAGGAGTGAGGTAGCACATTTCATCCAAGGCACATTTAAACACAAGACATTTAAATGCAGTTAAAATATCTTTTATCCACTACATATATATATACACAGAAGTCTCAAAGCAGAATTCCACTTCTACATAAATTTCCCATGAGGTCCTGAAGTTGTGGTGTATGAACATTACATGAACACTACATCAGTATGATATTCATGACTATTTTAACACTTATTATAGATAAAATGCCATAACAATACACCAAGTGTCTGTACACCAGTGCAAACAGCATAATTTCAAGGCTGGAATTTGTTAAAGTTGCCAACCACTGCTCCCTTCACCAGTTAAAAAGGTGCAGTGCTAAAGATGGCTCATGAGAATGTGAACAGTTTCCAATATATTAATAATACTCAATCTTATCAATAAGCCAAATTTTAAAACTAATACATTTTATAGACAAAATGATAAAGCCACTACTAAATGTTTTTGTAAACATAACTTTCAAACAAACACTGGACATTCTATATTCCAAATACCACAGAACTGATTAAACTCAGTCAGGAGCATATAATCTTCATTCTGCTTCTTCTGACAGATCAGCAAAAACTAGGAACTGAGGGTGAAGCATGATCAGTACAAATATGTCCTACAATATCAAACGGTATCAAAAGCATGCCACTGCTGGCCCTTGAACAGTTTAAAAAGTCATATTCAACACAAGTAGGTTAACAGCAAGGTTACTTAGCTATAATGTTACACTACATCACTGACTCCTGAAACTAGAAGATCCTACATTTTAAAAGGCTTATCCCACAAACACTATCATATACAAATTGATATGTACAGTAATACAATATAACTAGTGCATTTATTGATTACCTACATTTAAATTGCAGGTTTTGAGGCAAAACTGACATTAGAAATGAAGATATTTAACAGTTCAAGAACTGGTCTTTTTCTAATTTATTGATTTGCCCTATACAGTTAGAAGCAATTCTGACTTAAGTAACAAAGTGATAACTTTAAAATACAAATCATTTCACATTGCGATGATCTAATGTCAACATGAGTTACTGTTTTATTTACAGTATGTCTCCAATGAAAAATTTCACAATATTGAAATAATGGATAACATTAACACTACTCTTGTAGAAGTTTCATTTTTAAATTGCACAAAAATGTTTATATCCAGTGAAAGTTTAAAAACATCAGTTTGCAATTCTGTACACAAGTTAAAATCTTTCGGTTGTAGAGACTGGTAAACTAGTATTGGCTCAGTTGTAAAGGAAATAAAGTTAACTGACCTTCACCAATAATAAAAAATATATTTAATTGCTTCCCCTATGGTTGTCAGAAAATGGGAAATATAACTCCACGTTCGTGCATCCTTTTTACTCTAGTGACTTTGCAAACTCAGCATAATCAATGTATCCATCATTATTCTTGTCATCATCTTTTAAAACGTCATCAATTAAACTAACAATTTCTTGTTCACTCATGGGCTGTCCTTGGCCACCACTTTCCTGCACAGAAAAAAAAGACAAAAAAAAGACAAGTATAAGAATGTATGAAAACCAAAAACCATCGAATGGCACAATTTGCTAAACTGAAAACAAGTCAGCGGGTTTAAGTAGTGTGTAATTTTAAACAGTCATTAACATGTCATCAGTTCCAATTACATTTTTTAATGTATTCTGCCTCAGAAAGCAGACAACCAAATACAACAAAGATCTGTAGAAGAGGCTTGCACCAGGAATATAATCCTCTTTCTCTTTACAGACTAACTTATTTACACTAAGTATTTCTGCTTTTGTTTCATTACATTGCAATTTGCAGCCCAGTTTTTTAATTAGCTCAACATATACTATTCCAATATACACACTGGCATTTTCATCATTCTGCCGTGCAGAAAAGTGAATTGTGAGCCATGTTCCCAGACCGCAATTACATTGATTAAAAACACTTTAGGATGCACAGCACTGCTCAATTGCCTCTGTACCCCCAGCCCTGATAAAAAGCACAACATAGTGAAGCAATGAGATTTTCTCCACCTCAAAAAGCCTTTATACTGGGTGGAATATAACTTCAGCTCAGTCTGTTGGACTGCAAGATGCTTAACTATATAAAAATGCAATGCACATTCTACCATCCATTTTTTCCCCAATATTTAGTAACTATAGGCAAGTGCAACGCTGACAAGTGTGCAAGCAGGTTCAAACCACAATAGAACTGGAGTCATGCAGACTTCAGTCTCAAACTGGTTCTGTGAATAACTGAAACACAATGATGTGGTGCACAAACCAATAAAAACAAAAGGTGTCATTGGTATACAATGCTGATAAAATGAAATTTCACTTCCCATTGTGAGAAAGTACAGTAATGTGCATTGGCCAAAACAATTTGCATTTAATGAATAGGGAGACTTAAAGAATTTGGTAGTCATTTCCAGCTGCAGTGAATCACCAACTCATTCAGACTAGGAGAGTCCTTGATTTGATCTCCAATCTGTACCCAACTAACCGATTTCAGCTGCTAAATCAGAGATGTCCCCAGTAATGTAGTATTTACCTCTTTGTGTACATGTGTAATGGCTGATATTAATTCCAATCCATCGAGAAGATTATTCCCATCATAATCATGCATTTTGAAGTAATGAAGTTGAAGTTCTTGTGGCGTCATCTCAGATTCTGGTTTGTCTATCACACCATCTAAATGCTCCATAATATGACTGCAATGTTAATAAAACCACATTCATTACTAATAGTGCAGTTTCAATTTAAAAATAGTAACATTTGTTTATTAAAAACTGCAGTAGCATTCTGTCATGAGAAGTGTTCCATGAATAGTATCGATAATAAAAAAAATTTGCCTGTAGTCAAATACATTCCCATCATATCTGATATACAGAAAAAAATCTAATTTTTTTCAAAAGCAATTTCACAGAGGTTTGAAGCAACATTACAACATCAACACATTTATATATTGCCTTCAAAGTAACAGAATTATTACATGGAATAGTTATTTGCACTTAACCCTTTTGCCTCAATTACAAATCTTTAAACTAGCCAGTCTAGTGACACAATTTTGTCCCAATAGAAAGCATGAAAACAAAAATGTAGGAAATCCAAGGAAAGGGCCAGATTAAGCACAGGCATATCAACAATGAAAAAAAATTCTGAAAACCAGATAGCCTAATAATGACTTCAGATCAATATTTCAATCCATGAACTAGGAAAAGAAAACTCTTATATAGACTGACCTAGTGATCAGTCATCCGTGTAGGTCAGAAAGGTTACAGAATAACAAAGGAGAAAACAACATTAGCATTCCCCAGGAACAGGGAAGAGGAAATGGGGCAGAGAGCTATTATCTCAGATCTTCACCTATACTGTCCAGGTTTTCCTGGTGCTTTGCCTGCTAATGCAGCTAGGCCTGTACCTAAAAGTGTAAATCCAGCATTCTTATTAGAATAAAATGGGATATGTTCTTGCCATTCTGCCTCAGTTTGTGATATTTGTGATTATCAGAGGCTCCACTCTGACTACACCCAAAGATATCTGGTGTATGAGGCACCCAGAAATTGGAACCTGCAACAATCTGGAGTGTAAATTGAAAATGCAACTAAGATTCAAATGTATCTAGTACCCTTCAGAAACAATTTAAAGTGCTTGGGATTTTGGCTCTATGTCAGCAGCCAAGACCGAGCTACATGTCACAGGCCTACAATTGCATTTGATTCCTTCCTGCTTTTTAGGGACATCATCTAGCTAGTAGTGCTGGCCTATTACTGAGCTGTGGAAAGGGAATGGTAGAAGGGAGGAAAGAGTGAGAAGTATCACAGGAACTGTCCACCTAATGAACACTGTTCTATTAGGATACCCAGTGGGCATCTGTAGAGAACACTAAGCATGTGCCAATGTTACAATGGCACTACTTTTACTGTGTACATTGATCATGTCTTTTAAAGAAAAGGGCAGAGAAAACAAGGTGTAATATTGTAGCAAGCTACTGTTGTCACTATGGAATTTGGATATAAGGATTAGTATACGTTAACTCTTGTAGGATACTTTGAATCAGCTCAAATTATCCCCAATACCAGTAATTCACCTCAGCATTAAGGCACTCAAAATACATTTCTCAGGCATAAGCAAAGCTTGGAGGTAAAATCTATTAATGGAAAAGGTACACAATAAAAGTAGTCCCAATGTAACATTGCACATGCTTACAATTACTACTTTATGCTGAAATTGTAGTTTTGCTATTTCTCCTAATTTAGTCTTCCCAGCATGACAATATACTTGTTTGAGTATTACAAGCATTTGTTGAAGATTTTTTTTTAAAAAAAAACAGGGTGACATGGTGATATAGCATATTGAAACCCCATTGTGCTCTTGTAACTCGTACAGAATTATTGTTCCCAAGGTGCTATTTATAACTGCGCAGCAGGCTGGTGTCAGGAAATCTCCTAGATGATAACTTCTAAATTAAAATTCGTAGAGGACTGTGAGGAGCTGATAAAGTTGCTTTAGGGAGCATAAGAAAAAAAGAAAACAAGACAGAGAGCAAGCAAGCAACAGGGAGACATAGACAGAACCTTGTAAGGCCAATTAAAACAAAAACAGAAAATGCTGGAAAAACTCAGCAGGTCTGGCAGCATCTGTGGAGAGAGAAACAGAGTTAACGTTTTGATTCCATATGACTCTTCTTCAGAGCTGAAGAGAAAAGTGGAAACGTGATTAAATTTATACTGTTTACGGGGGTGGAGTGGGTGAAGCTGGAAAGAAGGCCAGCGATAGGTGGGGACAAAAGGAGAAATTGACAATGATGTCATGAACTAAAAGACAATGGGAGTATTAATGGTAGTTAATGGTTGCTGATAGTAGCAAAGGTAAGAAAGCAGAATATTATAAAAGCAGAACAAGGGCCAGCACTCTGAAAAAAACAAATTTGAACAAGTAACAGGTGGCCCTTTTGGGAATGGGGTGAGGGAGAAAAAAAGGATTGAAAATGGGATAGAAGGGGAAGATGAAAAAGGGAATAAAACCATGGATACATTAATAAAAATTGAAAAAATAAGTGGATAAAAAATAAAAATGAACATAGGAAAAGGGGGATTAAAATAAGAGGGGAGGATAGAGGAAAGAGTTCATGGTCTGAAGTTGTTGAACTCCGTGTTAAGTCCAGAAGGCTGTAAAGTGCCTAATCGGAAGATTGAGGTACTGTTCCTCCAGTTTGCATTGGGCTTCACTGGAACATTGCAGCAGGCCACGGGCAGACATGTGGGTATGAGAGCAGGGTGGTGTGTTGAAATGGCAAGTGGCCGGAAGATCTGGGTCATGCTTGCGGACAGACCAGAGGTGTTCTGCAAAGCGGTCACTCAGTCTGTGTTTGGTGTCACCAATGTAGAGGAGGCCACATTGGGAGCAGCGAATGCAGTAGGCCAAATTGAAGGAGATGCAAGTGAAGCACTGCTTCACCTGGAAGGAGTGTTTGTGGCCTTGGATAATGAGGAGGGAGAAGGTAAAGGGACAGGTGTTTGCATGAGAAGGTGATGAGGTGGTGGGGATGATGGAGGAGTGGACCAGGGCATCCCAGAGGGAATGGTCCCTATGGAATACTGACAGGGTAGGGGGTGGTGAGGGGAAGGTGTCTTTGGATGGTGGCAGAAATGGCAGAGGAAGATCCTTTGGAATGCGGGGGCTGCTGGGGTGAAAAGTGAGGGCAAGGGGAACCTTATCATGGTTCTGGGAGGGAGGGGAAGGTGTAAGGGGCGTGATGGTTGAGGGTCCTGTCAACCACAGTGGGTGGGAAACCTCGGTTAAGGAAAAAGGAAGGCATATCAGAAGCGCTGTTTTGGAAAGTGGCATCAGAACAGATGCGACGGGGGCAAAGGAACTGAGAATTTGGAATGGAGTCCTTACAGGATGAAGGTGTGAGGAGCTGTACAAGTCAGTGGGCTTCAAATGAATATTGGTGGACCGTCTATCGCCAGAAACGGAGACAGAGAGGTCAAGGAAGGGAAGTGTCGGAGATGGACCACGTGAAGCAGATAGAGGGTGGAAATTGGAAGCAAAATTGAAACTTTTCCAGGTCCAGACGAGAGCATGAAGTGGCATCAAAACTGTCGTTGAAGTACTGACGAAAGAGTTGTGGGACGGGCCAGAGTAGAACTAGTCCAAGGAATGTTCCACATACCCCACAAAGGGATAGGCATGACTGGGACCCAGACAGGTACCCATAGCCACACCTTTTATTTGGAGGGAGTAAGTGAGACAAGTTTAAGGAGAAATTGTTCAGTAAGAGAACAAGTTCAGCCAAGTGGAGGAGTGTGGTGGTGGTTGGTGATTGTTCAGGCCAATTAAAATCTGTTTTGCAGAAAAGACAAATGTATGAGGTTACCAGCCAATAAAGATATAGCCTAAAGCAAAATGGGGAGAAACTCTAAACTTCCAAGTTAACACAATCTGTCATGTGCAAAGCTACCATTCAACTTCACAACATCTAGGAAATTAAAAAGGAATTATGCACTAAACAAAGAAAATTCTTTTACTCTAATTTATTATCTTATACTGTAAAAATAGTGAGTTACATACTCTTTGTCTTGAACAAGGTTCTTATCTAGACGAATGTTCGGTCGATGACCCTCAGTGACTTCAAAATCTTGCGGCAGGTGACCTTGAGCTAGAGTTGAATGCAGATGCTGCCTGCCCCATAGTACAAGAAATAGAAACCCTATGAAGCAGCTCCCCACAACTCTACTCCAGTATAACATGATGCAGATCCTGTATAACAATGAAATTAGTTTATTTCAAAATAGGAGCACTATATTTAAAAATGCTTAAACTTTGTACAAAATAATAAATACTTTTGTATCCTGTGAAAGCTGGGAACAATTAACCCACATTTGAAATTTTAGAATTTCGCAAGGAAATGAGAATTCTGTGTTTTGGTTAAGAAATTAAATTTAAGATTTAAAAAAGAGTACTACATTATTTTATTACAGATTTTTTTTTATCCAACATATTCTTTGGTTCAAGTTACCCAGCTAATACAAGATACAATAGACTATATTTTCCATCCATAGTAAATGGATATCTGACTAGTGAAAGTGCACTATTTCATTCTGTATCAACAAAATGCCATTAACACAGTAAACATCACAAAGTCCTTCACAAAATGCTAATGAAATTTGATACCATGTTACAAAAGGAGATATTGCTTCAGTTGTACAGGGCACTGGTGAGACCATGTCAGGAGTACGGTGTACAGTCAGTCTCCTTATTTAGGGAAGAACGTAAATGAGTTAGAAGCAGTTCAGAAAGGTTTACTAGGCTGGTACTACAAATGGGGGGGGGTTGTCTTATGAGGAAAGGTTGGATAGGCTAGGCTTGTGTCCACCAGAGTTTAGAAGAGTAAGAGGCGACTTGATTGAAACCCTCAAGCTCCTGTGGGGTTTTGACAGGGTGAATGTGGAGAGGATGTTTCCTCTTGTAGGAGAACCTAGAACTAGGGGTCACTGTTTAAAATAAAGGGGTCACTCAAAGTTTGGTTAAAGATTTATCGAGAGAAAGAGAACATACAGTGACTGCCTCGCTTACAAATCAGTAAGCTTAGTTACAGGTTAACATAAATGAAAGCTCAAGTTCCAACAAATGAATCTGACTGGTCATTCATGGCTAGTGTTCTTGGATACTGCAGATCCAACTGGCTCAGGTAGCCAACTGACAAGACAGTCACAAAGTCTGTTCCAATCTCAAGAGCCAATTCTTCTCAACATCCTTTCTCCAAGAAGATTGTCGCTAACTAATGATTAATCAACTAACCACTTGTTACGATCCTCTTAGGGACTGTTAACATTTAAAGGAGAAATCCGAACACCCAGCAATTAACGAATGGAACTACACCACAAAATTTCATGTTTTTTTAAACAAGAAAAATTGTTTAAATTCTCTTTATATATTCAATACAGATTTTAAACAAAGTCTTTACAAGCTTAAGTTATTTAAGCAGCTATAGCTTATAATGACTTATGCTATAAACTCAGTTCCATCTTTTACTACCTGCCCCTCCAGAAGAGCCACCTTATCATACAAAATCTTGAAGATTCAATCACTTATCCTGGGATCAGCCCAAAAAGGTATGCCACAGCCCACCAGAAGATACTTGAATTCTTCTTTGTATTCCAACTATTCCTCAAGGTACAAATTACATGGGGGTCTTTCCATTAGCTTTTGGTTAAGTGATCCTCCAACTTTCTTTTAAGACTTCATGACTGTGGACTCTCCAACTCCTTATCCAGGCTTTGGACTTACATATGCTTTCCCCAGTCTGCTCCTACAGCTTCTGTGCAGCTCTCTCCAAGCTAACTATTCAAACTGGCTGCCTTCTGCCACATGGCTTTGAGGGGACCACTGTAGACATCTTCCAGCTGCTTTTCCCTCATGAAACCCAACTGAACAGCCCATTTCTGTCAATAAACTCAGATAAATTAGAAACGAAAACAAAAATAGCTGGAAAAACTCAGGTCTGACAGCATCTGCTGAGAGAGGAACACAGTTAACGTTTTGAGTCCGTATCACTCTTCATCAGATAAATTAGAACCTTCTAACCAAGGCTCTCCCTGAAATCATTCTCTCTATGGCAACACGAGACACACATCCTGTTCCCAGGTAGAAATGCTGATCAACTATCTTTGAATTCCAAGATTTTCCTTGATTCTGGGAAACTATATGAACTTATATTTCTAACAAGACAGGACAATGCTTCTGAGACTTACTGGTGCCATTACAAAGCCAAGAAAAGCTCCTTACTGTTTATGATCTTACCTTTCTAGTTCTTCCAAGTCAACATGGCCCCAAACATTTGATTGCTAACTGCCTTAGGATTACCATTCAACTTATGTTGAAAAGTTCAATTCCCAAACCAAAAGTCATATTCCTAAAACATCAACCAGATTTCATAACATACTGCAGAATCGAGCCCCCAGCAAATTTATTGCCATCTGAAGGATACTGCTTTGTGAAAATTGACTGTCTTCATGTTTGCATGTAATATCACAACTGCACTTGGAAGTGTAATTCATGCAAAACACAACATCTGACAAATTCAAAAAGACATGCCACAAATGCAAATATTTATCTTTCTAGCCAGAGTGCATGCCAGGAACTCCACCTAAGGTGCAAGGTGAGTATCACAATTCACTATACAAAGACACTGCCATCAATCTCTCAACCACAGAATGAACATACATCCTAGAATCACAATATTGTTTCAGTGAAGGAGACCATTCAGCCCATCATGTCTGTACCAGCTATAGTCTCATGGAATAGCAGTTCTGCCTTGGCTATGGTTACACATTTCTAGTAGGCACCAAAGCACAGATACATAAACACAAGTTTGGACCTTTGGCTTTGAGCTCATTCCAAACCTCAATTTTCTCATCACACCTAAAAAATCAAACTTAGATGACTAAATCATGCTGCTTGGTCAATATACAACAGTTCTCTGGAGTACTACTGAATTAAAGATTTGTTGCAAAACAAAAATAAAAATACCTGGAAAAACTCAGTAGGTCTGACAGCATCTGCGGAGAGGAATACAGTTAACGTTTCGAGTCCATATGACTCTTCAACAGAAAACAAAAAAGATTTGTTGCATTGGGCTCTATCAGTTTCGCAGTCTGAAGAGTGTCACCTTGAGCACAACTGCAAATCCCACATACTTACCCCCAAAACCAGGATAGCCGGTCACTAGTTGATCATGAACACTAATTGGGGAGATGCTCACACAACTCAAGGAAGCGTGTCTCAGTGTTGGAGATGAAGGAATCCGCTGATATGATGTCAGGAGGATGGGGGAGAAAATTTCAGGATGATCCTGGATTGAAAAGGATTCAGTGGCGGAGATAGGTACAGTATTGCATTAGTTCTCTCCCTCTCCAGGGGTCGGTCCTTCGCCCTGCTCCTTTCACTCAGTCCGACGGCCAGGAACAGCCAGCCAGCTGTTGTCCCGCCTACGCTCCTCTCTGATTGGCCAAACCGTCAACATTCCCAGCTGTCTTTTGTGACGACGCGCGCCTGGATTAGCGGGTTTAACCGTCAATCATCTCTCCGCCGTGCATCATACACAAACAGAAGCCGAGGGTCGGGCTCGCGGCATAACTAGACAAAAATTTAAAAACGCGGAAAGAAATAAATACCGACCAACCCTCGGCCACTAAACCGACTCATCGCCTTTCACCGCCCGTTAAGCCAGGTAAAACCTCCAGTTCCCAACAAAAACCGCCCGCTGCGGAATTCACTACAATTCTCAATCGACCTCTCACCGCTCCTTACTTCTGTTCAGCTTTTCCAGATCTTTCCACTCCGCCACCCGCGCGACGTCTGTCACTAAGCTGCCTTCGCGGCGACTCACTTCGAACTGCGTCCGCTGTACAAAGAAACCTTTGACCTTCCTTGGCCCCGCCCTCCAGGAGGCTGGTTGGCGGAACGGCCCCATGTCACGTGGGGCAGGGCGGTGCGTGGCAGCTTTTCCAGTCCGCCACGTGTGTGTCTGAGAGCTGATGCTTTTTCTGATCGACGTTGGAAGTGCTGCTGATGCATATCACACACAGCAGCCTTGTCAACCTTCCCGTCTTATAAAAGAGACAGACTCTTGTAAATCAAGAAATCACGTATATATAAACCACGAGTTGCTTTTTTTTTCCAAACATAAACCATTATACAGAAAAAAATAGCTGAATAGCAGATTTGTCAAGAAGTACAACTTGCTCACTGGCATAAGTTAACATCGGAACTAATGACCTCATCTGTTCTCTAGGAAAAATACCGTAGTAATAATGTAAATCTAGACAACACTAATCAAGTTACAAAGCTCTACAAAAAAATATTAGCACGTCCTTGTGTTCAGTGATCCAGTTGAGATTACACAAAACTAAATTCAAATTCAGTGGAGCCTGCTGAATGCAAAGTACAGTTAAGCGCACAAATGGCGTCTCTAGAGGCGGGTTCTTAGTCTAGTAAAATTTTAGGCACCTCTCTCCTGTTCCGAAGAAGAGTCATATTGGACTCAAAATATTGGCAGGGATTTTCCGTATCTGTCGGCATCAAGCATGTTTGGTGGCTTGAGTGGGTTAATATGGCACGATCGGTTTCATGATGGTGTGAAAGCAGTTCGCAATCATCCACTCAGCCCACCGATGGCAGGCCACATTCCCCGCCATCGGATGTCGGGAGGCTCATTGTAATGCATCAGCATATCATTATTAGGCTTGCCCGCCGGAATCGTTCCCCCTCCCCCCCCCCTCCACTGGATCATCCATCCACGTTAGCGGGAGAACACACCAACGTGTTTCACAACAGAACATAAGTGAAGTGCACTTGGCAGGCTGCACTATGCTCGGGATTTCAAGGTTTGTTTGCCTACCTTGTTTCGGTCATCACTTGCAGTCATCAGCACCAGGCCTCACAGACAGCACCACAGCACGGGGGCTCACGGCCACTCTCTACCTACCAGATCAGCCATATGTGGGTGACTTTTTAATGGTTAGAAGGCTAGCGCTTGCTTGGGGAAGGGGGAGAAGTGGCCTCAGGCAAGGGAAAAGGCTGCAGGATGAGGGCTGTACTGGGGAAGGAGGGTAACCCAGGGTGTGTGTGGGGACACACGTTGATCTGTGCAAGTGGCCTTAAGATGGTGATGCCTGAGAAGGCAGTCTCCAGAGGAGATGAGGCCAGATGGACATGTTGAGGGTATGTGTGTGAGAATGGGTGGTGATGTCCCTTGAGTTGGCAGTGAGTGAGATGCCAGTGGATGTGTGATGGGCTTGAGTGTGTGAGTTTAGAGTGCTGAGATGGTTGCCATACCCTGGCTGCATGGATGAGATCATTCATTCATTATCTGTATTGGGTGGCCAACCTCTTCTGTGCAGCATTGGCACTGATCACCACTGCCATCCCTACCAAGCTGTAGTCGCAGCCAGAGCGGGGGTAGAGGATGTCACAGTGGGCCTCCACGGCATCCAAAGGGCGCTTGAGTGCTGCAGTCTTTTTGCCTTTCGGGGCCATGTCTTCTTTGCTGTAGTCCTGGACTGAGCGTACCTGTATTTTAAATGGGGTGCCTGCTGTGATGAGGTGGCGAGGTGACGGCATGGCAAGCAAATCAGAGCCCGGTGTGTTTCCCAGGAATGCATAAGTAAAGTGGCAGGTTTGGGACGATACAGCGAGAAAAGCCATCATTGAGGCCGGTGGGTAAAATGTTTTACCCGCCCGTTATTGCACTTAGTGCAAATCTGGGATGATTCCACCCGTTAAAGATGATTCCGCCCCTTAAATCTGTCTCTCTCTCCACAGGTGCAGCCAGAACTGCTGAGCTTTTCCAGCATTTTCTGTTTTAATTTCAGATTTCCAGCATCCACAATATTTTGTTTTCATTTAGGCATTTGCACTTTACCGTATTGCTGAAAGAAGACATTTTGTTTTTGTTGAAGTTTTTCTTTTTGCACTCATCAGGACAATTCGCAAGAATACCAAATGTAAAGGGAACAACAATTTATACTATGTGAGAAGAAAGTGCTGATTGGTTGGCAAGTAAAAAAGGCACTGGTTACATTTGGTAATCTTGAGAATTGTCCTGATGAGTGCAAGAAGAAAAACTTCAACAAAAACAAAATGTCTCTTTTTTCAGCAATACTCAAATTCTGTACTAACAAACAATTAATTTCTCCTTGAACTCCTTTTTCTTGATTTGGATGGTCTTCATTAAAAGTTCTGGTATCTGGTTCTTTATTAACTTATGGTTCAATGTCTGATTCTTCCAAATGTATGACTGATTGTCGCCTTTGATGAATATAAATAAGATTCCTCCAGTTTCTATTTATAATACCTTCTGGGGTATACACTAAATAAGATCTCTGTTGATTGCCAACTGTCTGGTCTATTACTCTTTCTTTCCCTTGGTCCGAATACTGGATCAGGACACTTTCCCCAGTCACATTTTCCTCTCTCTTTATTTAATTTTGCAGGTTTATCCTTCTCCTGAAATTCATATGCTCCATCTCCTTGCATCTTGAGTTTGCCCTCCTTTATTTGTTTTTTTTTTCTGTCCTTACTTACTTCTGGAGTGATGACTCAATGCAGTCTCTCGTTGTTGAACTCTTGGATAGTCCTGGAATTCTAGCCCTGGAAGTTATTCTTTGGGCAGGATGGGAAGCTGTGAGGAATTCATCTGCTCAATGTCTTGATTTCCTTCAAAATCCGGCAGACCTTGTTTATCAATACATTTACCTTTTTCCCACGTAGAAATTGTGAACATTGCATGGCTTGGTTCCATGTCTAGTTTTTGACTTCTTTGACTGTTAGCATCCTTGATGACCACTTTTGGTGGATGGATAGGTGTAGATGTATATTTCAGAAGGTCACCATTGTTGGATGAATGTACTATTTGAACAGAGTATGCGGTCACCAGATTTTCATTTTACACTTTTGAAGAAGTACTACAGAGTGATGAATGATCACCCTGATTTTCATGTTTTTTCTGGTCCAGTCTAACTTTTTCACAGTGCATTCTCTGTGGGTGAGTGGACTTCCCCCCTCCTACATCATCATTATGGATGGTGCTACCTACACAATCCCACACAATAACCCTAATACTATATCCAACATCTTCACAGTCGGGCTTTGGCATTTCCAGTCTCTCCTACTCATTAACTCTCCTACACTTATGAATGCTGGACACCAACTGTAGCTTTTGTCTGCCTCTGCTCAGGTTCTTAGGCTTAGCCATTTCTCCACTAATCAGACAAACGTCCCACTTCCTCTCTGCTCCCTAGATGAAAGCCTGGTCCCGTTTTTGTTCAGGGCAACAGATCAACTTTCTGCTCAACTTTTATTAGTATTCAGAGTTTGCTTATCATCTTTAAACTTTCATCATCATATTTATTTTTGAGATTAGGTATAATTTGATTGATGCATCATATTTAAAAGCAATCTTGTTTATCGTTTGGTCCACAATATCACACACACTACTCAAAATAGGCTAATTAGTCACTTTTATGTTAAGGTCAAGTTCTGATTTATGTTCTAGCTAGCTAAAGGCATTTTCGTTCAGTAATGTTTGAAGAGCTTTAAGAGTTAGAAGGCCAAAAATGATTAAAGGTTGTTACATTCAAATTAAGTGACCAATCTAAAGGCAGGAAAATTGGCAAGATACATGTTTGAAACCTATGGCAACGGGGATGAACCAAAATAAAAAGTGCTGGAAAAACTCAGCTGGTCTGACAGCATCAGTGGAGAGAAAGTCAGAGGTAATGTTTCGAATCCTTATGACTTCTTCAGAACTAAAGAGAAGTAAAAATATGATGAAATATATGCTGTTTAAAGAGGGGGCGGGACAGGTGAAGCTGGACAGAAGGCCAGTGATAGGTGGAGGCAAAGGAGAGATTGCATAAACAAAAGGTCCAAGTGGTGTTGATGGTGATGATACTGGCTAAAGGAGGTGCTAATGGTGACATTAAGAGTAGAAAGCAGGATGAGCAAGTAACAGATGGCCCGAGTGGGGGTGGGGTGGGGGGAGGGGATGGTGGTGAGAAAAGAGAACGAAATAGGCTAAAAGGTGGAGATAAAACCATGAATAAAAATGGAAATAAATATAAAATATAAATAATAAAAATAGGTGGGAAAAAATATATATGTAAAAATTTAAAAATAAATATTTTAAAAAAAGGGATCAAAAAGGGGTGAGGAAGGAGGAGAGAGTTCATGGTCTGAAGTTGTTGAACTCAATGTTAAATCCGGAAGGCTGTAAAGTGCCGTATCAGAAGATGAGATGCTGTTCCTCCAGTTTGTTTTGAGCTTTACTAGAACATTGCAGTAGGTCAAGGACGGACATGTGGGCATGAGAGCAGAGTCGTGTGTTGAAATGGCAAGCGACAGTAAGGTCTGGGTCATGCTTGTGGACGGACCGAAGGTGTTCTGCAAAGCAGTCACCCAATGTAGAGGAGACCGCAATGGGAGCAGCGAATGCAGTAGGCCAAATTGAGGGAAGTGCAGGTGAAGTGCTGCTTCTCTTGAAAGGAGTGTTTGGGCCCTTGGATGGTGAGGAGGGGGGAAGTAAAGAGGCAGGTGTTGCACCTTCCGCAATTGTATGGGAAGGTGCTGTGGGAGTGGATTGAGGTGTTGGGGGTGATGGAAGAGTGGACCAGGATGTCCCAGAGGGAACGGTCCCTGCAGAATGCTGACGGGGGCGGGGGTGAAGGGAAGATGCGTTCGGTGGTGGCATCATGCTGAAGTTGGCAGAAATGATGGAGGATGATCCTTTGAGTGTGGAGACTGGTGGGGTGAAAAGTGAGCACAAGGGGAACCCTATCATGGTTTTGGGAGGGAGAGGAAGGTTTGAGGGCAGAGGTGTGGGAGATGGGTCGGACACGATTGAGGGCCCTGTCAACCACCGTGGGTGGGAAACTTTGGTTAAGGAGGAAGGAAGATGTTGTGGTGTCTTTGATGAACGGACCACAGGAGACTCAGGTACAGGTTACGATCATTTATGCGAGCAATTGCAAGGAGGGCACCATCTCAATGCAGTTTTAGACAATACTCTGCTAAACTACAAGTGTTCATCATATTTATACATTATTGGTCACGTACAAGAACAGTTCCCAGATTTCAATCTTGTCAACATATAGGTTTACATTAAACAGACAAGTCTCTGGTACAAAGGTACATGCATCATCTGGCCCCACCTACACCCAGGCAGAGACCTGCCTTCCTATCTAAGCTGGGACCATCTGTTCTTCCCCTATCTGTTGAAGAGCACACTTAATCTATGTTATTGCCATTCCCTGACTCCAGTTTAACTCTTCTAACATATTTACATTCTTCTTCGTCCAATGTGGCCTTGCTGATGCTCGCAAGCCCTGAGAAAGTGCAAGGTTCAGTATTCTCTCTGTCCCAGCCTGAACTTTAAATGTTAATTACTTAGCAATTATGGTTTTGCATGCTGGGATATTTTAAGTCAAGTCCCTTGATCATTACTGTATTCCTTTATTTCCCTCTAACAGAAGACATGTCAGAAGCACTGTTTTGGAAAGTGACATCATTGGAACAAATGCGATGGAGGCGACAGAACTGAGAAAATGGGATGGAGTCCTTACAGGAAGTAGGGCATGAGGAGTTGTAGCTGTGGGAGTTGGTGGGCTTGTAATGAATATTGGTGGACAGTCTATCACCAGAATTTGAGCCAGAGGGGTCAAGGAAGGTAAGGGAAGTGTCAGTGATGGGCTATGTGAAAGTGATGGAGGAGTGAAAATTGGAAGCAAAATTAATACATTTTTCCAGGCCCATACAAGAGCATGAAGTGGCACTAAAACAGTCATCGTTGTACTGGAGAAAGAGTTGTGGGAGGGGGCCTAAGTAGGACTGGAACAAGGAATGTTCCACATACCCCATAAAGAGACAGACTTACTTGGGGCCTATGCGGGTACCCATAGCCACACCTTTTATTTGGAGGAAGTGAGACAAATTTAAGGAGAAATTGTTCAGTGAGAGAACAAGTTCAGCCAGACGGAGGAGAGTGGTCGTGTTTGGGGATTGTTTGGGCCTCTGTTCAAAAAAGAAGCGGAGAGCCCTCAGACCATCCTGGTGGGGATGGAGGTGTAGAGGGATTGGACATCCATGATGAAGAGGAGGCGGTTGGGGCCAGGGAACTGCAAATTGTTGATATGTAGGGCATCAGAAGAATTGTGGATGTAGGTGGGAAGAGATTGGACAAGGGGAGAGAGAACAGAGTCAAGATAGGAAGAAATGAGTCCCGTGGGGCAGGAACAGGCTGACATGATCGATTTACTGGGACAATCCTGTTTGTGGATTTTGGGGAGGAGGTAGAAGCGGGCTGTCCAAGGTTGGGAGATTATGAGGTTGGAAGCTGTGGAGGGAAGATCTCCAGTGGAGATGAGGTCAGTGACAGTCCTAGAAACAATGGTTTGATGTTAGGTAGTGGGGTCATGGTCCAGGCGGAGGTAGGAGGAAGTGTCTGCAAGTTGGCGCTCAGCCTCTGTGAGGTGAGGTCAGTACACCAGACAACAGCATCACCCTTGTCGGCATGTTTGAAACGAAGTCAGGGTTGGATCTGAGAGAATGGAGTGTGGCAAGTTCAGATGGAGACAGATTAGAGTGGGTGAGAGGAGCAGAGAAATTAAGATGGCTGATGTCCCCGCCGATGGAAAAATTTATTAATTTTGCTTCCAATTTCCACCTCTCCACCTTTTTCACATGGTCCATCACTGACATTTCCCTTCCCTTCCTTGACCTCACTGCCTCAATTTCTGGTGATATATTGGTGGACAGTCTTCATTACAAGCCCACCAACTCCCACAGCTACCTCAACTACAACTTCCCACACCCTGCTTCCTGTAAGGACTCCATCCCATTCTCTCAGTTCCGTCACCTCCGTCGCATTTGTTCTGATGATGCCACTTTCCAAAACAGTGCTTCTGACATGCCTTCCTTCTTCCTTAACTGAGGTTTCCCACCCACGGTGGTTGACAGGGCCCTCAACCGTATCCAACCCATCTCCTGCGCCTCTGCTCTCACACCTTCCTCTCCCTCCCAGAACCATGATAGGGTACCCCTTGTCCTCACTTATCACCCCACCAGCTTCCGCATTCAAAGGATCATCCTCCGCCATTTCTGCCAACTCCAGCATGATGCCATCACCAAACACATCTTCCTTTCACCCCCCTCGTTGGCATTCTGTAGGGGCCGTTCCCTCCCAGACACCCTGGCCCACTTCTCCATCACCCCCAACACCTCAACCCCCTCCCACAGCACCTTCCCACGCAATCGCAGAAGGTGCAACACCTGCCCCTTTACTTCCCCCCTCCTCACTGTCCCAGGGCCCAAACACTCCTTTCAGGTGAAGCAGAGCTTCATTTGCACTTCCCTCAATTTGGTCTACTGCACTCGTTGCTCCCTATGTGGTCTCCTCTACATTGGAGAGACCAAACGTAGACTGGGTAACCATTTTGCAGAATACCTTCGGTCTGTCCGCAAGCATGACCCAGACCTCCCTGTCGCTCGCCATTTCAGCACACCACCCTGCTGTCATGCCCACATGCCCATCCTTGGCCTGCTGGATTGTTCCAGTGAAGCTCAACGCAAAGTGGAGGAACAGCACCTCATCTTCCAATAAGGCAATTTACAGCCTCCTGGACTTAACATTGAGTTCAACAACTTCAGACCATGAACTCTCTCCTCCATCCTCACCCCTTTTTTCAAATATATATATTTTAAAATTTTGATATATATATGTTTTCCCCCACATATTTTTATGATTTATATTTATTTCCATTTTTATTCATGGTTTCATCCTCACCTTTTGGCCTATTTTGTTCTCTTTTGTCCCAACACCGTCCACTCCTCCCACCCCACCCCACCCCACCCCCACTAGGGCTGTCTGTCACCTTGCTCATTCTGTTTTCTACTCTTAATGTTACCATTAGCACCTGCTTTAGCCAGTATCACCACCATCAACACCCTTTCGACCTTTAGTTTATGATATCGTTTGCAATCTCTCCTTTGCCTCCACCTATCACTGGCCTTCTTATCCATCTTTATCTGTCCCAACTCCCCTTAAACAGTAAATATTTCAGCATATTTTTACTTCTCTTTAGTTCTGAAGAAGTCATACAGACTCGAAACATTAACTCTGTCTTTCTCTCCACAGATGCTGTCAGGCCTGCTGAGTTTTTCCAGCACTTTTTGTTTTTGTTTCAGATTTCCAGGATCTGCAGTATTTTGCCTTTAGCAAAGGAAATGATGCTGGTTTGAATACCAGTGAAAATATCGTTGAAAATCAGATCCCTTGTCTTAATAGTTGTAGAATTTACCAAACTTACAGATCTTTACCAAATATGCACAAATCACGGTTAAGTATCATCTGTTGTACAGAGTGTGATGTTTTTGAGATGGTAATTCTTTTTTTTAACCATGTGATATACAAGACTGCTTGAACTGTATTTTGTCACCGTTTTTAATTAATAGCATGTTAAAGACAAGTGCAAGCCATTCTAAACTCAGAAGTGCATTGTTTATTAAGTGTTAAGTAACTCAGTGAAATGACCAGTTTGTATTTTCATTCAAATATATAGTAAAATAAATAATTGAACATTGGCTGTGTATTAAATAGGATAATGACTAAACAGGTTTTAATAGCATGGTACATATTAAGACAATGCAACTGTGTGGCGATGTATACCAGACCATCTCATATTTATTTTGTTATTACAATTAACTGTGTTTATAACAAATCATTGAAAATAACATTCATTTAAGTGAACAAATTATAATGAAATAGTTACATGATCTCAGGTTTTAGGACTATGAAACAGTGAATATTAATATTTTATGTGCATTATGATGTGCATGGAATACCATGACACATCAAACTTAACATAATATACAAATCTTATAAAACATGTCAAAAATGTTTGACATTAAAATATCAAAATTCCTCCTTATGCTAATTATTCATTTACAAAGAGAGCAAATTCTATCTTAAAATAACACCACGTTGTAAGGAAAATACAAAATAATAGAAACACGTAACTGTTAAGATGCACAAATCTGGATACAGATATATTTGTACTAAATGTGAAATACGTAAACATAATAAATATTATTCATGCTAAGTGAAGAAGAAATAGAAAAGAAATTGGCCATGTTCATAGACCAGTCAGCGTATCAAGTCAGTGTAAACTGTTATGAGCTTGGCAGATGCATCCCAAATGGTATTTTATTATAAACTGTAAAAAGTTATTCAAATGCTCGTAATTTTAAACCTTTGTAACAACTAGGATTATGAAACCAAACAAACAAGACTTTTTATGAAACGAGACTTTAAGAATTGCTTTAATTGAAGAAACTAAGGTGGTTCAGATCTTTGAAATTATGAGAGGCATGGATCATATGGATACAAGCAAATTATTTAAGAATGTACTTACATTACAATTTAACATTAGTGTGCACCAGTGCTAAAATTGAAGTGTATATTTGGGATTAAAGGCCCAGTCATAATCCCTGGGACGTCGAGTCTCACATTGCTTTTGTTTCACATTAAATGAAAGTTAAATGCATTGCGGTGTTAAACCAGATTTGTTTAAAAGTGCTTTGTCCCTTGAATCTGCTGGACACTTAACCTGCAATTAATTTAAAGATAAAAGCAGAAAAATTCTGAAAACACTCAGCAGATCTGGCAGCGTCTGTGGAGAGAGGAACATTTTTAACTTTTCTAGTCCAATATTCTTCTTTGGAAATGTATTAATTTAAAGATGTTTACAGTGAAAATGCTCTCGTTGGCATATTCAAGTGTAAATACTAGGAACGAAATCCTGTGCATGCATATAAGCACAAGTGTGCAGAGCTCTCTTTTAGGTAACAGGATCTAAGTTTCAGCAAGGCAGGGTAAACAACGTACTAATTGTCTGAAATCTGAACAGTTACTGGAGTTACAGAGTACACCAAAACTTAGATTGCAGCAACAAAGAGGACTAAATTAGCAAACCTCAGTGAGAATGGTAGTTAGAAAATATTTTCCACTTAAAGGAAAGTTGACGCATGGACCAGATTTTCAGCAATACAGCTAATGTTATATTGATTAATTATTTAAATGGAGATGGATATATATCTCTGCAAGAATGTTGAAATTTAAGAACAAATTTATGTGGTCAGATACTGTATAGGATATAATGACACAAGCCGATGCAAGGACCTTTTTGGTCAAGAAACCCAGGTGAAGGGACTGAACCGTGAATTGAAGGGAATAGGGGCTGGACTTTTCCACCCACTGATTATGAGTGGAGAAACTTCTAGTTCAAGAATAGATGAGGGAAGTTAGGAAGTACTGATCAGGCGACTCAAATGTTGGGTTTTAAAAGCCCAAAAAAGTGAAGGAGGCATAAAGTTGCAACGATTTGAGGAACCAAATAGGAAATGGTGCAACGAGTCTTAATTTGCACACACGCAGATATGGGGAGAAGGAACAGCATGGAGGAAAGTATATTTGGAGTTTAGGAGAAAAGCTCACAGGAGCATTGAAAATAAGTATTGATAAATAGAAAAAGGCAAGATCATAAAGAGGAAATAACTTAGGAGAACAGATAATCAGAAATGATTCATAAAATGTTATTGCTGAAAAGATAGTAATAGAAAAATCATACCATAAACATCTCCTATACCACTGTAACTATCCACAAGCAGTCATGATGAAAGAGTAACTTTGTGGGTAGAGTTGTGACATTATCCTCCGGTAAAATAGATTTTTATGAATGAAAGTTAGACCAATGGAGATGCTGGGTTGGATTCAAATGTTTGAATTGTTCAATTGTTTACTCAGAAACACAAATCTTCTGAGTTGCTGACTAATGGATTTCTATGCTGTAGAATAACCTATCTGAATTAACTTTTTTACTACCAAACAATTCTTGCTTTTACCACACACTGAGTCATGGGAGGGAAGACAGCATTAGCATCGGATTGTGATTTGTAGTCGCATGAACAAAATTATTTAATATAACTTAATATTTTTTCTTAAATGAACAGGGCCTAGTTACATAATTATAATGTTAAACTCTCAACAACGCTTTGACTCCTAAAAAGCCCCTGAGAATTATTATTACAACACAATAGAAAACAAGTTGGCTGCTATTATGTAACCTTTCTTGGCATATGCTTCATTAAAGAGAATGATATGCAACTGGCAAGATGCCTCTAAAAACATGCTCCAGAACACATCAGAATACCATGATTATGTTGAATTTTGATTCGCTTTACTTATTGGAAAGAGTTCCTGCTTCAATTCGAACAGAGCTTTCAATTCAGTTTCTATTTTGAATTAATTTTGTCGATTGCTGTAGTAGATATGGAGATATAAGACAATAATGGTATACTATTTTACCCTAAAGTTGTGGCATATTTATTTTTCATCTTTTTAAAACCTATATGTACACAGACTTAAATACAACATAATACAGTGCAATGTGAACCTTACCATCTTTTGATATGATATAATGGTATTTCTGTTCAATACTTCTCACTTTATATTCAAGGATCCAACACTGGTAATAGGTCATAAACATGGACAGCTGCTTAACCAATATTTAGTTGGTAATTGTTTTTTTCAGGTCTTTAGAAACAATAATCAAGAGGTTTGCTCATGCCACATGGGCCTGATGTGTTCCAGGAGACAATATTTAGAATACTTGATGTGAACAAAATATATTAGGTGTGCTGAGGAAGAATTAGCTGAAGCAAAGCTATTTGGGGTTCATTTGAAAGAGCAGTCTACATGTACTACTTATAGCCATTATTACAAATAATAGCTAGGGTAGAATTCCTGTTTTCTATGTGTGACAAAATCATAAAACTCCTTATAAAGAATGGTGGATATATTGGGTGGCTCCTAGGATCGGGAGCAGGGATCATTTTGTGCTATTACCCCACATCTGTTTATTGCAAGGCAGGCAGCACATCAATTTCGTGTTGCCTATTTATTTCCATGATCTCAGCATCTAGCCAATGCTAATTATGCTGTTCATTGTTGGATGCATCAGCAGTGGGCCAATACTGTGCGTGGCTAGAACCATTTAAAACTGGTCTGCACTGCTTATAGCTAGCCTGCCCCTCTTAAAGAGGGAGGTGCAATGTGGCTGAGTAAGTGATGTAAGTCATAGTTGAACAAAAACTGAACTGGGAAAGAATGAGGAAGTCACCACAGGAGAGCAGAGGCTCCAAGGTTGTTAGATGTGTGCCTGTATGTCCTAATCTCCATGACACTGGCCATTACTGGGATACCCATTGCAGAGGCTATGGCCAGGAGTGGGGCTGAAACCATCAAAGGTGACAGTACCCTCACACCTAATTCTCCTTCTTACATCCCATTTGTCCCTCATCCCACAATTCGCTGATTTACAAGCTGCATTTGGTGTAAGCATGTACCTCATATTTTCCCCGTTCCTGTGCCTTTTTCTGTTAAGATACCCAGGAGGTTCATGCAAGCCAGATAGTGAAGGAACACTAAGATAAGAATGATGATGAAGACTCAGCACTGTTACTTGATATCACACTCGCAGCTCACCATCTCAGATACTGACACTGCGTGTCTCCTAGAAGATAGAGGGGGTTCTGCATGTGATGAGACAATGGGCTTGATTGTCTGCAGTCAGGTTAGAGGACAATGATAGCTCAAGTGCCAACTTGTAGCAGGGTGATTCTCTGCTGCAGAAGACGATTTTGATGGACAGTTGACAGAAAAATGCAAATGGATATGCACAACAAAATACTTAATGCATCGAGAATCCTTCCAGAAGCCTGCAATGTCAAGGAGCATTGTGCCACAGAGCTTTGCATTGAGTTAGGAGGCCATCTTTCCAGCATGGAAATGATGGACAAATCCACTTGCACACTTGTGGACTTAACCATGTTGTAGCGTCTGATGGCCGATGTTCATTTTCCATTGCAGCATAACATCTGAATGCTGCAATGGAAGATCAGATTGTGGTTAGTTTCTTGTCATGAAAGCTCAGACTATTGCCATCACTGCTTTGGATGTAATGAGCAATGGAACTTGCAGAGTGTCACAGTACTCCAGCATTCTGTCCTCTGTCTGATTACTGGGATGCAGAGGAGTGAAAATAGCTTCATGGATTATGATCTTGCTGTCTTGTCTCACAAAAACAGCATTTGCCTTCCCATCTCTGCCAGTGCCTTTTCTGTTGCATGTCAGCCAACCAGTCTAGACTGCCACTGCCCATGCCTATAATCATCAGAGCGCTTGGGGTCGTACTCCAATGCAATCTGCAGTCTCCTCCACTGAAAATCAGCAGCCTTCCAACATGTTGCAGCCACTGGATAGCACTGCATAGGAGCACTAGGGCAGACAAAGGCACACAGAAGACAGGGACTAAAAAAATGCACAAAGTTGAATATTTTATGTAGGAATACAATATGGCACTATTTCATTTAGAAATTTGGTTTGGAATGTTTATTTAATGGTAGCTTTTATTTTCTTATTTTGATCAAGCAACTCTTTGGTGATCAGTGACAGGAAAGGTAAGGTAAGGGGTGGGACAGTTAGTGTATGGGGAATTGAGGTTGTAGTTATTGGTATTGCATGAAAATTAGTTAATCACTTAGAGCCCAGGCAGAAAGTAGTTGTCTAGGTTGCCTCCTTCCTTCCTTGTGCTCTTTTTCCTCTTCTCCTTCTTTCTCCTCTTTTTCCTCAGCTGCTCACTGAATAGTTGGTGGCAAGGGCTGTCCCTTTGTAATGGTGAGATTCTGCAGCATGCAGCAGAATTCCCATGAACCTTGACACCTGATCTGCCGAGTACTGCAGAGTTCCTCCAAAGTGGTCCAGGCAACAGAAGTGTTGTTTCAGCATGCCAATGGTCTACGCTATCACATTTTATGTGGCAGAATGGCTTTCATTGTATGTGCTGTGCACATTTGTGTGGGCTGCGCACCAGAGTCACCAGCTCTGATGTCAGTGAATAGCCCTTATTGTCCAGTAGCTACCCTCTAGTTTACTGTAGTGACCATAAGCAGTTGGCACAACAGACTGCAACAGAATGAAGGCATCATGACTGCTACTGCCTGCTATCAAGGTATCGGGTATTGAAACGCATGATGCGCTGAGTATGGTTACACACCGGCTAGATGCTGGCGAATCATTGACATGTGATGCCTGCAAACTGTTGTGCATACAGTCAATGGTACGCTATGCTATGGGGAGGCCTGAAATCCCAGTGAAGCTGTATACTGCTCCAGCTGCTTTTCTTTGGCAAGAGAGAATGAAATTTTTTAAATAGTGTGTCTTGGTGACTTCATTTATGGCACAATTGGTTGTAAACTGTGAGGTGTTTGAAAAAGCTCCAAATAGCTGGAAGCCAGATGCATAAAAGTCATCACCACTGTCAATTTCACAGCCATTAGCAATGTGGTCCTTGTTCTGCTCTGAACTTGCATTTGTGGCTGCAGCAAGTGGCAGTTTTCAGTGAGTATGTTCTTACTGAAATTCAAACAGCAGATATGGCCTCTTGCTGAGAGCCCTTCTCTACCTTCTCCACCTCCCTCTTCCAGCAGCTTGTCCTACTTTGCATGACCTCTGTTCATTATCCAAGTCATGCTGTATTCCAAGTGAAATGCCTACTGATACTTATGTCTGGGATCAACTGGTTTGTGCAAAAATCTTTAAGTTGACAAAAAGTTCCTCAGCACCTGCCAGGTCACTCCCTACTCCCTGTAGACTTTTGCAACTTGAAACAGCTATAGGAAAGACCAAACATGGCTGCAACAGCCAGAAGAAATCAACCAGCAGCTAACGTGTAAGTAGTTGATGATGCCTTCATATAACACTATTGGAGGTTGGAGGTGGGGAGCTGGGTAATGGTTCCTTCCTGTATGTTTAGCTGTGCAAGGTTAAGGGAGATCATTGGCTGGAGCTATAAACTCCAAAATGGCACCAGTGGCATTAAATTAGTATTGCACGCTAACTGACGTCATGATCTGCCTTCACTGCATACTTCCATTAGGCATTCACTGTGTGTGCGCTGACACCTTCATCAATAAGGTGCCTAACACATTTCAACCAAGTACATGCATGTGCTGCAAATGACATTTTGGAGCTCTAAGACTAACATCTGGCACTAAAACAGTGGATACTAAAGAGCCCAAGTTCTCACCCAACATACTAGAATTGTGTCATACGTAGTGTTCAGGAGAAATCTTCCATTTTGTAACAATTTCTTCTGGGGCAATTACATTCAGGCCAACAGATGTTGGCATAGAAGAAATAAATACAACAATAAACTTGGGATAATGGGAACTTGGAGATGGGGCAGTAGTTTATAAGAACAGAAGGGTTGAGGGAAGTTTTTTTTTTGGAAATTGTAATTACAATTTTTAAAGTGAGGGAAAGTGACTGAGGAGACAGAAACATTTAAACTGTCAGGTTGCATAGATGTCAGGAAGGAAGTTTGAGCATTTAGAAGTTTAGTGGGAAGTAGGTGGGTCTCATGGGCAAGATGAACTTGGAGTGGGCATGAGGGAAGAGAGAGAGAGACTAGACAAGGACCCAAGCAGAGCAGAGTAGGATGAGCCTGGGGAGAGGTTTGGTTAGATGGGCAACAGGAAGGGAGGAAGCAGCAAAAGCAGCTGACTGAATGGTTTCAATCTTAGTGAAGTTCATGAGCTGCTCAAACTTGTTGCAGTAAGGTGGAGGGAGCTGATGGGGTAGGGGTTTGGTGAGAGATGGAAGTTTGAGATGGTTGATGGCAGGGAAAAGAAGATAGAGATTATCTTTGCTGTACAGATGATTGTGGAGCAGTAGGCAATCTTAGCAGAGGAGAGTGGGACCTGGTAGTGTTTGCTGTGCTCTAGCCAGATTTAGTGACATGTAGCTTAACCAATAGTAGCCAGATATGTTCTTGGACTTGAAAGAACAAAACTGAGGCTGATATCACTGGGAATAACCAGGATGTAAGATAGTAAAGTGTAAGGACATAATGGGATCAAAGATGGAGGTAAAGGACTGGTTGAACAGATTGTTGGCTGTGGAAATATGATAAAGAAAGGACAAAGGCTAGGCAGGTGGGAGTTTGAAAATACAGTTGCAAGTGATTGTACACAAAAAGAGTTAAACTATGTAAGTGGGAAAATATGGTAGATGAAGTTTAATGTACTTCACATGGAAAGAAAACATTGGCAATACAATTAGCCCATCAACAGTGATCAAGTAACCAAAGGTAACATGAAAGAAATCTAGATGTTTGAGGAGAATATATTTCATTTGGCAGACCATTAATCAACAAATCAAATAGAGCATGAACAGTATAGCAGAGTTGTACAAGTTGAAAAAAGCCATACATAAATTATATTGCTTGGGACAAACCCCAAATCTTAACCACTGCTTATTAAGATAAAATGGAGACAATCAAGTCCTGGGGACTGTTCAGAGAGGAGGTATTGACACTGATTTTTAGCCTCAGAGAACTAAGGAAAGACTGGAGAAACTTGGACTTTTTAGCCTTGAAAAATGAATGGGAAGTCTCCTTATCGAGGACTTCCTTTATAATTGGTTATAAAAAAGGTAGCCCTGTAGGACAGCTTCAAACTAAACTGTTACAGTCTGATCAAACTAGCAAAATTCAATACAGTATTGATGTTGGGAATTCTTCTTCACACACATTGATCAACAAATGGAAAGACTTCTGGGCAAAACAGTGGAGGTTAAAATTCTGGACTCATTAAGAAATGACTGGATTCTTTGGTGGCGGTATTACAGAGCCTTTTTGGATGGATGAAATTAAATGAATTATCTTTCTCACCTGTACTATCTCGTGCCTTACAAAATCTACAATTCTTATGCTTTGGGCAGAGTTTTGTCCATTCTGATTTTCCTTTCTTTTGTTTCTGGTACCTTTGTGCTTGAATATGACATTTAACTTAGTGGAATGCTAGAGAATGCTTTCTGCACTTTCCTGTTTCTTACAGTTTGTAACTAAGGTAGTGGTGGGGGTGTTGGAGGGGATTATAATGGAATTTACACAATTGTTCACTAATATAAATAAATTGATAAATAAAGGTAGACTTCATGGCTTGGGATGAAAATGTAGAAATTTTAAAATATATTGCTTGAAGGATTATTAGATACAAGTAAATCAGTGAAAGGCCAAAAATCGCCTTTGTGACTACGAGGAAGTTGTGCCTCAATTGGTTGCATGACCTGACTATCAAAATACAATGCTATTTCTGGTACAAAATATTATAAACAATATGGTTTTAATCTTAGTGGAAGTTATGCATTTAGGTAGAGCCAGCCTCTTGTTTAAATTAAGGTTGTAAACTATTACACAGAGGTAACACGAAAAGCATGGGGACTTACTGTTATATAGCCCTCTGTCCAGGAGAACCAGAGCTCTGATTATTAGACAAACAAATGCAAATAATTTGTTGTTAATTTGCTTGAACTACTGCCATTATCCTGCAGGAAACAATGGGATTTCAATTATATCAATTAAAATTTCAGGCGCAGTAAATTTCTGCATGAGCTGCCAACAAACCTTTTTTCAGCACAGATAAGGGTAACATTATGACGTCACTTTATGAAGCAAATATCATTAGGTTTTAATACTACCAGTATTACAACAAGGTTGGTTCTTTAGTTGGCCTGGAGTATGAAAGTAATGGTTGACTCCCCATGTCCTTTAATTTGTGTCCTCCCATGTGGACACAAAGTGAAGATGGAAGTGACATGTGGTGGACTGTCCCTTTTTGATGCTGGAACCCATTGATGTAACTGGCTGCCAGCAAAGTGATCTCTAGAATCTGTATAAAAAAAAATTGGTCATTCTAAGATCATGACAGAATTTTCTTTTATTGTAAATGAGGACTGCTAAGCTGTGTCCTTCCAATTGTTAATGTCATAGCAAACCAGAGAAACATCACTTGCCATATTTCTAATATGGCTTTATATAATGCTAGGAATAATAATAAATTATCATGCACAAATTCATTATTTTTTATTCACTGGATTTTTTCCTTCTGTACTCTTGGGAGCATAGCAAGGAGGATAAACATCTTGACAGTATATTCAATGTGCCTCCATGCACACAGTCACAAGTTTTAGCTCTCTACTTTGCTCCTACTCTGACCTTTCCGTCCTTGGCCACCTGCAGTGTTCCAATGAACATCAGCAAAAGCTTGACTGGGCATGTTACAGCCTTCCAGACATAACATTGAGTTCAACAATTGCAGATCATATCCTCTGCCCCCATTTTGTTTCCTTTTCCAGTTTTGGTTGCTCTCTCTTGTTTTTCTCTTTTTGATTTTGAATAGCAGATGTTCATGATTCTGCTATTCACACTTCCTGTAGACACATCTTGGCCTGGATTTTGCGGGGCTCTGTGGTTCCCAACCCTGCCCCCACCCCCCAGCAAAAAGGGCAGGATGAGCCTGCCCACGATCCTGACAGATGCCCCACAGCAACTTAACACTGGGAGTAGTGTTAATTGATTTAAGGGAGGAAGTCCCACGTTAGAGAGCTGCCGGTCAATCTGATTGGCCAACAGCTCTGCTGTCCCAGGAACATCACCTGGAGCCACTCCTGGGACTACAAGCAGTTTCCAATGCTGAGGGTCCCTGACTGGCAGGTAAGTATGGGGGTTGCGGCAAATGATTCATTGGGGAAGGCAGGGGTGGGTGAAGGCTGGGTTCCAAAGACTGGAGGTGGGTTAAAGAGGAGGATGACCTGGGTGGGAGGGGTGGGGACGCCGTCAAATGGGCCCTGACACCAGCCTGTGCAGCTGAAGCTGCCGAGCATCCTGCACGGAGTGGGCCTCGCCCCAAGGGTGGGCCCATGCCTCCCACACCCCCCCGAAATTGGGGGTGGGTGAAGAAGTGGCAGGAAGGCCACCTACTGGATTTTACAAGCCCCACCCCCCCCCCCACCACCTTCAAAACTGCTAGTGGAGGAGCATAAAACCTAGCCTCTTTTGTTTATTTACTTGCTCCATTACCATTCCCTTTGGCCTTGCACCATGAATCCTTTGTCATTTAATCTCTCCTGTCTTCCACCTTATCACAGACCTTCCCCTTTTGTTCTTTTTCCCACCTTTCTCCTTTCACTTCCTTAAAATCTATTAACATCTCTAATTTATCCTATTACTGATGAAAAATCATTGATCTGTAACATTAGGCTAAATGTTCCCAGACCAGTGGAGATGGGTTTGGAGGCTGTGGGATCAGCAAAGTTCCAGGAAGCCCCGTTGGAATGGCTCCCTGATGCTGTCTTGGCTTCAGGTGAATTTCTGCTGCCACGGGAATCAGCAGCCTGCTCTCCACAGAGGCAGGCAGGCAATGAAGCAAATTAAGGCCATAATCAAGGACCAGTTATCCATAGTGATGCAACTTTTCTGATGTCATATGGGTCTCTGCTGTGTCAGGAGCCTGGCAATTCTGTGGAGGCAGCACATGAATTAACTGGCATTATCAGGGGGCTGCAATGCTCTCAGGGGTCCAGGAGTGGCCACAGTTAACCTTCTGGAGGCCCCTTACAGTACTTTGTTATCCTCTTTACTAGTGAAGAAGAGGCCTTCATGAGCAGCTCCATTCTGAGGCAATGCCTAGGTCTCCCTCTTCTCCAGTAGCAGTCAGCTCTTCTGGCGGATCTGTCATTCGGACATTGCTTTGGCCCTCCTATTGAGCCTCCTACATCTCTGATCCACCTACCATTCCTAATTGGACAGCAAGTGCGGAAGCGATTAGTTGGGAGGCTGCCTCGTGTAAAGTCACCTTGATGGGTAAACTGAGGCCACTGGTGGTCTTGGGACCGCCATACGTTCCCAACGTTGAAATCTGGTAACTGAAGATGACTGAAGTGAATTCTAAGAAGTTGGCAATCATTTGTCATACGCTGAAAGAAGAAGTGCTACGAGGAGCAGACTCTCACCTGGACATGAATGCAGTTTTTCAGTTTCACTGATCCAAGGCTTCTCGACTTGCTAGTTCCACTGAAGAAGCATTCCCAGCTGTGCACGTGCCTTGACGACCCTGATGAGTTGCTAACAGCTCTGGAAATAGGTTCACTGGCTGTTAAAACTAAAGTCTTTGGTCAAAACACCAGTTAATGAACTATTTTAATATTGAAATGCCTTTACTGGACAGCTGCACTGGGTTCCCTGCTCACCTGCAAACCTACCCGGGTGAAACCAGGATGCGGGAAAATTCAGCCTGTTTTTCTCTCCCCACAGGTGTGGCCAGAGCTGTTGAGTATTTCCAACATTTTCTGGGGTTTTTTTTGTAAGTTTTAGTTTATCTAATATAAGCATTTTTCATGCATATTCTGTCTATAGTATTCACTCCAGGGAGCGAAAAGCTTTGCCATCTTACAGTTTTAATCTCTTTTCATGTGAATTACTGAAGAGCGTAACAGAGTAAATTCCTAGCCTGATACATTAGGGCAGTCTGTTTGTTAAAAATCTTTTTCATGTTGAAAGTAGATAACTTTATCTCTAGTGTATGGACTTTAGACCCGAGTTGTTCATTAAATGTACCAAGAAAACAGCAACACACAAGTACTTATTGTTTAATCAGTAATTGGTGCAAATCAGATTTTTAATGTTAAATTAAAGCATTGTTTATTCTTACTTGGCATTTACAAAGTAACAGGGGGTGGATCTTGATGTAATCAGTACTTGACTGCAATTTTAACTCAGGCTTGAGTGGGCAGACCACATGACCAACTTGGGACAGAGGAGGATCAATATCGAAAGAGGCCCAAAGGTGAGGAAGTGTGCTCATCATAAGGAAGGCTTAGGCCTCTGCTGTTCCAACCCATTCCTATGTGGTCCTTGTGAGACACCCACAAAACCCAATCCCAATACCTATGTGATGTAAACAAGACCTGATAATGAAAATCGGCACATCAAAAAACAATTGCTGCACATTCCATGACTGTCCTGTCAGTTTGCGCAACTCCCCTCCTCACCTAACCGCACAAGCCCATTCAGGGGAATTTTAACAAGCCTGACAGGTGCGTTTGGGTGCATCCAGTGAGTTAAAAACTCTAAAAGTGATGTTGGGGGATCCTGACATCATCCTGCCCATATCCTGGTTTCACCCAGGTAGGTTTGCAGGTGAGCAGGGAACCCCATGCAGCTGTCCAGTAAAGGCATTTCAATATTAAAATAGTTCATTAACTGGTGTTTTGACCAAAGACTTTAGTTTTAACAGCCAGTGAACCTATTTCCAGAGCTGTCAGCAACTTGCCAGGGTCATCAAGGCAAGTGCACAGCTGGGAATGCTTCTTCAGTGGAACTAGCAAGGAAACTGAAAAGCTGCAGCCATGTCCAGGTGAGAGTCTACTCCTCGCAGCACTTCTTCTGAGAGTGTGCTTTTAGCGCATTACAGATGATTGCCGACTTCTCGGAATTCACTTCACTCACCTTCAGTTACACTTCCCTGCTGCCAGCCTTCACTATGGCGTGGAAGCAGCTTATACAGTTCTACCTTGAACCTGTGATGAGGAACAAGAAGAGTAGCAACACCATTACTGCCAGAAGCAGCAGGAGCAACACCAACAGCAACACCAACAGCCTTCTCCTCAGCGCAAGGCAGAGGAGATGAATGTAGTGGTGCAGTTCCAAGGAGGTGAGACTACCAGCAAAAGGTCTGGAGTCAGAGGATCATCTCTCTTAAGATGTCTGACCCTCAATGCCTTAGGAGGCTCAGGTACTGATGGCAAATTATTGCTGACATCTGCAGCCTCAAGGAGCACAACCTCCTTGCCAACGTATCAGATGTGCTTGCATTGCCAGTGGCTTTCAAGATGCCTCTTACTGGCACTCCACCTCCAACCCGGGTTTCTGCCTCTCCCCGGAGCTGTGTGTTCTCCTCCTGCCAGGAGAGAAAGCAGAGAGTTCCGAATATTAGAAATTGCTCATGTGGATAGAAATGAAGGACATCATTTGTGGAAGGTGTGGGTCAATAGGATGAGGACTAGCGTTAGTTTTAGCTGTTCAGATGGAGGTGAAGTGCATGGAATGAGAGGAATTTGTGAAACTGCGAGGTGTGTTGACCTGAGGAGTGTTGTGCAAGAGAATTCTGGGAAAGTCAGAGTTAGGGGTTTGGCAGCTGAAAGTGTTATGCCATTCACTGTCATGCCTTCCCGATTCTCTTAGGAAGGATTTCTAATTAAAGGGACCTTGGCGTGGGTTAAAATGGTTGAACTGGACAAGGATTCCTAAAGCTGCAGAACCTACAAAGTCTCACCTAAAAAGTCTCTTTACATTCTACCTATTGAACTATACCTTCATTTCCCTCTCCTAATTTCCCTAATGCTCCTTCCTAGATCGAAACTCTATTCTCCAACTACAAAGCATTTTGCTCTGTTAATGGTCCTATATAAATGTGAATGGTTTTTATATATTCAATTGTCTTTTAAATTAACCATTAATAAAAGACAGGTACCACGTTTATTGCTCAGAAAACTAGACATACACATAAACAACACTCAATGGTTTTAAGTACAGATTCAAAATATAATCATTCAAACCTTTGGTTTGGACATGGCAAACAGGAGTTTTTGTGTTGGTTTGTCTTTTGTACATGCGTTATCTGCTGTTTTTCCAACTACAAGCATAAAATCGTCACGACAGCCTCCAAAGGTCATGATACTCTTGTACATATACGTTGTTATCAAGCGCTGTAGAATTGGAAAAACAAAACAAAATACGGTAATTACTTACAACAAATATAAAATTATATCAACACTTTTTAATTCTTAGTGTTGTCTTTATTTTAATGACTATTGATGATTACCTTATTCATACAGTAAATCTTTAAGATGCGACTTTAACTCCTGACAGGAAGAATGTGGGAGCAGAGTTTGAGTTGAAGGCCTGGCAGATTTTCCCTGCTTGACCCCATTTGATTGCCAAAAGTCAGCTGCTTGGTCATTCCTGGCAGAAATCTGGCCAGCAAAGGGAAGAAGCTTGGGAGCCTCTAGGGAAACTTCAGGAATTGGGTGATGCAAAGAATTGTGGCTGGTGAGAGTAGGAGAGTCCAGGGCAGCAAAGGTCCAGACTTACCCTGGGAGGCCTTGCTTCTCCTAAATTATTTAGTTCTGATTTATTAATTCATACATATTCATTCCGGAGGGTGGTGGTGGCATGCTGGTATTATCACTAGATGAGTATTCCAGAGACTCACGGTAATGCTCTGGGGATCCCACCATGGCAGATGGTGAAATTTGAATTCAATAAAAAAAATCTGGAATTTAAAGTCTGATGATGACCATGAAACCATTGCTGATTGTCATCTGGTTTACTAATGTCCTTTAGGGAAGGAAATCTGCTGTCCTTACCTGGTCTGGCCTACACATGACCCCAGACCTACATCAATGTGATTGACTCTTAAATGCCCTCTGAACAAGGGCAATCGGGGATGGGCAATAAGTGCTGGCCTAGCCAACGGTGCCCACATCCCATGAATGAATGAAAAAAGACATATACTGTGTGTTGTTAAATTTCAAAATTCCACGCCATTTAATGACATACAAATCTCAGTGATTGTAAAGTAATTAACAGCAAATCATATCAATGCCAAGAAACCCTATATTTTGTTTTCTCTCATTTTGGAAACTTGATTCAGTTGAACTTAAAGAGCAGCTGACAGTAACACTTCCATGTAAAAAGCTGTAATGGATTTATGCAGACTTTTCCTAATATTCCGCTTGCACCAATGAATCAGTTTGTATTGCTTGTTGTTCCAGACTTTTATCTTTTAGAGGTAAAGTTTTAATTAATCATTGAACCCTTCTCATCCATGTGTGTAGAAGTCATTCCTAAAAACGTTCTTCCTTCACAAGAGGAAAAGCCGTACTTAGATTGAACAGCATAGTATTATGTGTTTTAATTTAACACAGGGGAAGATGTGATAAAGCAATGTTTAAAGGTGATCATTCTTACCATAGAGCTGTATTCCAATATGCTGATGCCATTCTCATGCACAGCTAACCATACTGGTGCAATATCAGATCGTGGTGGAGCGATAGGCTACATAACAGAAATAAAAGCAGAGCTATCATATATCTACAAGACAGAATATGTTGATAACACTAGAATGTAAGTTAAATTGGTTGAACTGACAATTTGAAACAAAAACAGAAACTGCTGGAAAAACTCAGCAGGTCTAGCAGCATCTGCGGAGAGAGAAACAGTTAACATTTCAAGCCTCTATGACCCTTCTTCAGAGCTGACAATTTGAACTGATAATTTGACCTCTTGTTCACCATCCTTCTTTATTTATTAGGGCCACATCCCAATGTCAGTGCCCAGGTAGAAGGTAGATTTCCAACATTCTCCCTATCACTAGTGAATTATGCAGAAAATTCAATATCATTAATGTTTATGCTGTCATTTAAAGAAAAATTGGCAAAGATCAGACATACTAAGTAGTAATGGCTTTCAACATAGTTCTATGATTTGACTAATCTGAAACTCCTATCAATTTTGTTTTTTTGATTATCATCCACCATGTTGGTAGAAGATTTCTACGTGCAGTAAAATCGTTCATTAAAAAGAATGCATTTATGATTTAGTTTCATTTAGAGCATAGTGAATATCTTCCCCTGTAATGTTTTATGGCCGAATAAAACCCGTCCATTCTGCATTTTCATGTCTTCCCATTATTATTCGGAAGGGAGGGTTGTCAGAGATTTGTTTCCTCATTCCTGCCAGTCAGTCTATAGCCACCTACAAGCAGGTTTGTGTAAGTTGGAATGACTCTATCTTCACTGTTCCATGTTGGGGAAGCACCTTCCTCACTCAGTATTTCCCCACAAATGTACAACTCAAATTGGGAAATTGAACCCATACTCCAGCTCTCCATTAAATCATGCTGTTGAATGAAGTAACAGAGCTGAATATATTTAAAAAGTCTCAGTTGCTACTTCAACACAATGGACCAATAAAACATCTTACATTTGTATGAAACATTTAATGCAGCATAATGTCACAATGTTAGAAGAAAATTCATTGTTGGGATCAAACCTGGACAGGAGTATACAAGATCCTACCTTTGTTGCAAACAGTTTTGCTCCAAAAAAAGGCCACTTCCTTGCTACAGTAAAGTAAATGCGCACACAATCAGCAGCAGAACGTCCTCGCAGAGCCACCCATTTAGTAGAAAGTCGCTGACATAGTTGTCTAAAGTAGACACACAATAGTACAGAGAAACAGTATTTTCTGCTGCATTAATTTATTCAAAATACATTTTTGAACATTGTGATTATTTTTATTTCCATAAGCTAAAGTGTGTTTTGAAATGCTACCAGTGATTTCAGCACTCAAGTAATAGTTGAATAAACATACTGATTCTTTCAATAATAATAATGAGTTACACAATCAACTACTTGAATATTTACTGAAAAGAATGGAAAGATTATAGGAAACTGGCAGTCAGTGTTTGTACTGAATGGGCTCCATACATACTTAATTTGCTCCTCTGTACAGCCTTGTTTGTATCTTTTCGGATAAAATTTCTCTGTTACTTGCTTCAGCACTTGGTTTGATTTGGATTGCATTGAGATCTGACCCGCTGGAGTGGAGAATGGTCGCTCAAAGTCTCCGAACTCCACCTAATGAAAAAATCCACAATTAATAGCTGTTCTGCCATCTTACCATTAGGCTGTTTAAAATGCATTTCAGCAATACCATTTTAATTTGGACATCCTAATACCAAATATCCTTGCTGAGAAAAGCTGCAGTGTTAAATTAGATTCACCAACTGGCAAAAATCAATGAATTGCTAGCTGTGTAGGAAATCAAGTCTCCATCCAAAGAACCAGTCTGAATTACAACATTTCAATGCATGGCAGTTTGAAAGTTATTACCAGAAAAATCTGTGGTGTAATCCCTGCTTTGCGCTCCATTAGTCACTGGATCAGCAACATGGATGCTTTCTCAGGTTTTAGCACCCCAGCCAAGAAATAAAACAGTAAACAACTGCTGTTCATTAACCCTTGCTGGAAGCATTTTGGTTATATATGAGGTCAGGCTCAGCATTATTTCTCTCGAATTACAAAGGAAAACTTTTCACTGGGCTGGGGTGACTGAAGACTGCATACAGGATTATACTGAGAAATGATACCAAACACGTGTGTGTGCGCTTGTTTACGCCACGGAAAATACCACACCCACTTATGAAGCAAATACAACAGAAACTTGATGAGATGATCGAGATGGGAGTCATATGCCCTGTCACTCAGCTGACAGAATAGTGTTCCGGAATGGTCCCAAATTCGAAGTCAAGCGGGTCCATTTGCACCTGTGTCAACCTGATACAACTCAGCAAGGCAGTGGTGAGGGAAATCTACCCAATGTCCTCAGTGGATGACAGCTTGATCAAACTCTCCAAGAACACAAGGAGGAATTTCTGCTTCCAGGACTAAGTTCTGTGGCAGGGGTGGGGATGAGCAATGGCTGCGGATGCTACTGGAAATTTGCACCGTATCATGTGACATTGGCTTAATTAATTATGCAGTCGGGGGTTTCCTGATGTATTGCGTGGTGGGTCAGGCTGGATGGCACCATCATGTTCAGACACCATATTTAAAAGGTGCCCGGACAGCAATCTACACAACGTTGAGGGAGGAAATGAACTGAAGACAACAGGGGGCCCTGCCGTCCAACTTCAGCGACACCTCCCTGGGCATCCTGCTTGATCAAGTGGAGGCCAGGATGGATGTCCTCTATCCAGAGGATGGGAGGAGGAGGCCGAGCAGGGAGACAAACCTGGCATGGGAGCAAATTTCCACAGCAGTCAGTGCCCAGGGCCTCTAGCAGAGGACTGCCCTGCAATGCTGCAAAAGGATGAATGACCTCATCCACGCCACCAGGGTAAGTGAACCCTCAGCTGCTCATACTCATCTCACACATGGGCCTCAATGGCAATGTGATAAGGTGATGCTTCATAGCCCCATTGCAGTCGATCTACTCTGCAGGTGGAGAGGCCACTGTGGGTCCCTCACCCTTTCACACAGAGAGCTCCATGCTAACTGGGAGGAGGCAGGGAAGGGTCTCAGGCATTGAGGGCACAGGCAAGCACGGCTAATGGCATGTCCTCTCAGAGCCTTATATCTGCATGGGCTCACTGCTCTGGAGGGTGCTGGTCCAGGACTCTTCTGGAAACCTCGAATGCATCAATCAGATGCCACAAAATCCAGCAGATTATTCGTATGACTGGAAGCATGGAAAAGGTACATGAAACCCAACTGCTCTCAACCTCATCTTCTCTCTTTGCGCAGGAGCAGTTAAGCCAAAATTGGAGAGAGAGAGAGAAGACGGGAGGGGGCCGGCCACACTTAAAAGAACTGACGGACTTCGAGCAGCAGAAAGCCCAGTTGGCGGGGGGGAGCGGGACAGATCCATCAGAGGTGGAGAGATTGGCTTGTAGCCACCATCCATAAATATCCATGCATATCATAGAACCCTAAGGTCAAACATTCCTCCATGTTGAATGCAGCTTATGCAGTCATTTGCTCTCTACTTTTCACTTACAGGTACCACCAGGAAGAGGGCAAGGCCTGAAATTGATGAAGCCCTGTCCAACACTTGGACAAGCCTGGAGAGGAGCGAGGACATCGTAGAGGAAGAAAATGCACCTGTAGAGGCATAACAGCAGTTACCTGCACCCTGCACCAGCCCAGAGACACACATCTCAGTGGGTATTAGATCTAGTTTAGGAGGGGTCTCACATTCTGTTGGTCACAGCATAACATGTGTCCACAGCAGGAGGAGGCGGGGTCAGCCAAACTCATCAGCGCTTGGAAGAGTGCTGGGAAGAGGCATCTTCGAGGTTCGTGCCCGATGACAAGCCTTTGGAACCGTACTCCCAAGAGATGCTGGAGAGGGAGCAGAAGACGAGGAAAATCAGATAGAGATGTTTGAGGTCCTCAACAGGGTGGCACGCAAGGCAGAGGAGACCATCCCCTCTTGGTTGATAAAGTGGTGCCGACCTGTGCACGCATAGAGATCTCCATGGGGAGGGTGGCGGACTTCACGGAAAATCTGGTCCAGCATATTCTGCTGGTGATGCGAGTGGACCTACACTCCATCGCTGTAGCCATTGGTGAACTTTTGCAGTGGCTATGCAAGAATGGGACAGGGCACTTAGACCTCCCTCCAGGTGCCCCTTCCCCTCAAGGAGTCAGGCAGGGGCCCTCGGGCACCCAAAGGGAGGAGCAACAGCAAAAACAAAGAATGCTGGAAAAACTCAGCAGGTCTGACAGCATCTGTGGAGAGAAAGACAGGGTCAACATTTCGCGTCCGTATGACTTGCAGCAGTTGGAGACCCCTGGGATCTCCACTCAGGACTCTCTGAGGGTGTCTGGCCCTTCCAATCCCCCTTGCCTGTGACACCCTTTAGCCTCATCCTCTGTGACCGCAGAGGGAGCAGCTGCCTCAAAGCAGGACAGTCTAAGTAAGCTGCGGCTCTCCAGGCCTTGGATCTCCAGAAGACGTCTGCCAAGATCATCCAGGCAACAGGGCCAACTGGTCAGCAGGCTGCCTCCATCACTTTTGTGGAGGTCGGGGGAGCACATAGAAGTGGTAGGGAAAGAAGAATTAAGAAGATCTGGATTCACAAGTGGCTGCACGGCTGTACTATGATTGTCACAAAAACTACATTTTTGTAATATAGTTCACTTGCACTTTAATCATGTCTGATGTGTGTACCCACACCAACCACCCCCGCACCCCCCACATCCCAACGTGGTGAGCCATGCTCAAGAAGTCTCCCGTGCATGCTGAATCTTTGTCCTTCACACTCTCCCCTATCCCAAGGCCCTAGCATTGTAGATACTACATGCTGGTGTTTCTCTTCAGTTGTACAGTTAAGCTGACCTGCATCTCCGCCCACCCTCGATGACCTAACTCCCATGCAGCATCTTGAGATCTTTGCCACGAAACTCTGCATAGGAGCCTGCAGCTATGGTCGTCATTATCTTTGAGGTTGAGTCTAATACCTTTTCCCTCCCCCATCATCCACATCCTCCCCCTCCATAACCACTGACCACCCCCCCCCCCCCCCCCCCAAAACACACACACACACACACACACACACACAACCCACAGGAATCACTTTTTGACCACCCCATGGTCAGCTTTCAATGTACAGGTCAATGTAGAAGTCCCCTACCTTCCCAAACAGTCCACCCCTGTTATAGTAGATATGCCACCCCTTCATCCTGCTGACTGCCACCCCCGAGTCTGTATCACCTTCCGCATCCTCTCCAACAACCCTCAATATCCCTTCACTCAACATCGCCACACTCTCACCCTACCGGATCCCACTGTTTCCTTTAACCGTCACCATCTCATCCTATCGCCTGTACCTTCAATATGTCCCCCAGGAATCCTTCATTGATTCCACTGACACCTCCCTCTGAACCCCTTTCCCCATTCCCTCAATGCCTGTTCACACCTCTACACCCCCTCCATGCCCATCCACATCTCTACACCCCCCACCATACCCTTCCACACCTGCATAATCCCCATGCCCCTTCACATCTGTGAACCACCCCTTAGCACAGCCCTTCCCATCCTCCCGTTCCATACCAGCTCACCCATTCCACGACCCCTGCGGAATCTTTCTCTTTCCCCTACAATCCCCAATGTTGGCAGACCCACACAAAATGAAAACAATTAGTGAATTTCCAATCCTGTCATCCATTCTAGACCTCCAAGAGATCCTTCAGCATGGGGAACCAGTTGGCAAAATATCTGCATAACCTGGCACAGGTCACACTTGGGCTGAATTTTTCCATCGGCGAGCAGGGGACGGGGCTCGCTCGCTGACATGCAAAATGACGTGGGATGACGTCGGGGGTTCATCCCGCCCCATTTAAATTTTCAGGAAGGCAAGGGCACAGCACGATCAGCTGTGCACCCGCTGACCTGTCAATGGCCAATTGAGGCCATTGACAGGAGAATTAAAACAAAGGACCTGCACAACCAACCTTAAGATTGGTGGGCAGGCCAGGAGTCCCGGCGGGCTTCTGAAAAAACATGAAACCTCATCCACTGGTGGAATGGGGTTTTATGTAGGGTTTAAAAAACTTTCATAAGGTTTGAGTGAAATTTATTAACATGTCCCATCTTGTGTGACATTGTCACATGAGGGGGACATGTTAAGGATTTTTTAATTTTTCTATTTTTAACGTTTGTACAAAGTGGAAGCAATCTCCCTGAGGCAGCACTTAGCCTCAGGGAGATGTGCGCTCTTTCGTGTGCGTGCGTGAAAGAGTGCACTCTTGCATTTGGGGAATCCCTCCTGCCCGCACAGGAAGAGCATAGCGCTTCCCGCCGGATGTCAGGCTGGGCAGGCCTTAATTGGCCCGCCCACTTAAAATGGCAGCGGGGCCCGCTTCTCCGGCGGGGATTGACTTCCCGCCCACCAGAGATTGGATTGAGCCCGCCCGCCCGGTGGGCAGAAACTTGTGCCCATTATCTCAAAATGGCCCAAGCGTGGTGTTGGGATGCAAACCAAGAGCAAGCATTTCATCAGATCAAAGACATAGTGCTCTCACCAGATATCCTCTGGTTCACTACGACCCATCCCTGCGAACTACAATTGCAGCAGATGCCTCATCAACAGGATTAGGGGCAGTTCTGTTCCAAAAGCAGCTGGATGGATGCCACCGACCAGTATATTACACGTGTAGGGGGCTGTCAGACAGAGCGATGTGATTTGCAGTTATTGGAAAAGAGGCCCTCACAATAGTGTGGGCTTGTGATAACTTCTCTGACTATATTGTGGGGCTGAAAGTGATCTTCGAGACAAATCACAAACCATAGGTCTGACTATTGGATGAGAAAGAATTTACCAGGATGCCTCCCATAATTCAGAGGTTCCGCTTGTGTCTCACACACTGGGTCGCGTAGGCAAAGCGCAAGTCCAGCGGAAGCTGCAAATGACTGCAGACACACTGTCCAGGGCCACAGTCGACCATCCTGTGACACACGATGTCAATCTGATCGACAACCTTGAGTCATATTCCCAGTTCGTGACAACACAATTGCCAGTGAGCTCCAAAAAGCTTCAACAGATACACCAGGAGCAGATGCAAGATCCGTCAGTCACATCCGTCAGCACTGTTGAGGGATGAAGATCAATGACAGTCTTACTTGACACTGACCCAGAAGGCACAATCAGATGGAACAGGAGGTCTTCTCCTCATTCCTCGTGACAAACACTTGGGCAAACCAGATGTAGAAACCCAAATAACTGAAATACCAAGTATTCCAACTACAAGTCCAGACCAAAGTAACTGAGACTACCACTCCTCCAAACTTGAAAAGAACGAGGTCTGGAAGAGTCGTAAAGCCTCCAGACTGTCTGAATCTGTAAAGTCAGAGACTTGTGGCAGAGAAGGGGTAGCAAGTAAATAATATCGCAAATACATTTGGGTAAAGACTCGTGGGGGGAAGTGTAGTATTAGGGTGTTCAGGACTGTAAAGGTTAATGTGGGACTACGGATCAGGTACTGGCCACATTATGATGTAGAAACTCAGATGGGAGTAGTAGAGTGTAGTAGTGAGTTTGGTAGAAGTCAGCATGAAGATAGCACCTAGTCAGGGCTGTATATATAACATGTATACATAACTATATATATTGATATAGTTATGTGTTGTTAATAAACAGTTATTGTTCAACCATACAAGCCTCCAGACCTCTTCATCAGACAACATACAACGTTACAACACTGACCGCTACAAGTTTTTTAATAAGAAAATACCACAATCTGTAGTTTCACCATTTGGCTGGAATGTATTCCGCAATGCCTTGGGTTGTTAGAGGTTGATAGATAATACAGGCTTGGACTGCAGCGGTTCAAGAAGGCAGTGCATCACCACCTTCTCAAGGGCTATTAGGGATGGGTAATAAATGCTGACCTAGCCAGCGACGCCCATTTCCCATGAACAAATAAAAAAATGGCTGGAGTTGGTTACACAGTGGCTCAATTAAGAAGTTCAATTAATAGGAACATAAAGAAAAAAGAAACAGTAAACACTAACGGCGGGATTTTCTGCACCCACCCGCTGCCGCGATCTTCCAGTCCCACTGCAAGTCAATGGACTTCTGGCTGGGGCACCGCCTCATCCACGGTGAGTCCCACCCATGACAGGGCTGGAATATCCTGGCCGAAGTGTTTTAATGCAGCAGTATTTTGTGCAACTAAACATTTCTCTTATGTAATTTGCTAATGTATATTTCCTCTTTATACAATTAACATGAGACAAATTGTTGAAACTGGAATTGGTTAACAGGTTAGTCACACTCTTACCTGAGCTAGTAGTGCTGCCATTTCCAATGCAAGTTCTTTGTTTACAGGAAAGTGCCCATTCACAATTTCAACATTTGTTTGGTACATCAGCAATAGTTTTTCCCTATCTGTCTCTCCACGAACTTGTGAAGAGAAATACAGCCTGTGAATGTGAAAATAGTGTGAAACTCTGTCATTCAGAATCAAAATCTATGCCGGTGTTGATGAAAGCTCCCACCCAAAACATTAACCTATCTTTCCCTTTCAGCTGCTGATATACCTGCTGTCCAGATAGCCTTTGAGATGGATTCATTATAACCTTAAAACTACATTCAAAAATACAAATTTGCTGGGAGCACTTATTTTATTATTATATACAAAATAATGTGAATATCTATTTAGGGGACTGGTTAGACAGTGGTACAGGAAGTAGGAATAATGGGAATGTACTTGAATTGGAAGGAAATGACGTGTGGGCCCTGATATAAACTGGGTGGGATCTCCAGTTGGTGGGGGGAAGAGGAATTCTGGTTAGGAAGTCTGGGTTTCCGCAAACGCTGCACAGTTTTAACTCCATGGTGGTGTATTTTCTTTTAATGGGTTCCCCATTTGGAAACCAGCCACACTGACAGGCTTAGCTCCCTGTCAAGCGGGGAACACTGCAGAAGAGGTCCAGCCCAGAAGCAGGTAAGTTTCTTAAGACAGTAAAATATTCTCATTATAAGGACTTGGCATATACTTAAGGTATTGTCTGAAATAAATGAATGTCATGAGGTCAATCATTCTGATTGATGTATGAACAAGTGGAAAAAAATTATTTTGAAAATCAAAGGTATGAAAGGAAATGGTGCTTTTGACAGAAAAGTTTGGAGAGAAGCCACCCAGAGAAGATGGATATAAAGATTATTCAGTGTATCACTTGTACATAAGCTAAGTTCCTGAGAAAATAAAAAAAAAGTTCATGCTAACAGGCGAAGACAGATGTTAGGAGAAGGCTTAGCTACTGTGACAGAAAGAGATTAATCAAGCTGATGCCTGAAGATAGTCCCAAGGATCTAAAGAAAGGCAAGACCTTTATCCTTACTGTACCAAGATGCAAGAATGAGATTGAATATAAGATTTGGAAATCTCTGAAAATTCTAAACTTCTCAGTAGGAACAAATAACTTGATTTTTAACACATATAACAGACTGGTTTTTCAAAGCTGTTAACTTGTTAGCTTTCTCTGGAATCTAATCTAACCTTGCTTACTTTATGTCAATTTTGGAGACTTGGCTTAATTTTAACTTGTAATAAGCAGAGTTTGATTGATGCTGAGTTGTTGTGATCCATTTTTTATTGCCTATGCAATCTCCAATATTAATTACATCTATTAATAATGCCCACCCCAGTATCTTGAATACTCTGTTTATTATCAAGGTGCTGCTAATTGTTTCGTCCTAAGTTTGTTAATAAGGAAATATTAGTTTGTGATTTCATGGTCTGACTTTCTGTTTGATTATTTTGACAATAAGTTGTTAACTCATTCACTGAGTAGATTTTAAATACAGTATCTAATTAGAAGATTGGTAATGTAAAAGTTAATATCATTTGGACCAATCTATGTTAAAGGATCTAGAACCTCCCATGACGTGGATGGTGAATTTCTGAGAATTCTTGGATAAGGAGTTAAAATAAAGGGATTATGGATTCACCTGAAATCCTTAGATTAACAAATTCTTGGATTTCCTGATTAAAGTGTTTATATGCCTTCAGCAGGGCAAGATGAAGATATCCAATTCAACAGCCTACAAAAAGAGGTTATACTCTGAAGTCCCAATGGATCAATAGTCAACATATTAAGAAAGAAAGAAAAAGGCTTACATTTATATAGTGCCTTTCACAAACCCAGGACGTTAAAAGGTGCTTTACAGCTAATGAAGTCCTTTTGAAGTGCAGTCACAATGGGTGGGACTTTCCGGTCCCAGTAGAAATTCCTGACTAAAGTCAATGGACTTTTGGCTGCTCTCCAAATTTTCCAGTCCTGTGCACACCGATTACCACTGCGGGCTGGGCTGGAAAATCCAGGCCTATGTTGTAATGCCGGAGATGGGACAGCTCATTTGCGCACATCAAGGTTTCATAAACTGTTGTTTTTAGTGATGTTGTTTGAAGGATGAAAGTACTGACCAGGATACCAATTCAAACACCGAGCCCTTATTCAAAATAGTGCCATGGAACTTTTCACATCCACCTGAGAGGGAGTGTCATCCAGAAGATGCTATTGGGGTGTCCTCAGCTCATGAAAGACACTATTTTTATTTATCTTTATTTACAAGATGTAAGTGTTTAAACGAGGCTCTAAAGTAGTGAACAAAAGAGCATTTATAGACGTTAACAACCAGATGTGGGATTTCAGGTAATGCACCAGGTGGGCAGTCGACAATTTCATGAGCTGCTGAGTTCAATTCTTATATATTTCAATTCCAATCAGAAGTGTTTCTGTTGGTTGGAAATTTTAATTTTTTTGTGATGGCAATATTAAAAAATAATGGTACAAGTAAATTGCCAAACATTTCCTAATTTGGCACTGGAATATAATTAAATGATCAGATAATAATAAAAAGGATAATATATTCTATTGTAGAACTCTTTAAAGGAAGGTTGTGAAGCTGAGGAAGGTAAAGTAAACATTGTCATACGAACTTTATCTGCTTTGATCATTACCTGTTCTTATAAGTTAAACGGACAGTTCTAGTTCCCTCAAATTTTCCAGGATGCTGTTCTTTGGAGGCCTGCTCCCATTTGCATATTATGTCACAAATCTGAATGAAGAAATGGAGATTACTGAAATGATTTTCTACTGAGTTACTAACAATGTAACACTAAGTAACATTAGACTAATGCTGAATTAGATTGCATAAGATGCTAACATGGCACAGATGAATTTGAACAAACCAAGAATGTAAATTGCAAAACGTAGTGAACAACAAAACTCCAAATGCTCAACGTTCAGGATTTTAAAAACAAAAATTTGGAAAATTCCTTGAACACTTTTCTGGGTTGCAAAATAATTTATTTTAAAATCACAATTTATAATCAATCATCAACTAGGCTGTCTTATTCATTATCATTTACATAAGAAAATTAATTTGAACAAGTTTTAAATTAAACAAGTGAGTCTATTTGTATTAATGAGTTTATCACTTTGCACAATCCTCCATTATCTGGATTAATCAGATAGAGAAAAATATTTCCAGCATTATTTTACACTTCTATTCAAATGCAAATATTTGTGGTGATTATTTATGAGCTGATGATGGTCTTGTAGTGAACAGCATTGGTGTATTGCATATTGTGCCACGAATTAGCTTTTCCTCCCATTCCTCTAGAATAGGATGGGCAAGTGCAATAATTGTACCCACCCAACTAATACTGCAGGAGTTCCCTAGGTCAGCATCACTTGAATAAAGGGATATCCTCTAAGTGTGAGAAATGCTTGTGATGGGGACCCACCTGCAGAATTTTATGGACCCCTGGCAATGAGTTTGTAGGTGGGGGAGCGCAGAGGCCATAAGCGCAGTGCCATAAAATTTCCCAACTGGCCTGCCTACTGCGCTCCCACCCACCCCGACCTCTCCACAATTATGCAGGGAATGGGTGAAGCCTAGGACCATTGACCTGCCTTTGCTCTAATTGAAGCCCTTAAGTGGGCAATTAATGACCACTTACTTAAGGACCATTTCCTGCCAGCCTCAATTTTGAAGCTGGCAGAGGAGTTGAGGGGTGGGGGGGAAGCCCAGCAAGTCACTCTGCTTGATCCACTGACTCAAAGAGGGGACGGAGGACACCTCCCTCAATGGCCTCCTTTCTGCACTGGGTGCCCTGTCTCCCCACAAGGTCTTCCCCCCGCAGGTGCTTCCCCCCTCCTTCAGCTACTCCATCAAGACTTCCACCCCTCTCTCCCCACCTCCCTGGGCTTCACCTTCCCACCCACACATACCAGGTCCTGGACTTCGGGACCTGGAATCGGTTTCCTGCTTGTAGCCTCAGTCTTGGCCACTGCTGCTACTGGCCCTGCAGGGCTAGAAAGCTGCAGTCAATCAGACTGGCCAGCAGCTCTCTGAGGCAGATTTTCCACCCGACTGAGGGGCAGAAGTCCCGACTCCAGCAGCCGGTATCAGTAGGGATGCATTCCTTGGTCACTCATTGGGTGGTGGTGTGGGAAACCTCACCATCCGGGAAAATCCTTCTCCACATGTAGCTGGCACCTGAAGGGTCAGAATTTATGGCCAGAATTTTCCCGTGAGTGATTTGGGGGCGGGACTTGCTTGCCGACGGGAAAATGACGCGGGATGATGTTGGGAGGAACCCCCGACGTCATCCCGGTCCACTTAAATTTTTAGGAAGGCAGGCGGACAGCAAAATCAGCTGTTCGCCTGCCGACCTGTCAATGGCCAATTGAGGCCATTGACAGGATCATTAAGCTCATTGAAAGACCTGCCCGTCCAATCTTAAGGGCAGGCCAGGAGCCCCAGCGAGCTTCTGAAAAAAGATAAAACCTCATCCACTGGTGGGATGAGGTTTCACCTCAGTTTTTAAAAAGATTATTAAAGTTCACTCATATTTATTAACATGTCCCATCTTGTGTGACATCGTCACATGAAGAGGACATGTTAATATGATTTTCTTTCTCTATTTTTAAAGTTTTTTTAAACATTCAGCGCTCTCCCTGAGACAGCACTTAGTCTCAGGGATCAGTGCGCTCTTTCACGCGAATGCAAGAAAGAGCGCAACTTGACATCTGGGGATAGCGCTTCCCGTTGGGTAGGCCGCTGGTAATTGGCCCACCCACTTAAAATGGCCACGGGGCCCACTTTGGCAGCAGAGTTCGGCTGCCTGCCCGCCGCGGAGCTGGTGGGGCCTGTCCGTCCATCACGGTCAAAATTCTGGCCTATAAGTTCAAAGTGCTTGGCAAAGATGAATGGATTTCCTAAGCAGGGGTTAAGCCATTCAACTCAAATATCTCAAGTGCATCACATTCTGCAAGGTCTTTTAAAAGTAATTGGTCAGGTTGACAGTCATTTTGAGATGAAAGTGAGAGTCAATTCTGTGAGAAGGACAAAACCATGATTCCTTGTCGACACTTTATGATAGCCAGCTCAGAAGATGGAAGTTTTTTTATTGCAGGTTTATGTTTAGTTGCCTGTGCTCAGCTCACTTCCAGTCTGAGGTAGTCAGTAGTAATTAAGGCATTCTGCAACAGCAACTAACCATTTATGGAGCAGTGACCACATATCAAGTTCACGTGAGGGTCAGTGCAGGAAAAATGCCTTTGTTGTTTTGACATTCAGAACAATAGTAAAGTTTTTAATTCCTATAAATACATTGCATGTTATTAATTTGCCCATATAATATTCAACAAATCTATCTGCTCATTTATAGCCTGGATTTTCATCCTTGAGGTGGGTAGGGGGATTCGGGAAAATTCCTGGCCTACATGTGACTCCAGACCCAAAGCATTGTGGTTGAATCTTAACTGCTCTTTGAAATAGCCTAGCAAGCCACTCATTTGTATTAAACTGCTACAGAGTCTACAAAAAGGAATGAAACTGGATGGATTAACTGGCATTGATCTAGACACTGGAAACGACTGCAGCAAACCCAGCCCTGTCGACCATGCAAAGTCCTCCTTACTAACATCTGAGGGTTTGTGCCAAAAATGGGAGTGCTGTCCCACAGACTGATCAAGCAACAGCATGACATAGTCATAGTCATGGAATCATACCTTACGGACAATGTCCCAGGCACCACCATCACCATCCCTGGGTACGTCCTGTTCCACTGACAGGACAGACCTAGAGGAGGTGGCGGCATTGTACAGTGGCATACAGTCAGGATGGAGCTGCCCTGGGAAGTCCTCAACATCAACTCTGAACCCCATGAAGTCTCATGGCATCAAGTCAAACATGGGCAAGGAAACGTCTGCTGATTACCACCTACTGTCCCCCCACAGTTGATGAATCAGTACTCCTCCATGTTGAATACCACTTGGAGGAAGTACTGATGGTGGCAAGGGCACAGAATGCACTCTGGGTAGGGGACTTCAATGTCCATCACCAGGACCGGCTGGGTACAAAGAACAAAGAAAAGTACAGCACAGGAACAGGTCCTTCGGCCCTCCAAGCCTGCGCTGATCATATTGCCTGTCAACTAAAACATTTTGCACTTCAAGGGTCCATATCCCTCTAATCCCATGCTATTCATGTATTTGTCAAGCTGCCTCTTAAACACCACTATCATACCTGCTTCCACCACCTCCTCTGGCAGTGAATTCCAGACACTCACTACCCTCTGCGTAAAAAACCTGCCCCGCATATCTCCTCTATAGTTTTCTCCTCTCACCTTAAATCTACGTCCCCTAGTAATTGACTCTTCCACCCTGGGATAAAGCTTCTGACTATCTACTCTGTCCATGCCACTCATAATTTTGTAAACTTCTATCAAGTCGCCCCTCAATCTCCGTTGCTCTAGTGAGAACAATCCAAGTTTCTCCAACCTCTCCTCATAGCTAATAACCTCCAGACCTGGCAGCATCCTGGTAAATTTCCTCTGCACCCTTTCCAATGCCTCCATATCCTTCTGGTAATGTGGCGACCAGAATTGCACGCAATATTCCAAGAGTGGCCTAACCAAGGTTCTATACAGCTGCAGCATGACTTCCCAGCTTTTATACTCAATACCCCTGCCATTGAAGGCAAGCATGCCATATGCCTTCCTGACTACCTTATCCACCTGCGTTGCCACTTTCAGTGATCTGTGGATCCAGATCCCTCTGCCCGTCGATGCACTTAAGGGTTCTGCCATTTACTGTATAATTCCTGCCTGTATTAGACCTTCCAAAATGCATTACCTCGCATTTGTCTGGATTAAACTGCATCTGCCATTTCTCCGCCCAAGTCTCCAACCGATCTATATTCCGTTGTATCCTTTGACAATCCTCTTCACTGTCTGCAACTCCTCCAACCTTGGTGTCGTCTGCAAACTTACTAATTAGCCCAGTTACATTTTCCTCCATATCATTTATGTATACTACAAACAGCAAAGATCCCAGCACTGATTCCTGTGGAACTCCACTAGTCACAGTTCTCCTTTCAGAAAAGCACCCTTCCACTGCTACCCTCTGTCTTCTATGACCAAGCCAATTCTATATCCATCTTGCCAGCTCACCTCTGATCCTGTGCGACTTTACCTCCTGTACCAGTCTACCATGAGGGACCTTGTCAAAGGCCTTACTGAAATCCATGTATATAACATCCCTTCCGTCGTCGATCATCTTTGTCACTTCCTCGAAAAACTCGATCAAGTTAGTGAGACACGACCTCCCCTTCACAAAACCATGCTGCCTCTCACTAATATGCCCATTTGCTTCCAAATGGTAGTAAATCCTGTCATGAAGAATCTTCTCCAATAATTTCCCTACCACTGACATAAGGCTCACCGGCCTGTAATTTCCTGGATTATCCCTGCTACCCTTCTTAAACAATGGAACAACATTGGCCATTCTCCAGTCCTCTGGGACCTCACCCGTAGCCAGTGAGGATACAAAGATTTCTGTCAAAGCCCCAGTAATCTCCTCCCTTGCCTCCCTCAGTACTCTGGGGTAGATCCCATCTGGCCCTGGGGACTTATCTACCTTAATATTCTTCAGACTCCTAACACCTCCTCTTTTTTGATCTCAACATGATCCAGGCTATCTACACACTCTTCTCTAGACAAATTGACTGCTAAGTCCTTCTCTTTGGTGAATACTGATGAGAAGTATTCATTTAGTATCTCTCCCATTTCTTCTGGTTCCACACACAAATTCCCACCTCTGTCCCTGAGTGGGGTAGCATCCTATAGGCTGAGCTGGCCAAGTGCTAAAGGACATAGCTGCTAGACTGGGTCTGCTGCAGGTGCTGAGGGAACCAACAGGAGGGAAAATCCTACTTGACCTCATCCTCACCAATCTACCTGTCGCAGATGCATCTATCCATGACAGTATTGATAAGAATGACCACTGCACAGTCCTTATGGAAACAAAGTCCCAGCTTCACAATGAAGATACCCTCCAACATGTAGTGTGGCACTACCACCATGCTAAATGGGATAGATTTCAAACAGATCTAGCAGCTCACATGGGCATCCATGAGGCACTGTGGGCTATCAGCTGCAGCAGCATTGCACACAACCATAGTCTCACGGCCGGCATATCCTCCATTCTACCATCAAGGGATCAACCCTGGTTCAATGAAGAGCACAGGAGACCATGACAGGAGCAGCACCAGGCATACCTAAAAATGAGGTGTCAACCTGGTGAAGCTACAACACCGGACTATTTGCATGCCAAACAGTGGAACAAAGCTAAGCGATCCCACAACCATTGGATCAGATCTAAGCCCTGCAGTCCTGCCACATCAATTTATGAATGGTGGTGGGCAATTAAACAACTAACAGGAAAAGGAGGAGGCTTCACAAATGTTCCCATCCTCAATGATGAGAGAGCCCAGCACATCCGTGCAAAAGACAAAGCTAAACCATTCGCAACAATCTACAGCCAGAAGTGCCAAGTGGATAATCCATCTTGGCCTCCTCCTGACGTCCCCAGCAATTCACCAAGGGTCCTTCAACAGCACCTTCCAAACTCGCGACCTCTACTCCCTAGTAGGACAAGGGCAATAGATGTATGGGAATACCTCCACCTGCAATTCTCCTGACTTGGAACTATACTGCCGTTCCTTCACTGTTGCCAGGTCAAAATTCTGGAACTCCATCCATAACAGCACTGTGGGTGTACTTACACCACATGGATTGCAATGGTTCAAGAAGGCAGCTCACAATCACCTTCTCAACAGCAATTAGAGATGGACGATAATGCTGCCCTAGCCATAGACACCTACATCCCGTGAAAAGATTAAAATACTTTTTTTTCAAACATAGATGAAAGTTATCAATGAATTACTTTTTTTCCCCAAAGCTTTTCCCTTATACATCTCACTATATGCTCTTAGGTTCATTGGTTGTAGAAAGTATACAATGGTTCAATGGGCATGCAAGTGCCAAAATTTGGCATAGTGGGCTTCAGGAAGGGCGGAGTTTGGCATAGCGGGCATGAGGGGCCATGGGGGTGGAAGAGAGGATGTAACTTGGCATATGGGGGCATGAGAGGGACCTTTTGAACTTACCTTTTAAAAATTCCCCTCATAGAGACAAGGGTTCATGACTCCTCTGAGGAGCCGTGAACCAAGACTCTTTAAAAACCTAGACCAGCTCATTAAAACTACGGAGGAGTAGGAGATGCCCATCACCGCAACAGAGCCAGCATGGTCGGGAATGCTGGTTATGGGCTTTTGACAAGAATCAACCTGCACTCTTTAAAGGCACAACAAAAACAGAATTATCTGGAAAAACCCAGCAGGTCTGGCAGCATCGGCGGAGAAGAAAAGAGTTGACGTTTCGAGTCCTCATGACCCTTCAACAGAACTGAGTGAATTTGAGGAGAGGGGTGAAATATAAGCTGGTTTAAGGTGTGTGTGTGGGTTGGGGGGGAAGTGGGTGGTGGTGGTGCTGGTGGTGGTGGTGGGTGGGGGGAGGAGAGAAGTGGGGCGGTGTTGATGTGGTTGTAGGGACAAGCAAGTGGTGATAGGAACAGATAATCAAAAGATGTCACAGACAAAGGAACAAGGAGATGTTGAAGGTGGTGTTATCATCTAAACGAATGTGCTAATTAAGAATGGATGGCAGAGCACTCAAGGTACAGCTCTAGTGGGGGTGGGGTGGAAAGACTAGCCTGGCATATAAGATTTAAAAATAATGGAAATAGGTGGGAAAAGAAAAATCTATATAAATTATTGGAAAAAACAAAAGGAAGGGGGAAGAAACAGAAAGGGGGTGGGGATGGAGGAGGGAGTTCAAGATCTAAAGTTGTTGAATTCAATATTTAGTCTGGAAGGCTGTAAAGTGCCTAATCTGAAGATGAAGTGCTGTTCCTCCAGTTTGCGTTGGGCTTCACTGGAACAACGCAGCAAGCCAAGGACAGACATGTGGGCAAGAGAGCAGGGTGGAGTGTTAAAATGGCAAGCGACAGGGAGGTTTGGGTCTTTCTGGTGGACAGACCGCAGGTGTTCTGCAAAGCAGTTGCCCAGTTTAAGTTTGGTCTCTCCAATGTAGAGGGGACCGCATTGGGAGCAACAAATGCAGTAGACTAAGTTGGGGGAAATGCAAGTGAAATGCTGCTTCACTTGAAAGGAGTGTTTGGGCCCTTGCTCGGCGAGGAGAGAGGAAGTGAAGGGGCAGGTGTTGCATTTTTTGCGTGGGCATGGGGAGGTGCCATAGGTAGGGGTTGAGGAGTAGGGGGTGATGGAGGAGTGGACCAGGGTGTCCCGGAGGGAACGATCCCTACGGAATGCCGCCGCAGGGGGTGAAGGGAAGATGTGTTTGGTGGTGGCATCATGCTGGAATTGGCAGAAATGGCGGAGGATGATCCTTTGAATGTGGAGGCTGGTGGGGTGATAAGTGAGGACAAAGGGGACCCTATCATGTTTCTGGGAGGGAGGAGAAGGCGTGAGAGCAGATGCGTGGGAGATGGGCCGGACACGGTTGAGGGCCCTGTCAATGACCGTGGGTGGAAAACCTTGGTTAAGGAAGAAGGAGGACATGTCAGAGGAACTGTTTTTGAAGGTAGCATCATTAGAACAGATGCGACAGAGGCGAAGGAACTGAGAGAATGGGATGGAGTCCTTACAGGAAGCGGGGTGTGAGGAGCTGTAGTCGAGGTAGCTGTGGGAGTCGGTAGGCTTGTAATGGATATTGGTAGACAGTCTATCACTAGAAGTTGAGACAGAGAGGTCAAGGAAGGGAAGGGAAGTGTCAGAGATGGACCATGTGAAAATGATGGAGGGGTGGAGACTGGAAGCAAAATTAATAAATTTTCCCAAGTCCCGATGAGAGCATGAAGCAGCACCGAAGTAATCATCGATGTACCGGAGAAAGAGTTGTGGGAGGGGGCCGGAGTAGGACTGGAACCAGGAATGCAAGGAACGTAGGGATCGTTCCCTCCGTGACACCCTGGTCCACTACTCCATCACCCCTACTCCTCAACCCCTACCTATGGCACCTCCACATGCCCACGCAAAAGATGCAACACCTGCCCCTTCACTTCCTCTCTCCTCACCATCCAAGGGCCCAAACACTCCTTTCAAGTGAAGCAGCATTTCACTTGCATTTCCCCCAATTTAGTCTACTGCATTCGTTGCTCCCAATGCGGTCTCCTCTACTTTGGAGAGACCAAACTTAAACTGGGCGACCGCTTTGCAGAACACCTGCGGTCTGTCCGCAAGAAAGACCCAAACCTCCCTGTCGCTTGCCATTTTAACACTCCACCCTGCTCTCTTGCCCACATGTTTGTTCTTGGCTTGCTGCATTGTTCCAGTGAAGTCCAACACAAACTGGAGAAACAGCACCTCATCTTCCGACTAGGCACTTTACAGCCTTTCAGACTGAATATTGAATTCAACAACTTTAGATCTTGACCTCCCTCCTCCATCCCCACCCCCTTTCTGTTTCTTCCCCCTTCCTTTTTTTTCCCCAATTATTTATATAGATTTTTCTTTTCCCACCTACTTCCATTATTTTTAAATCTTGTATGCCCTGCTAGTCTTTCCACCCCACCCCCACTGGAGCTGTACCTTGAGTGCCCTGCCATCCATTCTTAATTAGCACATTTGTTTAGATATCACCACCTTCAACACCTCTTTGTTCCTTTGTCTGTGATATCTTTTGATTATCTGCACCTATCACTGCCTGCTTGTCCCTACAACCACACCACCACCACCGCCCCCACTTCTCTCCCCCCACTGCCAGCCCCCCACCCCCTCCACCTTAAACCAGCTTATATTTCACCCCTCTCCTAATATTCACTCAGTTCTGTTGAAGGGTCATGAGGACTCGTAACGTCAACTCTTTTTTTCTCCGCCGATGCTGCCAGACATGCTGAGTTTTTCCAGGTAATTTTGTTTTTGTTTTGGATTTCCAGCATCCGCAGTTTTTTGTTTTTATCTCTTTAAAGGCACTCCTGAAAATCAGACTGCCCGGAAGGTGTTGGGAATCCCAGAATCAGGGCCTGCTTGATATTTTTAAAGGGCTCCAGATTTAACACGACTGGTTCCCTCTGTGCTGCATTGGTTTGTGAGTGCGCAGCAATCAGGAATGTTTTGATCAGGGAACAAACAGGCTGCACGCAAGCGACATTCCCTTTAAAAATAAGTATATGCATGACAATCTTAAAGAGACCACAGTGCAACAAACCGGTCATGCACAACAAACAGAAATTAGAGGGAACATTGGTCCAAACCACAGTTGATAGAGAGTGTATTATTCAACCAACTGAAGCTGAGAGCGGATGTTAATAAATGAGAATACAGTGAGTTCTCTATTCATCCTCTGTTCATGCTACACTCACTTAAAATATTGCCTTCTAGCGGTGCAGGAGACAAAAGTCACCAGTCATGCTGAAACTAAGGAAACAATCTAGTGTAAAAACCCAAAACGCGCTGGAGAAGGAAGCAGAAAGACAGTTATCAATTGAGGGTTGATGATAACGTTCATGGGGCTGAATCTTCCGGTGGGCGTGCGGGGGAGGGCCTGACACGCTGACGTGTAAAATGATGCGCGATGACATCGGGCATGCATCCTGATTTCATCTCGATATTTCTCCCCCCGCACAGGTAGCACTGAGTGCTCTCGGCCACACGTTAAGCTGGGCAGGCCTTAATTGGCCCGCCCATGTAAAATGGCGGCGCTCAGCTGATCACGGGCGGCGATCGGCTTTCCTGCCCAGCCTGCCCACCATAGGAAAAATCCAGGCCATTGTGTTTATCTTTCTCATTCTATTCTTTAATTCACATCCTGAACCCTTTATCCTGTTGCAGTTATATCTGAAAGCACAAGTTGAAGGCTACTTCAAAGCTCATCTTTGTGTTTTGTCTTTTTCTACATGTACTAAAGGATGCATAGCCAGACCTAAATGGATCCATTCATGTCAGTTGTTCAAGGGAGACATCATCACTTAGTCTACGGCCTAGATCTTCCGGTTAGCATCAAGTGTGTGCATTGTTGCTGTCCATGAAGATTTTACCGATCTGACACAAGTGCCTGTTTCTTCCAGAATCTTCTGATCCCAGCTCTCAGAGAAAGGGGCAGTGCAGTGTCTCCCATCTAAGTCCAGCGAGTGGAATAAAGTCGGGGGAGGGAGAGGACATTCCCCATTTTTTATGTTACTAGCTGCCATGTTCTGGTGAGTTTTAAAGGTCCAGCCTTTCAATGAATGAGTGAATGGATGAGTTGATGGGGGAGTGGATGAATGGGTAAGTGGATGAGGTGGATGAATGGGTATGTGGGTGAAGGGGTATTCGGGTCAGTGTGGTAGTCGAGGTGGGTTGAAGGGGTAGTCAGGAAGTCGAGGGATAGTCAGGTTGGGTTGGTGGTCGGGCCAGAGGGGTAGTCAGCTGGTTGGGCGGTAGTCAGGCCAGGTTGGGAGGTAATTGGGTGGTTGTGGGGTAGTTGTATCAGGCCAGGGGGTAGTTGGGGGGATAGTTGGTCAGATGGTCCAGGGATTGGTTGTGCCCAGTTGTTAGATCAGGTTTTAAACTGTCAAACACTTCCTGGGTAAGTACACAGGTAAATTTTGTGTATCTAACCCAAATCTCTGCGCTAAACTCAAGGTGGGAGATTTTCATGGAGAGTCCTGGACAGCAGCGAGTTGGCTCATCGGAAGTTTAAACTTCCCTTGTAATTCCCACGTATGTCCACATGTCAGGACTTTTGCAGGGTCCTGACGTGCATCTGCTCTCCGACGATTCAGAGACTAGAAGATTTGCACCTATATTTCACAAATAATAGCAAATGAACCTGGGAATCTGAACTTCAAAATCTACTTTTAAAAGAATAATGATTTCTGAACATGCTTGTACAATCAGACTGTGCCAAGCAGTTTGTTGCAGGTCACAACTCAGATGGAGGAGTCCACTAGCCATATGTGAGCGTCTTGTGTGATACATCATTGTATAGCTGTAGTAAGCCCCTCCCACTCCTAAACCAGAGGTCTTAATGGCTGTTTGTGTTTCCTTCATGGATATTCAGACTGCGGGCATAGGAGCCTGGTAATCCAGATTGGAATGGATTATCCTTTCTAGCTCTGACAGGTTTGGGAATCAAAGAGAACCACGAGTCAGGGTTTATTCGCTGACCTCATTGGTGTCACTGGGAGTGCTTTTCTGCCAATAATGGCTATAATGAGGTAGGGCTTAGCAGCAGAAACATGGCTGGAACAGGCACAACTGAAAGTGCTGCCTCTCAGGATGAAATTCATCCAGATTCTCGAAGTTAGCACCCTGTATCTTCGTGCATATGATGGAAAACACACAGGGCTAGGCTGCTCATGTAACTGCAGAAATGTGAAGTTAATAATCGATCCATTTCAGGATTCACATACCAAGAAAACTGAGCCAGTTTAACACTCAGAGGCTCTTATGTATAGACATGTACATGCATAGTCATGTACTTCAGATAGCACCTAGAGGAAGCATAAAGCTGGGGTTAACAATGAATGCCTCATACATTGTTAATAAGGGGAAGTAGTTCAGAATTAAACACTCAGCACTCACCAAACAGTATGATTTGACATTAAAATTCTGGTTGCACGAAAGTCTTGTGCAGAGAGTTTTTTTAGGCACTTTAGGTAAAAGCACATTTTTGGAAGGCATGTGAACATGAAGACAGGACTGTTACCACAGTGACTATATTTGCAAGTTAAAAAAGGTGTAAATGATGCTGCCTCTTTACACATCAAAGTTATGCACTCTGCAGCATGCAACAAGAATCCCAAAGCGTAGTATAATGTTAATGTTTGAATAAGTTACCAGTTAAGCAATGGAATCAAAGATGTTAGGAGAGTTCAAGACTTTTGACTGAGTGACTGTGAGCTTGATAGGTCAAATAGCTTTTTTTTTTGTCAATGACTTCCTTTTGTTCCTAATAATTTACAACACGCATCAGCTGCCTCTTTCTGAAAAGTAGTTAGTAGATTTTAATACATTACTTTTACAGTTTTCTCTACTACCCTTTTTTACTTTGTGCTGATTTTTCCTTTCAGCCCTATAAAAAGGGTCTTCTCCAGATTGACCATGCCAGTTATGTTGAAGGGTCATACTTAAAGATTTATTTTTCAGACCCTGGTCAATTTGCTATACAATTCCAGTTCCTGAGTGTACATATTTAGTGTGCATGGGGTCGTGACTTCATCATTAGTTGAAGGACTGCATTTATTAACGTTATGAGCATTATTTAATAGTGCCACACGTTTACCTTTATGTTTCCTTGAGGACAGTGCTCTTGATCATTTCCTGAGGGATCATCTGTGAAAAGAGAGAATCCAGACTGCACTGGTTTTCTCATGCCAGTATCTTGATTCAGAGTGTGCAGAAATTCTTCCACTGTGGTGGATGCATCAAATCCAACGACCTATTCAGAAGAAGTAGTGTTACAGTAAATGTAGTTTCAAAATGGCTCAGCTTTATATTATTTAAATTCATTTTAATAGTTTGCTAAACCAGAGCTTTTTTTGGGGAGGAAACACGTATCATTGAAAAGAAAATGAACATACTGCGTTTTTTAAAAAATCTATAAAATAAAAACTTATTACGATCAATGTTTTAAACATAGATCATATTTTTCAAGTTTTCCTAAACCATTAAGTAGCTCTTTTTGTGCAAAGTGAAGTTCCATTGTTATAGTTCTTTTTATTATAATTATCCAATCCTTTGCCCTGCGTTTGACTGGAACTCCATTGGAGCAACAAGGTGAATTTTGGTAAGAGCTTGCTGATTTCCAAACATTTGTAATCATCAGCTTTGATTGAGGTTTCTTAAGTTTCGCCATGCATAAAAATACAGTTCCAAATATCAACAATTATTTTTTATTGAATTACAATAAAACATTCAGGACCCATAACTTTTACTACTGGTTGTTTAGTAATAAAGAGCGACATTGCATTTTTATTGCATTCCCTTATCACATCCTCAGGACGCATCAGAGTAATTCACATCTAATAAATTACTAGTCATTGTTGTTAATTGTTTTTATATAGGTAAGTAAGATGCCCACCTGGTATGTGCCATTCACGAAATGTACAGGAATGCTGAAAGGTAAGGAATGGTGATATGGATTTCTCAAGAGAATTGATAAGATTTCCATTCTGGAAGGCTTTGATTCACGATCACCATTTTTCTGAGTTCTCTCCAGTGACCGTTGACAATATATGGCATACTTTCCTACTTCAGTCCTGGAATTTGTTAATGGAAAACAATAAAGTCTTTTTTTTCCTCTTTTAAGTTACAATGTGAAACTATACATTTCACTAACAATAATCAAATTTTGATCAAATTATTAGATAAAATCAGTTACCATTATCATCGTGTTTTGTGTCTGTTCAGATCAGTTTGTAGCAGTCACACACATCTAAATAAAGAATATATAGGACAGGACTATCCTGGTCCAAGAATCTGTCACAGTCAAGAATATCCCATTGCCATTATTTCCATTATGTCATCTCATGACAAAGTAATTCAGCCATAATTTGGAGTGCATTTAATGGCATCTGTTGTTAGTTAGACATGCCCAATAATGTTCTATTTTTTTGCGCAGCAAGTTGCTGAAAGTGTAGGTTGAAAGTGGCAGTGAGGGAAAGTCATGCTTGGATTTTGTAGTCAACAGCAAAGCAATGCGCTTGCTTTTCACTGTGCTGACAGTTGCCCACAGACTTTTTGGAGACTTTTGAGCAGCAATTTACTGTCATTAGATATCTGATGCAGCATGGCATACAGGAGATCCGTGGCATGTCTGAGCAGAGCAATCAACAGATGGCTCTTCAAGCAATCATATTTAAGAATCCTCACTGAGGAATCCTTAGTCTAAACCAGTAAGTATGCACCAGTAAATATAAAGTAGATTTAAATCATGTACAGAAAATGAGATAATGGGAGTGAAAGAAAGATGGGATCAAGAGAGTGAAAGATAAATGAGACAGAAAGAAAAAATAAAAAGAAAAGTTTTAAACTCCAGCACTAATTAAATTCTGAAGGAATGAGCAACCAGATTTGTAAAAATTAAATTTTCAGTGCTGGGGATGTTATTTGGCAGTAATTATGACTTTTAAACTTTTAGAAATTGACTTACATCTAAATGCATGAACCCTAACTTTTTCTGACCAATTCAATGAGTAATTAGTATGTAAGCACCACAACTTCATACCTTTACATATATTTCCAGGCATGCTCATTGATGAGATATGCTTATAGTGCAGCTAGCGGAAGAGCAGGGTAACTCGGACAGTAATCTATGGATTTTTGCATTTAACTGCATATTGTGGACTGCAGAAGTTGCTGTTCAATTCACTCATAATAACAGTGAGTGCTGTTAGCCACACTGTTATTCTCAATGCAAAATCCAACTCAAGGTATCTGGAACTTGAGTGAACAGGGTAAGCAACAGTGTATCTTCATAAACAATTTCCTTAATTGTGGAAGTAACAGCGCAAAGACTTAAAAACAACTGACTATTAGAGTGGGTGAATTCAACGCCAAATAGAAGAAATAAAGAAATAGATAGAGAGAAAGAAAGATTAGATTAGGAGAGAAAAAATGTAACAAAAAGGAAAAGTAAAAATATTCTTTAAATTGAAAATTTTGCACTATTAAAACCTCCAACAACAATTAAACCTGAAAGAATGGGATCCCATACTTATAATAGTTCATTTTCAGTGCAAGGTTGATTGGCATAATTAACACTTGTTACATTGTTCACAGGGTACTTAAACTGAAATGGATAAGACTCAACTTCTTGTAGAAAGTTGAGTTAGTATCTACTAACGTAACTGAACCTCACCAGTCAATGCATTTCAAAGGTGAGGCCAACAGCAGAGATGCATTTTCACAAAAGCTATCAATGGAGCAGCACAGCTCAGACCCACAGCAACATTTGGATTTCCACAATTAAGCTTGCATCTGTTCTTGCTTGAAGTTACTATAGCCTTTGAGCATAAATAATGGTAAGCGCTGTTTACCTCCTTTATTTAAACAGAAAATTATAGTCCATTATTATTTTGTAGTTCCCTACGTACCTAGGATCTGCATTTTGCTGCAGGTGATGTTTGAGCAACCAGAGGAAAGGATGCTGAGGAAGGAAAAGGCCAACACACAGGGCCAACAACTGCCACCCCTAAAAGATATAATGGTCCATTTTAACGCATATATGTGATATCAAAACCATTTCTCTGATTAGGCACACATTATTACTTGATGATTTCCACATCATATTCTAGAAATATACAATTAATGATGTGGATAATTTGTGGAGCAATGAAATAGTAGTATATTCTTAAAGTTTTTGTACACTGATTCATTGTATATAAAAGACTGATGAAAATGAAATTAATTTACTTAAAAGCACAAGGATTGGGTGGTGCATTGGATTATCATCTTGTTATTTTGTGTCTATAATTTGATTTCAAATCCAACCAGGTTAATGTGTCTAATGTCTCTTCATAATGTTATCTGCAGTGAATTAGGTTTCAAGAGGGTTTCTGCTTAATGAAAACGTTGTATCCAAGTTATTAGCATGAAAAATTAAACTGAAGCAAAGCCAAAAGATTGCAGCTTAATTGCAATATTTCACTTAATGTTTAACATTAAGTATCTATTTCCAAAGGATCAAAGTCCCAAATTCTGATAAAATGGAAGGAATCAGTGAGGAATAACTTTATTTAAGACAGAACTCCTCTGATCACTCTATCAACTCCTAACATGTACAGTAGCAGAACAAAATAGGAAAACACTGAAGAAACTATACTACTGGCCTGTTATCTATTTCTCTCCCACCTGAATTCCAAGCTGTGACAAATGAAAGATTAAAAAAAAATCCCTCAATATTTGTCAAAACTGTCAAATTACTACTCAGACGTAGAATGGTTGCCTAATAGATTTGTTGACTGTACGTATATTTTAATACAATGACACCGTGACTCTAGGCGAGAGTATTTCACTGATGGAATGGCTACTACAGATCTTCAACATTTGCTAAACTATTTTTGTGCACAGATCAGACAATTTGCTTTGAAATGACATTTTTACTACCAAGAGCTGTGTATTTTCTCATGCACTTGCACTTCAATACCAAACCTAAAGATTGCAAATGAAGCTATACAGAAATAGCTTCATGTATGAAATTATTAGGAATTCAATAAAAACAACACACTGGCCTTTTAAAAAATTAAATATATATTATGGAAATTCTTATGATTAAAAACATTGGGCTATACTTCTAACTTGTCACCTCAGTTTCTTGGTAGATCTTATTTCAGGCTATCTCAGAAATCTCATAAATCTCATAGGTAGCAAAGATCTGAAGCTCATAATCCTTCCATTTAACAAAAATAGTATTCAAACTAAGATACAAGGTAAGGTAACAGCCAAGGACAAGAATGGCAGGAATACAATGTTCTGATGTTTGCTATAACAACTCTCTTAATTCTATAGCTCTCATTCAAAAGGCCATCTTGCGCTACATGTGAACATACAAAATAGGAGAAGTAGGCCACTTGGCCCCTCTAGCCCATTATGCAATTAGTTCACAAGAAGAGCACTGTAGTGGAGGTCTACCACACAGACATAATGAGAAACTAAGCTCTGACTGTAGAACTGAGTCTTAACTGACAGGCAATCATGAGAGACTCAGAATTCTCATTAAAGCAGCAATTCTGTTTAATTTCTAACAAACTATCCACAGATTTTCTGAACATTGTTCACACACACTATACCTGTAAGGGTGCACACTGGTTCTGGGTTTGTCGCTTTCTTGTTTGCTTGATTAATTGACAGTAGATCTCATTTTGTAGCTCTTTATGTGTGAGACATACTTGTAAAACACTCTGGGCCAATGATACATGATAATCAATGGCAGGAGCATCAATAGCAACATTGATGAATAACTGAGAAGTCTGGAGAATAAAACAAATATTTAATTTTATAACTGATACAAATGGCAGTTTATCTTTTGGATGTTGATTCTTTTAGATATAGAAAGTAGGAATCTCAGGCAGAATTTTACAACCCCTCTTGTTGGGGGGATTTTCCGATGAAAGGCTCGGTGCATTTTGTGCCCAGCCGCAACGGGGCCATAAAATTCTGCCCCTCTGCTTTCTGCAGACTGTATCTCTGGTCAGTCTCAAATCAACTTCTTTTTCGATGCAGGTCAACAGCACAAAACTGCCCACAAATTGGCATTAAATTGAATCATAAACCATAAGATCCGAGGCAGTGGGAATATGCTTCTCATATTTTGTAGCATAAGGACCACTGAACCACATTATTGAATTCCGAGGAAACATGAAGGATTAGTATTGGAATTCTAGCCAGGTCATGCAAGAAATTCCAAATACAAGACTGTCAACCCCTGAGAAACAACTTATACTTTGATAACCTTGGAGCCACAAAGTTGATAGAACTGCCCAATGAATGACCGAGAAAGCTGATGAGTGGTACAGGGCTATTAAGAAGACACCAGAAAATGCTTTTTCATAAAAAGGGTAGCAATAATGGGATTCCTCTCTCTCTCTCCGAAAGTCTAACTTAATTTAAATGTTAAACATTTTTAATCTCCAAATTTTAGCAGGGTCAGTGGCCCTGGCCCTGGATTAAGTGTAATCCAAGGAGTTATGGTGGGATTGCTATTTTATGGATTTTCTAGGCCAAATACCTTCTATATCCAACAAATAGTGTCCTGTACAATATTTTATATTTTTTGCATTCAAGAGAGGTGCTGAGTATCTGTTTACTACTTCATCTGCATTTCTCTAGTGCTGCATCAGAAAATTTACTTACAACAATAGGGTGAAAGCATTAATATTTATTCAGTGGCACATAACTAAACAAAGTCCATTTTTAGCACCAGTTTTTCTATTAGTACTAATGCACATAGCAATACTAATGTTGCTTATTATATTACAACTAGTGGTCGTGAATATATTAGTCCGGTAGATGTTCCAAAAGCCATGCAACTCAATCAACTTAAAAACTTTAAGATATAATATCCTCCCTGACAGTAGTAAAATATATTGGTCCATAATTTGCTCCAGGAGCGAATCTAATGGTGTCATTAGATCTTGCAACTTGCAGTTTTAAAATTTTTTGTGTGGCAAGTTCCTGAAATTATGGGCTGATAACATCACAATGAGGGAAACAAGGTGCCTGAGACCTGAGTGAATAGGGAAAGTAACTGTGCATTTTCTTACCACTTGGAGTGAAGTGAATCTAGCAGCAGGAGGACTGAGAAGGAAATGTAAATTAGAGTGGGTTATTCTTTATTAAATTAGGTACAGAAAGAGAAATAATGAAAGGGGAAAAACGACTGGATTAATAGAGAGGGTAAAAAGAAACAGAAAGGAAAGGTAACTTAAAAGAAATAATTTTTCAAACCACCAACAATTTAAATGTGATGAGATTCCACACTTGTAATTGTTAATTTTCAGTGCCAGAGGGGTTGACTGGTAATTATCAATTTGTTAAAAGGCTATTTAGACAGAAATTAATATACTGCTCTGTGGTGAGTTTCACTTGTTTCCACTGTGTAAGTGCAGCAACTTTATACCATTCAATGCATTTCAATGATGAACCATATAGTGAGATGCCGTTTTTGCAAAGTTAACAATGGATCCACTCATGTCATACATCAATGTTTGGATTTCTGCATTCAACCCCACATCCATCCTCACCTGAAGTTGCTGTATCATTTTCACATAAATAACGGCAAATGCCATTGGTCTCACTGTTACTTTGACAGCAAATTGTAGCCCATATTATTCAGAATATAACTGAATGTTACCTTAAACAGTTTCAGTGCTTCAGTTTGTAGAGCTGCAGATGGCAATGTGGTAAGGGGAGATGCTATCCCATCTTTACTATAGCACAGGGTAGGATGTAGCCATAACTGGGAGCCTGTCAAAGAGCAGAATTGGAGTAAAATGCATGAAGAAATTGATCTTAGAAATGAATAAATGGAAGAAAAAAAACCAAGAAATTTCCCTTTGCATCATTATAGCATTACAGTTATGAGGTTTATAAGATTATTATATTTTGGAACTGTAGCTTTAAATTTAGGGCAAATGGAGGGTGTCATGTGATCTACTCTGTAGTCTGTCTGATAGTAAGCCTGAGTGGTTTGATTGTTAGAGATCAAAGGAAGGCTTCAACTGTTTTACTGAGAAGAATGTGCAATTACACTTGCAGACAATGTCAGCACTCTCCGAGTTTACAGTGTAGACTGTAGGTCTCCCAAGGTCCCAGAAAGGTGTAGTAGACATTGGGCTGTAAACAGTTGTGCTGAAAACTGTCCATTTACTTCTAAGTTGAAAGGGAGCTGGGGTGAGGAATAATTAGCATTTCTACCTGCATGCAACTTCATGTGTTTCATGTTTGCATGGGGAAAAGGGGAAGCCATTTTTAAGATCAGGGTACAGGCTCCATACAAATCAATGAATATCACACACAGAAAGCAGAGGTTCTCTGTGGTTAGTAGAGAGAAGGGACTGCTTGGCTATGCGAGCTACCATGATTGGATGCAGGAGATGGGCTCTAGTTGAAAAGATATACGCTGCAGCCATCTGAGGATTCGGGGAGATTCGGAACAGGCTTTACTGTTGGTGGTCAGTTTAAGAAATGCTCTTAAAACTGAGGAAAGTACTTTTACGTGGCCACTTGAAGTTACTACTTGGTGAAACAAGAATACGGGAACTCTTTGGAAGCTGGGAATAACTGTGGACTGTTTGCTAAAGGAATTGCAATTCCATGGAGAGCACAATGCATGATAAGTGTACAAGGACAATGTCACTCTCTATAGTTAAAGTATAAATTGCCTACAAAAAAAAACTGTTTAATCAATTGTCTTTATTTAGCAATTTGTTACAGTAAAAGCTTTAAAACATGAAATCTTGTTGTGTCATTCTTTCAGCAATCAACTGGAAGTTCGAATCTCTTTTAAAACTTATAGGTCTCTACAGAGATCAAAACAGTAGTTTATTAAAGTAGTTTAAAATTGAGAAACAGTAGATCAATTTAGTTCCAAATCTGACAGGTAAGTGGATATTTGAATACTTGCAACAGGGGTTTGCGTACAAAGGCACTGACTGTTTGTGCTTGTTATTAAGGCAGAGATTTTTTTTTAAATCCTTGTGACCTTGGCACCATTGGAAAGGCCAACATTTGTTGCCCATCTTTGGTTGCCCTGGATCTGTTTGGTACACTGAGGAGCTTTCTCTGCCATTTCAGAGAGAAAATAAGAGCTAGCCTCATTGGTGTGTCACTGAAGTCACTATTCTGCTTTGAAAGAGACCACAGAAGCCTGAAATGGTTTGAAGTGGAGATAAGAAAAAATATCTTTTAGTAAATTCTGGTTCCCCTTTCTGGTCAACTTTACAACATTAATAGATCCCTTTAGGTGTTAGCGCCAGTAATTTTCCACATGATGAGTTCCTAAATCTGCTCTCAACTGGGCATGACAGAAATATGCTGGGTGCAATTTCTCAGCTGGCCAGTGAATCCCCCACACATGTCCCAAAGCTGACTGAGGATATTATGAAGCCAGGCCTATGAAATGCCTGGCTCCAACGCAGCCCATATATAATAGGCAGGATGAAGTTCAAAAAGCTGGGGCGCCTGGATTCTTCACCCATTGGGATCCAACTCTACCAATGATTTGTTTTGTATAACCCTCAATAATGCAAATAAAACTGCTTGATAAAAAATAAATCAGTTGTTAAAGATGATCATTTAAGTGAGTGAATGATGAAGGGACTGGTCAATTAGCTCTCATTTAGTTCCTCTGTGCCAGTTGTGGCTCAGTTAGTAGCTAACCCGGTTCTGGGTTCAAGTCCCACTCCAGGCCTTGAGCACAAAACTCACGGTTGATACTCCAGTGCAGTACTGAGGGAACACTTCACTGTTGGAGGTGTCATCTTTGGATGAGATCTCAAATCAAGGCCCCAACTGCCTGCTTGGGTGGATGTAAATGTTTCCATGACATCATTTCGAAGAGTAGGAGAATTATCCCAGGTGTCCTGACCCTCAACATCACAAAAAACAGAATATGGTCATTACCACATTGCTGTTTGTGGGAGTTTGCTGAGTGCAAATTAGCTGCTGCTTTTTCTACATTACAACAGTGACTACACTTCAAAAAAATAAAGTACTTCATAGGCTGTAAAGCACTTTGAGACATCCAGTGTTTGTGAAAAGTGTCATATAAATGCAAGTCTTTCTAGGATCTGGGGGGTTTGGTGGCTGGCTTGCAGGTCTCCGTGGAAGGGGGTGTTTGGAGGCCTCGGTGGTGGTGGGGATCGGCCTCAAGGGAAGTTGGAGGGGGTGGGGGGATCATAGGGTTTATGGGGGTGATCATGTTTTGGGGTGGGGGATGTTGCCTGATTGTGGGGATTCCTCAGACAGGCACACTGAATCCAGGAAGTAGACTTAAAGGTATTCACCTCCTGGATCTGCCAAGTCCTTGCCTGGATACAGCTGCTAAATTTTCTGAGGCTCAGGAAATTCAGCCAAAACAGTGAAAGGTGAAATGCTGAAAGACAATGAAGCCCACAAGCCTAGTTTTATATTTAAAGTAAGAAACGGTTCCATGTTTGGCCGCCAGTCCATTTTTGTTAAAGCTTGAAATGGGCAGGTTGATGGTGGTTTTGAGTCAGGAATTTGACTTTTAAGATGTTGAACTCCCCATCCGACACAAAGCCTCCGTTATTTTGGTTAACACTCTCCCTAAGTGTCTGAAATGTTACTGACTTACAGGTACCACTGTCTGCATTCACCAGGTTGCCAACAAGTTGTTCAAATTCAGTTCCCACATTTATATTAGTGCTGCCTGCCGCTACAGTTAGTTGATACATCCAGGTATCCTATGAAAAAAACAAAACACATTAAAACAACAGTGTTTCATCCCAGTCCCAGTAAGATTATTAATCCTGTGATTTTTCTAACTTGTCTGCAGTTTTTAAAATAATGGTAATGGCTGTGCTTTAGCACTTGACTCTAACTGATGGAAAAAAAGACACATAATAAGTAATCAACAACTTGTCTACACCTCCACATTCATTATATTTCAGCATATTCATTGTCTCAGCAGTAGCACTCCTGCCTTGGAATCAGGGGTCTTGGGTTCATGCCTCACTCTAGAGATGGACATGTGAGCTAAACTGGTACTTCAATGCAATATTGAGGGAGTGCTGCACCGTCCAAGGTGCTGACTTTTGGATAAAACATTAAACTGAGATCTCATCTGGTCTCTAAGGTTGATGCAAAACCCCTGAAATTATTCACTGAAGAACCAGGCAATTCCCCTTGTTTTTTAGCCAACATTTATTACTCAACCAACCGATAAAAACATAAAAGCAAAATACCGCAGATGCTGGAAATCTGAAATAAAAACAGAAAATGCTGGAAAAACTCAGCAGCATCGGTGGAGAGAGAAACACAATTAATGTTTCAAGTCTGTATGATGCTTCTTCAGAGCTAAAGAGAAGTAGAAATGTGATGGATTTTATACTATTTAAGAGGGGGTGGAGCAGGTGGAGCAAAACAGAAGGTCAGGGATAGGTGGGAGCTCAGGAGATATTTGACAAAGATGTCATGGACACAAATAAAAGCAGATATTCTGGATATTTGTTTGTGGGACATTGCTTTGCACAAATTGTCTTCCACATCTACATTTACAACAGTGAATTGACTGTAAATCCCTATATTTTATTCACTTTACAGGGTGTGGTGTTGCCAGCGAGGCCAGCTTTACTGCCCATCCCTAATTGCCCTTGAGAAGGTGGTGGTGAGCTGCCTTCTTGAACCTCTGCAGTCCCAGCATTGTAGGTACACCCACTGTACTGTTAGGGAGGAAGCTCCAGGATTTTGACCCAGTGATGGTGAAGGAACCGCAGTATATTTCCAATTCAGGGCAGTGAGCGGCTTGGAGGGGAACTTCCAGGTGGCGGTGTTCCAAGTATCTGCTGTCCTTGTCCTTCTGGATGGTAGTAGTTGTGGGTTTGGTAGGTGCTGTCTAAGAAGCCTTGGTGAGTTTCTGTAGTGCATCTTGTAGATGGTACACACTGCTGCCACTGTTCGTCGGTGGTGGAGGGAGTGAATGTTTGTGGAAGGGGTGCAAATCAAGCAGGATACTTTGTTCTGAATGGTGTCAAGCTTCTTGATTGTTGTTGGAGCTGCACTCATCCAGGCAAGTGGAGAGTTTTCCATCACACTCCTGACATGTGCCTCTTAAATGGCGGACAGGCTTTGGGGAGTCAAGAGGTGAGTTATTCACCATAGGATTCCTACCCTCTTACCTGCTCTTGTAGCCACAGTATTTATATGGCTAGTCCAGGTCAGTTTCAATTATAACTCCCAGGATGTTGATAGCGGGGGGATTCAGTGATGGTAATGCCATTGAATATCAAGGGGCAATGATTAGATTCTCTCTTGTTGGAGATGGACATTGCCTGGCACTGTGTGGCACAAATGTTACTTGCCACTTGTCAGCCCAAGCCTGGATATTGTCCAGGTCTTGCTGCATTTGGACATGGACTGCTTCACTATCTGAGGAGTCGCAAATGGTGCTGAACATTGTGTAATTATCAGCGAACATCCCCACTTTTGACCTTATGATGGAAGGAAGGTCATTGATGAAGCAGCTGAAGATGGGTGGGCCTAGGACACTACCCTGAGGAACTCCTGCAGTGATGTCCTGGAACTGAGAGGACTGACCCCCAACAACCACAACCATCTTCCTTTATGCTAGGTATGACTCCAACCAGTGGAGAGTTTTCCCCCCCGATTCGCATTGATTCCAGTTTTGCCAGGAATCCTTGATGCCACACTTGGTCAAATGTTGCCTTGATGCCAAGGGCATTCACTCTCACTTCACCTCTAGAGTTCAGCTCTTTTGTCCATGTTTGAACCAAGGCCGTAATGAGATCAGAAGCTGAGTGACCCTGGCAGAACCCAAATTGAGCATTAGTGAACAGGTTATTGCTAAGCAAGAGCTGCTTGATAGTACTGTTGATGACCCCTTCTATTACTTTACTGATGATCGAGAGTGGACTGATGGGGTGCTAATTGGACAGGTTGGATTTGTCCTCCTTTTTGTGTAAAGGACATACCGGGCAATTTTCCACATTTCCGGGTAGATGCCAGTGTTGTAGCTGTATTGGAACAGCTTGGCTAGGGGCATGGTAATTCGGAGCACAAGTCTTCAGTACAATTGCTGGAATATTGTCAGGCCCCATAGCCTTTGCAGTATCCAGTGCCTTCAGTCGTTTCTTGATGTCATGTGGAGTGAATTGAATTGATTGAAGACTGGCTTTTGCGATGCTAGGGACCTCCGGAGGAGGCCAAGATGGATCATCCACTTGGCACTTCTGGTTGAAGGTTTCAGCAAATGCTTCAGCCTTATCTTTTGCACTGATGTGCTGGCTCCTCCATCATTGAGGATGGGGATATTTGTGGAGCTTCCAATTCCAATGAGTTGTTTAATTGTTGATCACCTTTCATGACTGGATGTGGCCGGACTGCAGAGCTTAGATCTGATTCTTTGGTTGTGAATTCACTTAGCTCTGTCTATCACTTGCTGCTTATGCTGTTTGGAACGCAAGTAGTCCTGTGTTGTAGCTTCACCAGGTTGACACCTCATTTTTAGGTATGCCTGGTGCCCTCCTGCACTCTTCATTGAACCAGGGTTGATCCCCTGGCTTGGTGGTAACGGTAGAGTGGGGGATATGCTGAGCCAGGAGGTTACAGGTTGTGGTTGAGTACGATTCTGCTGCTGTTCATTGCTACTGCGCCTTGCGGATGCCCAGTTTTGAGTTGTTAGATCTGTTTGACATTTATCCCATTTAGCACGATGGTAGTACCACACAACACGATGGAGGGTATCCTCAATGTTAAGCTGGGACGTCGTCTCCACAAGGATTGTGCGGTGGTCACTTCTGCCAATACTGTCATGGACAGGTGCATCTGCAGCAGGCAGGTTGTGGGGATGAGGTCAAGTGTGTTTTTCCTTTTTGTTGGTTCCCTCACTGCCTGCTGCGGACCTAGTCTAGCAGCAATGTCCTTAAGGACTCGGCTAGCTCGGTCCGTGGTGGTGCTACCAAGCCAATCTTGTTGATAGGCATTGGAGCCCCCACCCAGAGTACATTTTGCGCCCTTGCCAGCCTCAGTGCTTCCTGCAAGTGGTGTTCAATATTGAGGATTCATCATCATCAGCTGAGGTGGGTGTGCGTGATACGTGGTAATCGTTACGCATGCTTGATCCGATGCATGAGACTTCATGGGGTCCGGAGTTGATGTTGAGGACTCCTAGGACAACTCCCTCCCGACTGGATACCACTTCTGCTGGGACTGTCCTGCTGGTGGGATAGGACATAACCAGGGATGGTGATAGTGCTGTCTGGGACAAGGGGCAGGATTTTTAGTTTGGCAAGCACCCATGATCGGTGGGTCCAGGAGTGGCCGTGGAACAGACCGCCAGCCACGATCAGTCCCCAACTGTGATTTCACACTGGCTGGCCAATTAACGGTCAGCCAACATGAAAGACACGCTGAAATGTTTAACGCTGCCAGGATGGGGGCAGGAGGGCGAACACTGAAGTCAGCGCTGGCACTGGCGAACGCTCACAAAAAGCTCCCTGAAGGCAGAGAGCTGTCTCAGGGAGCTGAAGAATTCAAAAGCAACAATTAAAGATTTTAAAATGCCGAAAAAAATGTCCACGCATCAGAATCAGCCATCTGAACATATGGATGATGAAGATTCTGTTCAAACGTTTTTAAAAATTTAATATCAGAAACCTCATCCCGCCCTTGGATGAGGTTTCCTAAAAAGGCAAAGGCTGCCTGGCCAATACACCCACCTGCCAACCCTAACATTGGAGGGGCAATGAAAACTCTCCGGTAATGCAATGTTAATGGCCTTAATAGGCCTCTTAATTGTCAGCCGGCGCACTGCCAACTCTCGCGCCTCTGCTGCTCAGCGAAAAATGCTGCCCATGATTTGTAAAGTATGATTCCATGAGTATGACTGTGTCAGGCTGTTGCTTGACTAATCTGTGAGACAGCTTTCCCAATTTTGACACAAGCCCCCAGATGTTCATCAGGAGGACTTTGTAAGGTCTACAGGGCTGTGTTGCCGTTGTCGGTTCCAGTGCCTAGGTCAATGGTGGATGGTTCTTCCGGTTTTGTTCCTTTTTATTGACTTTTTAGCGGCTTTGTTACAATTGAGTGGCTTGCTAGGCCATTTCAAAGGATATTTAAGACTCAACCACACTACTGCAGATCTGGAGTCACATGTAGGCCAGACCAGGTGAGGACAGAAGATTTCCTTTTCTAAAGGACATTAGTGAACAAGATGGGTTTTTATAACAATCAACGATGGTTTCATGGTCATTGTTAGACTTTTAATTCCAGATATTTATTGAATTCAAATTCCACCATCTGCCATGCCAGGTCCCCAGAGCATTACCCTGGGTTTCTGGATTATCAGTCCAGTGACTACGCCACCGCCTCCCCTCCAGGATCTCATAAAGTTGCGAACACACTGTATAAGTGCAAGACCTCCATGAAGTTACTGCATAAAACTAGAAGGATATGAATCACAAATCCAAGTGCCCTTAGAGACATATTAGAGAGGTGGCGTGTTTATGAATAAAATGTAAGTTTACCTTTTCATGTTTGGAGCCAATGAGGAGGTAGGTAGGCCCCTGCTCTTTGGGATGTATGGCAATTGTATAATGTGTAGATAGAAGGCTACAACTGCTAGTCTCATAGTCTTCATCTGAATCACACGATCTGTCTACTTCTTCAACTCTTGCTTCCACCAAGTTAATCTGACCTAATGGAAACTTGAAAATAAGCAAAACTTGTTATAGATTGTAAATAAAGCCACCAATTTGTGTACAGCAGTGTATTGTACAATAGATATTTTTGAAACTACCTTTAATACAGCGATTAGACATGGGCCTAGGTTCAAGACCATTGCTGATTGATAGGGTGAAAGACTGCTCTGTTCTCTCAGCTGTGAGTTCTAAGTGAAATGACATTGTAGTGGGTATGGGACCACAGTACAAATCTTCACATAATTCAACACTTACTGGCACTAAATTAGAATCAGCATAGAAGGGGCGGAATCTTGCACAGACAGGTGTTTTGGACATTGCCTGGAGCCCTGCGTTGCCTCTTTTAGAGAAGGCCAGCTTCATCTTGTTCCACAGGTGCTTGATACGTCAAAGGCAGGCCTTTCCTGGGATCAAGGACCACTGGGGAGGGGCGGTAGGAGGAAGGAATGGGGGTGGCAGAAATCCCACCCACAGAGCTGCCAGCCAGAGGCCGGCAGTTCTACTGAATGCCAACACCACTGGGGAGATAGTGGCTGCTGCCAGTATAACACCCACCTGAGGCCTAGGATCATCGCAGGATCCCAGGCCACAGGTGAGTGGCTGTAGGATTGTTGCCGGGGAGGGAGCTGGCAGCAAGGGCTCTCAATGAGGTCACCCCACCCCTGCCAATTCCCAATGTCGGGTGCCTTGGTCAGGCACTGAGGGTGTTTGAACATGCACCTCCGACCTGGGAACCCACAAGCAACCATGCATGGGTTTGCTTGTTGTGTTCCTGCATGGCGAGCACCCCCATCTGTTGCTGGGTTAATACCAGGTCATCCATGGATCTTCCCACCACAAACTTAACTGAGATGGAGGTGGAAAGGGGACAGGGTCTCCGTCCACCACCCTCCCGCCTGATTAAATGCACCTACCGTCACCAACCTGCCACAGGGGGAGGGGGGGTCACAAGATTCCACCCAAGGTATGGAGATATATAAGAATGCTACCACAGTGCAATGAGAGATACTCTTTTGTGGTTAGGGTTGTGATGTATTTTTGGAGGAAAGTAAAAGGTATGTTCCTCTGATGGTACACCAAGTTTAGGAGCATTTTGTGTTGTCATTAGGTTCCTGAGATGGAATTACATAGAAACATAGAAAATAGAGCAAGAATCGGTCATTCAGTTCTTCCAGCCTGCTCTGCCATTCAGTATGATCATAGCTGATCCTCTATCTCAACACCATGCTCCTGCCCTCTCCCCATATCCCTTGATGCCTTTAGAGTACAGAAATCTATGTATTTCCTTCTTAAGTATATTCAGTGACTTGGCCTCCATAACCCTCTGTGGTAGAGAATTCCACAGGTTCATCACCCTCTGAGTGAAGAAGTTTCTCCTTATCTCAGTCCTAAATGGCCTACTTTGTATCCTGAGACTGTGACCCATTGTTCTAGAACCCCCAGCCAGAGGAAATATCATCCATGTATCCAGTCTGTCTATCCCTGTCAGAATTTTATACGTTTCAATGAGGTTCCCTTTCATTCTTCTAAACTCCAGTGAATACAGACCTAATTGGCTCAATCACTCCCCATATGACAATCCTACCTTCCCATGAATCAGTCTGGTGAACCTGCGCTGTACTCCCTCTATGACAAGTATATCCTTTCTTAGGTGAGGAGTCCAAAACTGCACACAATACTCCAGGTTTCAGAGTAGTTTATGCTGTGGGAGGTGGACACTCAGCAGAAAAGTAAGAAGATTTAGAGGGAAATACTAAAGAGATGGGTACGTATGAACCTTTTGGAAGCAGGGCAGGTGGTAGCAATATAAAGCGGTGTTGGAAGAGCATTTGAGATAGCTTGGGCATTACTGTAGCAGAAATTACAGGAAACAAACAGAAGTCTAGAATCAATAAAGTAGGAGAAATGGGCATGAATATACAACTAGAGACTATAGCTTATGTGGGGTAGAGCCAGGACATCTTGGGATTTTAGATGAGAGTTTTGAAATTAATTTGCTGGGTCTTTGGTGCCAGTGGAGCTTGTCAAGGATGGGAGTGAAAGACAGGTTTTATTAGGGTCATGCTGGGGAATCTGTAAGTATATGGAGAATGAAGTGACTAAACAAGAGACAGACTAAAAAGACACAAGGGAATGACATAACAAGAAAACAAATGAAACAGAAGAAACAGGAATAAATGAGACATTTGGAAAGATAGTGAAAGGAAAAGGAATTGGGAAAAATAACTAAAAAATAGACTGAGGGCCAATCATGTTATGTTGTGAAAATGCTTGGTCTTGGTTAATGTCTGTAATTTCATACATGGCAAATTTCTGATCTCAGCTGTGCAGGTAAAAGAAGTGAAAATAGAAATGGAATGATTCTCTGTCTGGAGGGCATGAGAAAATACATCTGCCTCTTCCACAACCTGAATAGACTTTCTCATATCTTCAGCCTTTGGTATGTTGAGAAAACCAGATTTCAAGTCTGGAGAATGAACAAATTGTGCACCAGTGGACAAAATAAACAATTTGGAAAGGACTAGGGGTGGGATTTTCTGACCCCTCCCGCCAGCGGGGTCTTCTGGTCCTGCCAAAGTCAATGGATATTTGGATGGCTCGCTGCATCCGTCATGGGGGAACCCGCCACAGTGGGGCCAGAAAATCCTGGCCTAGGTTTCTTTGAAATTACCTTAAAAGCCTAAAGTTTACCTTATTTTCTTGATTGCGGAAATAATAAAGAATCTTTCCGACAAGTGCACACCAGACTCTCTTGGAGTAACCATGCTTTACCTGCAAGACAATTGTTTAAGTCAGATAAAGAGGCAATGACCTGCTATCTTCTTCCATGCATAGCATAAACAGCAAGATTTTAAAAATAAATTTTAAAATTCCTCTTCTCAGACTCAATTAATTCTCTCTTCTTACTTGCTTGGTGTATTACTCTTCCAGTGAGAATTAAATATGAAGCCGAGCTATTATTCCAGAACAAATCACCAAAGCAAACGACAACTGGGCCACAGGCAGGAGTCTGGTATGTCTCTTATTCTATTAGAGGCTAAATATTTTTGCCTTGTTGAAACTTACTTGGCCTTTTAAGTGTAGATGTACCCAGAATAATGTTTGTTATCAAAAATGTATACTTGCACAACTATTGTAGAGCGAAATCAATAGCCATGTTTTCTAAAACCTTTAAATACCATGGCCTTTATAAGCAACAATGACTTAAACTGTTGAATAGTAAACCTCATGAGCCAGCTGTAAGTGCTGTACTCAAGAGGCAGCAGAAGACCCTTTGGGAAAAATTTTTCCCCCATTGGGAGGGGGGGGGGGGGGGGAGTTGTGCGTGAACCCGATCGGCGCCCCCAATTGGGGCCACGCCACCATTTTATGTGGGAGTGCCCATTAAGGCCCACCTAGTGTGACGCTCACCTGGAAGCGCTGAGCGCTCCCTGTAAGGACGGGGGGGTGGAGAGGGGGAATTCCCTGAGTCAGAGCTGGCATTCTTTGGTGCATGCGTGCGAAAAAGTGCAGAAATCTCCCTGAGGCAGAGGTGCCTCAGGCAGATCAGTTTGATATTTAAAAACTGAAATAAAGTAATTAAAAACTTTTAAATCATGTCCCCTCATGTGACACTGTTGCATGAACTGGGGCATGTCAAGGAATTATTTTAAAAACTTCTATTTAATTTTAAAACACTTCATGAAACCTCATGAACCTTAAGGTTGGACGGGCAGCTCGTTTAATTGCTTAAGTTAGTTTTTAACAGGACTTAATAGGCCTTCGTCAGTTTAGCGCCCACCGAACAGGAAATCTAGATGATGAGCAGTGACGTCGGGACGCCTGTCCAATGTCACTGTGCATCATTTTACATGTCAGCGAGTGGGCCCTGCCTGCACTCACCGATCAGAGAATTCAGCCCTTTGAATTACGAAACCTGCACAAAATAGATATCTTTATACCTTAGCAATAGCTCTTACAATTTTCAGTATTAACAACTTCTCTTGTAGGTCCTGTAAGAATCACTTTCAAGATTATCTTAGATAAATATTTTAAGTTCATCAGAACTAAGACACATATCTTTGAAAATGAAATGTCTAGATCAATGCAATGTCTAAATCAATGTAATGTCTAAATCAATGCTGGATTGGTTATTCAGCTGCTGAAATAAATATGAATTATCTTTTTATGTAATATGGTAAAACACGTGCATTTCAAACTTTAGAACATAAACTGGTTTTCACAAGCAACACACTCAGAATTAATATGAGTATATGAACTCCAATATTTACTGATGATTGTAAATTCCTGTAATTCAACCTGACCATCTATTATTATACAATATCTAGTTAGTCGGTACCTTGGTTAGTAAGCCTTTAATTGATGGTTTAACACCTGGCTGTGTGAAGAGGGGGCTGGCAGCTTGTATGCGTAACACATTTTGCAAAACCCGAATCCATTCTTCAAGAATATTTGGAGAATCTGCAGTCAGATAGTAGGTCTTCTTTTCTGTAATCAGCTTGGATAGAAAACACAATAAACGCATCAGCACAAGAGTATTAAGAGTCTTTGCACTGGATATATGATTGGACTGAGGCTCATATGGGCATCCAGACCCCAAAAAGACATGCAAAAATAGCAGTTGTAAACAAAAGGCCAACAATTTGGAAGCTATTTTACTCCTAATTCTTTTTTTACAAAAAATTACAAGGGCTAATTTTTCAAACAAATCATAAAGAAATTTTCCAATGTAGGATTCCATTTTGGAATATTTCTTCAAATTGAGCACAATAGCCTCAGTTACTAAAAAGGAAATTTTATAATTATCAATGCTTGATTTTTCAGGTACAATGGAGGTGTTACAGAGTGGAATTAAGATGAAGACCATCACCCCAGATCTGAATTGTTTTGTGCATCAAGCACATTTCTGGTGGAGTAATTGATGGTGCAAGAAGTTACCACCCAAAAAAAGCATGTGCTTGATCTGCATACTGTATTTATATCTCTATGATGCAAGTTCCTGATGTACATGTATGCCGAACACTAAACCACCTAGCTGCTTAAATAAATGGGAATGCAGGGTTATTCTGATTCAGAAATTAATTTAATATCATATTTCAGAAGATCTTAGCAAAATTTTAAATATGTCTTTCATTTATTTTTTTTTGTTGTTTATACAGTATTCACAAGCTTTTGTGTCAATTATTCTGATGCATTTTTTTCTCCCTCAATCGCCACAACAATGGAACAATGGGTTTTCCCCATGGGAATACCCCATATGTTTATGCTTGTTGGAGGATGATCAGGGAAGGAATGGCAGACAGGTCAGGCTGTACTAGGTGTTTTGTACCTCTCTACTAGTACTCTCACACTGCACCTATAAGCAGAGATGCATAAGCTTCAATTTGCCAGATAAGCTTATGCATAAACTTCAATTTGTCAGATGAGCTTTAATTTACGAAAATAAGCTGACACAAAATTGTATCAAATGCTCCAAGTTGAGCTACAGCTAAACTTTGCTACAGGCATAGCAGCATTCATTCTAGGCTACTACCGGGGCCATTGACTTTATAAGCCAAATAGCTATCCATAGAGGTATGAAGAATATGACAGATGCTCCACTTGTTTGAGCAGCCAATTTCATCTTCTTCCTTCTCATAGGCCATCAATAGCACCAGGATAAAGTTGCTCAAGTTTACAGAGGGGAAAACTCTCTAAGATCCAACTGGTTATAGACTGCACAGATGTATTTAAAACGCTCTACCACACAATGTCAGCATCTTTATCAATAGGAAAGATTGTATTCTCTGATATACATCATTGTTCATCTGCCTTCTTAGGCCTTTAATTCCTGCAGCATGTTGGGCAGATGTTCTTCTTCCACCAAACCACCTTCAATCTAAATTTGAAAGTCAAATATGGAATAAACATAACCTAGAGATTCTCTGAACACAGTTCAAATTTGGACCTAGAAGTAAGTTTGTTTAAAAATACAGCTTGCTATCACTTCTTTGGCAATATCCTGAGTATAAAAATCATCAAGCATTGCAACATTGTTTTGGAGAAATGTGCCTGAGAATACTACTGTACCTGAATTGTTTGTTTTCCATCACACCTGACAATATGATTTGAGATATTGAGCTCAATCTGACCCTGTGGTTTACAGATGACATCACTCTGGATTCAGAAATAAGAGAGAAATCAGATTTTAGTATGTGCATATGAATTAATTTCCAGGCGTTAGTCAGGGTAATAAAATCTAAAGATAATTAATACTTTCTGGATTCAAATCCAGATCAGACTGAAAGGAAGAAAGCTTTATTCTGGTTCCTAGTCAGAATGTTCCTACATAAAAATGGAGAGGGTCCAGAGGAGGTTCACGAGAATGATCCCAGAAATGAAAGGCTTAACATATGAGGAATGTTTGAGGCCTCTGGGTTTATACTGGATGGAGTTTAGAAGGATGAGGGGGGATCTGATTGAAACTTACAGAATACTGAAAGGCCTGGATAGAGTGGACATGGGGAAGATGTTTCCATTAGTAGGAGAGACTAGGACCCGAGGGCACAGCCTCAGAGTAAAGGGAAGACCTTTTAGAACAGAGATGGGGAGAAACTTTTTTAGCCAGAGAGTGGTGAATCTATGGAATTCATTGCCACAGAAGGCTGTGGAGGCCAGGTCATCGAGTGTATTTAAGTCCGAGATAGATAGGTTCTTGATTGGTAAGGGGATCAAAGGTTACAGGGAGAAGGCGGGAGAATGGGGTTGAGAAACTTATCAGCCATAATTGAATGGCGGAGCAGGCTCGATAGGCTGAATGGCGTCTTATGGTCTTATAAAATCAGGTGCTGGCCTGATGGAGATACTAAATTGCTTGGAAACCCCAGGGCAGGAATGCCTAGAGTCCTTGGTGCTGGATCCTGCCCCAAAACTCCCATTGATTGAGTATGCACGGTGTAGGATGGACCAAGGACCAGAAGGTAGGACCACCTTTCCTTATTGGAACCCCCACTCTATCCAGGGTCTTTTTATTGAATTAGGACTTTCCTGTTGCTGATTGAAAGGATCCATGAAAATCTGTTCTTTTATATTTTGTTTCTCAACTAGGATAATTTATAATCCTGTCTTTGTGGCAATAAAGAACTTCCCTACTTGGAAGGGCAGAAATGAATAGTAGTTTAGCTATCTAGTTGTGGAGTGTCTTTGAGAGAGGCAAGAGGATCATTCACAGACTTTTGGCATTAATGAAGAGTGGGACAGACGAGTTTAAAAATTGCAGCAATGTAATTCAGAACAAAAGAGTAGAAAACTACAGTGCAAAGCACCACAATTTATAGAAGGAACACTGGTATACCATGATGCAATATAGGATGAAATAAGTAAGTATATCTGTATAAATGATTAAAGAGTAATTAGGATTCAGAATTTTATGTCTGAAGCTAATTCAGATAATGCAAATGATATTGCTATGCAAACAACATTCCACTAATTCAACTATAAAACAAAAGCAGATAGAAAAATCTTCCAATACATTCTTGATGGTGCAATAAAATACATTAACTATATCCTCTGTGATTTAGGAGAACAAATGATGTTCTCATTGAATCGTATGAAACTCTTAAAGGGCTTTACAGCCCAGGAAGAGGCCATTTGGCCTTTGGTATCCATACTGGACAATCAGAAAGTTATGAATCTTTGAAATTCTCTACACCAGAGAGCTGTGCAAGTTCACTTGCTTAATATATTCAAGGCTGAGAGTGATAGGCTTTGGTCACTTACAGCATCAAGGGATTTGGGGATGGGGTGGGAAAGTAGAGTTGATATATGAAATCAGCCACGATCTTGTTGAATGGCAGAGCAGGCTTGAGGGACTGCATGGCCGATTCCTATTTATTATGCTCTTATGGCGTAGTGTTGAATTAGTGACATTGTACAGTTAGAACTGAGTAATTATATTTATTGTACTTACTGGTGATTTGTAGTATAGCAATTCACCGCCTTTAAGGACAAACCATCGCCGTTTCCATGTTTTTACTTTTCCTCCCATTTTTAACAAATATCCAGACTTTTCTAACAATTCCTGTACAATAAGATCATTGTGCATTTTGAGTATTGCGGTGTTATTTAAAGAAAGCTTATTGTGTTACTCTGTCACATTCTTAAATGGATAAGCAAATTTTAGTAGGACATATTTTTCTGTCCATTTGATACATCTGCGTGCAAAGAAAAACTACGACATAAATGATAGTAATACTACTTGTACTTTACAAAATAAAGCTTTTGAAAGTTAGGATACTCTCAAGGAAAATTGATGAGAATTTTAGGAGTATTTCTATTCATCTCTGACAAATAATTTTTGTATGTTTGTGTGGATCCCAATATTTCCAATCAAAGCCATCCGGAGATCCAGTTGCAAGCTGCACTATCCTAATTCTACTGCCTAAAAAGGATTGCAAAGAAAACAGTTGCTCATACAAGATCACTCTGGGGGGCGGTTAGCTCAGGTGGCTGGATGGCTAATGTGTGAATCAGATTAACCGCAACAACATAGTGGCTGGGATTTTCCGTGCCCACTGGCGTTGGGGGTGTTTGGTGGCACGAGCAGATAATATGGCGAGAAGGCCAAAAATCGGTGCACAACGTCGTGAAACCAGTTTGCGATCGTCTGTTCCGCCTGTCAATGGCGGGCTGCATTTCCAGTCATAGCACTTTGGGAACTTCATTGTAATACGTCAGCATATCATTATAAGGCCAGCCCACCAGACACATCCCCACCCCCCCCTTGCTGGGTCATACAACCACGTCGACGGGAAAACATGCAGGCATGTTTCACAACGGCTTGTATATTGGCCTTGCACTTGGCGGGCTGCACTTCATTCTGGATTTCAAGGTTTGTTTGCCCACCTTGCTTCAGTCAGCACCCACAGGCATCAATGCTAGGCTTCACAGGCAGCACCACATCACTTTTAGGGGGGGGGGGGGGGTCATGGGTAGGTCTCTACCTACCAGATCAGCCACATATGGGTGGCTTTTCAACTGCAGAGCAAGGTATTGCTTGGGGAAAGGGGAGAAGTGGCTTAGGCAAGGGAAGAGGCTGCAGGACAAGAGCTGTACTGGGAAGATGGGGGTGGGGTATCCATGGTGTGTGTGGGGCCAGATGTTGATCTGTGCAAGTGGCCTCAAGATGGTGACGGCGGAGGAGGCAGTCTCCACAGGAGATGAAGCCAGATGGACATGCGAGGGTATGCATGTGAGAGAATGGGTGGTGATGTCCCTTGAGCTGGCAGTGAGTGAGATGCCAGTGAATGTGTGATGGGCTAGAGTATGTGAGTTTAGAGTGATGAGATGGTTGCCATATTCTGGCTGCATAGATGAGATCATTCATCCTCTCTCTGCATTGGATAACCAACCTCTGCTGTGCAACATTGGCACTGATCACCACTGCTATCACCAAGCTGGAGTGATAATGATCACCAAGCGGGAGTGATAATGTAGCTGCTCCTCCTGTGGCCAGAGCGGGGGGTAGGGGACATCACAGCAGGCCTCCACGGCTTCCAAAAGGCGCTTAAGGGCTGCAGTCTTCTTGCCTTTCGGGGCCATGTCTTCTTTGCTCAGTCCTGGGCTGAAAGCACTGAGTGTGGCTGTACTTTAAACGTGGTGCCTGGCGTGGTGAAGCGGCGAGGTGATGGCATGGTGAGCGAATGAGAGCCTGCCCGCAATGGAAACGGCTTGTTTCCCAGGAATACATAAGTAATGCGACGGGTTTGGGATGATACGGCATGAAAACCCGCCATTGCGGCCAGTGAGTAAAACATTGTTTTATCCGCCCGCTACAGCACTTAGTGCAAATCTGAAATGATTCCGCCCAGGGTTTCAATTCCCTTTCTGGTTGAGGTAGACTCAGGGCCTGCTTCCTCACCCTACCCATAGTAAACAATCAGGGCACTTAGCCATGGTTTGGTGAGAACTGAAGAAGAAAAAGGTTACTTCACTCAAAATATACATTTGGAGAAAATAACAGAACTCTGTTTCTTTAAGAATTTTAGGCAACACCCAAACCCAGCTCAATCTTGTCATTTTAATGGTGACTTGGAAAAGGAGATGTACCTTTACACGAGGCAGCACAAATGAACAATACAGGATGAAACACTCTTATGGTTGAAACCAATTAACATTTTGAACAGTTAGTATATGCAGTGAGCCTTTAAGCAGCACTACCAACAGGGAAATAAAATGTGACAAGTCATGCTTGCTTCCATTGGCAATGATGGATGGAGGGACTGGGAATTACAGTCATACATCTTTTGTGCTAATAGTGAAAGCAAACTTATTCCAGGGGTGTTGTAAGCCATTGGCCTTGGTCAGCTACAGCTGAGTTTAATTCTGTCCTAGAGAAATGATCAAAACACATACAATTTTGAACAAGGGTTGCTGGATAAAGATTAAAATTGAGGATTAGATGATCTCCCCAAATCCAAGCCTGGAGAAATGAGGTCAGATGTACTCCCATTGTCAGATGTTCGTTCGGGGTAAGGTGAATAAACTGAGTACAGATAATGGATCAAACATCAAATTGTTCATGTCTGAATGCATTACTTATTGTGTTATTGAGTGGGATTCAGGCTTGCTTAGAATAAAGACTTACATTTTTTCCACTGTCGATGGATTGGGAAGAACATGTTTTTGGAAGTTTCTGTTCTGGCTCAGAACATTCTATGTCTGTATAGTATGCATCTGGTGGGATGGCATAATCACTTTCTGAGGTCATGGAGGACATTGATACACCTGTCCAAAATATGTACAGAATGTTTTCATTATTACTTATACAAACAGCATACTTAATGAAAACTGTATTTTTTGACATTTATGCAAGGTTAGCATTCCCATCTGAAGCTCAAAGGCTTGAGTCCAAGTATGTCTCTCATTTAAGCACTATGCATCCACTGGGAATGAGTTTTGTTGTTCTCAACTCTTGGACTTAAAGACATTCCTGCACCATATCATGCCTGGATCCTTTACTTTAGATTTAGGGAAAAGTAAGTTATTTTACTTTGCCCAACTGGATCTAACCCTTTAGTTCCTTTGCTAATTAGCTGAGGATATCTGAAGGCTCATGGCATCAAGGGGAGATAAAGAGTTAACAGAGCATAAAATCTAAAGCTGTGAAAATGGGTTAGCATTTTATTGTTGTACATATTCAAGCATGGTCTTATTCACACTTGATGTGTTGTGTTCTGATCTCAGGTAAAACATGCAATGGAATACAGATGTATTATATGTCTGCATTGAGAATGATTCTCTGACTGCAGAGCTCTCCATACACAGGCCTATTATCTGTGTTTAGGAATGTTTTTGATTCATTTTGTATTTTAATATAAGAGTTTCACTTAAGAAAATATTAATCCAATTAAAGAAAAACCTTTGTTTAGTTAACTATTTTTAAAGTTTTCATGTAGAAAATATCTTCAGCACACCCACAGGATAGTGGAACCATGTCTCTCATAACATGTTTCACACATTGATGCTGTGTCCTTAGTCACTATTACTCCATTCCAACTTCAATCTGAATTCTATGCAGTGGTTTCCAGAACAATGTAGGACACAAGATACTATTCAGCTCCACAAGCCTGTTCCACTATTCAATGAGAGCATATATAATCTGTTACTCAATTCCATCTACCTAAATTTGATTCATAAATTTGATAGCCCAACCTATTAAAGATCTGTTGATTTCAGTGTTGAAATTTTCAATTGACCCAACATCCAGAATTCCAGATCTCCATCATCTTTTGTGTGTAAGAGTGCTTCCGGGGGCAGCACTTTCCCCTTGTGGGAGCGGGGGAGGGAGGGGAGTTGTGTGGGAACAGGCGCGGGCGGGTTCACAACTGGCGCCCCCGATTGGGGTTGCGCCGCCATTTTACGTGGGCGGGCCACTTAAGGCCCGCTCAGCGTGATGTCTGCTCGGAAGCGCTAAGTGCTCCCTGTGCAGTTGTTGGGGGGGGGGGGTGGGATTCCCTAAGCAGGGAGTGCAGTCCTTCATGCAATGTGCTGCCTCAGGGAGATCGGTTGAAGTTATAAAAATTTCTTAAAGGTTAGAAAAAACTTTTGTGACATGTCCCCTCATCTGACACTGTCACATGAGCTGGGACACGTCCATTACTTTTATTTAAAAATATCCCGAAAATGTTAAATCCCTCATGAAACCTCATCCTGCCCGTGGATGAGGTTTCATGTTTTTTCTGAAGGCCGCCTGGGCTCTTTACCTGCCCGTCAACCTTAAGGTTGGACGGGCAGGTCTATTAATCATTTCAATTACTTTTTTAATGACCTCAATAGGCCGTTGACAGGTCGGCAGTTGCGTAGCCGACCCAGCTGTGTGCTGCCGCACTGAAAATCTAAATGACGCATGCCCGACGTCATCCCGCATCATTTAACACATCAGTGAGTGGGCCCTTCCTCTGCTTGCCAACTGGAAAAAGCTACCCCTGATTTCACGCCTAAAGAGCCTTGCTCTATTTTTAAGGTACCGCCCTTAGTTCTAGATTGCCCCATCAGTGGGAATCTGTGTCTACCCTTATCAAATTTTTTCATTCTTTTAAACATCTCCATTAGATCACCTCTCAACCTTCTAACACTCAAGGTGATATGATCTAACTTTATTAAACCTATCCTCATAGGTGCTAAAGGTGCTCATATTATTCTGACGAATCTGCATTCTACCCCCTCCATTTGCAGTAATAATGATGCATTAGCATTGTGCTTGTGTTCTAGAGCTATCTTTTGCACAAGTGAAAAATATTTCAAAAATATTTTCACTTATCACCAACATTCCAAAGTTTTAATATGGAGCCTGTTTATATTGAACTTTGATATGTTGAGTAACACAATGTATCAGTTTTCATGTTGCCCAATCCCTGGGATTAAATTTTACTGACTTTTATTTTTTAATGGCCTCAATAGGCCGTTGACAGGTCGGCAGTTGCGTAGCATCCACTTAGTTACATTGACTTGCTGTCAACCTAGGCTGGTCTTCCTGCGCTATCCAGCAGGATATCTTGTTCTCCCAGATTGCTACATGAACATTAACTGTGGTATAAATGCTGTGATTCCTGTTTACATAATTCTCCACTGATAGTCTGCCACAATACTTCCTCCAAGTTTCAGATGGTCTATAAAATGATGAGTGTGAACCCTGGACATCGGATAGCCAGCACTATTTATACTGTGGGTTATTTAGAATTTGCTGGGTCCAGCAGCATAGGAAATATCTCCTCTCGGTGATGTTCCCTTATTGGAAAACAACACAGGAGGCTAGTATTGCATTTACAATAAGCAAGCAAAGCTAGGTTTAGGAACACAACAGAGGCATGTTGTTACAACTGTGATGAGAGGAGTGCGCAATTTATCTAACCACATTACTCCACAGGTAGTATCATTAGTGTAAATATTTAATTCGCTTACCAAAATGACCCATTATTTACAAAAACATGTAAATGTATGTATCAAAATGGATGTATCAAAATCAGTTCTGAAGAAGAGTCATACAGACTCGAAACGTTAACTCTGTCTTTCTCTCCACAGATGCTGTCAGACCTGATGAGTTTTTCCAGCATCTTTTGTTTTTGTTTCAGATTTCCAGCATCCACAGTATTTTGCTTTTATGGCCCATTATTTATCTTTGCTACTGTTACACCCAGAATAAAAGAGGCTTTAACCTGGTTTCTTTCAATAAGCTCAGAATGATTGATTTATTATAAAACAAAACTTTTTCTAAAAATAAGTTGCAAGAACTGGTTAACACACAATTGGTAATCTGGAAGTGTAACTATCTATCCCTTTGAAGATTCCCTAGCACATGCGCACATACACACACAGAAACAAACAAAGGACAAACAAATAGGATGTCTGCAGAGATGGGCAGTTGAAGAAAAAACTTTATAAAAAGGATAAAGTTCACAGGGTTTTGAAGCAGTTGATCTGGTGCTCCCTCGTATGAGGATGGGTCGCTAGTCCCAGTAGATGTCTGGGGGTTCTCACAAATGGAGCTTCAACATGGAGGAAAATAAAGCTGGACCAATCCTTCTCATCTCAGCCTCTTGGGTTTCCAAATACAGACAAGTTCCACTGAGATGAGGATTCCTAGCTGGATACTGATGACCACACTGTATTTCACACAAGGCAAGGAGAGCGCGGGCTAGGCAGCTTTTTCCCTTCTCAGTTCACTCCCAACTGAGTTCAAAACAAGTTCAAAACATAAAGCTCCTCTGTCAGTGATTTCCAATAAATCACCAAGCCTTTGCCTTTAAAAAAGTTTTTTTTTCTCATCAATTAAACTGATTGCAGTTCAAATAAACAAATTGCTCTCCTCCACAATTGCCACGCTGGTCATTTAGCTAATGTCATGATTTATTGGATAAGGCATGCTTGCTCCAGTACAAGATGAACTTATGATTTTTTATTGAAAGATATCCAGGTCAGCTCCCAAGTGTCCAAATAATGCAATGTTCTTTCAAGTTTTAAAAGAAAATATAATTCTTGTAGGTATAGTTCTAACAATGTTTTACAGTCATCAGAATGGAAAGCCCAAAAGAATAGGCCAGGATAACATAATTCTTGATATTTCAAAAGTTATTCTCCAGTTCCCTTAGACTTCCAATATACTGAGATTCCACTCTATTTATTACATGGTCCTCATTTGAAACATGTCATGTAATACCTGTGTTAGGAAACAGAGATACTTTAACTAAGTTATATTTGTATTTGTGTTAGGAATGAGTTTTAGCTTTAATGTTTAAGTTGGATTTGTATTTCTGTATCTGTGTGTTAAAAAAGGTCAAACTGAGTTTTAGTTTCACTTTAAAAGATGCCAGCATTTCCAATGAGAGTTTTACGACTGTTGCTGTTAAGTTAAACAAACAAGAGTAGAGAAACCGGGCTGTTGCCTAGCAATAGGGGTCCAGAGAGCAGGTCTCGTTCACAGGCATACACAGAAGAAACTAGAAAAAGCAGTTTGACTTGGATGCTGTTTGAGTTCAATTGGTTTTGAAGACAGCTGCCAGAAGAGTCTGGAGCAAAGATAGCTAATCCCAAGCTAAAAAAAAAGACCCCAAAATCCAGGGGGTGGAATAGGAGAAAGTCCCAAACAGACCTTCTAGACAAAGGAAGGACAGGAAACTGGAAAAAAGTCCTGTTAAGCGAAGTTAAAAGTGAGAGGCAGAGAGAAAGGCTCCAAGCTTCAGATTTAAAGAGACAAAAGCTGCAGAAAGTAGATTTAAAGTGAGAACAGCTTGCAAGAGGCCAGAAGGTCCAACGAGATGGCTGAAGGTCTGTAACACTTTGCTATGGGCATGTGAAGCAGTGGTGTACTGTTGACAGCTGAGTCAGTGAGAGAGAGTGCATGGAAGACAGCTTGAATGCATGTGGTGACCTAGGGGAGAGGAACATCAGAAGCAGAGTTTGAAACCCTGGAAGTGAACCCTTGTGGAAGCCGTCTGAGAGAAAGCATCAGTTTGAGAGAAGATTCCAAAGCCAGTTCTTGGAAAGTAGAGATTGAAAACCCTCATGTGAAGGACGGAGTTTAGTGAGACTGGTTGTTTCACAATGTTACAAGCGTCTGGAGGGAGTTGAGGAGAGATCTGGAGAGATTCATAGCATCTGTTGCAGGTGACATCCATCACTTGGTTTCAGACTGTGGTGTGTCTGATCACAGGATGCGTACTGGTTTACATGGACTGTGTACTTACTGTGAATATTAGAGTATAAGATAGCTTTTGTAACTTGTGTTATCCTTAAAAATCTGTATACATTTGAAAAGGTTTGCTTGTGGGTGAAGGAGTACTGTAATATAGTTCATCTTTTCTTGTTAAATAAATGTTTTATGCTTTTGTTAAGCGCTCATCAGCTGACTTCTGTGACTTTGTTCTGTAGTTACTCTCCACATATCTAAATGTACAAATTAAAAGTTAGGATCTATCAAGCTGGGTTCCCACTCTGGGATCAGGATTGTCCAAGGGTAACTCAGCTGGGATCATAAAACTAAGCAAAAAAAGAGCATGTGGAGGCATGTCTAATTAGGATTGTGCTATGCTATTATATTTGAGGTTATTGCGCTGTATTACTAACCTGATTAAAGTGAAGTTCAATTAAAGTGTATTTACTGCAGATTTTGAAACTGTTCTTAGCCAATCTACAACCCTAATCATAATTTAATGATTAACAGTCAAGGAGTACCATAAATGAATTACTAATCCTGGAATGTCTTATTGAAGTCTTAGCCTAATAATTTGTTTTGACTGTCAATTTTTCATTTATTTCATTATGCTTTTTATAAATATAAAGGAAATCTCACCTCTTTTCATGGCCCGTGGACTGCTTGGACTGCTGCCTTTGCGGGAGTCTGATCCTGTCATTGAAGTCCTGGAACTTCCTCTAGAACTGTCACTTTCTTCAGTTTCAGAAAACTCATCTGAGAAAGGGCTGGTACCGATCTGTGTTGCTTTCTTAAATATTTAAGAAGGTCTGTAAATCAACTTTATATTTTACCATGTGTTAAAATGTTACAATATGTGGAGCAGAACTTCCCTCTTCTTGACAACACATTAACATCTTAGCATACATCTCTATGAATCTATAATGGGATACTTAAACAATGGAAGAAAATGTTAGTCCAGTGGTTAGATCCTAGACTGAAAAGGAAACAAATCAATGGGATATACTCTAGCTAAAAGATGAAATAAACCCCATTGTGGGGAAATTTTTTTGATCATATAACATAGCTTTCCATTGATATTTCTATGGGAATTGAATAGGTTTATGATTTAATGATGTTATAGACTCATTCATTAATGAAGCATGCAATATAAATGCAAGCTTTTTATGTTGCTACAGACAGAAATGCAGTCTCTACATTGGCGAGACCAAACGCAAATTGGGTGACCGTTTTGCGGAACACCTTCGGTCTGTCCGCAAGCATGATCCAGACCTTCCTGTCACTTGCCATTTCAACACACCACCCTACTCTCATGCCCACATGTCCTTGGCCTGCTGCAATGTTCCAGTGAAGCTCAATGCAAACTGGAGGAACAGCACCTCATCTTCCGACTAGGCACTTTACAGCCTTCCGGACTTAATATTGAGTTCAACAACTTCAGATCATGAACTCTCTCCTCCATCCCCACCTCCTTTCCGATCCCCCTTTTCCAATAATTTATAATTTTTAATATATTTTTCTTTTCCCACCTATTTTAAAATTTATTTTGATTTATTGTTTTATCTCCACCTTTTAGCCCATTTCGATCCCTCCCCCCACCCCACCCCCACTAGGGCCATCTGCCACTTGCTTGTCCTGCTTGCTACTCTTAATGTCCCCATTAGCACATTCCTTATGTCAAAATCCTTTTGTCCTTTTGTCTATGACATCTTTGGCAATTTCTTCTTTGCTCCACCCATCACTGGCCCTCTATCCAGCTCTACCTGTCCCAATCCCCTCTACCAGCTTATGTTTCACCTCATTTCTCTATTTCCTTAGTTCTGTGTTCCTCTCCGCAGATGCTGTCAGACCTGCTGAGTTTTTCCAGCTATTTTTATTTTTGTTTTTGTTTCAGATTTCCAGTGTCTGCAATATTTTGCTTTTATTATAGAAATAAAAGCAATATATCCTGACAATTTTTAAGAAGATCATTTGGTCTTAATGAGAATAGTGATACCCTTCTGTCAGCACCGGAAGTGAGGTATCTTGCACAGCCTTGCATGCACCAGAAAATGGCCATGATTGGGAAATTGCTGTGTGGGGAATTGTAGGCTTGAGTGTATAAATCTTGGGAGATTTCAGATTCCCTTAGGCAGAAAAAAAAACGATGTTGCTTTTTTTTTTAGATGTTGGGAGCAATTGTTCAGTCCGATTGGCGGCAGGCGTCATGGCGGGCGTGAGCGGACAGTATGGCAAAAAGGCCAAAAATCGGTTTCACGCTATTGTGAGACCAGTTTGCGATTGTTGCTCCACCCATCAATGGTGTGCCGCGTTTCCTGCTGCCACATGTCAGGAACCTAATTTCAATACTTTAGCATCTCATTCTAAGCCCTGCTCACCGGGATCATCCCCCCAACTCTGGATCATCCGGGCACATGCCAACGTGTTTCACAACCGTACCTAAAAGTGACGTGCATCTAGTGAGCAGCACTTCACTCGGGAATCTGGGGTTTGTTTGCCTACCTTGCTTCGAGCAGCACTAGCAGTCAGGCTTCGCAAGCAGCACCACATCACTTTTAGGGGGGCTCACGGGCATGTCTGTAGCTACCAGACCAGCCGTAAGGCAGGGGTGGCTTTTCAACACCTGCAGAGCTCAGGCTTTCTTAAGGAAGGGGGAGAAGTGGCCTCAGGCAAGGGAAGAGGCAGCAGGGTGAGGGCTGTACTAGGGAAGGGGTGTGCCATAGGGTGTGTGTGGGGGCATATGTTGATCTGTGCAAGTGGCCTCAAGATGGTGAGGGCTGGGGAGGCAGTCTCCAGAGGAGATGAGGTCAGATGGAGATTTGAGGGTGTGTGAGAGATATTGAGTAGCGATGTCCATTGAGCTGGCTCTGAGTGACATGCCAGTGAATATGTGATGGCCTTGTGAGTTTGTGAGTATAGAGTGATGAGGTGGTTGCCTTATCGTGGCAGCACAGATGAGATCATTCATCCTCTTACTACACTGGATGGCCAACCTCTTCTGTGCAGCGTTGTGTTATGAAACTATAATCATTTTCATAATATTGTGATTTATTGAGGAGTAGGTTTATAATGCTGAGTATGGATGATTCAGTCTGTGCATGATTTAATTGAATTGGAGTCAGCTATACTGCAAGATTGAAATTATCAAAAAGAGTTTGGTGTAGAAGTGTACTTGAAATGCTCATGAGGAAACATGGATGAGGTCTTAGCATATAAGGTGTGAAGGAACTTTGTATTTTTAGATAAGTGAAGGAGTTGTTTGGATTTCAAAGGGATGGTAGGATGTCTATAACTGCTAAGATAAGCAAGGCCAAGCAATTGGTTTATTTTTCCCAAAAGGAAAGAGGTCAAATTGACAACATGAAAGATTTTTCTCTTATGGGAAAAGTAAATTTGCAAAAATTAGGGCAGCATAATCCCCCCATCGGGGGGGGGTTGTGTGGGATCGGGTGCGGACAGGCAGGTTCCTGATTGGCGCCCGTGGTTGGGGGCACACCGCCATTTTAATTGAAAAGGCCAATTAAGGCCGCTTTGAAGTGCTGAGCGCTCCCTATGTGGGATGGAGAGGAGGGGGGACGACGACGACGACGACACTCCCTGAGCCGGGAGTACAAAGTGCCGCCTCAGGGAGATCGGTTGAAATTATAAAAGCGTTTTACAGGTTAGAAAAAATTTTCCTGACATGTTTCCTCATCTGACACTGTCACATGAGCTGGGACATGTCCATTACTTTTATTTAAAAATATTCCGAAAATGTTAAATCCCTCATGAAACCTCATCCCGCCCGTGGATGAGGTTTCATGCTTTTTCAGAAAGCCACCTGGGCTTTTCGCCTGCCCGTCAATCTTAAGCTGGTCCATTGACATTTCAATTACTTTTTTAATGGCCTCAATAGGTTGTTGACGGGTCAGCGGGTGCGCAGCCGAGTCGGCTGTGCGCCCGCCGAACTGAAAATCTAAATGACGCGGGGAGACGTTGGGACGCACGCCTGACATCACCCCACATCACTTTACATGTTGGCGAGCAGGACCCGCCCCTGCTCGCCGATCGGAAAAAGCTGCCCATAAGGAACAGTGGAATTTACAGGTTAAAGAGTGATAAACATACATAAAGAGGAATGAAAGGCTATGTTGAGGGGCCATGTAAGATCTAACAGGAGTGTGTGAAACAGCCTTGAAGAAGCCTCCAGTCATTTTTGCAAAAGTCTGCTGTGTTCACTAAGTAAAGTCGGAGAAAGTCTTTGGAATTCCACTGTCAAGTGGGCGCTGTGGTAACTTGCTGGCTTGCTTTTAAATTTAAAATCTATTTTGGACTGTTGCTTTAAAGGGGGTGTGTAGTTGGGAGCTAGATTAATTAAGAATTTTAGGACTTGTTATAGTATTAAGTAACTGTAATCTTATTTACGTGCTGTAAATCTTTTCTTTTGGTAATAAATTTTTAAATTTTGTTTTACAATCTCTAATGCTCTTAGTGGACTCATTACTTCTGAATTCAACGTACACATCTTCTTGTAATAAATACAAATTGCAAAACCATTGTGATATTGTGGCCAAGTTTCCATTGTGGATTTGAACCACTTGACACACATTACCTGCCACGTCATAACAGCTGACATTGACCACTGCCATCTCCTCTCAAGCTGGAGTGGTGAGAGCGTTGGACCTCCTGCGGCCAGAGCAAGGGTGGAGGACATCACGGGGGGCCTTCAAAAGGCATTCCAGTGATGGGTCACTGAACACTTCTTGGCTTTCAGGGCCACATCTTCACTGGAGCAGTCCTTGGCTACAAGCATTGAGAAATGTGTGTGCGGCTGCAGTTTAGATATGGCACCTGCAGTGAGGAAACGGTGTGGTCATGGCATGGTGGGCGATTCAGAAGCTGCCCGGCAGTGAGATGGCATATTTCCTGTGGCTGCATAATTAATGAGGTGGGAAGCGAATGATATGGTGCAAAAACCTGCCATTGCGGCTGGCGGGTAAAAGGTCATTTTTCACACCCCGCTACCGTACTTAGTGTAATTCTGGGATGATTCTGCCTATTATTAGGAGGATACATGCCAGAATTGATTCAGAAACTCATGCAAATCAGTTGGAAGTTAAGTCTGATGAAGCAAACATGGGTTTACAAAATAATTTGGCGAAATCTGCAAATAGGTGAAACAGTAGCAGATAAAATTCAACGCAGAAAGTATAAGATCCCGCAAAATGGTAGAAAGAACAGTCATTATATGCACATCATGGCGAGCGTACTTAAAAAACACCCAGGATGATTGCAAACTTGGTACTTAACAATTTGGGCAAGGGCAGGCGGGCTGGCCTAGGCCTTGCCCATCCCACCATAAAGTTGGGGCGGACAGCAGCCTGGTGGGAAGACCATCTGTAGAATTTAAATGTGAAGCAGCAGCAAAGGAAACAAAGCAAATGCGTACAATATTCCTAAATCAGAAAATTATAAATCAGGGCATGTTTATTCTTGGATCTCTCATCCCTTTCAGACTACCTGTCCACAACCAATTGTTGATCTACACTGGTTGCATTTGTCCCTTGGTCGAATATGCTGTGCCTGTGTGGCACCTTGACCTCAAACCACCTAGAACAAAAGAATACAGAAGCGTGTACTGAGATTGATGTAAGGCCCTCAGTACCAGGTGTATGATAACGCCCTCATGTCATAAAGCTTGAAACTCTACAAACAAGGAGAGTTAATATTTGTATTGACTTTGGAAAATTCCTTATGCAATCTATCTAAGTTTAGAACTGTTACCATCACCATGCCCAGAGCAATCAAGGCAACTCAGAGATTCGACTAAATTCAGCCTGTAAGACGGAGGATGTAAAGGTACTGATGTAGCCCTACTCCTTACATAGCTCAAGTCCTGAATGAAGTACTTAAATAATGAAATCTATGGCTAGGGTTTTTCCCTTCCCAACACCCAAAGAGTTGATGGCCAACACATCACCGCTGAAAGCAGCTCTCTAGTCCCAGCAGCGCCAGAAGCTGCAGTGGACAGGTCTGCGGCTGTAAACAGTCTCAGAGTCTAAGGCCCGAGTCCAGGACCAGGTAAGTGTGGGGACGTCAGGGTGGGGAGGGGAGGCGAGGCCCCGGGGAAAGGCAAAAGGAGGTGGTGATCGACTGAGGGGATGGGGGTTTTGGTTGAGAGGCCAGGGAGGAGGAAGCACCTGCATGGACCAGACTGTGTGGGAGGGCGGCGCTTAAAGTTCAAAGGAGGCTATTGATGGATGCCACCCCTCCCCCAGTTCCCACTCGAAGCCTGAGCAGGGTCACTTTCTGGGCTTCCCCTCTGCCCCTGAACAAGTCCCTCCAGTCTGAAAATTAAGGCTGGCTAAGTGGCTGCCTTTAAGTGGCCATTAATTGACTATTTAAGGTCCCCAATTGGGCAAGGGGAGCCAGGTCAATCTTGACCTCTCCCACCTCATAATAAAATTGCAGAGAGGCCAGGGCAGGTGGGAGCCCAGGCAGTTAATTCCAAACACCCATCATCCTCTGGGTGAAGAGGTTTTTCCTCATGTCCCCTTAATCCTTCTACCAACCACCTTAAATTTGTGCCCCCTGGTAATTGACCTCTCTGCTAGGGGCAACAGGTCTACTCTATCCAGGCCACTCATATTCTTTACACCTCAATCAGGTCACCCCTCAGCCTTCACAGTTCCAAGGAAAACAACCCCAGCCTATCCAAAACAAAAACAGAATTACCTGGAAAAACCCAGCAGGTCTGGCAGCATCGGCGGAGAAGAAAAGAGTTGACGTTTCGAGTCCTCATGACCCTTCGACAGAACTAAGTAGAAATAGGAAAGGGGTGAAATATAAGCTGGTTTAAGGTGTGTGTGTGTGTGTGTGTGTGTGTGTGTGTGTGTGTGTGTGTGTGTGGGGGCGGGGGGGGGGAGGTGGTTGGGTTGGGGGAGAGAAGTGGAGGGGGGTTGTGGTTGTAGGGACAAGCAAGCAGTGATAGAAGCAGATCATCAAAAGATGTCACAGACAACAGAACAAAAGAACACATAGGTGTTGAAGTTGGTGATATATATCTAAACGAAAGTGCTAATTAAGAATGGATGGTAGGGCACTCAAGGTATAGCTCTTGTTCTCACACTGAACAATTTCTCCTTCAACTCCTCTCACTTCCTCCAAATAAAAGGTGTGGCTATGGGTACCCGCATGGGCCCCAGCTATGCCTGTCTCTTTATGGGGTATGTGGAACATTCCTTGTTCCAGTCCTACTCCGGCCCCCTTCCACAACTCTTTCTCCGGTACATCGATGATTACTTCGGTGCTGCTTCATGCTCTCGTCGGGACTTGGAAAAATTTATTAATTTTGCTTCCAATCTCCACCCCTCCATCATCTTCACGTGGTCCACCTCTGACACTTCCCTTCCCTTCCTTGACCTCGCTGTATCAATCTCTGGTGATAGACTGTCCACCAATATCCATTACAAGCCTAGCGACTCCCACAGGTACCTTGACTACAGCTCTTCACACCCTGCTTCCTGTAAGGACTCCATCCCATTCTCTCAGTTCCTTCGCCTCCGTCACATCTGTTCCAATGATGCTACCTTCAAAAACAGTTCCTCTGACATGTCCTCCTTCTTCCTTAACCGAGGTTTTCCACCCACGTTCGTTGACAGGGCCCTCAACCGTGTCCGGCCCATCTCCCGCGCATCCGCCCTCACGCCTTCTCCTCCCTCCCAGAAACATGATAGGGTCCCCCTTGTCCTCACTTATCACCCCACCAGCCTCCGCATTCAAAGGATCATCCTCCGCCATTTCCGCCAACTCCAGCATGGTGCCACTACCAAACACATCTTCCCTTCACCCCCCCGTCCGCATTCCGTAGGGATCGTTCCCTCCGGGACACCCTGGTCCACTACTCCATCACCCCTACTCCTCAACCCCCATCTATGGCACCACCCCATGCCCACGCAAAAGATGTAACACCTGCCCCTTCACTTCCTCTCTCCTCACCGTCCAAGGGCCCAAACACTCCTTTCAAGTGAAGAAACATTTCACTTGCATTTCCCCCAACTTAGTCTACTGCATTCATTGCTCCCAATGCGGTGTCCTCTACATTGGAGAGACCAAACGTAAACTGGGCGACTGCTTTGCAGAACACCTGTGGTCTGCCTGCAAGAATTACCCAAACCTCCCTGTTGCTTGCCATTTCAACACTCCACCCTGCTCTCTTGCCCACATGTCTGTCCTTGGCTTGCTGCATTGTTCCAGTGAAGCCCAACGCAAACTGGAGGAACAACACCTCATCTTCCGACTAGGCATTTTACAGCCTTCCAGACTGAATATTGAATTCAACAACTTTAGGTCCTGAACTCCCTCCTCCATCCCCACCCCCTTTCTGTTTCTTCCCCCTTCCTTTTGTTTTTTTCCAATAAATTATATAGATTTTTCTTTTTCCCACCTATTTCCATTATTTTTAAATATTTTAAAATCTTTTATGCTCCCCCCACCCCCACTAGAGCTATACCTTGCGTGCCCTACCATCCATTCTTAATTAGCACATTCATTTAGATATATATCACCAACTTCAACACCTATGTGTTCTTTTGTTCTGTTGTCTGTGACATCTTTTGATGATCTGCTTCTATCACTGCTTGCTTGTCCCTACAACCACACCACCCCCTCCACTTCTCTGCCCCCCACCCAACCACACCCCCCCAAGCCCTGACAACATTCTTGTAAATCTACTCTGCAATCTCTCCAGAGTAATTATATCTTTTTTGTAATGTGACAACCAAAACCATACACAAAATTCCAGCTGTGGCCTAACCAGTGGTTTATACAGTTCCATCATTACATCACTGCTTTTGTTTTCTATACCTTGTCCAATAAAGGAAAACATTCCATATGCTTTCTTTACCACATTATCCATCTGTCCTGCCACCTTTGGGGGCCTGTGGACATGCACACCAGGTCTCTCACTTCCTCCAACCCTCCCAATAATCCTCCCATTTATTGTGATTCCTTAGCTTTGTTTGCCCTCCTTAAACGCATTACCCCACACTTTTCTGGATTGGATTGCATCTGCCACTTTTCCACCCACTCAACCAAACCATTGCTTTCATTTTGGAGGCAACAGCTATCCTTTTCACTATCAACTATATGGTCAATTTTTGTGTCATCTACAAATTTACCAATCATACCACTCACATTAAAGTCCAAATCATAAATATATACAACAAACAGGAAGGAACCCCAAGCCCTGTGGAACGCCGCTGGAAACCATTTTCCATTCACAAAAACATCCATCAACCATTACTCTTTGTTTCCTGTCGTTGGGCCAATTTTGAATACAGCTTGCCACATTCCCCTGTATCCCATGGACTTTTACTTTTCTGACCAGTCTGCCATGTGGGACCTTCTCAAATGCTTTACTAAAATCCAAGTAGACAACATCCAATGCGCTACCTTCACCAATCCTCCTTGTTACTTCCTGTTACGATGTGGCAGATGATGTGCACCAGGCAGATCAAATCCACAAAGGAAACTTGGGGGAGAATTTTCGGCTTGGCAAGCACGGACGGGACCCAGTCACTGAGGCATAAAATGACGCGGGGTGACGTTGGGCGTGTGTCCTGACGTCACTGCGCATCACTTAGATTGACAGTTTGGTGGGCTTGCAGCCGAGTTGGTTGTGCGCCTGCCAAAACGTCAAAGGCCTGTTAAGGCCATTAATTAACTAAAGCTATTTAGAAAGCTGCCTGTCCAACCTTAAGATTGGCGGGCAGGTGAAGAACCCAGGCGGCCTTCGCATTTTTCATGGAACCTCATCCACGGGTGGGATGAGGTTTCATGAAGGGTATATAAATTAAATAAATTTTTTCTTTAAAGTTCATTGACATGTCCCAGCTCATGTGACACTGTCACATGAGGTGACATGTCTTAAATTCTTTTTCTTTATTAACATTTTTAAAACTTGAAACTTATATCCCTGAGGCATCTCTTTCTGCGCTCTTTCGCGTGCATGCACGAAAAAGTGCACTCCTGACTCAGGGACCGCCTGCACAAGGGGCACTCAACGCTTCCGGGCGCGCATCACACTGGGTGGGCCTTAATTGGCCCGCCCACGTAAACTGGCTGCGTGGACCTGATCCGGGGTGCCAGTCGGGTCCACGCCTGCCCCCGCACAACCCTCCCGATGGGGGACAAATTCTCTCCTTGATCACGCAGTCATAACTGTGTTGTAATTTGTATTTTATTTTGAGATGCGTGTCCTGAATTCAGAAGTAATAAGACTACCACAACTTCAGGAGTTTTTTTAGAAAGTTAAATTAAACATCTATTAACAAAAGAAAAGATTTCAAGCACATAGAGGTCTAAAAATTACTATTATAATAACTCCTAAAACCCCTAATAGATCTGGCTCCCAATTACATCTCAGTTAAGGCAACGGTAGAAAAAACAAATAGATTTAAACAGACCCAGGCAAAGCAACATGATACTCTGGACAGTGATATTCAAAGTGAGTTATCTCAGCTTTGGTTCCTGTAGACAACAGCTTGATGCAGAGGATGGAGGCTTTTCACACTTGTTAAATGTTAGAATACCTTCTCTTCTGACACATTGCCTCATATCCTTTATATACGTTTCTCCCTGTTTAATGCAAATTCCATTGTTCCGATATGTCTTTGGAACTTTACCTTTCTCATAATATAAATCTTTCCATAGTACTAATTTAATCAGTAACCTTTGGGAAAAATAAACACATTGTTTGGCTTAGCTTCTTCTGGCTAGATGTGACATCTTACCATCTCTTTGAAATTCAAACTAACCTAATTTATCTAAAAATGCAAATGTACACCTCACATTCTTAAACTTAAGCCATGTTTACGTATTTAGCATTTCAAACCAAACTTCTTGTTGATGACACAAAGCCATCAGACCAGCTGTCTCCAATTCAATTAAATCCCGCCCCCCCCACACCTGGGCCCGGCCACATACACACACATAATAAATATATAACACACAGAGAAACTATCCAAACCCCACTATTAACCCACTTTTACAATAAATCACAATAATATTATGAAAATTACTATATTTTCAAGATACTTCCTCAAAAAATTCAACCAAATTAGTAAAAGTGACAGTTTATCCTGTCTCTCAGGATTGATTCTAATAATTTGCCCACCACAAAAGTCAGGCTGATCAGCCTATAATTATTTGGTCTATCTCTTGCACCCTTTTTAAAAACTGGTGCACGTTCACAGACCTCCAGTCCTCTGGTACCTCACCTGTGTCTACTGAGAATTGGAAAATTATCCTCAGAGCGTCCACTATTTCCTCCCTGACTTCCTTTAACAGCCTGGGATACAATCACTCACTCAACACAAGTTCTGTCGAAGGGTCATAAGGACTCGAAACGTCAACTCTTTTCTTCTCCGCTGATGCTGCCAGACCTACTGAGTTTTTCCAGGTAATTCTGTTTTTGTTTTGGATACAATCCATCTGGCCCTGATGACTTATCTACCTTCAATGAGGTCAGGCCCTCCTGTACTTCCTTTCTCACTATGCTCATCGTATCTAAAATTTCACGCTCCCCCTCTTTAACTAGAACATCTGCTTCACCCCTCTCCTTATTGAAGACAGAGACAAAGTACTAATTGAGAACCCTGCCCACATCTTCAGCATCAGAGCACAAGTTAGCATATACATCTCTGATTGGCCCTACCCTTTCCTTAGTTATTCTCTTGCTCTTAATGTACTGGCAAAAGATCTTTGGGATTTCTTTGATTTCGCTTGACAATATTTTTTCATATCCTCTCTTTGCTTTCCTAATTACCCTTTTTACTTCACCCCTGTACTTTCTATACTCCTCAAGGCTTTCTACTGTATTAAATTTTCCGTGACTGTCATCAGTTTTCTTTGTCTGCTTTACCTTACCTTGTATACTTTTAGAATGCCAAGGGGCTCAGATTTGACAGTGCTGCCCTTTTTCTTTGTGGGGACATGTATATACTATGCCTGTAGAATCTCGCTTTTGAATGCTTCCCACTGGTCTGTCACTGATTTCCCTTCAAGTAGCTGTAACCAGTCCACTTTCGCCAGATCACCTCTGAGCTTCGTAAAATATGTCCTTCCCCAATTTAGAACTTATACTCCTGTTCTATCCTTGTCCTTTTCTATAATGATGCTAAATCTAACTATATTGTGGTCACTATCTCCGAAATTGTCACCCACTACTTCATCCACTTGCCCAGCTTCAGTTCCTAAGAACAAATCTAGAATTGCACTCCCTCTCATTGGGCTTGTTATGTGCTGGCTTAAAAAGTTCTCTTGAATGCAGTTCAAGAATTTTGTGCCCTCTCTGCCTATTACACTTTTCATATCCCAATTGATATTAGGGTAGCTGAAGTCCCCAACTATTATTGCCCTATTGTTTTTGCACTCAGAAATTTGTCTACATATTTGCTCTTCTACCTCCCTCTGATCATTTTGGGATCTATAGTACACTCCTAGTAGTGTGGCTGCGAAATGGTCCACCGCCTCCGATCGGGCCCCAACCGCGATTTCATGCTGGCTGGCCAATTAACAGCCAGCCAGCATGAAATACGCACTGACAGGCTCAGCGCTGCCGGAGGAGTGTGAGCGCTGAAGATTGCGCATGCGTGGGGGAGCGCTCCGTGAAGGCACAGAACAGCCTCACGGAGCTGAAGATTTTTAAAATGAAAAATTAAGAATTAACAAATAATATAAACATGCCCCACATGTGACTCAGTCACATGAAGAGGGACATGTTAAAAATGAGTTAATTTTTTTTTTTATTTACTGTAGGAAACCTCATCCTGCCTGTGGATGAGGTTTCGCAAAAAATGCAAAGGCACCTAGATGATTTGCCCACCCGCCAACCATAAGGTTGGACAGGCAGCGAAAAATTCAACTTAATTACTTGCTTAAGGGCCTTAATAGGCCTCTTAATTGTCAGAGGGCGCGCTGCTGACTGTCGCATGCCTGCCGACTGAAATGTCGCGTGAGTGCGCAATGAGGTCGGGACTCTCGCCCAATGTCATCACGCACTATTTCATGCTCGGACGTGTCAGGTGCACACTCACACGCCAAGCTGAAAATCCTTGCCTATGAATTTTTGATGTAAGCTATGCTGTAATTCAGCCTTTGAGCTGCGAACGTATTTATTAAGTTACCATTGTTATTACGAAATGCTTATGTTTATAAGCAGGTATTTAACACATCTGTACTCACCTACTTAATTACATTTTAAAATGGTTTAGGACTATATTTGAACAATGGTTTACAGCAGAGAATGTTACATTCTAACTACTCCCTGTGTGAAGAATTTTAATGCCATAAGTTTCTGCCTTCTGTCTTATTGGTCAGTAAAGACAATATAACACTATTTAACCTATTGTAACCCTTCATAACCATAAAGACATTGTGATGGTTCATGTGCTTTTGGGGAAAAAACTATATTTTATTTTGGGGTGACAGTACCTTTAAGAACTAGGCTTCTCTGACAGGAGATTTATTGTAAACAGTCACTTTCTTCCGGTAACTGATCGCGTGACCAAGTTACCTAGGAGTGAACCAATAGGGGAAAAGGGGCAACTAGAAGTGAATTATAGGGGCGAGTAGATTGTGGGTGTGGTTCTGGTCTCAAGCAGGGTTTTAGCTTTTAGTTTTAGAACAAGCTAACTGCAAGAAGCATCATTTTCAAGCAGGATTCAATAGAAATTCAGAGTGTTGGCTAAAATAGTTTAAACCTCTTGCTAACAGCATTGTGGGGGTGATTATCTCACATGGACTCCAAGAAGGCAGCTCACCACCACTTTCTCAAGGGCAATTAGGGATGGGCAATAAATGCTGGCATGACCAACGAAGCCCACATCCCTTGAATGAATAAATAAAAACTGAAGGACTCCTAATGATGTATTGGGCTTGTAGGAATAACCAAGCTGATGAGAGAGAGAAAAAGAGAGTATATATGCCAGACTCCAGAATTATAAAATAATAAAATCAGGAGCGTTCTGACCTGAGTTGGCTATGCCTAAGATGCTAGCAATGTCTGTGTTGAATGGAGAGTCTGCAACCATGGGATGTGTAGAGAAAATTTGAAGGGAAAGCTTGCCGGAAGTAAGTGGAAGGCCCAAGAAATCTCAACCTTTGTACAAATTTTTCAAACAGTTCTCAGACCAAGTGGTTAAACTTCAAATTTCTGATTATCTGATTTGTGTTATTGGGGGTGTAAGTATTTAAGGAGTAAAGTAGAAGGAAAGTTGAGTTAAGAAGTTTGCTTTAAAGCATAAGTATCTGTGGTCACCGTACTTATAATATCTTTAACATAACTGAATATTTATGATATAGCATAGTTATTAGCTTTCATGTTCTTTAATTTTTGTGTCATAAAATTCTATTGTTTTTAACAGTGAACCTTATGGCTTCATTCTTCTAGTAGATACCTAGGTTTCTGCATTTCCTAAACAAAAAAATTGACGCGCTTTACCGAGACCATAATAACATCTATCAGGTCACCATAATCCATCTTAGTTGCAACTTCTCAAAACTTTTTTCCTAACAATAACCTGTCAACCTTGTTAATGTCCTATACTATATTGCACAGGTCAGTTTACACCTTGACTATTGTTTATAATTTTGGTCATCAACACACAGTGAAACAGTCAAGTCATGTTGAGAAGAAACGCTTGGCTGAATCCTAGGCCTCAATTTTCACCATGACCCTCCAACATCCCAAGGAAGTGCCCATAAGTGCTGGACAAGGGGTTAACATCCTAAAAATGTTCAGGGGACAGACTTATCAGGAATGACTGGAGAAACTGGGGCTCTTTATCCTTGAAGTCAGATGACTAAAGCCCATTTGGGTGGAGTGTGGGAGGGTTGGGTGGGGGATGGCTTGCAGAAATAATCAACATATTAAGTTATATAGCTAAAACAAATCAGGAGATTAACAAAGGCTAATAACGAAGGGAAATAGATAAAACCTTGAGAGAAGTGAATTAAGGGCATATTTCAGAATGATTTTTTTCACTCAAGAATGATCAATGTGTTGGAGCTAGGGACTGGTGCAGGGACAGGGTGGGCATAATGGTAATTAAAGAAAGACCAAAAGGAATAACATCATTATCCATTTTTGTAAAACATAAATTATAAATGATATATTCCTTTCTACTAAAGTACAATGTACACAAGAACAACTTCCATATAGGAGAAAGGATTTATCAAAGATAGTTACAATGGGGAGAAGCAATTCTTTGAGAAGAGAGCATTCCAGGAGAGTTATTCAAACTTGTGATCCTTGCATCAATGGTTTCATCTAACATCTGTGGTTTTAATGATTGGTTTTGTAATGACTGTGGCGGATATGTGAACTCACAATCATCCTTGAATATACATCTACTTCAGACAAACTAACTGTAAAAGTTCACCTATCCACACACCAAACCAGGACAATGTAAGGAATTTAAACATCTGGCAAGTATGTTACATTAAAAAAACTTTAGCTAAAATTTCTTAGAAAAAATAAAGCTATAAGCTTCAATACTGCACTCGCAACTGCTTTAGTCTAAAATACTTATGTGAAATCATGGCTTTAAGTTGGACACTCACCCCTTTCAAAGTAGTGTAAACTGGAGAGGTCATACTCTTATAAATTAAACTGGTGTAGGATCCTGGTGTTGAATTTGAAGATATAAAGCTCGTGCCTAGGAAATAAGGAATAGTTTATCAAATTATAAACTAAAATTCTATGTACAAACACATTAAATAGCTATCTAAGACCTTTTTTTTTAAAGAAAACAGAATCTCTTGTTTACTTGTTGAAATTCTTGGAAGAGGAGGATAAATACATTAACCAGCAAAAGAACAGGATGCAGTAATCCCCCATCTGTGCTGATTTAACCGATCTCACTTGAAGCATCCAGAGCAGTAGTTAAAAAAAATTGCTCTGCCATTTCTACATAACTGTCCAAATCAATATTATCCATGTATATTAATAAAATACTATAATGGCTAATAAATGCATCTACACATTTCGTATACAAACAAAATTTATCCTGGGAGAGATAGATATGTCGGGGGGCTGAGGCTTTATTTCCAGGTCTCATCTGCATGCTGGAAACCAGTCTTTGACCCAAACCAAGCAGAGGGAGCAAGATTTCTGGTGTCAGAAGGCCGCTGCCAGAGTCCTGATGGAGTACCCCTGTGGCTAAGCTAAGTGTTTGTGAATCAAGTTGAGGAGTCATTGCATTTGGAGGAGGGGAGGGGAAGGGAAGCTCAAGGCAGTGAATGCCCAAGGTTTCCTTGTGGGGCCTAGAGGAGCACTCCTTCTCCTGACCCAGATGGAGACAGAAAAAAACTTATCTTATGGGGCCTCTTCTGGCCCTGCTCCTTTTCCCAACATTATTGGCCTGACAAGAAAGTCATGAGGCCTTTGAGCGGAGGTGGGGAGTTAAGAATGCAGTCAGGTTCCAGTGAGAACATTGTTGCTCAATATGCAGAATTAAAGTATCCTGCTGCCTTCTGATGGATGTCTTGATGACCTCAACTTAATAAATGGATCCGCTGAAAGATAGCAGGATTGAAACAAGTAGAGTGCCCAAGACATTTTAAATGCCTACCAAGTTTCCAATAGGGGGAGAGTAGGGGTTTTATTGTCTCCCATTAAATATACATATAGACGAACAAACTATCATAATTAAAAATAGTGAAATGCCCAAGTCAGTATAGAATAAATTTACAGAGAAATCAAAATGTTGACTGGTGGGGAAATGAGAGGAGAGTAAAGGAATCAACACAAACTCACGCCACAACAGGATCACTAATACTATCCTCAAATAAATGCATTTCTCTTTCCAAAAGCAAAATTTCAAAGGAACTTCACAAATAGCCTTTAGGAAATGTATCAATCCCCAAGCTGTAGATTGATAAGCTCTTTCAAAATTTTCCATGCTTTCCAATGTAGTTGATTTGAAAAACTTGAGAGAGTCCCACTTATAAATTTCAGTGCCTTCCAATTGACCGTGGGGATATCACTTCTCATGAACCTTTGGCCAATAGGAAGGACCCTATTCCATCAGATGAATGCCAACAAAAATTTTAGAAGAATTTTGGGAGGAGTGGGAAAATAATGGCAATTTCATTGGGATGCGGGTCTGTGCCTGTGATTGAAACAAGAAACCAACAAAGAAGCTCGGCAAGTCAAGCACATGGGATCCCACCACATTGATACCAACATTTAAATATGTTTAAGCTACTTCAAAATTAAGCTCAAAAAATGTGGTAAATTGATTGGAATCACTGCCACCATATTTTTGCACAGCTATTAATGACTCTGCTTTTCTGTCTTCCACCCAATCACATGACATTTTTTTTTCTTGACTTCCATTTCCCTACCTCTGTATTTGCTTAAAACTTGTTAAATCTCTAACCTACTTTAAGATACCTCTTAAAACCTATTTCTCACCAAGCATCTGGTCACCTGCTCTATCTCCTTATGTGGCTCAATGCCAAATTTTGTGGTACACCATGGGACTTTTTATGTTAAAGCACTATATAAATACAAGTTGTTGTTGAATTATGTCTGTAAAAACGGAGTAAAAATTCTAGAATCCCAAGTTAAAAAAAGAATTCTATAAAATAGTGCCCTGCAAAATAATAAATAAATAATGAATAGAAACAGCAAATCCGAGAAACACTCAGCAGGTCTGGTATCTGTGGAGTGAGAAATAAGAGTTAAAGGGAAGAATTTCCCCCGTCGGGGCAGGGGGGGAGTGCAGGAGTGGGCGCGGGGCCTCCGATCTGCGCCCCCAATTGGTGGTGCGCTGCCATTTCATGTGGGCGGGTGGGATTCCCTCAGCCAAGAGTGTGCTCTTTCATGCATGCATGCAAAAAAGTGCACTCATCCCCCTGAGGCTAAGTGCTGCCTCAGGGAGATCGGCGCAAAATTTAATATTGGCAAAGATGCAAACACAAAATTTCCCTGACATGTCCCCTCATGTGACACTGTCACATGAGTTGGGACATGTCCATCACTTTAAATCATACATTTATTAAATTTTTAAAAACCCTCATGAAACCTCATTCCGCCCATGGATGAGGTTTCATGCTTTTTCTGAAGCCGGCTCCTCGCTTGCCCGCCAACCCTAAGGTTGGACAGACAGGTCCATTAATGAGGTTAATGACTTTGTCAATGGCCTCAGTAGGCTGTTGACAGGTCGGCGGGCGCACAGCTGATTTGGTTGTGCCACTCCCGACCTGAAAATTGAAATGACGCAGGGTGACGTCGGGAGTTCCGCTCGACGTCATCTTGCATCGGCAAATGGGCCCCGCTCCTCACCCTGAAGATTCTGCCCAAGGTTTTACGTCTGTGACCTTTCATCAGGACTGGGAAAAGTTAGAAATGTTTTTAGCAAGTGAAAGGAGGGAAGATGTGAAGACAAACAAAAGGGAAGGCTGTGATTGGGTAGATAGCAAGAGAGATTAAAATTCAAAAGGTTTCATGATGTAAGGCCAAAGGAAGCAGTAATGGAACAAGTAAAGAAACAAAAGCTGTGTCTTGAGGAGATGTGAAGGGAAGGATCCAAAAGCAAAGAATAGGAAATGAGAGAAAAAACAAACTAGCAAGAAAAACAAAACAAAATGGGGAAAGAGCTTATCATCTAAATTGACTGAACTCAATATTGAGTCCAAAAGACTGTAAAGTACCCAGTCGATAGATGAGGTGGTGTTCCTTGAACTTGTGTTGAGCTTTGCTGGAATGCTGAAGCAAGCCAAGGAGAGAAAGGTCAGAGTGGGAACAAGATGGTGAATTAAAATGACAGGCAATAGGAAGCTCAGGTTCACTCTTACACACCAAAGGTGTTCCGCAAAGTGGTCACCCAGTCTGCATATGATCTCCCCAATACGGAAGAGACCACATCATGCACAGTTAATACAGTACACTAAATTGAATGCAGTGCAGCAAATTATTTTTTCACTTGGAAGGAGTGTTTGGGACCTTGGACAGTGAAAAGAGAGGAGGTAAATGGGCAGATGTTGCATCTTCTATGCTTGCAAAGAAAGGGGGTGCTGAGGGTGACTGAGAAGTGAATCAGGGTATTGTGGAAAAAATAGTCCCTTCCAAATGCTGAAAGGGGAGGGGAAGATGTGTTTGCTGGTGGCATCATGCTGGAAGTGGCAGAAATGGCAGAGGAAGATCTGTTGAACATGGAGGCTGCTGGAGTGGAAGGTGAGGACAACCTTATCATGGTGCTGGGAAGAGAAGGGGTGAGAACATAAGTGTGGAAATTAGAATGGGTACCATTGAGGGCCCCATCAACCACAGTGGAGGATTCCTCGGTTGAGGGAAAAGGAAGACATATCAGAATGGTAGTATGTAAGATGGCATCATCTCAACAGATGCAATGGAGATAGAAAAACCAGGAGAATAGAAAAAAGTCCTTACAGGAAGAGGAGTGCGCAAAAGTGTAGTCAAGGTAACTGTTGGAGTCAGCGAAAAGTCTACTTACAGAAAAGGAGACAGAAAAGTCAAAGAAAGGATGAATTAGAGATAGACATTGACAAGACAAGGGAAGGGGGAATTTGGAAGCAAAGTCAATATAAATGTTCCAGTTAGGGGCGAGAGCACACAATGAGTTAGCCCGTTAGACAGAAAGCACTTCTCCGTCATATATAAAATACTCACATTTGTTACTTGGATCTGTACAAATGGCCTCTGACATCCTCATACCTGACTTGGCTACTGCATAAATTCTGCTTTCCTGGGAGTAAAAGATAAAATAACAGCTCTTAATACCTTTGTATTATACAATTTCTGGAACCATAAACTATGAGAAAAATTTTATACTATGACCAAAATATGAGGAGCAGCTGGAAATTATCTTTATTTACCTCCAATTTCTTTCCATTCTCTTGGGATGGCACGAACACTTACAAGGATGAAAGAATACGAACAGCACCAACTTTCTAATATCTCATTTACATGCCATTCTTTACATCAGTTTAGATAAGGGGTGTTCAGCAGGCTAAATGCACTTTAACAGCAGCATCACAGCTAAGCCTGATTTTGCTTTCAACTATGTATACTTAGATGGTTGCTGAATAATAGCTTGATTCTTAGCTAATTTTCTTTTCCTTCCTAATCTAGAGCTTTACTAACTCAAACTTTACAGACATCCCAGCTGAGATGGACAATCAATACAGATTAATGATTTAACCTAGATCCTTCCTCCACAATGAACTTCAATCATGTACCATGCTGTGCATTTAGTTTTTGAGTTATCGGAATGTTGCAAAAATAAAATGTTCTTATTCTGATCCAGTATCTTACGGTAGATAAAGGAATTTGTTACCTCTTTGTACTTTACTGAAATGAGTATTCAATTTGGTATAATATGCTTTCTATACATTAAAGGATGTGTTCTTGTGACCTCTAATTCTACTGTAGCATTGTAGTACAAAGTGATAGTACAATTTACCTGATAATCTTTTGAAATATATTAAATTATTATGCCATTTCATCTTGAAGGTGTTGCCAGTAATGAAAGTTGATACAACATGGTACTAGAGATAACTGAACATAGAACTACATGGCACTATCTGGAATTTAACCTTGCTGGTGTTGGCTAAGAAGGTGACCTGGTAGACAGCATTCAGCTCCCAACCTGAATTTACGTACTGATTGTGACTTAGCTTCATATGAGTACAAGTTCTCCTGTTTTACGTTGAGGTTTTCAAAGGGAGAACTGGTGATGTGGCGTAATTTCTCTTGCCCTCCCTCAAGGTGAATTTGGTGGCGGAAGTGGGAGGATGCTGGATGGGGACCCCGTTGTCTCCTGTCTCTGCTCCAATTAAGTCCGGGGTGGGAAGGCTCACAGATGGCCCTCTTGCCCCAACCTCCCACACTGCGACCACCATCACTGACCAGAGGCCTGGATCCCTTGGCAATCCTGGAACTCAGGTGAGTGTGTTACTGGCAGCTACCACTACTCGCCCAGAGGCGCTATCGAGCATCACACAGCTGCTGGCATTTAGACGGCAGCTCTTGGAAGGGGATGGGGGTGTGGTGGGAAGGGTGTATTCCTGTCCCGGGGCTCCTTGATCCCAGGGAAGGCCTGCAGCTGCTCAGTTAAGTGCCAGATTGGCACTTAATTTGGCGGTCCTTCTTGAAAGAAGGCAACCTGGGATTCTTGCTGGCTTCCCAGCTGAAGGGTGAGAATGCTGCACATTGATTCTGCTTCCACCACTTTCTCAGGCAGTGTATTCCAGATCACAAAAAATTGCTGTGTAAATTACTTTTCCTCATGTCGCCTCTGGTTCATTTGCCAACCATTCTATATCTGTGTTCTCTAGTTACCAACACTTGTGCCATTGGAAGCAGTTTCTTCTGATCTACTCTATCAAAACTGTTCATGATTTTGAACATCTCTATCAAAGTATGGCATCTTACAAAGCATAAAAGACTGACTACTCGATAGACTAATACTTCAATTGTGTGCTTTAGTGGGGTGATTTCAGAAAATATATGAATAAGTCTTCAAAAAATTTTCAGATTGCCTAACACAATTAAGTACAACAGGCTTCTTTGATGTAAGTTAGTTGACATCTTTGAGATCAAGAGGGTTGTAATGTTAAAGCTGTCAGAGCAATGACAACTTAATATTTCAATACATATATTGACATTTTTAATTCTGCAAATGAATTGTTAGCTGCTAATTATCACTGCATCAGAACAATAAAAGTTACCCAGGAAGGGAATCTGTGCAGAGGAGGAGTTGGTGGCTTGTTGTTGGAAACTTTGCTTGTCGTGTCTCCTGTTTCTGGTTCCTCTGTAATTTGGCTTTCAGGTGAATCGTATAAAAACATTCCCTCAACATAGCCTGTTTCCATTTTCTCCAGAATACCATTTTCACCTTCATTGATATCAATGTCTGTCTCTTCATGGCGCATTGGCCTCACCATACTTATAGCATTTCGGTTTCTGCCAAACAGACGATCAGTACTTAATTGAGGTTGGCTAAGATGTTTCTTTGCTTTGGCCACACTTACACTAAATACATTGGGAGTCCTTAATTTTGGAGGTGCTAAGTTAGAGAATGAATTTGCCTCAATGAAAGACTGCATGGGCTGGATACTGGTGGCAGGTATAGGAGTTAAATGTTTTGATGCAAGTGCAGATGTTAGAATTAGGTTTGGAGTATTTGTTCCACTAGATGATGATGAAGAATCTAGCCTTTGAGATTCAAATTTCTTGTTTAACTCATCAGAGGAAGTATCGTGATCCATTCTTTTAATCAGTGTTTTTGAGCTCGTTATTTTGCTTGGAAAACGATCGACTACTTGTACAGTTTCGGTGTTTGCAATTGCACTATGTCGGGGTAATTTTTGCTCAGCTTGGCGAATTGCTGCACTCTCATCATCAAAGGCAGAGTTACTGTCATCAGATGCTGTCAAATAGGTGTCACTCCCAATGTGACTAAGCCTGATGCCTCCTTCTGATGTGTGATTGGAGAGGTTTGACAAATATTTGGATTTTAGACTATTTTTTCTCTCATTGTCTTCATCAGAACTGCCGTCACTCAAAGACATGAAAGCTGTGGCTTCTTTTGGTAAAAGCTGGTGGCTAGTTAGTCTTTTTCTATCTTGTAGCTCAGGTACACAGCTGTTTTGAGACAAACGCCTTTGATCTGTTTCAGTATTTTGAATGGAATTCATTTGAGACTTCTTGTCCATTTCCTTTTCTGAAAAAGGTAAATACATAAATTACATTCTGTCCATGTTTTTTTAAGTCACTTGGTATGATATAGTTTGGTTCATTGGTGCATTGGGTTATCAGTCCAAAATAGTGTGCCGTAGTCTTTTGGACACAGGTTTATGAATTGCTTCCCCAAAACCTGAGTTCTTAATCTCAAATATACTGAGGAAGCCACTGTGTAAATCTACAAGGAGCAAGTGGAAATCAGAGGAAGTAATTTCCAGGCTCAGATGTTCCTGCTGTCCCTTTTGGAAGTATGGTTACAGAAAGTGATCTAAGCAATGAATTATAAAATCTCAGCATAATCTCTGCGGATTTATACTCCATTGCTGAAAATATGCATCCTCGTGTTCTATTTCTTTTTTTAGTTGCTTCTCTACATTAAATTCATTACTTTCAATGTTGAGATAATGTTACTTAAAAAGTCCTTTTGAAAGTCTCTTTGTCCTAATTCTATTCATGTTACCACATATGTACTGGTATACCACTTACTGTTTTTCACCTAATATAGTCAGGAATAAATTTAATTTGTCATTTTCCTGTCCAATTGCACAATTCTTCTATAAGTGATTAATTGCATTCCCCATTCCTATTACATTATCTTAATGTCTATACATTTAACCATATGACATTTTCTGTAATAAACTCCTATTGTTATCATGCAATAGCTCAATTATGTATTCAAAAAATTATATATCAATGCAGAACAACTTCCTAATCTTCCTGTTTTACATCAATGATCAATAATTAAAATTTCAACCAGCACTGTCCTCTTGTTGGTCAGCTCGAATGTGGACTGATGTTCACAAACAGTGATAAAGTGTGCATTGTGCTAATTAACTCTATGCATAGTAAGTGAATTTCTTCATATTGTCTTTTTGGGCTTCCTGGAAAGACTGTAAATAGACCACACTAAAGATTCAATATTATATTTTTACAAAATTTCTAGAATGAAAGCATTTAAAAAGATGAAATAAAGAAAGTCTGTGGTCATTTTCGTAAGTGAAACATTTGTTTAAATATTTAATCTTATAAATGTGGCAGGATTTTCCAGCCCACACAGCCAGCTTTACTGACTGTATTACAGAATTCTACCCACCTGTAAATTTTATGTCCACTGACCCAGCTTCTAGTGTATTCTGCTGAAGACTTCTGGGGTTTCCTTTGAAGTATCCAAAAGTTAGGCTGCTAAGCCGTTGTGCTTCTCCTGACGTTTTGCTTAAATCAGATGATGACTTTTGTCCTCGACTCCCTGTTAGGGCTGAAAGATAGCAACAGACAATGTACTAGTTATTCAAGCATAGCTTTAGATGATTCCTGTCTGCAGTGTAAAAGTAGTTTTATTTCTTTGGAAAATAATGGACCATGATATACAGCAAAGCTTCCTGTGCTCCAAAGATTTTCAAAATGAAATGCCTCCCCAGTGAGGCACTGGTCTGTCCTAGCAGAGGTGAGAGTAGGGCATTATGTGAGTACTTTTGTACAATTAAAATGGACATCATAAAAACAAAGAAAGTTTGGCAGTTTGAGTGCAGCCGTCAATCAATATATGCTAAAATGCCATGCCTGAGTAGGTCAGTGAGCCAAGCTGGCTCAAACTGTGCTGTAAACCATGATTGAGTTATCTAGGTTTGATAATTGAATCTAAACTTTTCCTGGCCTATGGGCTGGAATCTTCTGGTCCCGCCTATAATGGGAAGCTTGGTGTGGGGAAACTTAATTTGGCGGGAGGCCAAAAATCAGTTTCCCGATGGTGGGATGAACTTCTGCAATTATGTTCTCAGGACTTGAAAGGTGGGTCAAGCTTCTTGGCAAACTGTGTTGGGAAGCCCTTTTGCATGCATTTGAATGTCATGTCTGCTCATTAAAAGGCCAGCTCACCAGAATGAAGTGCCCCCTTCAAATTAAGTTCTCCGCCAGCGAGAAATTAGAATGTTCACATTTATGACTAAGTGGCATGCACCTGGCGAGATAGACTTCAGACACCTTCCTGAACTTTGAGGTGAGGGGCCGCTGCTTTGGCCTTCTTGGGGACCACTCAGAACTGAAATTGGGTGCCGGCAGGCCAAACTGTGCAAAGGCTTGACAGGGGAGGCAAGCTAAGGAGGGAGGGAAGGGGGGGCTGGGGAAGCTGGACAGGGAGGCAGATAGAGGAGGAAAGAGTGGGAGGGTGTCTGGGGAAGATAGCCAGACTTGTTTAAGAGACCAAGCATGCCACGTATGTATTGGTACCATTATAGGGCAGTGGACAGCCTCTCTGGGCACTCAAAATTGTCGAGAGATAGGTCTAATAGGCATGGTCTGCGAGTTCAAGATTTTGGTTTTAATGAGGGTACCGGAAATCAGAGGGTACAGTCACAGACAGGGGAGGGAGTTGGATTCGGTAAGCCCATGGGTGGATGGTCTCATGGGGTGGGGGGGAAGTTGTGGTTGTGGAAAGTCAGGGTACGGCTGGCTTCGAGAATGGAAGGAGTCAAGGTCAGAAGGGCATGGGCATGCCGTCAGTTATGGGAACAAGGAGGAAGAGCAGGAATGCCAACAAAAATGATAATTGGGTACAGGGCAACGGTGGGAGGTTGAATTGTTACAGGAGGGAGGGGATGACAAGGCAGTGATTGTGTAGGAGGGTGGAAGGAACTTGAATAGGCAATTGGGGAGGGAAGAAGGTGCTTGACATGTTGCCAAACCTCACATGCACCACACTAAAGCTCTCAAGATTGTTGCGCAGTTCATAAAACCTCTCAAGCATTAAATATTGGAGGGGTCTCTTTTTGGATGGGAGGAGTTAATGCCTCGTTTTTTGGAGTGAGCAAAGCACCCTATTAATTATTAGTCCACTTCATGGAAAACCAGGCTCAGCTGAGTTCTGTTCTCAAGGTTCCAACACACAACAAACTAGCATTGCCCCATAACTAATGGATCACATTCCAGCGAGAATCCATAAGGTCTGGAGCTGCTGTACATTGTTTGCTGTTTGGCATCTGCTGCTGTCAGAGGCAGGGATGTAGAGAGGGAGGGAAGTGGATGTCTCCAAGGGGCATGAGTGGTGGACAGCAGCAAACCGTGACTCCAAACCTCCATTCTTCTAGGTAAATGGTCATGGCTGACAAGTGCTTATGTAGTTAGTCTTTCTATGGTACCAAGGCAATGGTCTCTCTGTACAGTTTCGAGGGTAATGTAGGCAAGCTGAATAGTGTCTGAGGGAGGGTTCTCGCACATGGCTGTCATCAGCCTGATCAATGTGCAATGTCTCCACGTACAGTTATGTATGAACGGGAAGAATACTCATCTGTGGTCCTCCAGGCTGTCCTTAACCTGGAAGGGGTCGGGTGGGGGGGAAAGAATGCCACGTCTAGACGGAAGCCAGGCACAGAGCTTATCATTGGATTGAGCCCCAGAGATGGAGGCTAATCTACAAAGAATTTGCTCACTAAATGGATCACTGGAATTTGTTCACACATCCACTGAGGCCTAGATGATGGCTCCAGGCAACCCTGTCTTTCTACAGGCTCTCGTCCAGATGAGGAGGAACTGGTGCAGATTAGCCCAGGGCCAGGAGGAACAATGGCCTGAGCAGCAAGAGGCAGCAGGGCATCAAGAAGGTCAGGATGCTGGCAACCAGTGGCCAGTGCAATGATGAGCACTGACCTGAACTCTAGTATATCATTGTCGGTGCAGCTTCCTGCAGAAGAGTGAAAGACAATGTCTTAGGATGTCCCGGAACATGGTTGCTCACATCTGCTAGCTTCTCCAAGATGACTCTTTGGATATGCAGCTAATATGTGTTCACACAAGGCAAATCCTGCATGTTTGTGCTCAGTTCCCAGGGAGCTCTCAAGATGCCTACACTCTGAACCACTTCCAGATGCCACAAGTTTTTTATGGATATAGGCGATTGCAGGACTGGTTCCTTAGGGACAAGGTATATCCCCACAAGACCTGGCTGAATTTGCCAGTTCCCTTTTCATAGAGTGCTGCTGAGGAGAGTTATAATGCTACAAATGCCTCCACAAGGACCAACATTGAGCAGACGATAGGCCTCTTAAAGATGAAATTCAGGTGTTTGGACCGCTCAAGCAGGGCAATACAACACTCCCTACAGACTGTGTCCCAGATTATTGTTGTCTACTGTGCCCTGCAACGAAGGGGGAATGTCCTGGCTGAGGGAGACATGGAGGACTGAGATGTTTCCTTCGACGATGAAGATGGGAAAAGGGATTTTTGAATATGAGGGCCAGGTTGTCGCAGAGGCACATACACAGAGGTACTTGCAAGAGTACGACGTGGCAGACAGGCCCGTGACAATCTAATAGCTAACAGGTTCCAGGCAGCATAAGCTGCCAAGCATCTCCTTTACTATTTGATTTTCTATCCTCTGCTGGCTGGCAGGCTGCAGCTCCTTTTTGTAACACACATTATACTTTGCTCTCATGTACCTTGATTTATGATAGCCAAAGTAAATTCCACTACTTAACATCTGCCCTGCTGGTGGTGTGATCCATTGCATGTGCCAAACTGTGTTGATATAAAGACCCCTAGTGCCAAATGTACGCATCAGAACATGCACAGCGCTCCATTCTCCCACAAACTCAGGCACCTGTAAGTACAAATGAGACTTTTCCTGTGCCCTCACAAAGTTCGTATGCATGGCACATTGAAAGCAACATGAACTCTTACCTGGGCAGGGGTGCACTCATGTAACCCTCACACCTGCTCCCAATAGGGAGCAGACCTTGCAGAGAGCTCTTTCAGGTGGAACCAGAAATATGGGTGCACAGGGAAGAACAGCATGAATGGATCATTTGGCCCTTCAAGATTGCTGCTTCATGCAGCTTGGTGGTCTCCAATCACCACTTGCCCACAGTAACCCCATATCCCTTGACATTTTTATTATCCTGAAAAGCTTAGAGGTCATTTTGGGGACCACATAATGACAGTGCCTCACCTGCTCTATGGGGTGTTGAGTACCAACCAGTTTTGACCCTGCAATTGCAGAGATTCTAACAAGTCCTAGATGCCCTTACTATTGCTGTGAGACTGTGCTCTGTCATTCTGGACACCCCAACCAAGTTCAAATCTTTCCTGCATGGACCCTGAAGCATCCTGTAAGAACTCTTGATGTATCACATGGATTGCCTCACAGTCCTCCTCAAGATCCAGGCCCATTCTACTCACTAACACCTGATAGGATAATACCTCAGTCCTGCAACGATACCCGGTCCACTTTGGTTGCAACCTAATTTATGCAAGGTCTATTCTTACCCTAGGTAAGGAGACGAGCAGGGCAAACAATTCTCCACGTGAGGTCTCACAAAGGCTGCGCGCACATATCCCTTTAATCCAACGCTCAATCCCTCCTGCAGTCAAGGCCAACTTGTCCCTTGCCTCCTTACTTACAGCCTTCATCTGCATATTAGCTTAATATGACATTTGAACAAGGATAGCCAGGAACAATTGGATATACACACCCTATCATTCTCCTAACATCTATGGAAGCCTCTGGTTTTCCCTTAAGATCACAATGCAGAGCTTCACTCTTTCAAACTGTGTCTAGAGTATTCCGTGCCATTCATATTACCTGTTTAACTCCCTTTGAGGACCCTTCGCATCCATCCACATCTGACACATGGCAACAGCAGCAGGAGATGCAATGGCCTCGGTGCACACTCTGCTCAGACATCATTCTCAGAGCTCAGAACCTGGTGAGCTGCAAGAAATCGGTTGCAAGATGCATGCCCAAGCCACATGGTCTCAAATGATGACCAGTGCTTAAGCATACTCATATTGGAATATTCAGCAATCACAATTTTGATAATATGAGAGAAATTACGCTATAGAAGGACGTTACTGGACTCTGATGGGGGACCCAAGTTCTACATCTTTAAATGCCCACGACCATTGTAGAAATTAGCAGCAAGATGAGAATCCAGGATACTTCCAAACAGTGCAGGTGAGCAAATATTTACAAGTGCCAAAATTATATACAATGGTTGTACACCCATGCCATCCATGTGCCTTCAAAAATCTTTACCTTTCTTTTCTTATTACTACGCCTAAGTGCAACCCCGACAACCACAGCTGAGGTGGAAGCAGCTTGCTGACTCGTATGTCCTATTGACTGTGATGTCTTTGCCTGGGTGGCTGGGGCTTAGAGGGTCTTAGGCTGCTAAGGGTCTCCTGCACACGTGCAGGTGCACCCTTCCTCAGCCTGACCTGCTAGAGGTGATGAGGTCACTGACAGAGGAGAGGTTGAGTGGAAGGGCACCATTGGAGTGTTGTGGGATGAAGCCACTGGGTCCTTTGATGGTGCTCCTCCTCTCTGTGAGTTTGTGATGGCACCTGCCTGACTCCTTGAGGAGAAGGGGCACCTGGAAGGAAGTTGGGGCACCCCATCCCTGTCTCACCTAGCCACTGCTGCACTGCACCCATGCCTAGAGCGACAGAGTACAGGTCTGAGCACATATCCGGCAGCCACTGCATGTTCCGCTGGACCTAGTTCTCCAAGGTGGCTGCCATCCTTTACACGGATGCAGCCAAGTGCCCGCAGAGAGAACATGGATGGACACCTCTAGCCTTTGGTCCTGTTTGCACATGGCCCCTGGTATCTCTGTCTGATGTTTCCCTTCCCATCTCTGTATCTCCAACATGTCTCTAATGGCTGAGTCCAGAGGGCTGTCATCTGCATGGGATCAGCAGGGGCCTGTCTCCAACAGGCCTCAGAGTGTCAGGGATCGACTGTCACTTCCTCCGCCAGCTGTGGACCTGTGTCTGTGAGGTACTCATCAGATTGTGACTCTGGGCCTACTCTAGAACATGCACCCACTGAAGTGAATGTTTCTGCGCCGATGTAGGGTTCAGGTGAATGTTGTGATGGTGCATCCACTGAGGTTACAGAGGCATCATCCTCAGAGATGGGTTTGGAGCTGGAGCTGTGGATGGTCTCCCTTCATTTCCTCCCCATTTTCTTGCCTTGCTGATACCTGAAGTGGAGAAGAGAAAGATTTAGTGGATGCTAAGCAGTCTCCCTTATCCAAATCTCACTGTCGGCATATCTGACAATTTCAGACTGGAGGCATCCTCCTCACTGCCTTGCTGCAGGAGTCCTGTCTCACCTTCAACATAGGCATGACCCCCCATCTCCCCGGCTATTTCTGTGGCCTTCTCTTCAAAGGTGCTAAGGTATCTGGTAGACTGCTGCCAGCTTTGGCCTACTCTCTCCTTTTGTGTGCGTTCTTCTTCTGCAGACAGACAGAAGGATTGATTGTCATCCCAATGGGTGTCTGAGCAGTTTAGGAGCATGCATGTCTATGCCAGCTCCTGAGCTCTTCCAAGTGATTAACAAGCAGGTTGTCCTACAATTGACAGAATATTGACAGCATGATGTAGCTGCCATACATTCAGTGCACATGTCCCTTCTTCTGCTGAGTCCTGCAACCCAAGCTCCTGTCTGACATCCCTGTGAGCTCGCACACTTACACTGCCTGACACCCTTATGAGTGTCTCTTTGCAGTCAATAGACATTGCCACTTACCCTGGCGAGTGCAGCATATTGTTCATCCTTTTTCTGTACTGCTGGTGGATCTTTGGTAGGCTCCATGGGTGCTAATCTCTGCCGCGACTTCCGTCCAGTCTGCCGTGGTCAAGTGGGAGGACCTTCTGCTGCCACCCCTGGGAAACAGCACCTCCCACCTTTCCTGGATGGCCCAGAGACGAACCTGCAGGGAGGCTTTGCTGAAGCCTGGGGCCACATGTTGTCTGCTCTGCAACATTCTGTTATCTGCAGTAGGTCTCCCCCTCTGGAATGACAGCCAGACTGATGCTCCTAACTTGCAGTGAGCGAATGGCTGCCCAGGACCTTCAATCCCATGAGATAACAGCGGGGACGACAACTTCCTGCCTGCCCCCACCGCGAGATTTGCTGTGCTCCTTGGGCATGCATATGTAATGAGCTTAATTGCACGAGATTGCACATGGCCAGCTGTCCCTTTCCTGAGCAGAACTCACTCTCATTTTCACTCCCATCACCAACATATACTCCAGAATGGAAGATCCCATGGGGAGTCAGTTCATTAAATAAATCTGGAATAAAAAGCTAGTGTCAGTGATGGTGACCATGAAACTAAAGGATTGTCGTGAAAATCCATCTGGGTCACTGATGTCCTTTAGGGAGGGAGCTCTGCCTTCCTTTCCCATCTTGACCTATATTTGATCACAGACCCACAAGAATGTGGCTGACTCTTAACTGCCCTCTAAGGTGGCCCAACTAGGTACTCAGTTGTATCAAAATCCTGGAACTCCCTCCCCAACAGCATTGTGGGTGTACCTACACCACAGGTACTGCAGCGGTTCAAGAAGGCAGCTCATCACCACCTTCACGAGGGCAATTAGGGATGGGCAATAAATGCTGGCCTAGCCAGTGATGCCCACATCCCATAAAAGAATAAAGGAAAATGGAGTGAGATGGAATAATACATTGAAAGCGACTTCATAACACAGTTTGTGATTCTGCTTAACCTTCACCTTAATGTGATTAAGTCATAAACAAGCCAAGTCCTTTAGAATTATTTATAATGCTAGTCATTTTAGAAAATAAAAATTGTGCACCCTTTTGTGAATCAGTCAGTGCTGTAATGTGTTTTGTGATCCTGGTGGTTTTAAGCATAATTATACTGGAGAATTTATCTATGCCTCAGCAGTATAAAGAAACCATCCTAACTCTCAGGTCCATTAAACTGACTACCAAGGCTTTCAAACTTGGGTCATCAAACAGTGCTTACAGGTCCACGTCGGTGGATTAGTTTCCAACCACAAATGTGATAAATCTTAGTAGTTTTTAGATGGACTGTCAATTGCCACTTTACAGCAACATTTGTTAGCTACAATTGGTGCTGAATGGCAGCTCTGATTGCGCTTCTCTTCATCGACAGCACTGGGGAATCCTACAGTAGTTGCCCCACAGTGTTGGGAGATACTGGATATAGATCTAAGCAGAAACAAGATGACCATGGCAGAACATGTATATTTATTAGGAGCAATTAAGGCTAAAAAAAATGTTACATTGCAAGCTAAAGTATTAAATTGACATTCAAAACAGATACTGAAATGTCGGCCCAGAATTTCCTGGAAATTGTCAGCGAAAATTTGGATCGAGGAAATTCCAACCCATCAATTTCAAAACCGATCAAATAGACATATTACAGTGATGTTGCAGCAATTTTTCTGAGGAATTTTTGTGCATAGCTAATTTACACTTGTTTTAGGCTGAAATATCGTTATGTGCTAATTTCTTCAATCAATTGCATCACTCCTGAGATGTGGCTACTGAAATCCTTTGTTTCTAATTTAAGCAGATCTGCTCAAACAGAACTACCTGCTCCCATAAGATTCCAGACTTTACATGAAAAAAGGCACTAAAATTAAACAAAGTGCTGTCAGCCTCAGTGTAGCCAATAATTTTTGGACCCTCAACTTCCTCTATTTAGAAGGTCTAAATAGCAGGAATGGTCTTCCCAACGAGAATATCCCTACTCTACATACTGATGGAAAAGGATGAGGAAGAGCAGAAGGAAGACAGTTTCAGAGAATAGAAGCTAGCAGCCTAACATATTGTTGCATTGCATTTGTTTTCTACTGATTTTTACATTCCTATGTCAGTAAATGAGCTTCACAGGTAAGGTTGGCATAAAAACAGGCATAAATTTAGGCTTTATTTTAACATAAATTGGATAGAGGAAATTCCAACCGATCAATTTCAAAACCCATCAAATAGACATGATACACACATATAGAGTAATTGCCCCCCTTTTATAATTTACTGGTGTTGATGCACAGTAGACTGCTGAATTTATTCAATCAAAAGAACTTGACTCTTACCTTGTAACTTGGTCTGAAGGATCTGAATGTGTTCTACCTGTTGCTGGTTCGTAAATTTAAAGTTCTGATTTTCAGTTTCAAGCTATGAGCAAAAAGAGTATATTAATATGATATTAAATAGTATATATCGCTCTACATTAAAAACACAAAATTAAGAACCTTTGGTTTAATGAAAAAGCTTATCAATAATTACGTTGTTATAACATTACTCTTACTTAATTCTCCTGAGCCACTAAGATTGTAAATATAACTATGTTCTAGATATGCTTCCATCAATTGATATAGCCTCCTGAATAGAAAACGGTGGCATAAGTTCATCTGAAATGTCACATAACTTTTGCTAATGTGAAACTACATAAACCTTTTGGGAAGATTTTTGTTCAATGGACTGACTAATTTTCAATTTTATAATAAACAGTGTGGAATATATTTTCCAATACAAAGCAACTTTTTAAAAATTTGCAAATATGCTTTGCAGGTCAAAAATTCCAAAAAGAAAAAGTAAATAAACAATCAAATACAAAACTTCAATTGCATAAATAATACATTATGCAGTGCTCGTTTTTCCTATACATATGCAGCAAGACTCAGGTACCTCCTGAAGTTTCATTGTCACCCAATCCTTGATTTTAGCTGCTTTCTCTTCTATTATTTTGGCCTCCTGGATTCGCAGGTGCTTCTGAAACCCAAAAACTAACTGTTATCCTTCTGTAAATATGTAAACATTTTCAGTGGAACAGAACACTCGGACTGGAGGAAAGCAAAGGTAAAATAGGAAGCTTGAGAAATGGACATGGGTTATTTCATATGAACATATATAAGAGAGTGGAAGCCAAATGTTTGTGGGTATGATGGAATCATCAGTTGACGCCTCTTTTGTGTAAGGTATAGTGGTATTGGTCTGTTGCAATATCTTTAGAAAATGCTATGTTAATCTATACAAATCTGTTAGATTTTTATACCCAATATAGTCATTTATGTGGAAAATGTGTTTGTTGAGAATTTATCGAAGTAGAAAAGCATATTATATACATGGATGCTTACTTGCACTCTAATCAAACTAAAATAGATTTCACTTATATCAGAAATGTACCAGTTCTAGCGGTTATAACTGAAGTAGGTAGCTCAAATAGCACTGTTTCTTATCCATGTTCACTGGTGGGAATGAAACAACTGTATAGAGCAACAGATATCTTTCACTAAATTACAAAACTGAGGCAATCTGCAACAATGTTGATTATGCCAAAGGAACATGAATTAAGAACCATTATAAATTTGACTTACATGCTATATACTCCTTAGCGTGAGACAAAGCTAAACAGTTTCACCTATCTATCTTTTAACTATGCTGAAGAGCATGTACAAAGAAATAGGTATTTATCAGCACAAGCTTGTTTACACTCCAAGGTTTCAGACCTAGGACTGGGTGGGCTAGTGAAGTGTGAAATTATTTATCTCCCTCCCACTATACTATCTATAGTATAATATATTTAAATTTAATTTGAGTCAGTTGTGCTGCAGGATTCAGTTTGACTATACTGTTCATCCCTGCCACTCAGACATATATTTGGGTGTTACAATTAGCCTTAAAGCCTCTGGATCAGTGAGGGGAAAATCAGCTGGGGGTAATGAGCAGGTTAACTGAAGTGCCCCAATCAATTCCCCAAATCTATCCAGCCATCTAAACCCTCAGTTCAAGACCTCAATTATATGCTTGATGATCAATTTGGCGGTCCCACGTTTGTACCTCATCTCTACAGGTACGATGGGGCGATGGAGGGGAGTCAAATGCTATATGTGGTGAGGTGGCCTTTGACCCCTTGCAACTATCCTCTAAGTTTTGTGACATGATGTCTGGAGATGATTTACTGGAGCAGAAATGAGGGAATCGTGGCAGTTGCCTGGAAACTTGGCACAGACCTGCATTAGTCTGTGGTGGTGATCAGCTGCTCAATGATATAATGAAATCATTTCCTGTTAACAAATGCTCCTGGCTGGTGTCCTGATGTTCTAATAGCAACACAGGTACAGACTATGGCTGCTGGCATATGAGGGTAGCTAGCCATTGCAGCAAATTCCAGGACCTTTTTTTGATTGCTATGTTATATTGGGAAAGTACTTCACTGATTGTCACTGGCAAGGATATCATCAGTGACTTGCTTGATGAACTGTAGATTAAGGGATTTTGGAAATGTTTACAATAGCATTCTAACATTGGTAATGGTGACTTTCACTGTCAAAGGCAAAACATGACCTCCTAGTCCAGCAGGCAGTATGTCATCTTGCAGGAGGCTGCAGAGCTCAGTGACAACCTGTCCAGAGAAATCCAGATTTCTTGTGCAGTGACCCTCAAACAAATACAGTTATTTTCACTGTATGCCTGACTCTGATGAGCAAGTAAGATTTTCTTCGAGCAGCCCCTTCCCCACTTCCCAGACGTTGTCTTCTAGGAGGCCTAATTTCTGTGCCTTGTGGAAACCAATCACCAAGGCAAACTCATCAGCTTCAAAAAACATAGTGGCAAACTGTTGCTTACAATTAGAATGTTTGCTTGCAAGATCCCCATTTAACATTTCTTCTAGTGGTCCCTTGGAAACTCACATTGCTAGGTTTTATTCAATGGGCTCAGCCCTGGGTGGAACATCAGTTTTTGCATGCTGAAACCTTTAGGACACTGAAAATATCATGGTCTAGAAAGTGGGTCCCCGGGTAGCCTTCTAAGATCCCAAATCGCATACAGGAAGCATGCTCGCTACCATATTCACCACCACCTTCTCAAGGGCAACTAGGAGTGGGCAATAAATGCTGGCCCAGTCAGTGAAGCCCACATCCTGTGAATGAATAAAAAAAAGAGTAATGACAAACAAGAGGTGTACTTTAGTTTGAAAGACGCACTAAGCTTTTCGCATGTGCAAATAAGGGGCATCATGCCTGCTTCAGTTCCACATTCCACATTTCACTTACAACTATATATTTGAAATTCCACCTATTTAGTCTTTGGCCCTCCATTTGCCACAAGATTTCTGCAGCTACTGATTTGCTGAACTGTGCCCTCATCTCCACCATTGATGCCCAATAAACCCATTACTCCCTTTCACCCTGGACATACCCCCAGTACCCCCTCATCTTTTTTTTCAAATCTTTCATGGGATCTGTGCGTCACTGGCAAGGCCAACAATTGTTGCCCATCCCTAGTTGCCTTTGAGAAGGCTCTGCTCCCTTAAGTCCAAGGGACAGACTTGAGGTATTTGGCGGACAATTATTTTAGCCATACACTTCCAATCTGGTTAGACCACCTAAAGCGCTACAGGGTCCTGCTTATGTCTGTTGAAACCACTCACTATTCCCAGATCATCCAGGAATACAAAAATAACCTTGGTTTCTTTTCTCTACTGCAAATTGTCTTCTTAATCCCCTGTCTCTTCAACCCTCAGCTCCAACAATAAATTCAAAGAGCTCATTGATTTCTTTGTCATGAAGATTGAGACCATCCAATCAGCTGCCTCTGTCACTGCCCTCCCTTCCCCTAGACCAACCTTCCTCCAAACCTTCCCACCACCCTAGCCCAAAACTTGCATCTTTCTCTAGTTTCTCTCCTATCTCCCTTCATGCCCTCTCTGAACTCATCTTGAGACTCATGAGACTCACCTCCTCCTACATCGACCCTATTCGCATTGAAAGCCTAATCACCCATCGACCCCTCCTGGTTGATGTTATGCCAATATGTTAATAATGATAACGGTTCTCTCTATTCAGAATCTGTCCATCTCCTTTAAATCTGCCATAACTACATCCCTCCTCAAAAAGCCAACCCTTGACCTCATTGCCCCTGCAAATTAATGCCCATCTCAAACCTCTCATTCCTCTTCAAAATCTTTGAATGCATCGCCACCTCCCAAATTGATGTCAATTTTTCCTACAACTCTATGTTTGAATCCTTCCAATCAGATTTCTGATCCTGCCACAGTACTGAAACTCCTATTATCAAAGTCACAAATGACATTCTATTTGACTGTGATAAAGTTAAACTATCCTTCCTTCTCATTCTCGACCTGTCTGCAGCCTTTGACATGGCTGACCACACCATCCTCCTCCAACGCCAATGTCATCCAGGTAGTTGTGACTTCTCTCTCCTATTTCTACTACAATCTATCTAATCATAGCCAGAATATTAGTTTCAATGGCTTCCCTTCCTGTTTCTGCAATGTTACCTTTGATGTCCCCCATCGGTCGAACTTGGCCCTGTCCTGTTTCTCATCTACATGTTGTCCCTTGGTAATATCATCTGAAAGCACAGCATTACTTTTCACATATACACTGACAACACCCAGCCCTACCTTACTACCACGAGCAGAATGCTATGGTCCCCTACCGGCATGTTTGCAGGCGGGAAGCCTTTAAAATTCTCCGAGCGGCCTTACTGCTGCCAGGTCCTCACTGTAAGAGGGGCAGTCGAGGCCTAGGGTGGCCTGTCACTCTTGCCCCAATTGAGGCCCTTAAGTAGCCAATTACTGACCACTTAAGAGCTGCTTCCTGCTGGTACCAATTTTTCGGCTGGCTGGAGGAGGACAGGGACCGGGGTGGGGGGTGGGGCGAGGTTGGGAGATGCCCAGCAGGTCACCTCACTTAGGACTTGGGCAGGAATGGGGGGGTTTGGGGGACACTCCATCACTGGCCCTCTTTCAAGATCAGGGCCCCTCTCTCCAAAGTCTGCCCTTCCACCCTCCCTCCCCGGGTGTGCCTTGTGCCCCCCACCCCCAGTCTTTCCATCAAAATCCCCACCTCCTCACCACCCTGGGCCTCCCTCCTGTTTCTGTCATGCAATCTCACACCTACCTGTTCCCATGGGCTCTGGCACTTAGACTAACGGCACTGGTTGTAGTCCCAGCAGTGGCCAGTGGATCTGATTGGCCAGCACCTCTCTGAGGCAGGATTTTCTCTGAAGTGAGCGCTGCCTCCAGCCAATTAATACTCCTCAAAGTGTTAAATGGTTGTGGGACATTCAACGTCAGTGGGGCTGCATTCCCAGCCAATTCTTCAGAGGTAGGGCGGGAAACCCTGCTATCTGTAAACTTCAGCTCCATCTCTCTTGACTCCTCCAATGTTGCTAAATTATGACTGCTTATCTAACATCCAGTACTGGGTGAGCAGAAATTTCTACCAATTAAACATTGGGAAATCTGAAGCCATTGTCATCGATCCCCATTCCAAACTCTTTCCTCGCTCCATCCCTCACCCTGGCAACGAACTGAAACTGAAATGGACAGTTCGCAACCATGGTGTTTTGACCCCAAGATGAGCTGCATCATCACTAAGACTGCCTTTTTCCACTTCTAATATCTCCTGACTTTAGTTTATCTGCTGTTGACATCCTCATTCATGCTTTTGTTACCTCTAAATGATTCCAACGCACTGGCTTGCCACCCACATCCAACCTTCCTTAGACATGAGGGCATCCAAAACTCTGCTGCCTGTCGTCACCTGCAACAAGTCTTGTTCACCCATCATCCCTAGCTGACCTACACTGTCTCCCAGTCAAGCAATTCTCGTTTTTAAAATGATCATCCTTGTTTTCAAATGTGTCTCCCCATCTCTGTAATCTCCTGCAGCCCAGCAACTTTGTGAGATATCTGCACTCATCTAATTCTGGCCTCTTGAGTACTGCTGACTTTAAACCATCTTTGGTGGCTGTGCCTTCAGCTGCGTAGACCCTAGGCTCTGGAATTCCCTGTCCAATTCCTTAAAAAATACCTCCTTGATTGAGGCTTTTGGTCATCTGACCTGATATCTCCTTATGTGGCTTCGAATCCTATTTTTGTTTAGGAATGCTTCTGCAAAGCACCCTGGAATGTTTAATAATGTTAACAGCGCTGTAGAAATATGGGCTGTACTGTAGAGTATAGAGAAAATGGAGCACAATTAAAAGAGGTACAGACTGCTGCATTTTAATTCATCAAATCAAAATGAATTTCTTTAAATACAACTTCATATTTCATTTTTAAGCAATGCACATTTCTAAATGACCAAGGAACAAGCTACTCAAATAAACTTGTAGTAATGTCTGTGATAGCTAACCTGTTCATCAAGCTGTAGCTCTAAACGTTGTATGATATCGTCTTTTTCTAGTATAAGGGTTTCCAACTCTTGACAGCTCTTATACAACTTATTCTCGGAGTCATCGGTCTGGATGTTAGCTGTTTTTAGCTTCTCCTCCATAACACAGACCTAGGAGCACAAAAGAGATTTAATAACATTCTTCATAAAACAGCAACAAAAAACAGAACAGCTAATATCTACTGGAACGCTCGTGAAAGAAGCTTAGCTACTCCTGCTAACTCTTGGTAAAATTCTACGCTATCTTAATGAGGTTTCACATCCGATCCCAAATTCCAGTGACATCTTAGTTGGATAGTCTTTTCCTGGCATTTTAACGTACTGTAGTCTCAGTGCCAAAGTAAAATCCAGACAGTGGCTTTCCTGAATGAATTCATCATGTAGTAAGAATCATTTGGCTCAACTGCTTAGCAGTATTTTCCATCTGTAACCAGGTACGAAGCAAACATTTGAAGAAGTACTTGTTAACCACCACTAATAGTTGATTTTATTGGCATGTATCTGTGTATGTCTAATGCATCCTTATTATGGCATTAACTTATACAGGAAAATGATTAATTTCCTGAAGACAAATTCAAAAACTCTTTAAAAAAAAAACAAAGAAAATAATCTAAAAATATTCTTGTAACCCCTTCCAGATACAAATGGTGAATGCCACAATTTTCCCCATCAATTCTGATTTTCACCCTCCTGCTTTATTTTGTTTCTCTCACTTTCCTTCAATTGTATTCCTCTTTCTCCTGCTTCACTTCTTTTGTTCTCCCTCCTGTTAATCTCTATTTTCACCGTAACTAATTTTTTCTTTATTTCTCTCCTATGAGTAGACTGATAAATGTCAATCTTGTACACCAGGCTGGTGAAAAAAGATATCAAATAGTGCAAGAGCCCATCATGCAGTGGATCTTGAGAACTGTAGTCTTTTAAAATCAAATATGAACAGGTGCACATGCACTATTTGTTTATCTCACAATTTTACATCGGGCTGCTATGCATGGGAAGTTAGCTAGTCTGGCTGGGGAACCTGATAATACATAGCCAGATTTCAATGTTTCCAGAATGCAACTGAGTGGAATTTTTGTGATTAGGGAAAATATTGAAATTGTACATAACGTTTGATTAATAATGAAAGTAGAAACTAACCAATCTGAAAGGAGAAAAACAGAGGTACTTAAATACTCAACTAACAAGTAGGAAGAAATTGACTGGCATCTCAATGTAAATTACATATTTGATGGTCACGACAAAGAAAAAATCCATAAGAAATGTTATTAGATTTCAATAATGTGGAAACAATTTGAATAACATGTAACAATGAGCAGAAATTACATTGCTGTATAACACTGGGGGATACTTTCATGGAGTCATTACTGCAGAATAATAGCATACCATAAACAGCAAAATGTAAAGAGTCCATTTTGGAATTCTAATAGATCACTAGAAATTATGTAGAATAGCCATGAATAAAGGCGGCTAGTGATCTAAACCAAATTTCTAGCATGCTACCTATTAACTTGGTATATTTTTCAGGTAACAAAAATTATCATACAAAAGCAAAATACTGCTGATGCTAGAAATTTCAAATAAAAACAGAAAATGCGGGAAACTCTGATCAAGGTTCTGATGAATGGTCATCATCGACCCAAAACGTTAACTCTGTTTCTCTCCATAGATGCTGCCTGACCTGCTGAGTATTTCCAGCATTTTGTTTCTTTATTTTGGGAAAAAAAAGTAATAGCTAGTGCCTAAATATGTGATCATTGTTGCCAAGTAAGGTCAATCAAAAGGAGAATCAGAGTCCAGAAGATTAAGACAAGTACTTTTGCTTTCCTTGTGGAATCAGGAGGATCAAGAGTACATTAATGGGCCACCAAACATTCAAGTCCAGGTCAAACATTATGCTGAGCTTACGTGAACAGACCAGATCAGACTGAGATAGTGACAAAGGAGCAAGGTTGGTGATGGACGGCAATGCCTTCAGTCTTCCCAATTTTTGGATAGAGAAAATTAAGTCTCATCAAAGGCTGGATGTTGGACAAGCAGTGTTAATAGCACAAAGACAATGAAGCGTTCAGTAGAGGTGGGTAAGCGACGAAACTTGGTGTCATCAGCTTACATGTGGAAACAGACAAATATGGCCGGATTTTCTGTGGCCGGGGCGGGAACTAGGAGTATTTGCCACTGCGAAGCCTGGTGGGAATTCACGACAAATCGCACGATGCTGGGCTCATTAATTATGCAGTCGGGGGTTTCCCGATGTATTGTATGGCGGTGTAGGCTGGTGACGCATGCCCAGCTATCATATCCGGGTGCCATATTTAAAAGGTGCCTGGTCATTAACTTCTTTGCTGCACAACTACTGTACAAGGAGGAGATGGCTCAGTGATCCCAGGCAGCTCTGGCCCCCAGATTCAACGATGCTTCCCTCGATGTGCTGCTCTATGCAATGGAGGCCAGAAGGGGCATCCTGTACTCCGCAAATTGAAGGAGGAGGCCGAGTCGTGTGACCAGCCCTGCATGGGAAAAAGCCGCCAGAGTGATCAGTGCACATGGTCTCCGCCGGAGGACTGCCCTGCAGTTCCAGAAATAGATGAATGACCTCATCTGCACCGCCAGGGTAAGTGAACACTCAACTGCTCATATCTCACTGAATGGCAGAGGGACATAGGCCTCAGTGGCAAAGGCACCATCCATGCGGGCCATGCATAAAAGAGCTACTCAATGTTTTAAGGTGATACCTCATTGCCCCACTGCACTCCATCTGGTCTTCAGTCTGCAGGTGGAGAGGCCACTGCTGGTCCCTGACCCTACACACAGCTTGGATGCTGTATGGTGAGGGGATGGGGATGGGACGTGGGATTTGTTGCTGGGGGGGGGGGGGGGGGGTGTTGGTTAGGCAGCAAGCACTGCTCATGACCTGCCACTGTGCACCTTATCCTTCTATTTGCATGGGCTCACTGCTCTAGAGGGTGCTGCCCCAGAACCCTTGTGACAACCTGCAGTGCATCAATCACCTGGCACACAATCCAGTGGGCTATTTGTAAGACTGGAAGCATGAGAAAGATAGCTGAAACTTGTGAGAGAAGTTATACCTCATGGAATAAAAGGGTCAGTAGCAACACGGATACAAAATTGGTTGAGTAATAGTCAATGGATATTTTTCGGGCTGGATGAAGGTTTGTAATGGAGTTCTCCAGGGGTTGGTATTGGGACCCTTGCTTTTCCAGATTATATGTTAATGACCTAGATCTTGGTGTGCATGGGACAATTTCAAAGTTTGCAGATGATATGAAACTTGATTGCATTGTAAGCAATGAGGAGGACAGTACAGAACTTTAAAAGGGCATAGACAATTTGGTGGAGTGGGCAGATGGGTGGCAGATGAAGTTCAATGCAGAGAAGTGTGAGGTGATGCATTTTGGTAGGAAGAACAGGGAGAGACAATATAAAATAAGGGGTACAATTTTTAAGGGGGTGCAGGAGCAGAGGGACCTGGGTGTAAATGTGCACAGATCATTGAAGGTGGCACGGCAGGTAGAGAGAGCAATTAAAAAAGCATACAGTATCCTGGGATTTATTAATGGGGGCATTGAGTACATAAGCAAGGAGGTTACGCTGAACTTGCATAGGACACTAGTTAGATCTCACCTGGAGTATTGTGTACAGTTCTGGGCGTTACACTATAGGAAGGATTGGAGAGAGTGCAGAAGAGGTTTACAAGAATGGGTCCAGAGTTGAGAAGCTCAGTTATGAAGGTAGATCAGAGCGGTTGGGACTGTTCTCTTTGGAGAGGAGAAGGCCAAGAAGATTTGACAGAGATGTTCAAAATCATGAGGGGCTGGATAGAGTAGATAGGGAAAAACTGTTCCTGCTCATAAAAGGATTGAGAATGAGAGGGCACAGGTTTAAAGTAATTTGAAAAAGAAGCAAATGTCATGTGAGAAAATAGTTTTTTACACGGCGAGTGGTTCGAATCTGGAATGCACTGCCTGGAAGTGTGGTGGAGGCAGGTTCAATTGAAGCATTCAAGATGGCATTGGATGATTATTTGAATAGAAACAATGTGCAAGGGTATGGGGGAAAAGACAGAAGAATGGCACAAAGTCATAACGCTCATTTGAAGAGCTGGTGCAGACACAATGGCCCGAATGGCCTCCTTCCGCGCCATAATATTCTGTGATTCTGTGTGATATGCGGCCCCCTCAATTCCGCCAACCCCAGAATCTGGTTTTACTTCCCCCTCCAACAACCCTCAGTGTCCCTTTGCCCATCATCACAGGACTCTCAACCCCCTACCCTACCAGCTCCCACTGACCGCTTTAGCCTTCACCATCCCCTCCTATCAACAATTCCTTCAGTATGCCCCTCATGACTCATCAGTTGACACTACTGACTCCTCCCTCTGAAACCCTTTCACCTCTTCCCACCCATTGCTGCACATAGTGTTCCAGGGTCCACGGTCGCTGGAGGCCTCCATCTGCCACCATCTATGAGCTGCTCCAGGCCTATTTCCTACTAGCAGGTGAGTCCCGACATGTACACAACACATTGGTCCGGACGTGTTCCGGACTAGCATGATATCCCACTGGCGGTATGGATGATTAGCCGGGGGAGGACAATTCTAGTCAGGATGTCATCTGTAACCCATTAATGGGATGCAAAACAGCTTCACTGTGGCCTCGGGTGGGAATGGCGACCCGCCATGATGGGCGGGAGTGTACGTTCCCGCCATCATTTCACGTTGATGGGAAACTGATTTTTCAATTCCTGCCGCATTGTCCCCCCACCTGCCATTAAACCCGCTGCTGTTGGGACTGGAAAATCCCAGCCTATGTCAGTCAATGAATGGGTCAAGGGACACCACATAGAAGAAGAAGAAGAGAGAACCAAAGCTGGATCCATGAGAGATTTCAAGAGTATGGGTGCTTTATAATTTCCATTTTGCCTCATTCAAATACAGAAGTTGATCGAGGAATCATGTGGTTCAGGATCAGACTCAATCAACATTTTTCTAATAGGACACACTTGCATGTTTCCAAAACATCTGTGTGATTTCTTGAAGTGCTTCAACTAAATCAACATTGACTGCATCAGATGGTAGAATCATTGACTTGCAAGCACTACTAAGTGTGAAGATGTGACATTTAAGGCCCATGGCTACACAACATAATCTAGAATGTACGCGAGAAAGAAGCGTGTTTGCTTATACACCACCTGCTGGTAAGCTTTCTCAGCACGACGGTTGGCATCAATTACTTGCCTTTCCAACTGCTGCATCTGAAAAGCAGAAAACACGACATTAATATGAAGGTAGCTACAGCATGAATTCCATTGGTGCATTCTAAAATTGCATTGAAACATCTGTAGTTGATTTTCCCTGAGAAAATAAAGGACACTATTGAGAGACTTGAGAAAGGAAACTAGACTAATCCAATACTGTAATAAAAAACATTATAGCAGTATGTTTCAGGAAACCTTTTAAGTACATAAATCACTGCTACCACAGCATATTCGTTAAATGCAGTTGTGTATTGGCAATTGAGTATACATATGACAGGATGTATTAATAACTGCTTGCAAAATAATATTTGTAAGTTACTATTCTACTGTTGAAATTAAGTTACTTTCAAAAAAATTGAAGCCTGCATTTTACAATAACACTGAAGGCTGATTCCATAGACTAGAAGCACATGTCTCAACTTTGCAAGTTGCACTGCAATACAAATGACCCACTGCATGGAGTATCATTTCAAGAGATGCTCTTTTCCCACTGTGCTGTCAGAAGTACAGCACTGCTAGTGCTAAGTAAACACTGTGCTCTGACCAAACTCTATGAATTAAATGCGTGAATTCTAGTGCATTGTAAGGAGATACAGAAAATGGCTTCCCATTGTTGCAGTTCTGTGAAGTACAAACTGGCCAATAGACTACAATATAAAGAAATTATAATACACCTTGTAATATTAAGGATCAATGAAAGCCTTCTCCAGACATGACTTTGCAGTGGAAAATGTGATTTTTTAGAACTAGTTTAGAATGATTTTCTTGGGCTATAAAAGCACCAGATAAATTATTCCTCCCTCCTGCGCCTCCACCACCAGCTCTCAAGCTCTGAATTTGATTACGATTTTCACTCGTGAGCAATTGCAATTAGTTTGTGAGTTGGCAGATCCACATCATTTATCATTAGCCATAGTTGGCAATGAATAATGCAAGCGATTTGTTGCAGAATGATGCAAGTAGTCAAAGTAATTAATGCTTTTTAGAATGCTGCTTCCTGGATTAATTCCATGTGCAATGATGGAAATTGATTTTAAAGGGTAAACCTTAGGGTGACAACTTCTTTAAAAGCAGGAAATTATAGGCCAGTTAGCCTAACATCTGTCATAGGGAAAATGTTAGAAGCTATTATTGAAGATGTTATAGCAGGGCATTTAGAAAAATTCAAGGCAATCAGGCACAGTAAGCATGCTTTTGTAAAAGGGAAGGCACATTTAACCGATTTATTGGAGTTCTTTGAAGGAGTCATGTGCTGTAGATAAAGGGGAACCTGTGGATGTACTGTTCTCAGATTTCCAGAAGGCATTTGATAAAGTGCCACATCAAAGGTTATTGCAGAAAATAAAAGCTTATGGTGTAGGGGGTAACATATTGGCATGGATAGCAGATTGGTTAGCTAACAGGAAATAGAGAGTTGGCATAAATGGGTCTTTTTCTGTTTGGCAGGATGTGATGAGTGGTGTTCCACATGGATCAGTGCTGGAGTTTCAAATTTTTACAATTTATATAAATGGCGTGGATGAAGAGACTTAAGGAATGGTTGCTAAATTTGCTGACGACACAAAGGTAGAAAATAAATTGTTAAGAGGACGTAAGGAGGCTACAAAGTGACATAAGTTAAGTGAGTGGGCAAAGATCTGGCAAATGGAGTATAATGTGGGCAAATGTGAAATTCTTCATTTTGCTAGGATGAATAAGAAAGAAGCATTTATCTAAATGGTGAGAGATTGCAGAGCTCTGAGATTCAGAGGGATGGGTGTCTTAGTGCATGATTCACAAAATGTTAGTAGGAAGGTGCAGCATGTAATTAGGAAAGCTAATAGAATGTTATCATTTATTGTGAGGGGAATTTATTACAAAAGTAGGGAGATCATGCTTCAGTTGTGCAGGACATTGGTGAGACCACATCTAGAAAACAGTGTACATTACTGGCCTCCTTATTTAAAAAAAGATGTAAATGCATGAGAAACAGTTCAGAGGTTTACTAGGCTAATACCAGAAACGGGTGGGTAGTCGTAAGGGTAAAGGCTGGATAGGTTAGGCTTGTATCCAATGGAATTTAGAAGAATAAGAGGTGACTTAATTGAAACCTTTAAAGATCCTGAGGGGTCTTGACAGGGTGGATGTGATGAGGATGTTTCCTCTTGTGGGAGAATCTAGAACTTGGGGTCACTGTTAAAAATAGGGGGTTGTTCATTTAAGACAGAGATGAGAAGAATTTTCTTCTCTCAGAGGGTTGAATGTCTTTGGAACTCTCTTCCTCAAATGGTGGTGGAAGCAGAGTCTTTGAATATTTTTAAGGCGGGGTAGACAGATTCTTGATTGACAAGAGGGTGAAAAGTTATTGAGGGTAGGTAGGAATGTGGGGTTGAGGTTATTTTCAGATCAGCCATGATCTTATTGAATGGCAAAGCAGGCTCGAGGGGCCGAGCGGCCTACTCCTGCTCCTAATTCATATGTTTGTAAAAAAAAAATTCCACTAGAAAACAGCTGCAATACCGCAAATAACTGAAAATTTTCTCATTTTTGGTGGAAAAGCATCAAGCAATAAGACAGCATTGAAATAACCCAAATATTCAACATGAACAAGTTCTGTTTTGCAATTAACTTGAGGAACAAATCCTCAGTGAATACATGAAGGATATCAGAGTCCTCTCACTAGAATGTATTGTCTTCATCAAAGCACATCAAACTAAATCAAAACATGTTTAGACAGCTGTGCAATGTCATTAGAGGCTACATCTATGCAACATTTAATATCATAGACAACAATTTATGAAACATAAATAGCTGCACCCACTGGATCCGCCTTAGTTTGATGTTAGCATGCACACATCAGATTCTTAGAACGCAATGCTTCTGATGGCTTGCCAAATTGAAAAGATACCTTTTTCAGCACTTTGCACTCAAACAATACCTTTTAAAAAATGGTGTCTAACCATCAAGTACCTGTTTCTGAAATCCAAAAAATTAAAAAGAACTATAATTAACTTTCACATGTTAAAGAAAGCAAATTTTGATTTGTTTCGCCATATACCCTAAATAAATGTGTTTAATCTGGTCCAATTGGGAATAATGGGCTGGATTTTGTGGTCAGCAGCAAAGAAACGGCACTTGCCGCTGAATTTGAAGAAAGCCCACAAAGATCTAGTAAACTCGTGCCAGAGATTCACTTTTCTCGATGCCAGTTTGAATTTGGCACCAAGTCAAAGGGGTCTCCAGGCATCCATCAACAATGTTGCCATTAAGCGGATTAAGCAGCCAGTTTTAAGCATTCTTACAGCCTGCTAACCAAGAAGCAAAAATCATTGAGTCTTTTCACTTCTAATTTTAAATTTTACAGATATCAAAATGGGTCATTCACGTGGGATTAAGGTAAAAGCTAAAAATGTCATATACAAATCTGTTTCAAAATAAAAGGCGGAATTTCTTACAAAAGAGGAATTTGACATTCAACAAATATAACATTAGTCTTTCAGGGCCAGTGAGGCAGTTTAGCACAATTGTTTATTTTGTATCATCACACATGGATTTTTCCCTTTGCAGAATACAGTAAGACTCCATTTTAAGTCGTTTTGCTTTCAGATCAATCAATTAATAGGTATTTGCATTTAGTGTAGGAGTTTCGTTTTAATGTTGTTTTGCATCTGGTCTAATGTAAGGTCACGTGACCTGATTGGCACCATTTTGGAGCAGTCTCACATTGCTCCCCAACCTTTCCGATCGCACTGACCGTCCTGCTGGCCAACCCACCATCTCACGAGCCCACCCTCTTGCCGACATGCCCTCTGGCTGACACTCCACCTGGCCAACATCCCCGGTCGCTGCTGACCCTTCCTCTCACTAACTCTTCAGCTTGCAGCTTATCTCTCTGAACTTGCAACTTGAAGCTGCTGTCACGCTGAAGCTGCTCTTCCTCTTCTCACTGCTCATCTCCTCAGCTCTCACTCAGAGAGTATTCGGGAGGGAGAAGCAGCGAGCAGGAAAGTTGGGGAACAGGAGATTTGGCAAGAGATAGGGTTGGCAAACACTAGGAGGGTCAGCACTAACCAGGAGAGTTGGTGAGAGGGAGGGTCAGAAAGCACGATATGTGGCAAGCTGGAGAGTCAGCAAGCAGGAAAGACAGTGAGCAGGAGGGTTGGCAAGCCAGAGGGTTGGCGTGTGGAAGAGGTGGTGACTGGGTGGAAGAGTGGGAGAGGCAGCGAGTCGGAGGGTTGGGGAGTGGGAGAGGCAGCGAGCCAGAGTGTCAGCGAGGTAGATAAGTAAAAAGAGTTAGTAAGTACAACTTTAAGTGAGCACTTACTGTAGTGGGGAAGAGCTGGAAGGATTAGCAGGCTGATTATCAACCTGTTGAACTGCCTCATGAGTGTTCTTTCCAGTTTAACATGAAATGTGAATTTTGGAGGAGATGGTGGCATAGTCGTAAAGTCACTAAACCAATAATCCAAAGGCTCAGATTAATGCTCTGGAGATGTGGGTTCAAATCCCACCATGACAGATGGTGGAATTTAAATTCAGTTAATAAAATCTGGGATTGAAAGCTAGTCTCTAGTCTCAGAAATGGTGAAACTATCTTCAATTGTCGTAAAAACTAATTTGGATCAGTAACGTCCTTCAGGGAAGGAAATTTGCTGTCCACACCTGATCTGGCCTACACGTTTCCAGGCCTGTAGCAATGTGGTTGACTCTTAATTGCCCTCTGAAATGGTCTAGCAAGCTACTCAATTAGGGATGGGCAACAAATATTGGCCTTGCCAGCGATGCCCACATCACATGAAAGGATAAAAAAATTAATGTCAGTAAAAACCCAGTTACACCTCAATGAACAAAATATAAGTTTTTCAAGGACAGTGAGACTAAGAGCATAAGAATGGAGGTCCTTATCAGTTTAATGATTTCTAATTGACTGCATTCTAGCAGCTATCAACAGCACATTCTCTGGATAAGCATAGTGTCATTGATAGCAACTTCTGGATTTCCATGTTTAACTATGCACTTACGGACTTCAGAAATTACACTTAGTTTCAGAGCACTAAAGACAGAGAGCGCTGACTGTTTTGTTAAAGACAGTAAGTTACAGGAGGATATTAATAAACTTACAGAATGGGCAAATAATTGACAAATGAAGTTCAACACAGATAAATGAGAGGTAGTACATTTTGGTAGGAAGAATAGGGAGGTTACTTATTACTTGGAAGGTGTAAATCTAGGTGGGGTAGAGGAACAAATGAATCTCAGAGTATAAATCCACCAATCATTAAACGCTGTGCCACAGGTTAGCAAGGCCATAAGAAAAAAACAAATCAATGGTAAGTCTTTTTTCCCCGAGAGGGATAGAATTGAAAAATAGTGAAATTATGCTAAACTTATATTGAACCTTGGTTAGTCACATTCTGACTATGGCATCAGTTCTAGTTGCCATTTTATAAGAAGGATATGGGAGCATTGGAGAGGGTGCAGAGAAGACTTACAAGATTCACAATGCGTGGGTATACATATCAGGAAAAGATTGACAGGCTGGGTCTCTTCTCTCTTGAGAAAAGAAGACTGAAGGGTGAACTAATAGAAGTCTTTAAAATTATGAAGGATTTTGATAGAATGGACCTGGGGAGAATGTTTCCCCTTTTAGGAAGAACATAATCAGAGGCCATCAATATTAGAAAGTCACCAAGGAATCCAATAGGGAACTCAGAATAAACTTCTTCACCCAAAGAGTAGTAAGAATGTGGAACTTGACATCACAGGGAGTAGTTGAGGTGAATAGTATGAATGTATTTAAGCAGAAACTAGACAAGCATTTGAGGGAGAAGGGAATAGGTAACTACAACGTTGAATTTTAACTGAGAAAAGTTGTGAGGAGGCTCAAGTGGAGCATAAACACCAGCATAGATGGCTGGGCCAAATGGCTCATTTCTGTGCCATATATCCTATGTGATGCTGTTGGAATGCTGCCTTCTTGACTTGTGAGCGTCGGTTGTTCAGCCAGCCAATGAACACTGCTCGTTTTTCTTCTAGGCGGTCACATATCTTAGCATGGTTTTCGTCAATCAGTCCTGGCGACAACGATGCTTGAACCCGATAGTTTGAGTACAGGATTCTAGTATAGCTGATACTTTATGTCGATCCCACTGTTCTGGATTACAGTTGGATGTGTGAAGATTTTCCAGATTGGTCGTGAGCTAAACTTGGGGTAGAATTTTTAGGTCTACGTGTGGGCGCGACCTGATTGACCACAAAATTGCGGGGGAAGATGTCGGGCGAGTGTCCCGACATCATCCCATGTTCACCTGATATTTCGGTCGGTGGGAGCAGGCAAAAGTCAGAAGTGCATCTGCCAACAATTAAGATGCCAATTAAGGGAATTAAAGTTGCAATTGTCTCCGATTTTTCGTGGTCTGTCCAACCTTATGGTGGGTGAATCGGCCAGGCAGCCTTTGCGTTTTTCAACAAACCTCATCCAAGGACGGGATGAGGTTTCCGTTATTTAATAATAAAAATAAAAATGTATGGACAGAACTTTCATCATGTACATGTTCAGGTGACTGATTGTGATGCGTGGACATTTATTTCCAATTTTAAAAGTTTTATTCATTGGTTTTAAAGTCTTCAGCTCCCTGAGGCAGCTTTCTGCCTTCAGGGAGCTTTCATTCAGCGCTCGCCCGTGATTATGTCAGCGCCTGCCCTCCTCCTGCCCCAACCTTGGCAGTGCTGAGTATTTCCATTTGTGTTTCATGCTGGCTGGCCGTTAATTGGCCAGCCAGCTTGAAATCGCGCTGGGAGGCTGATCAGGGTCGGCAGTCCACTCCCTGCCGCTCCCGGGCCAGCCGATTGTGCCCGCACGCCAACCTAAAAACCCTGCCCTTGGAATTCCTCTCTTCAGTTGGGCTGCTTTAGGGCCGAGACATTGATCTTCTTCCTCTGAGAGTTCTGGTTCTTGTGATACCTTGCTGTTAGGTGGACGTTCATCACCGATCAAACAAGTCGATGATCTGTCCAACAAGCATTAGTCCCCTGCATGGATGGAGTGATAGAGACATCACTTCAATTTTTGACTCGAAAAATAACATAATTCAGGTGCCAGTGCTTTGAACTAGGATGCCTCCATGTAGTTTTGTATTTGTCCTTCTGGCAGAAGAGGGTATTTCTTATAATGATGCCATACTGAGCACACTTTGTCAGCAGGACACCATTTGCATTGGCTTTTCCCAGTGCATTTTTCCCAATGGTTCGTCTCCTGACATCAGACTAACGACCAACACTGGCATTTAAACATTCCAACAGCGCAAGGCTAACAGCCAAAGATAAATCCAGAAGAAAAAGGACATGAGGTGGGAAGAGGGGGCTCAAGAGACCCAACAATATGCTGACCATCATGGCATGCAGGGCATTTCTGAAGCCACCAGGGCGATCTATTGGCCAAGATCAAAAGGATAAATTCCCCTTCGCTCAGAGAATGGTGTTTCTCTTCTTATAACAACGCCATCAGTCGATGCTGGATAGAACATTTTCAACAACTCCTCAACTGTGAATCCACAGTGACAGCTGATAGCCTAGAGACTATCTTTCAGCACCCTGAGATTGAATCCTTGAGCGAATGACCATCGATGAGAGCTGCAGCAAATAATCAAATGGATGAAAAACAACAAAGCTAGCGGCCCTGATGATATTCCAGCTGAGGTCTTCAAATCTGGATGATTTTTGCTGAAATTAAGTCTCCATGCATTCATTCTATGGATTTGGGAAGAGAAAGAACTCTGTTCCCTGCACCACCACCACCAACGCCCCCCCCCACCCCACCAAACCCCACGCCACTGACTTCAGGAATATGACAACTGTAACTATGTATTGCTGATAAAAGAGACATGTCTAAGCTTTTTGTCTTGCACTTATCAGGGCACTTTACAGGAATACCAATATAAGGGGAAAATAACAGTTTATACTGGATGTGAAGATAGTGTTGATTGGTTGGCATGGGGCGTTGCTGTGGAGAACGCACCAGGGATGGTGACTGACAGCTGACTGCCAAGCATTGTTTGAAATTTAAACCAGGCAGTTTAACCCTGATTAGTCAAGGCATTGCCCTGAGGAATGAGTCAGCGAATGCTGTCACTTATTTTGTTTAGCTCTCCAGCCAGCGAGTGAGATTCCAATCACCTTGATTAAGTTTCATCCAGGTTTCCAATCTTCTAGTCTTTAATCTTCTTATACATTTTTTCACCTCACATGATTAAGCTCAAAGTAATGGCATGAATAATCACTTGGTTTAGGATCACAATTATAACTTTTTTTTATGAGTGATTAATTGCAATTCCATCAAATGTCCATTATGTGCCAATGCCAACAGGACAATGAAAGTCCAACACTAGTTTATAACTGGACATCAATTTATTAAAAAATGACAGATTAAATGAGTGATGTGTGATGTTTTCATTTGCTGTAGCTTAGAATCCAGGATGCGTCTCAACAGAAAGTACATCAATGCTTTACCTCTGGCTCAGTTAAAGGCAGGGCCTAAACGTTTGATCACATTTGAAAACGGGCATGTTGGGGGGAGGGGGGTGCACAGGCAGTGGTGTGCATGTGCTAGGGCACTGGTGTCGTATGACAAAGGTGCTAGCTCGCCAAAGGACCGGGTTGAACATTAGCTTTGTTGCAGAAGTTTCAGATGCTCACATTGAGTGGCCAGGTTGCCGATGAAGACTGATGGCCATTCACTAGGAAATACACTGCGCAGCCTGTTAGTGACCTTGCCAAATTGTTCCAGAGCATGGAGAAGCTCAGCTCCAACTTGTGTCAAAGCTTTGTGTGGTGCTTGGAGACCATTCTGTCCAACATGGATCGAGCAGTCAGAGCCATGCTGGAGCCATGGCTGGCAGTTTTGACAGCTGCTATGGCAACTAACATTGTTATTATGGAAGCTCTGAAGTCCACTAACTTGGTTCTGAGAGGCCAGTACCTACAACTGGTGTTTCACAGAGATGTGTACAGGGGCCTCAGCTTTTTACCATATATATCAATGACTTAGGTGAAGGATTAGAGTTCTATATCCAAGTTTATAGGAGATGTTAAGTTAGGAGGCACAGTAAGTTGCATAAATGGGAGCAGCAAGTTATAGAGATATAGGTCAGAATCATTCCAGATTTGCACAAAGTGTGGTAGCGGGCAGGAAGAAAGTTATTTTACCTGTTGGCCGCAATGGCGGGTTTTTGTGCCATATCATCCCATTCCCGCCTCATTAATTATGCAGCCACAGGAAACATGCCATCTCGCTAACAGGCAGACTCCAATTTGTCCACCATGCCGTTACCTCAACATTTCCTCATGCAGGGCGCCATATTTGAACTGCAACCATGTACACACTTTCCAATGCTTGCAATCCAGGACTGCTCCAGTGAAGGCATGGCCCCAAAAGCCAAGAAGAGTGCAGCCTCCTGATTCAGTGACACATCCCTGGGACGCCGTCTGGATGTCTTGGAGACCTGCCGTGATTTCCCCTACCCCTCTTTGGCCGCAAAAGGCCCATCCGTCTCACCACTCTGGCTTAGGAGGCGGTCATAGAGGCGGTCAGTGCCAAGGTTGCACACAGGAAGTCGGTCATCCAATGCAGAAAACGGATGAATGATCTCATCCATGCCGCCAGGGCAATGCAGCCATGTTATCACCCTAAACTCATACGGTCACAAGGCCATCACACGTCTACTGGCAACTCATTCACTGCCAACTCAAAGGACATCACTACTCACTCTTTCACACACACCATCACATCTCCATTTGGCCTCATCTCCTCTGGAGACTGCTTCCTCAGCCCTCACCATCTTGAGTCCACTTGCACAGATCTACATGTGTCCCCACACACACCCTGGGATACCCCCCGTTCTGCAGTACAGCCTTCGTCCTGTAGCCTCTTCCCTTGCCTGAGGCCACTTCTCCCCCTTCCCCAAACAAGCCCTAGATGTGCAGCAGTTGAAAAGCTATCCCCGCCTTATGGTTCGTCTGGTAGGTAGAGACCTACCAGTTCGCCTCCCCCTAAAAGAGATGTATTGCTGCCTGCAAAGCCTGGTGGCTGATGACTGCGATTGCTGCCCAAAGAAAGGAGGTTCTGAGCGAAGTGCAGCTCATCAGGTGCACATCACTTATATACAGTAGTGAAACACGTTGGCTATGCAATCACACCAATGTGCCCAGATGATCCAGCATGGGGGGTGATTCCAGTGAGCAGGTCTTATAATGAATGCTAAAGTATTGAAATTTGGTTCCTGATGTGCAGAGGCGGAAAAAGCGGCCCGTCATTGACGGATGGAGTGGATGATCGCAAACTGGTTTCACAACGGCTTGAAACCAATTTTTGGCGTTCTTGCCACAGTGATTCCCTGCCCCCAATCTTCCACCAGCCCGTTATGATGCCCGATGCCAATGGGGCCGGAAAATTCCATCCATAGATAGGTTAGACGAATGGACAATACTGTGGGAGATGTAGTTTAATATGGGTCATCTTTCTTTTTCATCCACTTTGGATCCAAGAAAGACAAATTGGAATATTTTCTGAATGGAGAGAAACCAAGAATTGTGGAAGAACAAAGGGATTTGGACGCTCAGGTTCAGAAATCACTAAAAGCTAGCACACAGTTAAAAAGAAATTTTTTAAAAGGCTGATAGAATGTTAGCCTTTACCTTGAGGGTCTTTTTGGAGATCTACAAAAGGGTGGAAGTGACGCTACAGTTGTACAGAACCTTGGCCACCTGGAGTATTGTGCTCAGATCTGGGCATGGCACCTCAGGGAGGATATATTGGCCTTGGAGGAGGTACAGCTCAGAATCAATAATATCAGGGTTTAAAAGGTTAAATTATGAGGGCAGATTGCCTAAATTTGGTTTGTATTTCCTTCCGTTTAGAAGACTGAGGGGTGATCTAGTCAAGTTGTTTAAAATGATGAAAAAGATTTGATACAGTAGATTCAGAGATGCTATCTCCTCTGGTCTGCAATTCTGCAACTAAAATTAGAGCTAGGTCATTTTGGAGTGAAATCAGTGTAGTGGAAGTCTGGAGCTATCTCCTCCAAATTATTGTAGATGTTGGGTCCATTGAAATTTTCAAGATGGAGATCAACAGATTTTTAGTGGGTAGGGATATCAACAGATATGGATCAAAAGGGGATAAATAGAGTTCAGCCACTAATCAACCAAGATCTAACTAAATGGTAGAAAAGACTTGAGGTACTGAATGGCTACTCCTGTTCTTATATTCCTGTTTGTAGCTCATATGCGATGGGGATTTTAAAGCATCAAAAATGCAGCTCTTTTTACAGCACAGAACAAGTCAAAATAGTCATTTCAACAATTTAAGTACTGTACTGTACATATTCTTTCAAGTGATGTATGAATTAGTTTGACTTTGGCTCAGCATGCTTAACTTGTTTTTAGTTCAATGAGGTACATTTGTGGAAATTTCATTTTGAATGTTGATTTAGGCTACAGGAAATGTTGCCACAGAGAAAGCCCTGACAGGGACAATAATTGTTGATCGTCATTGGGGTTAAATCTGTACTGAACATTTAAACCTAGCGTCATAGAAGTATAAGCTAATATTACCCTACAGTAAACTCTCAAGGCTTCATCAATCAATGCTCACATACAAAAATCTAAACTCCAATGAAGGGTTCCTTGTTGAATTTCTATCTCCCATTCATTGCATCCTGCATTTTGCCAATTACTACACCATTCCACAGATTCTTGTGGTAACTTCTTACAGATAAACTGAGCACTACAACAAAATATCTTTCTCTGTCAAAAAAATGACAATAGCAGCTATTTTAATAAAATGCAAATTATGTGAAACATTTGACGTAGTTTGATTTTGCAATAATTTGCAAGGCAGGCAGGATTGTGGCAGGCAATATCCTCAATTCTCTGCTGCAATGTACATCTATGTTGTCACTATATAATACTTTGTAAATAATGAAGAGTGGTTCTTGTGAAGAACAATTCTTTGTGTGTTTGAAATCACCACACTTTCACCCTAGAGCTAAAATAAACTACAAGGTGCAATGACAGTGGGCAGAATTTTCCCAGCCCTGTGGAGGTGGCTTTGTCACTGAGGAGGAGGGAACAGTGAAATTGCCTGAAAAAGCAATGGACCCTTGCGCTTCTGCCTCCTCTTGCTTCTCCCACAGGCAGGGATGCAATTGTGACAGCAAACCGCCTGGTGGCAATAGGAATGCAACTAAGTATTAAGAAGCCACTTAGCAGTGATTATTGCAGCAGCACAGCAATTTTGCTGGCACTACACGGGCCCCCCACGTTATGTCTGCAGCCTGGCAATTGTAAGGAGGTGGATGCTCGGCGGGAGGTCAAGGCTGCATTACAGTTGAAAGAGATCAAAATGTTTCTGGCAGAAAATGGCAAGTTTGCTATGTTCTCATGGCACAATTTTGCACTGGGTGTGGAATTTCTGGAGACAGGTGATTCTGATCATAATGTGCCTAATGAGATCTTAGCCACTCTGTTAATCACAGAATCACACAGTGCAGAAGAGGCCCTTCGGTCCATTGAGTCTGCACTGACACGTGGTATATTAATTGTATTATTAAGGTTAAGTATATTCCGTGGGGGGCATTGATTAAGTAACGTAAGCACATATGTAGAGCATCCTCTGGGGTGCATCATCAAACCTGAAAACTACATTTTGATTTGATTTTGTAAGTTTCCTTTGACATTTTGTTTTAGTTACAGTGCCCCATCAGGGGCTGTTTATCCTCACTGATTTATCAATCTTTTCATTTATTGATTTTCTTTTTGCCAGAAGAGTATAAAGAGAATCTTAGGGCCAATCAGTGTGGCTGAGTCCAAATACATCTCTTCTCATTATTCCTGGTTTTAATGACCTGTCTACAGAGTTAATTATCGGTTATTAAAAGAAAATTTGAAGAGAATCTTGCTAGATGTCGTCAATAGAACTTGTGGTTGTGTGTCGATAGATGTCCAGCTTGCGACCAAAGTCATCTGCAGCCTGAAAACGGTGGTACTCGGACCCGTTGGCATTCATGGGTGTCGAGGCAGCTCAAGCATGCGGTGTACCTTCCATCTGAGCTAACTCCCATTTGGATGGAATTTCACATTGGTCCTGCATCCCGATACCTCCCTCGGGAGCCGCAAACCCACAATTTGAGCCGTTTCACGGCAATTCCTTCCGTGCCTTTCCATATGGCACGGAAGGGCTTCCCATATGGCCTGCTGCTGCACACCCCCAATTCCTCGCCTTCCTCCACCACCAGGATGTGCCATAGCGTGCTGTCAGGGCACCTGGCGGTGGGGCAGGTCCTCAATGGAGGGCTCTCTATGTGGGAAGCCTCCATTTTGCCATTGGGGACCTTGCGTGGAGGGTGTTACATGCAGCAGTGCCATGCAATTGTAGGTTAAAAGGTGGTTCATGGACTCCCAAGCTGCATGCGTTTTCTGCGGCCAAGGGGCATCAGTGTTCCACGTGGACATAGATTGCCAGAGGTTGCAGCCCCTTTTTCGTTATTTGAAGGGACTGCTCCTCAATGTTTGGTTGTACTTCAGCCCCATGCTTCAGATCTTTGGTCACTGGGTGCGGAGGAAGACAGGGAGGGAGGAGGACCTCCTCGCAAGCCTGCCCTTGGGCCTGGCCAAGATGGCCATCAACTTGGTCCAGGCAGCTGGCAGTCGAAGAGGTGGCCCAACCTGACTGGATGCCTGTCTACTAAGGCTATGTTCGTGGCTCGGTGGCCCTGGAGAGGGAGCACGCGGCGTCCACTGGTATGCTAGAGGCTTTCACAACCGGTGGGTGCCATGGGGGCTGGGGTGCATCATCCCCCCCCAGTATTGATATTTTAATTTGATTTTTTAAGTTTTCTCTGACATTTTATTTTAGTTACAGTGCCCCATCAGGAGCTGTTTACCCCCATTCGTTTATTAACTTTTTTGTTTAATTTATTGAGTTTTGTTTACCTCAAAAGAATCTATAAAGAGAATCTTCTGGGGTGCATCAACAACCTGGGAAATCACATTTTGATTTTATTTTATAAGTTTCCTTTGGCATTGATGTGTGAAGCCTTTCATGACCAGTCGGCATGGCGGGCTTGGAGTGCATTATTGAACCCCAGAACAACATTTTACTTTGATTTGGTAAGTTTCCTTTAAGATTTTATTTTTAGTTTCAGTGTCCCTTTAAGGGACTGTACTCTTTGTTTAAATTTGATTTAATTGTGTAATTTTGTTTAACTTAATTTGAGTACTCAAAGAAGTCTATAAAGAGAATCTTTGGATCTGTCAGTGTGGCTGAGTGATTAAGGCAATGGAGTCCAAATCCATCGGGATTTCCTACTTCTCATTATTCCTGGTTTTAACTGTGTGTCTACAGGATTAATTATCGGTTATTAAAAGCGAATCTTGCTGGATGTCACCAATAGAACTTGTGTACTATGCATTGGTAGATGTCCAGCTTGTGGCCAAAGACATCTAGAAACTTAAACCACATAAAATGACACCTGATGATGTCGGGCGAGTGTCCCGACATCGCTATGCACTCATGCAATATTTCTGTCGAAGGGTGCATGTGGGAATGGGCAATTAAGCAGCCTATTAAGGCCCTTAATCAATTAATTGACTGGAATTTTTTGTTGCCAGTTCAACCGTTTGGTTGGTGGACGGGCGAAAAGGCTAAGCGGAGTTTGCATTTTTTGCAAAACCTCATCCACGGGCGGGAAGACGTTTTGACCAGTGACCTGAAAAAAAAAGAAAGCCTTTTAACACTCATATTTAACATGTCCCCTACTAATGTGACAGAGTCACATGAGGGGTCATGTTTTCATTATTTTTAATATCTTTATTTTTTATTTAAAAAATCTTCAGCTCCCCGAGGCAGCTCTGTGCCTCAGGGAGCTTATACTGCATGCACCCGCGTGCATGCGCGAACTTCAGTGCTCGCACTCATCCCGCCCCCACCCCGGCAGCACTGAGGCTCTGAGCCCGCAATTCACGGTAGCTGGCCATTAATTGGCCAGCCAGTGTGAAATTGTGGTCAGTTCCAATTGCGGGTAGCTGTCAGCTTCCCGACTGCTCCCAGGCCCACCCGCTGACCAGAAAATCCTGACCATGATGCTTGGCCTCGACTGCACTCATGGTATCAAGGCAGCTTAAGCATCCTGTGGACCCCTGTCTGAGTTGACCCCCACTTGGACGAAATTTCAGGGCCCTGAAAAATCCCTCTAGAGCCTCAGCCCTCCCAACTGGAGCCATCTCACGGAAACACTCTCTGTGCCTTTCCAGTCTGCCCAGAGGGGTTTCCTATAAGGCTGCTGCTGCACACCCTTCACTTCCTCGCCCATGTCAACCATCCAGACACCTTGTGGTGTTCATCCTGCCATCTGGCAGTGGCAGTGGACCCAATGAGGGGTTCTTTATGTGGTCCATCCCTTTTCCATCGGGGATTTTGTGTGGACGATGTTGCATGCAGTAGTCCCATGCAATAGAAGGTTAAGATGGTTCACGGACTCCAAGGCCACCTGTGCTCTCTGCGGCCTTGAGGAGTCTGTGTTCCATATATATGTAGAATGCAAAAGGTTGCAGCTGCTTTCTCGCTGTTTGAGGGGGCTGCTCTTCAATGTTTGGTTGCACTTCAGCCCCACACTCCTGTAGAAGGGGGCGAGGAGGGAGGAGGACCTCCTTATAAGCCTGGGCCTGACCAAGGTGGCATTAACAGGTTCAGGCAGTGGGCAGTTGAGGGGGGTCATCTGGCCTGACTGTCTGCCCCTTTTCCGCGGCTATGTTCGTGGCTGGGTGGCCCTGGGTTGGGAGCATGCAGTGTCCACTGGTACATTTGAGGCCTTCTGCATCCAGTGGGCACCGCGGGGGGGCTTGAGTACATCATCAGCCCTGATGTTTGATTTTTGTAAGTTTCTGTTGAGGTTTTGAATTAGTTACAGTGCCCCATCAGGACTGTCACCACCGCCACACCACACTCCCACGGCCATTTGTTATTTTATTGACCTTTTGTTTAATTAAAAGAGCGTATAAAGAAAATCTTGCTGGATGCCACCAATAAAACTTGTATGTTGTGCGTTGGTAGTTGTCTAGCTTGTGGCCAAAGACATTCAGGGCCTTAGAAAATGTGATACTCGGTCGTGACTGCACTCGTGGTCTCAAGGCAGCTCAAGCTTGTGGTGGACTCCTGTCCGAACAGACCCCCGTTCGGTTGGAATTTGATCTTGGCTCAGGGCCCCAAAAACTCCCTTGACAGCCTTAGCTCCACAACTTGAGCCATCTCGCAAAAACACCCTCCATGCCTTTCCATTCCACATGGACATGTACGTGCTGCTGCTGCACTCCTTTGCCCTCAGCAACCATCTGGACAGGCCATGGCATTCCGGACTGCCATCCGGCAGAGGCAGGCATCCCCAGTGGGGGGGGCTTTCTATGCAGGACTTCTCTCCTTTACCATTGGGGATTTGGCGTGGAGGGTGTTGCATGTAGCCTGTACTTTCAGCAGCCTTAAGGAGTTTGTGTCATTTATGTAGGTTGCGTAAGGTTACAGCCCCTGTTTTACTACCATATGGGGTTGTTTCTCAATTTTTAATTGCACTTCAGCCCCATGCACTTGATCTTCGGCCACTCTGTTACCTCTGCTGCTTAAGCCTCAGCGGTGCAAGCTTCCCTTGCAGTGGGGGTACACTGCCCACCTATGGAACATGAGGGCAGCAAACATGGAGGCAACCTCCTAATTGACTGCTTCCCCTAAAATTCATCTGGAAGGCACGCTGCCACCTTGAGTGGATTCACAATCCGGAGGTGACACCGATTTCAGATTCCCAATGCTCAGAACAAAATTCATTGCAGTGTGTCTGACAACAGCGTACTGAAACTAATCTGAAATGATTACCATGGTCCAAACAATATTGCTCCCTGCTATGATTCAACACAGTAAATAATGAAAGTTTTATCACACTTCTCTTCTTTCAAACCAGATAATGTGGGACACATACCATAAACATGGGGAAAAAGTGGCCAACGTGTAGGACTTGTTTTTTGTTAACATTCCAAGCATATAATAACAGAAGAATTTTTAGCAATATGAATGGATCATTAGGCCAACAAGCCTTTTGTTGGATCTCAACCCCATCCTCTTTCTAACTCAGTGTGGCTCTTGATTACTGTTTTATCCAGAAACAAATCTAGTTGCCTCTTGAGCACAGGGTGCACATCTACCTGTACTAGTGCTCACTAACAGAAGACTGTTAGCTCTTTCTCCATAACATGGTGTGGGAACAAGATAATTTTTGATCTCCTTGAGCAAGGACTCCAGATGATTCTGCTGCAATTGCAGGGATGGCCTGGCATAGCCTGCATTTTTGCTTCTTGTCAGATATGGGCAGTAGGGGAATGTGTAGTATGGAACGACTAACATCCTGAAAAAGCCTCTCCTTCTATGTTTGCATCCATCCTAAACCTACTTGCAGCTTCCATGTCAGTGTCCTGTGTGATCTGTGGATGCACAGACCTGATGGCTTCAATTATATTGCAGAAGCTGGTCCCAGTTGGATGCCTTATTTCCCAGTGGGAGGGCAGGAAATTTGATAGGAGATCTGAAACATGGAAAGATGGATATGGATTTGAAGCGTGTCCATTCAAAGACTTCGAAAAGGAAAGGCAGGTTGCAGACAGAGCAGTAGTATGCAAGGAGGTGGGTTTTCTGAGAAGGGGATAATGACAGTGCTTTTGATATGGAGGAGTATAAGACCTAAGGAGTGGGAACCATTTACAATGTCAGCTAGAATGGGGGCCAGGAAGGAAGTTGGATGATCAAAAGGTAGATCTCCATTGACAAAATGAGCTCCAAGAGGGCTTGGAGGAGATAGGAGAGAACGATGCAGGTTTAGGTCTGGGATGAGGGGAACTTTGAGGGAAGACAGAACTCGGTATTATTACCAAATAAAGTTGTAGAAACTCTAAATATTAAAGTATTATCTAATATTCTGTACCATCAATAAGTGATGCATTGCTTGAGCTTTCCAGTGTGCAGAATGTATATATTTATCGATAGTCCAGTAAGTCCTGAAGGCAGGCTTTGTATCACAAAGGGGCCTGTACAGTATATGAAGGAGATGAAGAAGTTAATTCTGAAAAAATAAAAATGATTGTTGGAACACCATCATGTTTTGTCATGGGATGGTAAAATGTGAATTTGTGGTCTGAAAACATCCCCATTTTGAAAATTTCCAAATTCCGCCAGGTTTTTATGGGAGGCAACAAGCAGAGACAATCTGTCTTCCCAGAGAGATGAAGAAAACATAAGACAGAGAGGCATTTGTTCACGTGTTACTGGAAGACCCAGGAAAGAGGAAAGTAGAGAAATATTTAAAAACTCTCCCTTTCCATCTGTCAGATTATAAAATTCCAGCAAATTCATTGCAATAGATAAGCAATTATCAGTGCTGAAAGTTATAATTTAACAAAATCAAAAAGTGAACATTTGCAAATTATAAAGCTTTCCTTCATTAAGAACAAGGTTCACCAGAAACTAAAAATTAACTTCAAGGAGTGATTTGCCATAATTTGCACCAGTTTCACAGGCCATGATGACAATACGATAAGGCAATCATGTGATTGTCTGTGAAAATCAAAGTCTTTATAGTTCCCAGAATAAACACAGATCTCTTATCTATGCTACATATCGCTTCCTTTATGGCACAATAACACATCAAATGCAAAGTGGCTAGATTTTGAACTGTACACTTTATATACTTAACTCCTTAGTTATAAGCCCAGAGTCAGTATTGATTTAATCTAATATGACTGCAAGATGCACTATCATATAGATGTTCTGGATCAACAAAAGTTACGCTGTGTTTGAAAAGTAGTAACAATCTCTAGCCCAATTCTAATGTCACTTTCCAACCATATCCACTATCCTGTTTACTTCAGCTTTGCTAGAAAATGCACCCTTATTTCCTATAGTTAAGTGATGTCACAGGAAACTGTAAAGGATTACCATCAGAAACACACATGATGCTGATATAATAATGATATCAGAACACATGACTGAGAAGTATGACAGATCTGGAAGGAGGAGAAGCTCCAACCTCGTGCAGAGGTCCAAATGTGTAAATATTTATTGCAATTATAGAGTAATGGCTTTGAGAAACGATTGATCCAAGCAGCATACTTTGGGAGAATAGACAAACCCCAAAACCCGTGTCTAGACCCTGACCACACGACAAAACACGGTAGCAGCAAGTAAAAGGCCCAGCAGACCTTAGAAAAGATACAGGGCTGGCAGAAAAAGAGATCCTCGCAGTAAGGATAAAAGAAAGAAATTACAACTCTCAAGATATCCAAACATCGCAGGAGTAGCAGACACAAGCTGAGACACAAACCTGTAGACCAGGCAGCAGTGAGCACAGGCCTGAAGCAGCAAGCAGCAGGAACAATTCCAGGGCTCATTGGAAGCATTGAATCCACGCTACCACTTTCAGAACCATTTCAGAGTAGAAAATGCTTGCGATGGACCCAGAAGTAGAAAAACTGGAGATAAAGGTTCACAAGGTACAGAACTGCTTCAAGATTACACAAAAATGATCAAAATGACCAGGTCAGTACATTACTTTATGCAACTGGATCTATCACTGACAACAGTCCCAGCAGATTGAGGGATGGCTAATGTAACCCCACTATGTAAAAAAGGAGGGAGGGAGAAAACAAATTACAGAAGAGTTAGTCTAACATCAATAGTAGGGAAAATGCTAGAGTTTGTTATAAAGATGTGATAGAAAATATCAACGGGATTAGATCAGGTCAACATGGATTTATGAAAGGGAAATCATGTTTGACAAACCTACTGGAGTTCTTTGAGTTCGTAACTAGCAGAATAGATAAGGGAGAACCAGTAGATGTGGTGTCTTTGAATTTTTGGAAAACTTTTGATAAAGTCCCACATAAGAGGTTAGTATGCAAAATTAAAGCACATGGGGTTGGGGATAATATATTGGCATGGATTGAGAATTGGTTAGCAGCTCAGGAAACAGAGTAGGAATAAATGGGTCTTTTTCAAAGTGGCAGGCGATGAATAGTGGGGTACTGCAGGGATCAGTGCTTGGGCCCCAGCTATTCACAATATATATCAATGATTTGGATGAGGGAACCAAATGTAATATTTCCAAGTTTGCTGATGACACGAAACTGGGTGGGAATGTGAGCGATGAGGAGGGTGTTAAGAGGCGTCAAGGCAATTTAGACAGGTTGAATGAGTGGGCAAATACATGGCTGATGCAATATAACATGGATAAGTGTGAAGTTATCCACTTCGGTGGGAAAAACAGAATGGTAGAGTATTACTTAAACGGTGATAGATCAGCAAACATTGCTGTACAAAAGGACCTGGGTGTCCTTGTATACCAATCACTGAAAGCAAGCATGCAAGTGCAGCAAGCAGTTAAGAAGGCAAATGGTATGCTGATCTTCATTGCAAGGATACTTGAGTACAGGAGCAAGGATCTTTTACTGCAGCTGTACAGGGCCTTGGTGAGACCACACCTGGAGTATCGTGTGCAGTTTTGGTCTCCTTACTAAGGAAGGATATATTTGCCATAGAGGGAGTGCAGCGAAGGTTCACCAGCCTGATTTCGGGGATGGCAGGATTGTCGTATGGGGAGAGATTAGATGACTGGGCCTGTATTCACTGGGGTTTAGAAGAATGAGAGGGTATCTCATTGAAACGTATAAAATTCTGACAGGGATGGACAGATTGGATGCAGGGATGACGATTCCCCTGGCTGGGGTGTCTAGAACAAGGGTTCACAGGATAAGGGGTAGACCATTTAGGACAGTGATAAGGAGAAACTTCTTCACTTAGAGGGTGCTGAACCTATGGAATTCCCTACCACAGAAGGCTGTGGAGGCCAAGTCACTGAATATATTTAAGAAGGAAATAGATAGATTTCTAGATTCTGAAGGCGTCAAGAGGTATGGGGAGAGATTGGGAGTATGGCATTGAGATAGAGGATCAACCATGATCATATTAAATACCAGGCAGCGTTCTCCGCCATTGGACGTCAGGAACCTCGTTGTAACACATCAGCATATCATTATTAGGCCTGCCTGCCGGAATTGTCCCTCCCCGCTGGATTGTCTGCCCACGCCAACGTGTTTCATAACAATATATAAGTGACAGTCACCTGGCAGGCTGCACTTCGCCCAGGACTTGGAGGTTTGTTGCCTACCTTGCTTCAGTCAACACTCACAATAATCAGCACCAGGCTTCACAGACAGCACCATATTACACTTAGCGGGGCTCTTGGCAGGTGTCTACCTACCAGATCAGCTATATGTGGGTGGCTTTTCAATGGCTTAAGGGCTAGGGCTTGCTAGGCAAAGGGGGAGAAGTGGCCTCAGGCAAGGGAAGAGGCTGCAGGAGGAGGGCTGTTCTGGGGAAGGATGGTAACCCAGGGTGTGTGTGTGTGTGGGGGCACATGTTGATCTGTGAAAATGGTCGCAAGATGGTGAGGGCTGAGGAGGCAGTCTCCAGAGGAGATAAGACCAGGTGGACATGTGAAGGTATGTGTGTAAGAATGGGTGGTGATGTCCCTTAAGCTGGCAGTGAGTGAGATGCCAGTGAATGTGTGATGGGCTTGAATGTATGAGTTTAGAATGATGAGGTGGTTGCCATACCCTGGCTTCACAGATGAGATCATTCATCCTCTATTTGCATTGGATGGTCAACCTCTTCTGTGTAGCACTGGCACTGACCATCGCTGCCATTGCCTCCCAAGCCTGGTTGGTCACACCACTGCCCATTCTGCGGCCAGAGTGGGTTAGAGAACATCACGGCAGGCCTTCATGGCATCTAAAAGACATTCCAGTAATGAGTCACTAAACCTAGGGGCTGCACCCTTTTTGCCTTTCATGGGCATCTTCCCTGCAGTAGTCGTGGGCTGGAAACATGACCTGTGTATGCACGGCTGGACTTTAAATATGGCATCTAGCTTGATAAAGCAGCAAGGTGATGGTGTGGCGGGTGAATGAGAGCCCGCCCGCCACTGAAATGGCGCATGTGTTTCCTGGGAATGCATAACTAATGTGGTGAGTTTGGGATGATGCAGTGTGAAAACCTGCCATTATGGCCGATGGGTAAAACGTCATTTTACCTACCCGCTACCGCACTTAGTGCAAATCTGGGACAATTCTGCTGCATGTTTCTATGTAACTTGAGAGCAAGGCAGAGGTTTTATGAAACTTCAACTTTTTATGATGAAGTCCTACAAGCATTTGACTCTTATTTCAGTGTCCATCACAATTTAATAATAGAGATGGGTAAATTTAATAAAAGAAATCAAAGACCAGGTGAAAGCATGGAGTCACTCATAAACAATTGCTATAGGCCGGCAGGCAACTGCAATTACAGAATCTTAAAAGATGAGCTGATCTGTGACAAAATCGTAGTTGTTGTCCAAGATGAAGCATTATCAGATCTCTTATAGATAAGAGAAGATTTAACACCAGTAAAAGCAGTGTAGATTGAGAGGCAAATGGAACTCAGGAAATGGAATCGGGCATTTGTTCGTGGGGAAGGAGAGGTCCCACGGAGAAGATCGAATGAGACCATTTAGTTTGTAGGCCATAAGAGAAAGCATGCCAAAGCCTATGCTTGCAAAAATGGAGACAAGCATGCCAACCTCCATTTTGAAATGTCCTCAATGTTTTGGGTACAAACTGTACAAGTGAGTAGAACGTCCAGCAGGGTGCATAGTGCAAAAATAGGAAAAATAGGCCAGCTCAAAGCTGTTTGTCACTTGAAAACACTAACAACCTGTAAAAAGAGGGAGAAAATTTTAAAACAGAGCCACATACAAGAAGTGGAAGAACCACAAGAAAAGGGGGAGGGTAAATGATACTGAAAACAAGTATTGGAGTATTAAACTCGAAGCGGATAGTCACCCCACAGAGTTTAAATTAGACACAGGAGCAGGGGTTTCTGTTTAATCAGATGAAGTCAAATGGCTCAAACAGATAACACTATAACCATCATCTATTAAATTACAAAGTCTTGGCGGAACAACTAAAGTGAAAGGCCAACTTATAGCAAAGGTGAAATATGAAGATTGAGAATTCTCCAAACATCTCTATGTCATTTAAAATCAAAATTGCTCTCCCCTAAGCAGAAAGGCATGTCTAAAACTGAAATTAATCTATAAAGTGAATGAAGTTGCTGATGAGAACTACAGTAGTACATTTCAAAATGAATTTCTAAACTTGTTTACAGGCCTAGGGACATTGAAGACTGAGTTCTATATCACCCTATGAGCTGATGCTAAACCAATTTGCCTCTTTATACTGAGGCGGGTCCCTCACCTATTCTAGGACAAAGTCAAGGGTGAAATTGAAAAGATGCAGCAGCACAGGTTTATCACTACCAAATTCAGTAGAGGCCAATGAGCTCTTGATGCAGCTGTTGAGACAGGGTCAACAGTGGTGCTGGAATGTGGACCAGCAAAATGCTTTTGAAAGGATTAAAGAACTTTTAATCTCATCTGAAATCTTGGCACATTACGGCCCAGAATTACCGACCATGGTTGCAGACGATGTATCATCTATAGGTCTGGAGAAGTTTAATTTCATGCGTAAACTAGTTTATTATGCCTCTAAGTCACTAATAGAAACAGAACAACAGCATGCCACAATAGAAAAAGATGTGTTGGCATGCGAAAAGTTTTCAATGTGGTAATCTGATGTGTAATATACCTTTAAGAAGAATGTTATAATAGAAGATCACATGATCTTATTATCCAATGTCAGAGTAGCATAGGCTACCTTAGTAGTCTGTAGTCAGTAATGAGTAGTCTAGAGTAAGAGTCTGTAATGCAGAGACAGGGTTTTGTTTGTACGTACAAAAGTGTGCCTTTGTAAATAAATAGAATGTGTTCTACGTAAGGACAGTCCACTGATCTGCTATCTCTATAGTACCAATTTGGTCATCCCAAAACAAGTGTGCAACGCAGATCCATTAGTCCAACTAAACTAGTGACCGAGGATCCAACAAACTGGCAACAAGGTAAAAAAAAAACAAGAAATAGCAAGGAAGGATGAAAAAAAAGCAAAAAAAAGTGGGGAAGGAAATCAAGTGAATCGAAGTGAACCGTACCTCACATGGTAAATGTAAGTAGAATTTCCGTCCTAATTGTCGAAGCAGTCCCTTCGAAGCATGAGGCAGTTGGAAGAGTTGATCCTTTTGACCCAATGGTGGACAATCCTCTTATCTACATGTGGGAGTAAGGGTTATGGATTGATCCGAGGTTTGATGGCACCCAATGCCGTGGATTCGAAAAGCTTTGATGATTTAGTGAACCTTGTGAAGAATCATTATGAGCCCAAGCTCTTCGTAACAATGCAACAGTTCAAATTTAACTCAAGAAATAGAGCCTGAGGGGAGACAGTCGCTTGTTATGTGGCAAGTCTGAAACAGTTAAAAGAATATTACAAATTTGGTACATCTGTAAATGAAATGCATAGAGATAGTTTGGTGTGTGGTATAAATCAAGATTCGATTCAGAAGAGATTACTGTCTGAAACAAATTTGGATGCTCAGAAGGCACAGGAAGTAGCACTGGATATGGAGGCGCAGTGAGGGACTCGAAAGCTGTACAAGGAGCGCAAAATGGCGCCATCCTCCATGTTGGATGGGGAGCCCCAACCAAAAAGGGCGCAAAAATGTACAGCTCTGATGAGAAATGGGAAGCAGCCACAGCTTACAGAAAAATAAAAAGAAATGACTTTGCAGCGAAAACATGAAATAGTAACAGAGGTGGAAGCAGACAACCTTGTAATGAATTGAAGTTTAAAAAATGTTTTTACTGTCATCAATACAGACACCTTATGAGACATTGCAAGGATAGAATCAGGCATACTTTCAAACAAAAGAAAAAACCCTGTGAGATTCATAACATAGAAGGGGCTGAAGTAACAGATTCCGATACTTATTCATTGTATAATTTAAAGGTAGGAAGAGCAGAACTAATCTTTGTAACTGTGAGGCCTATTATTCACCCTATCAGAATGGAGGTGGATACAGGAGCTTCCTCTACAGTGATAGGTGAGCATAAGGAATAAGCAGGGTTACTGTACAGTATGGGGGTCAATCAGTGAAATTACTCTTGATGGTGGTAGCAGATGACAGGCCAAGTCTCCTTGGGTGAAACTGGCTGAAAGAAGTTAAATTGGATTGGAGTGAGATCTTCCAACTGAGAGCCACTGGGTTACCTGAGCTACTACAAAAATATGCCTCAGTTTTCCAAGATGAATTCAGAAAGATCCAAGGGCTACAATCAAAAATTCATGTTGATCCAGATTCTACCCCCGATTTATGAAGGCCAGACCAGTATCTTATGCAATATGGGAAAAGATAGGCACCGAATTGGATAGATTAGAGAAACTGGGAATAATATGACCTGTGCAGTTCTCAGAATGGGCAGCACCAATAGTCCCCGTACTTAAGCCTGGCCAAAGTGTTTGAATTTGTGGAGACTACAAATTGACTGTCAATAAAGCAGCTAAGTTGGACAGACACCCTATATCAAAAATTGAAGACTTGTATGTTAAGTTGGCAGGTGGAACCGCCTACATGAAGCTTCATATGAGCCATGCTTTTCAACAATTGGAGTTAGAGAAGGCCCCCCAGAAGTTTGTCACAATTAATACACACAAAGAGCTGCACCAATATACCCATTTGCCTTTTAGTGTATCCTCTGCATGTGCCATATTCCAGAGAACAATGGAAAATTTACTGCAGAAATTGCCTCATGTTGTGGTTTATTTGGATGATGTTCTAGTGACAGGACTCACTGAAAAGGAGCATTTGGTAAACTTGTAAGAAGTTTTGAAGCATTTTTCACAGGTGTGAGTGTGATTAAAAAAATAAAAGTACAAATTCCAAGTGAAAGAGGTAGTCTTTTTAGGTCATAGGGTAATTGCATAGGGCCTCCACCTGGTTGAAGAAAAAGTGAGAGCCATTACCAGACAGGTACCAGCACCAAGGAACACCTCCAAGCTCAAATCATTCTTGGGGATGATTAATTATTATGGATGATTTTTGCCTAATTTGTTGACAGAACTGGCACCCTTGTATTACCAACTCAAGAGAAACCAATGTTGGTCTGGGCAATCACTACAGAAAGAAGCTTTTACAAAAGTGAAACATCTATTGCATTCACCCATACTTTTAGTACATTTCGACCAAAGAAAAGTTAGCTCTGACATGTGACACGTCTCCTTATGGAGTGGGAGCAGTGCTCTCCCATTGATTGGATGGTGGCTCAGAACAATCTATTGGATATTTATCAAGAATGCTCAACACAGTGGAAAAAGGATACTCACAGGTAGAAAAAGAAGGCTTGTCAATCATCTTTGGTGTCAAGAAATTTCACCAGTATGCTCACGGTCATCATTTTACTATCGGTTCAGACCACAAGCCTTTGCTAGGATTGTTCAGCGAGTTCAAGGCTATACCACCCATAGCCTCAGCAAGAATACAGAGATGGGTATTGATTCTGGCAGCCTATGAGTATACTTTCATTCACAGGCCTGGAAATCAGATTGCATATGCTGATGCACTTAGTTGTTTGCCTTTGAAAGAAAATGAGGAGGATGTTCCAGTTCCTCACGAACTCATTTTATTATTAAACCTCTTAGATTCAACACCAGTATGTGCTACACAGGTCAGAGATTGGACAAGTTGAGACCCGGTCTTATCCAAAGTACGAGAACAAGTTCTTCACGGTTGGTCGCAAGAACAGGAATCTGACAAAACGAAACGATATTTTCAAGAAGATATGAGATAACCAGCCAGGGAGGTATCGTATTGTGGGGAGCTAGAGTGATTGTTTCTCCAAAAGGACAAAAGCATTTGTTAACTGAATTATATAGTGCACATCCTGGTATTTCCTGAATGAAGACCATAGCACGCAGCTATCTATGGTGGCCTGGAATGGATGGAGAAATAGAGAACTTAGTGAAAAGTTGTATGCAATGTCAGCAAATGCAAAAGTTACCTCCAACAGGGGTGCAATTGCATATTGATTATGTGGGACTTTTTGTGGGAATAATATTTCTCCTTACTGTTGATACTCACTCAAAATGGATGGGCCTATATGAGCTAAACATCTACTGCTACAATTGACAAGCTACGACAAAGTTGCGCCATCAACGGACTACCAGAAGTGGTCATATCAGACAACGGCATGGTATTTATGAGTGCTGAGTTTCACCATTTTATTAGCCTCAACGGTATTACTCATGTAAAAACTTCACCATACCACCCTTCTTTGTATGGACTGGTCAAGCGGGCAGTTCAAACATTCAAAAATGGTATGAAGTAATTAACTGGAGACTCCAAAGCGACCAAGTTAGCACGTTTTCTTTTCCATTATAGAACCACCCCTCATATGGCAACAGGTGTCACACCTGCGGAATTGTTATTGAATCACTGTCTCAGAGCGAGATTGAGCTTAGTAACGCCACATTTGTGGGGGGGTGGGGGTTGCAGGATGGTGGAAAGGAGTCAAAAAATTGGACATGACTAGCATTGTCGTGACAGAAAGTTTACCATAGGAGAGACGGTATATATGAAAACTTTTGGTGAAGGTCCTAAGTGGTTATCAGGCGAAATAAGTGCAGTCACTGGGCCTCTTTCTTACCACGTGAAAGTAGAAAACCGAATCATACGGAGACATATAGATCATATAAGGAGGAGAGAAACAAAGTACTAGGAAATGATTCCTCCAGTGTTCACGACTGCGTCAACATCTGTTGAAAGAACTCAACTGAGTACAGATGTGTCTGAAGGATCGGCTGTATCTGCAAGAGTTGAGGAAACAGATTTGTAGGTGCCCACTGAAGATCCTGATGTTCAGACAACATCAGAAAAGCAGGTTCCTGACATAACATCTGAAGCTGTAGAGCTGGGATGTTCTACACGCATAAGGAAACCCCCCAGGAAGACTGAATTGGTAAATTACTTACCTGTGCAAATAATTTGATATTTTGAGAAAAATTGTAATTGTAACTGTAAAATATATTGCTGAGTAAAGGGGGAGGAATGTGGTAATCTGATGTGTAATATACCTTTAAGAAGAATGTTATGATAGAGGATCACATGATCTTATTATCCAATGACAGAGTAGCGCAGGCTACCTCAGTAACTTGTAGTCAGTAGTGAGTAGTCCAGAGTAATGTAGAGATAGGGTTTTAGTTGTAAGTACAAACGTGTAGCTGCTGAGTTCCTTCGTAAATAAATAATGTGCTCTACATAAGAATTGTCGACCGATCTGCTATCCCTATGGTGCCAACTTGGTCATCCCAAAACAAGCATGCAACCCGGATCCATTAGTCCAACTAAACTAGTGACCAAGGATCCAACACTATCTTATGGGATTGCATTTTAAAATCAAAACAGACCAAAAGCCACTAGCTGCCCCTCTGAACATGAATGAAAGTGCAAAAATACCACCCAGAATCCAGCAGTTCAGCCTAAGATTGGTGAGATATGGCTCCATGACAGAGTGTGTGCAAGGGAAATATCAAACAATGGCAGGCACGGTGCCATGAACCAAACAAGAGGATTTACACTTTATCGTGAAGGTTGAAGCATATACATTCTTAATTACTCAGCACTTACCAGCTATTGCAAAAATGCTGCAGGGAATAAAAGAAGCCCAGCAATGAGATGAAGAGTGTCTTCAAGTCTGGGAATATTGTCTGGAAGAATGGTCAAACTATCTGATACTATGGCAGTACTTTGAACAGTGCAAGCACCTAACCGTCATTGACAACTTACGAGTCTTCAACGAGAGAATAGTCATACCAAGAGCACTTCAGCTTCATTCTCTTCAAAGACTTCACCAAGGTCATCTAGGGACAGCAAAATGTTGTGCGAGAGCATAGCATTCAGTCTAGTGTCCAAACATTACTCACGCTATAGAAGAAATGATTTCTACCTGTCTTATTTGTACCGTAAAGCACCAAGAACAAAAAGAAAACTATTACCTTCTACGCATTCCATTAAGGCCTGGCAGAGCCTGGAAATGGATGTATTTGAACTTAGGGGGAAAATCTTCCTTATTGTCATTGATTACTACTCACAGTGGATTGAAATAAACAGACTGCATTAGTATCAAGTAGTAGCAGTCATCCAATCCTCAAGAGAGTTTATGCAACATGTAGCATCACGGACATCGTAGTGTCTGACAAATGGCCCCAGTTTGAGTTATTCCACAATTGCGCAAATGAATTTGGCTTTGTTCATGTAACCAGTTCACTTCGCTATCCTCAAGAGAATGGAGAAGCTGAGAGAGGAGCATGAACCGTCAAAAATTTATTGAAGAAAAACAAAGACCTTAACCTAGCTCTTCTGAGTTATTGAACCTCATCGCTACAAAACAGTTTCTCACAATCACAGTTAGGAGACTGAGAACACAACTTCCATCTCTAGAACAAAAAGTCAAATCCAATATCACCACAAACGACCATGAAAGAGTAAAGCAGCGTGAGGAAGAACAGAGAAGCAACCAGGCTTGGAACTTTAGTCACAGGCATAGGGCACATGAGCTACCAGTGTTGAAACCCAGGGAGAGAGTATGGGTCCAAGATCAACAGAAAGATGGCACAATCATTGAAAAAACTCCACAACCAAGATAGTACAGGATTGAGACAGACCAGGGTTTCATAAGGAGAAAAGGCAGCACCTTAATATCCTTGGAGAGAAAGCCAATAGAAACTTGGGCTTTCAGATCCTGATGAAGGTGAAGAAAGACTTTCTACAAGCTCTACTGTCACCCAGAAGGTCACTCACTTAGACAGAAGGGAAAGTACGGAAAATCTTCGACCTCAAAAAGAGATCAGAATGAGATCAGAGAGATAGAAACTAACCCTGTGAAGTCTGAGGCCTTGAGGGGAGATGTAGAAGGATGTAAATATTATCGAGATAAAGACTTAGGTGGGGAGATGTAGACTAAAGGATTAACATCAGAAGCATGCATGATGCTGATGTAATAATGATATCAGATCACATGGCTAAGAAGTAAGCAAGATCTGGAAGAAGGAGAATCTTCAGCCTTGTGTAGTAGTCCAAATGTGTAAAACCTTGCCATAAATAACGAGGAATGGCTTTGAGGAACTACAGACTCGAGCAACATACTTTGGGATAATAGACAATCCCCAAAACCTCTGCCTAGTCCCCGACCACACAACAAAACAGCAACTAAACTACCACTGGTCATTAGTTGACATAACAAACATAGAATATGATAAAACAAATGGACTCTCAAATTATTCAATGAGTAAATACAATGTGCAATGTGGTACTGAGCCACATAGTTCAGTAAACTACCGGTTTCAATCTCTGGTCTGAATTAATTGATTTAAACCATGTTAGCCGTATGGAAATTCATTTCGGCTGCCCTAACAAAAGGAACAAAGGAAGAATTGCTGCTTTCAATTACCATCAAATGACTCCTGCTAGAACAAAAATAAAAATACCTGGAAAAACTCAGCAGGTCTGGCAGCATCTGAGGAGAGGAACACAGTTAACGTTTCGAGTCCGTATGATACTTCAACAGAACGGAGTGCATAAACATATGTGTCAGATGAGAGTACAATTAGGCTCAGCTCTGATGTAAAGACATTGATCCAGTCACCCCTTAATCTTCTCAGATTAATGAACAAATCCCTGATTTCTCTTCAATAATCGACTTCCTGTAAAGGAAAATTCTCCTAAGATGGTAAATAATAAAAATAAAATCATTCCCTATGGGTTAAAATAATATTTTTAGAATGTATTTCTTAATGGTTCATTACAAATTAGGCTTTTGCATGCAACAGTCTTTCAGAGACTTATGGTGGCACAAGGCTGTACGTAAGTAAAGTAGTTCCTATATTAGACTGTCAATTCCAGAAACTGAACTGAACCGAGTAGAGCTCCTAGGTCAATGCCTTTATGCCAAAAGAGGACTCTCATGTCCCAAGTGGAAGGTCTGTCCATTTCAATTTTCAGGCAGATCCTGATTTAGGCAGTCAGCCGTCCTCATTAATATATTTAAATATAGATAAAATAACAGGGTTATCACCCAATTTTAATATCAGTCAGTACTACCATGTGCCTCTTCAACTAATCCACAAACCATGGATAACATAGATCAGGCGATAATCATTTGCAGGCCATTACTTAAAGAGATCATATATTGCAATCAGGTAAAGTTGGAAGTAGTTCTGGCAATGACTTTCCCTGAATTATTTCTGGACATTTAAGCATTAAATATCTCCTAAGTTTAAGTCTTTTCTGGCTGTTATGATATTTATATTTCCTTGGCTGCTTAGATCTGCTGCTTCATTTACCTTCCCCATGATCTTTTCAGCCCTCCCTTTTAAAGATGTTGCTGCAGACCCACATCAGTCACTATCCTGTTGGATTCCACCCCTCCAAATGTCAAGTTGCTCATAAACAGCACAATTAGTACTGACAGTTTGCTGATTCTACTTAAATCAGGTTCACCCACGAAAATTGATGGGGCCTCTTGCCAGTATCAATGGGCAAGCGGAGTGGCTGTCCTGCCCAACAACCATTCAATGCATGCCAGATATAGAATTAGTCACAATGAATTTAATCTGCTACTCCAATCTGCAGACACAGATAACTTGTCCAGCCACCAAAAGAAACTGGACCACTTTAGTTCCTGAACTGTTCTAGCTGTTTCTCCCTAAAACCTCATAGATGTTTATATAAGAACACGAACATAAGAAATAGGAGCAGGAGTAGACCACATGGCTCTTCAAACCTGCTCCACTATTTGATACGATCATGCCTGATCTTGGGCTTCAACTCCATTTTCCTGCCCGCTCCCCATATCTCTTAATTCCCTGAGACACTAAAGGGTTGGCAGTGAGAGAGAGGGTCAGTGAGCAGCAGAGGCCATAAACTGGTGGGTTGGTGGTAAGAGGAAGGTCAGGGAACGGCAGAGGATGCTCAAAAATGGTGCCAATTGGGTCATGTGGCCCTATGTCAGACCTGGTGCAAAAGGGCTTTAAAACGACCAGCAACGCTAAATGCAAACATGAGTCCCAATAAGTGACCAATGTAAAAATGGAAGAACTTAAAACAACAGCTTTGCATTTTGCCCACTCTCTCTGACAGACACAAAATAATGCTATTTTAGCTACAGCGATTTGGAGAGACTATTTAAAGGCACATTTATCCTATCTACTTATTTCCATTAAAAATATAATAGAGGCTCTTCCCTGTTTGGCACTGGATGAAAGTTCTGCTTTTACAAGCTATCTCTCAGATGAGAGTCTTGGCCCATGCTATATTGAGGAGAGACAGAAAACTGCCAAAGGAAGGATGACTTCTCTCATTGCTGAAGTGCTCCTCTTTATGAGTTGATCATGGGATAAAACAAATGGTCTTAAGTGGAGATGCTCTGTTAGCTAGTCTATCCCATTCTCTTGACTAGGTACAATAGTTCTAAAATGGAATTGTCTTAAAATATGAGAAAGAAGAAAATATGATAAAAATTGCAAAAATAAATCAGTGAGGACTAAGCACTGTAATGAGTTAATGTGCAGCTTTCTATCTCATCCCAGTAGGATTGAAATCAAATCATGATGGAATAAAAGTCGCTAGTACTCGCAAGGTACTGATAACTTCAGAACTCAACTCCATGAATCATTTATCCATTTTCTCATTAAATTTAAGGATCCAAGGAAAAAGTTGTAAAGAGGAAATTTTGATTTGTGGAAGTATCGTTTAGTGTTTATTTAGATGAGAAAAATACTGCAATGATTCAAGAAGATGTTACATACAGTAACTCCCCATTTCAAGTTGCCCTGTTTTAAGTTGTTCCACTTTTACATCGGACAGTTATTGGGACCCATATTCGTATTTAGCATTGCTAATTTAATTTTAAGTCATTTTGCGCCGGGTCTGACGTAGGGCCACATGACCCGGCTGGCACCATTTTGCAGCGCCACCTGCTGTTCCCTCACCCTCCCTCTCACCACTGACCCTCCGTTTCATGGGCCTCTGCTGCTACCTGACTCTCTCTTTCACTGCCAGCCCTTTGGTTTGTGACATCTTCCTCTTCCTGATCATTCCTCTTGCCAACAACCATCTGGTTTGCGGCCTCTGCGCTCCTTGACTCTCCCTCTCACTGTCTCTCCAGCTTGTCACTCCCTCTTGCCACCTCTCCAGCTTGCAGCTTACCTCCTGAAAGCTGAAGCTGCTCTCCTTGCCTCTTGCCACCTTTCTCCAGAGCCCTTGCTCACCCCTTTTCTCTACAGCCCTTGCTCACAGTGAACGTTTGGGAGAGGGAAGTGGCGAATGGGAGAGGCTGCGAGCCGGAGGTATGGGAAAAAGAGTATACAGTGACTAGGAGGCTCAGGGAGTGGCAATGGCCACAAACTGAAGGGTCAGCAGCAAGAGCTGGCCTGGAGTTTAAATTTTATTTTAGAATGATTTAGTGTGTTTGCTTAGCTTGACCATTAGCTTTTTACAAACATGCATTCTACAGCAAAGCAACTATAACAAATCACCATTTTGTACTAATAAGATATCAGGAAAGAAGCCACGTTAATGTTGTTAACCTTTTACAAGTTAATTTGATATACTACTGTGAAGTGGTCACTGACTAGCAACATGTGATTGTCTTGGCAGAAAGTACTTAATTACCCTGTAATTGAAGACTAAGTAATTCATATTCAAATAGTTTATAAGAGTTGGTTTATATTTATTTTCCTACTGATATTCCTATGTTAAGATTAAAAGTCTGAAATTTAAGAATGCCACAACAACCGCTGTCAGAAAGGACCCTGCACTACCCAGTAGTGGCCCCTATCAGGCCTCATTACAGCCTTGGTTCAAACATGGACAGGAGAGGTGAACTCCCGAGGTGAGGTGAGGTGAGAGTGACTGCCCTTGACATCAAAGCTGCATTTGGCAGAGTGCAGCATCAAGGAGTCCTAGCAAAGCTAGAGTCAATGGGAGTTGGGGAAAATTCTCCACTGGTTGGAATCATACCTAGCACAAAGGAAGATGGTTGCGGTTGCTGGAGGTCAGTCATTTCAGTTCCAGGACATCACTGCAGGAGTTCCTCAGAGTAGTGTCCTCAGCCCAACCAACTTCAGCTGCTTCATCAATGACCTTCCTTCCATCATAAGGTCAGAAGTGGGGATGTTCGCTGATGATTGCACAATGTTCAGCACCATTTGTGACTCCTCAGATACTGAAGCAGTCCATGTCAAAACGCAGCAAGGCCTGGACAATATCCAGACTTGGGCTGACATGTGGCAAGTAATATTCGCACAGCACCAAGTGCCAGGCAATGACCATCTCCAACAGAAGAGAGCCTAACCATCGGCCCTTGACATTCAATGGCATTACCATGTATGAATTCCCCACTATCAACATCCTGGGGGCTACCATTAACCAGAAATTGATTTGGACTATCTATATAAATACTGTGGCTACAAGAGCAGATCAAAGGCCAGGAATCCTGCAGCGAGTAATTCACCTCCCAACTCCCCAAAACCTGTCCACCATCTACAAGGCACAAGTTAGGAATGTGCTGGAATACCCCTCACTTGCCTGGATGAGTGCAGCTCCCACAACACTCAAGAAGCTTGACAGCGTCCAGGACAAAGCAGCCCGCTTGATTGGCGACCTGTGCACGTACATTCACTCCCTTCACCGCGATACATAGTAGCAACAGTGTGCACCATTTTCAAGATACACAGCAGGAATTCACCAAGGCTCCTTAGATAGCACCTCCTAAACCCATGGCCACTACCTGGACAAGGGCAGCAGATAGTTGGGAACACCACCACCTCGAAGTTCCCCTCCAAGTCACTCACCATCCTGACTTGGAAATATATCACCAAAATCCTGGAGCTCCCTTCTTAACAGCACTGTGGGTGTACCTACACCACATGGACTGTAGCAGTTCAAGAAGGCAACTCACCACCACCTTCTCAAGGGCAACTACGGATGGGCAAGAAATGCTGGCCCAGCCAGCAAAGCCCACATCCAATGAACGAATAAAAATAAAGAACACACTGTCCATGACTGGCCCCGTACTAGCCTACTAAATAAAGGCACTTGTGTAGTACTAAGATAAAGAATACATCTTGAAATAATCTGTTGGCCAGGATTTTACGGCCCCACTGTGGCGTGTCTCCCCTTGGCGAATGTGGCGAGCCACTTAAATCACCATTCAGTTCAGCAGGACCGTAATATCCCGTCAGACGGAAGGGAGAGTAAAATCCTGGCCATTGTCTGGTGTTTAAGGCGATGTGTGCGAATGGCTAGATTCAATGAAATAAACCCTTACAACATTATCAGCCATTGACTGTTAGCAACAACTTTGGTTCAAGATTGGGTGATGCCGGAATTAGGAATAAAAGAGGCTTTCGGGAACCATTTTGTTTTTGTACACCAAGTAGAGGGAAAACAGATTTGATTGACAGATCCTCAGGGGCAAAGGGAGTTTCTGACAATATGGGGATCGGTTGTGAAGCTCAGGGACAGAGGCAAAATTCCTGTCGGCACGAAGGGTTGAGGTTGTTTTCTGCTTCTTCTGGACTGGGATCCATTGGAAGGCATAATGTTTGGTTGATAAGTGTACTTTTGTGTCTTTTTTATTAGCTAATTGATAAGTGTATTGCTGTTTTATTTTGCTTATGTTCAATAAACTTTGGTATTATCTGCTATTTCAGTTTATGAGTTTTTGCCTAATGGCTATATCTCAGTCAAATTAAAACAGTTCAAAGGATTAATTTGGGATCCAGTAGATTGTAGGGAACTAAATTAGCTCAAGTGTAAATTTATCAAAACACCCTTTTTAAATGGGGTCAGGGAGTAGCAGAGCTTGTGAGTTGTGTCGACAGGAGGAAGGGTCCGCAATGACTGGAAGGGTCAAGGAGCAGGATGTGTGGTGAGCGGGAGGTTCAGCGAGCATGATTGGCTGTAAGCAGGAGGTAAGTAGAAAGTTAGTGTATTTCTTTTATTTTTAATTTCTTTTATTTTAAAAAAGTTAATGCATTTACCAATATAGGGATTTAGCAATGTAACGTATTTCAACTTAGAGTATAATGTTTAAATGATCTTTTTCTGATGAGAAAGATCCTCCCTAACTACAGCTTTTGCAGTGGTTTTAGTAGGAAAAGTTGATTCGCTTGAAGTTGTTTCACTTAAAGTTGCACTTTTCAGGAATGCATTTACAACTTTAAGAGAGGACTTCTTGTATAATTGAACTGTAGCATATTTTTGCAAATGTGAGTTTATTCATAAGAAACCAGGTGAAAGGCCTTCCCTGTATTTACTATTAATTTGTCAGCTGTGTTGGCAACAAACTTGCTTGCAGCGATACAATAGCTGATTATGTTTTCTCCGTAACCTGGGATACTGAGGAATATCCCACCAACCACCTCCCTGGACAGTCCAAGCATCAGCAATTTATCAAATATACTAACTATGCATCTTCCTCCTGTGAGCTCAAGAAAATCATTATTAATTCAAAGCCTTTCCTCCTCAGACCACACGATTGCACTTTCACTCTATCAAGCGTCCTCCCCAAGTCAAAAACCTTATTGGTGAATAACGTTATTGTGTATTGGATTTCTAATTTTTTTAAAAAAATCACAAATCCTTTCTGTATTCTTATGAGACACTTCAATTATTTTAAACATTTCCACATCCTCTGTTGGGACTGTAGTAGTCTCTAGGCCGGGTCATTGAATCCCAAGATACACTTATGTCATTTCCTGGCTTGGAGACATCAACAACATTAATTACACAAAAAGAGGTCAATGCCCTTTTTGTAAATGCCCTAACTTCTGAAAAAGTTAGTTTGTACTTAGTTTTCCTACAAAATACACTTGTGATGGATGTTTTGTTTTCATACTCTCTTTGGCATTGAGATTTTTATAACACAGATGGCGTGACATCCATTAAATATTTTTTGCATTTGGATGAGATAACATCATGACACAACAGATTAATAAACTAAGAAAAAAAAACTTATGAGGATGTCACTAAAACTATAGATACACTATTACCAGTCCACTCCCTTTATATTCCACAAACCTTTGTTAGGTGCTTTAAAAATCATGAAGGGTTTGCAATGGCTTAGCTTCTGGAACTGTATTACATAGTGTTTACAGTGCAGAAATTGGACACTTGGCCCAACAGCTCCACGCTGGTGTTTATACTCCACACGAGCCTCCTCTCACACTTCATCTAACCCAGTGACACTCACTGCACAGCCCTTGGACTGCCCAACTTGCCTTTCCTGTGGCCCACTCGCTGAACCACCCATTCACTGCTGCCGCCTCCCTCCAGCTCGCTGCATGTCTGTATTGCCTCTCCCGCTTGTCGCTTCTGTCCCTGACCCTCCCACTTGCAGCCCCTCGAATGTGCTTGTTCGCCTCCTCCCTCTCGCGGTAAGGAAATGAAGAGCAGTAGGGTTGGTGAATTGGAGAGGCAGCAAATGATAGAGGTGGGAAGCAGAAGGGTCGGAGAACAGAAGAAGCGACAAGCAGGATAGGCAGCGAATGGGAGGCAAGTAGAAAGATTTATTAAGTTATTGAGAGTTAGTAAGAGGATTTTTTAGGCCAGTTAGGTTCAAGGCAATCAATGGTTTTTAATGTAAAAATTACAGGTCAGGAAAGTAACCCACCCTTATTATGTGGTTGCTTATGGGAAAATGATTTTACTTATCATGTTTTCATTTAGCACACTGATTCATTTATTAAAGGAGGAAAAATATAAGTAATTAACACAAATCATATAAAGATTAATATTTGTTGCCAAAGTTAAAAAATGAACTGCCAAAACCAACAACAGTTAGAAGACAAGGGTGCGACGTATAAGAAAAAGTAGAGAAGTTATGCTTAATGTATATCGAACCTTGATTAGGTAACGCCTGGGGGAGCCTGTCCAGTGACAGCTGCCCTGCAACAATTTAACACTGGGAAGAGTGTTAATCGTTTTAAGGCAAGACTTTCTTGGGAGGAAGTCCCGCTTTAGAGATCTCAATTACTCTTTGTAGTGGTGAGTTCCATATTTTAACCACTCTCTGAGAAAACGAGTTTCTCCAGAATTCCCTATTGGATTTATTAGTGACTATCTTACACTTAAGTTCCCCAGTTTTGGTCTCTGCCACAAGCAAGAACATTAGAAATAGGAGCAGAAGTAGGCCATTTGGCCCCTTGAGTCTGTTTCACCCTTCAATATGATCATGACCGATCATGGCCAACAAGTGTAATTTTACGCTTGAGCAGCCCGCCGAGCTAAAGGTTTTGCCCATGAAGTTCATTTGCCAATTACACACCCATTCTGCAAGTTTATTATTATCTTCCTGTATTTTGTCACAGTCCTCCTATGTATTAATTACACATTCCAGTTTGGAGTCATCTACAAATTTTGAAATTGTACTTCTGATACTCGAGGCCAAATGTTTTGTTAAGCAACAGTGGTCCCAGCATCGAGCTTTGTGGAAAACCAGTCTTCATCTTTTTAGAACCAAGTGAGAGCAGGCCTACTGAGCTGAAAAACAGAGAAGAGTTGTTGGAAGAATATAGAGCTGTGAACTGGGCCAAAGGCTGTAGAGGTTGATGACAGGTAACACACCACCATCATGAAAAGTTGGCTAGATCTATTCCACTGCTGTATTGGGGGCAGAAACCAGTTCAGAGAGAATTAAATAGGGAATTGTGGAAGAAATGGCATACATCTGGAAGATAACAATATGTTCAAGGATGTTGCAGTTGAAAGGGAGATTAGAGGTGGTAGTTTGCAAGCAGGGAATGGCTGAGGCTTGGGTGATGATAGTAGTTTTGAAGTTGAACTGGCAGTCAAGGTGGGGATTCTAACCCAAGATTTATCTGTAAACCTAACTCCTTACTATAGAGCTGCAAAGCCAGCTGCCATAACGTACTCAGTCGGTAGTAATTTTCCTCAACTTGGTTGGCCTCTAGTTCGTTTCAAAGCATACCTAGGACACGTGTAGATCAAGCTCAGGGGAATAAGACACAGAAGATTAGAGGAGTGATAGGAATTTTAATGATTACAACAGTGCTAGTTATCAGTGCAGATCACAGATGGGAGGTGAGCAAATTAACCAAATAATATTATTAATTTAAATAACATTTGTGGCAGAAGACTTAGCACTGAAAATGCTTACCCTTACCTCTCCTTATCCTCCGAATCATTGTGGGAACTAGCTGGAGTGGATTGCTGAGTTGAGTTACAGTGCATCAGTTAACAATTATGTGAGAGAAAACATTGTTTATTGGAGAGGCATATGGTCCAGACATTATTTTATTTTTCTCACACAATTTCAAAACAATGTGGTATATTGTAAACAAGTTTGTTGGAGAACAGTTCCAAATAAACAGTAGTGCAGAAGTTTCTAAATGTTGAGATTAAACGGAAACATATGGCATGACAAATGACTAAAGAAGGCTATGAATCAGATGGGTAGCTATGAAACCATTTGTTCTTTAAAACAGGGTAAGATTTCATGAATAGTGATGCAAACTTCTTAAATAACTTTTCAGAAATGTCACACTTTTGTAAATAATATCAAAACCCTACATTTCTAGAACACATGTAGTCTTCTAATTCTATATGCTGTATACTTTATTTCAAAATGTTGAAACAAAAATTTTTTGAAAAAAACTTCAAATGTTAAGCAAGTTTCAGCCTTGATTCAGTTGTAGTACTTTCACCTCTGGGTCACAAGGTTGCAGGTTCAAGTCTCACTCCAGATTTCGAGTGGCGCAGGTCTGCGGCTGATACCGAAGAACAACCACTGACAAGGTTAAGCCACAGAGAGGAGGATTTGTGAGGGTCTTGTTGGGGAGGTGATGGGGGGAAGCCTAATGCATACAGGGTTTTTATGCTCTACTTGTGGGGCCTGGAGGAGCACTCCTGACCCTACAAGAAAAGTAAAAAAAAATTCAAAACCTCTTCTGACCCCGGATCTTCTTCAGGCTCTCTTCAACTGACGAGAAAGCAAATAGCTATTTCCCGCTCAGGCTGCCAAATAAAATTGTATTTGGGGCTTGACGACCTCGCCAGACCCCAATCTGTATATATAAAAGAGGGCCCTGTCAGCTTCATGCAGGTGTCCTTGCTATCTGCTCAAAGGAACAGGTTAAATTCTGACAGCGTGTTCAGTGCAGGATATTGGCGGTTAGTCATCTAGCCAATTCAAACTCCCTACGTGTCAGATTTCCACCAGACAAGTAGGGCTAAAAACCATTCCTGTCATTATGCATTGAGTCAGCATAGCATCTGTTCATCTTTAGTCTTGACTGATGCAATGACCATTTCGTTGTTCTAATTTATTAATTCCTTATTTATTAGTGAACACAATCTACTGCACAAAATTATTCTTAACTTGACACTAGTTGCCTATTATCCATTAGGGGCTCTTTTGCTAAGTTTTCTTGATGCTTCTCAATTACATCAATTTCATTCAGCACTGAGAACAAAAAATGGAAAAATGATATACTGCACATCTCTCACTGACAAGCATGAAAATAGCAAGCCTGTTATGTGTGGTTTGAAGACAGTAGCCCTGCTGCAATGCCAGCCCTCCCCTCCCACTTTCACCCATCTCCATCTCAATTGTTCATATTTACTTGCCTTCTCTGCAAGAAGCTCTCGGATTTTGCTGGCCTGTACACGAAACTTGAGCAATTGTGACTCAAGAGTCATACATCGGTCTTTCCAGTCTACATCTCCAGCCAAGTCTGAACCCTCAGCCATGGTCAGTTTTTGTCTTGTTAAAAGGTAAAAATGTTGAGATCCAGTATCCTAGAAACAGTTCAAAAAGTAATAAGAACTGAGCACAAATGATACAGACTTAAACAAACTTTATTTCAACTCTCAGTAGTAATAAGGACAACCAAAGAATTGTTCAGCAATATTGTGGTTAGGCAGTCAGTACTGTGACACATTCAGTTTTTTGTAGCGTAATACTTTTAACTGATTATGGACACTGTGAGGTGTTAAGGAGTGCAATATACAATTTCATACATAATCCTTCCGAGGACTCAGTGGCAAACACATCCCAGCCCATGCTGGCTGCCCTGCAGTCACTTCACGTGAGCATTAATTGGCTGGGGGTAGGGCTTCTGTCCCTCTATCGGGCGGAAGTCCCACCTCAGAGAGCTGCTGACCAATCTAATTGGCCAGAAGCTACAGTGGCGAGGACTGAGTCTACAAGCAGTCCTGAGAGCCTAAGTCCCAGGTAAGTTTTGGGGGTCTCAGGTAAGGGAGGGTAGGTGAAGTGAGGTCTTGTTGGGGGATGGGCTTTGGTGGACAGAGGGGTAGGGGTAGGGGGAGGTGACGGCAAGAGCCCCGCAGGGGTCAGACCAACTCAATTTCTGAGGGGGCATGGTGCGGGTGTGCCTGATGATAAAAGGAGGCTGCTGTTGGAGGCGTCCCATGCCCCTTTCTGCCCGAGGTCTGAGCAGGGTTAATTTTCGGGCTTCCCGCCACTGCCCCTGAACACCTCCCGCCAGCCTAGAAATTGAGGTTGGGCGGAAAGCAGGCCTCTCCTGACCCAGCGTAAAATTACCGAGAGGTCAGGGCAGGCTGAAACCTGATGGGAAAGCTCTCTGTAAAATTTTGTGGTGATCCCCCACCTACAAACCCCACTGGCGGGGAATGTAGAATTCTGCCCAGAGTCTCGGTTGAGGAGTTCTTCAAAATGTTCTCTCCATTGAATACGGACTGCCTCGATCACTTCCATGCTTGGCTACAGTGGGATGGCGTCTGAATGCTTGGGCCATAGATCATTCTGACAGCACTGAAGAAACTGTGCATTTCGTTGGTGCCCGAAAGTTTTTGGATCTCCCACACTCTTTCTACCCACTATTTGTTCTTTATGTCACCGAAACAAATTGCAACAGACTTGCAACTCTTAACAGCTTCATAGTCTCAGCATTGTTTTGTGTGCACGCGACGGGAAAATGATTGTCAAACATTGCAGAGGAGTCACAGCCATCGAGAGATCGGGCTGGAGGAAGCCAGACATTCTTTTGAAGGAACAAGTCAGGAGGCAACAAAAAAATTTGGCTGTTCCTAAACAGAAGATTCAGTTTACTGATGGAAATGGGTTTGTGTGAAAAGTCCTCTTGATGGTGTGATCCACACCATTAGGAACGAAGGCAGCTTCATCTCTCTCCGATACCAAGTTATACTTCAACTTCAGCAGGGAGAAGTAGAAAACCAACAGGCGACTGACATGTCTTCATCACCTAAGCCTGCTGGAGGAGACTATGCTCAGCATCATGGGGTCAGTTGTAACAAATGACTTTGCATCTGATGCCACTGAGAACTTTTAGGATGACTGTATGCTCCTGCTTTATGGCCCTCTCAAATCCCACCTCATCTCCGCCTTGCTATCTGCCAAGAAATGCTAGCCACAGATTATGTGGCCACGGAGCTCTCGCATTTCATCCCACACCCACCTTTTCTCACCACATTCCTCTCTTTCTGATTTTCTGATTTCCGTTTTCCAAGAATGGCTGCCTATCCAGCCTCATGAGGAAGGATGACAGCTGCTATAAACCTATGAGGAAGAAACATTGTCACTTGATCTGACACTCTCAGCTACCAGCTCAGATACTGGCACTGCAGATCCTGTACCTTAGAGAATAGTGTAAAGTCAGAATCTGCATCTGGTGATTCACTGGGCTTGAGTGGCTGCAGCCAGGCCAGGGGTATAAGACAGTTCATTTGCAGGCTTCCCAGAGGGCAAGGTATCATATGAGTTTAGCTACAGGGGTCTCAGATGAAGACTTCAATAGGCCAGACTACAGGTGAGCATTGCTGAGCATGAACGTGGAGATGCTTTCTGCATTGGCAGGCCTGCCAGGCAGCTGCTTGTCACTGCAAGGAGCATGGAAGTGGCACAACATGGCACAGGACACTGTTTGGAGCCCATCCTTTCCGGCATGGAAGTGGTGGCCAGCTCAATGTGGACCCAGCCCTGATGCAATTTCTGGTGGCCACTGTCTCAACTTGAAGTGCAGTAGGCAGAAGCTATCTTGGTGCTGCAGTGGAAGCTCAGATAGAAGACATGTGATCCATGCTTGCTGCCATGCAGGTTCAGACTGTTGTCATTATGGCTGCCGATCTTAATGCTCAAAGGAGCATGCAGGCTCTGACAGCAGTCCAGTAATCTATCCTTCAACATATTACTAGGATTGCTGAGACGCTGCCCTAGGGGACTGCCAGTGGCTCCATGGAGCACAAACCTGTTCTATTTTTGTGCTCCCACCACCGTAACTCTGTCAGTGCCCTTGCTGTTGCCTCTCAGCCAGCCAGCCCAGACTGCTGCAACACATGCTGAGGTTTTGTGGTCCGAAGCTGGGTCTTCAAGGCCCAGAGCTTTTTGAGGTTGCAACACCATTTACAATCTCACCCAATGAAAGTCAGCAGCCTTCTGCCAGTCACGCTACAGCCACTGGGATAGCACTGCATAGTAGCATGAAGCCAGGAAAAGGTAGCCACAAGACAGGCACCAATGGAATACACAAAGGTGAATAGCTTAGTTTGATAGGTATTATTGGGTGTGTCACTTAATAACATTGCTTAATTTTTTTTGCCCCCCCCCCCCCCCCCCCAATGTAACCCATCTCCCTCTGAACTTGCAGTATTCATTTCTCTCAGGTCTAATCCTAATATTGTCATTAAACCTGCTGATAAGGATTGCACCATTGTTGTCTAGTGAACTGACCTCGAGGGGGCAGAGGCCAAATGCTGAATCTCTGACACCTCTGCCTACCTTCCCTGAAACATGACCCTACCATTGAAGAGCAAGCCATTATTTCCAAGGCTGTCACTGACCTAATCTTCTCTGAAGATTTTCTCTCCATGACCTCCAACCTCATAATCCACCAACCCAAACAGTCCACTTCTATCTCCTTTGCAAGATCTATATACCGATGAACTAATCGGGCTAGATTTTCCCTCTGGGGGTGGAAAATAGAGATTAGGACAATTTCTGGGTCCCGAGCCTGACTCTTAGTAGGATGTGTGATTTTCTTGGAGGCGGCCAATTAATGGTCAGAGAGCAGGTTCGCTGTCCAATCAAGGATATGGATGGGCCTTGAAGTAGGAGGGCCAATCAGAAGCCTTCCCCCAGCTTGAGAGGAGCAGCAGGCGTAATGAAGAGTAAGAAAGAGGTAGGGCTTTTCAAAATGGAAGCATTTTCTTTCCAACTTTTTAAAATCTTCAACTAAAAAATTGATTCAGCAGCCAGGTCACCACTGTGGGGTAGGGGGAGGATCGCTCTACAGATCGGCCTATGGCTGTCTCTGCACCCAGGCAGGCAGGGAGGGTCCTAAGGCTTGTTTTGAGTCCTGGCCCTTTAGCATGCCATTGGGTGTCCAACTCTAGACACCTAAACTGGCCCCTGCTATCTGTGGAGACCTGAAATCCAGTTGGCTGCCTTGAATTGGCCTCAATTAGGCCCTTAATGAGCCTGATGAACTACTTGCCATGTGCAGATGGGTAGCCCATCTCAACTGCCAACCTCCCCATCTTGCCATTGCAAAAATGGCCTGCAGGTGGGATGGAGCTCCCGGCTCCAGTAAGAGTTCAAAATCTAGCCCATTGTTTCAGCCTATTCTTGCCTCTCAGAACTGGCTTCACCCTATCTCGACTCTGTTTTTCTCCCCTTATCTAGACCCTTCTGGCCTACACCAGTGACTCTTCTAACAACCTCTACTTATTTAACAGTTGCCAGGCCTTAACTTTCTCTTTTTCTTCAATGCCTCTACACCACCATCCCCAACAGGACGGTCTAAGAGCTCTTCACTTCTTCCTTGCAAGGAGGCCCAACTAGTCCACAGCCACCACCACCCTTCTCTGCCTCGCCGAACTTGTCCTGACATTTAGCAATTCCATCTTTGACTCCACCCACTTTCTCCAAATAAAAGGTGTTGCCATGGGAACCTGTCTAAGTTCAAACTATGTCTGCCTTTTTGTGAGCTATGTAATATTCTTCGTTCTTGTCCTATTCAGGACACCCCCACCCCCCACCTTCTTACTCTTTTTCTGGTACATTGATGACTGGTACAGTGGTGTATCCTGCTATTTTTCTAAAATGGAAAATTTGATTAATTTTGTTTCCTTTGACTTCACATCTTTCATCTCCAACTTCTCTGTCTCCATTTCTGGGGATAGACAATCAACCAATAACCACTGTAACCCCTCTGACTCCAGCAGCTACCTTCAGTAACCTTCCCTCCACCATTATAAGGAATCTGTTTAATTCACCCAGTGGGAACTTCAGGACATTTCTTGGGTCTTGGACCATGTGTTGTAGAAAGTGTCTCCAGCTGCTCCAACTTGAGTTCAGGATTTCTGAGCTTGAGGGAAAGTTGGAGGATGAGAGTTTCCTGGATTATACATTCCAGAAGGTGGTCATCCCACAGGCATGTAGAGGTCAGAATAGTAGGTGGGTAGCCATCTGGAAGAGTAGGAAGAGGCAGGTGGTACAGGAGTCTTCAAGATGTGTGCCACTCTCAGATACTCAGTATTAGAGATTGCTGGAAGTGATGATGCCTTGAAGGAGTTCATTTCAAACTATGGCACCAATAGGCAAGGAACTGAACAGGAGGGAACAGCAAAGCGTAGAAATTCAGTTTTTATAGAAGATATCACAGTTAGGGGGATAGTCATTTAAGAAGGACTACGAGGAATGCAAAGAGAGGACTACAGTGCATATATGTAAATACAGAAAGTGTGGTGAATAAGGTTGGAGAGCGACAAGCACAAATAGCATGGGAATATGATGTAGGGGTACTAACGAAAATATAGCTTAAAAATGGTGAGGACTGGGCACTTAATATACAAGGATATAAATTGTTCAAAAAATGTAGAGAAGGGATAAAAGGTGGTGGTGTGGTAGTAATGATTAGAGAAGACATTGTAGTATTAGGAGGAGTGGATTTCCTTGAGGGGGCAAGGACAAAGTCCATTTAGTTAGAGTTGAGAAGCAAAAAAGGTAAGGTCACACTACTTGGGGTATTTTATAGGCCTCCAAATGGTAGGAGAGAGATAGAGGAAGAAATCTGCAACCAATAGGCAAGGACCTGATATGTGTATGAACTATAGAGTAGTGATTTGAGGAACTTTAATTATCCAAATATCAACTGGGCTAATATTAGAATAAAGGGTAAGGAGGGGGAGGAATGTCTGAACTGTGTTAAGGAGAACTTCCTTGAACAGTATGCTCTCAGCCCAACTAGAAAGGAGGCATTGCTGGATCTAGTGCTGGGGAATGAGGTGACCAAGTGGCTGTGGGGGAACACTTGGATAAAAATGATCATTGTTTCCTAAGGTTTAGATTAGTAATGGAGAAGAGCAAGAAACAACCTAATATAGAACTTCTAAATTGGAAGATGGCTAATTTAATTGTGATGAGAAAGGATCTAGCCAGGGTAAAATGGATCAGAGACTGACAGGAAAAATCCTAGTAGAACAACAGGTGATCTTTAAGGAAGACACACTTCAAGTACAGGCTAGGCACATTCCAACAAGGGCAAAACATATAGGAGCAAAAAAGGGTTTCTTGGATGATAATGGTAATAGAGATTATGATGAAACAAAAAAGGAGGGTGTATGATGTATGTCAGATGAGGTTTTCAAGTGAAAACCAGGTCAAATACAATAAGTTGAGGGGAGGTGAAGAGGAAAATAAGACTAGCAAAGAGAGAATATAAGAATAGAATAGCAACTAACATAAAAGGGAAGCCAAAAATCTTCTACCAGCATGTAAATAGTAGGCAGGTTATAAGAGGTGGAGTCGGTGCTATTAGGGACAAAGGAAGTGATGTATGCTTTGAGGTGTAGGGCAAGGCTAGAATACTTAATAAGTTCTTTGTACTAGTGTCTACTAAAGAAGAGGAAACTGGCAAAGTATTGGTTGAAGCGGAGATAGTGGAAACAATGGATAGAGTGAAAATTGAAAGGGAGGAGGTACTAGAAAGATTGGCTGTGCCTAGAATAGGTAAGTCACCTGGTCTAGATGGCATGCATCCCAGATTGCTAAAGGAGATAGTGGAAGGGATTGCTTTAATTTTTCAAGCTTTCCTAGATATGGAGGAGGTATCAGAGGATTGGAGAGTGGCAAATATGACACCCTTATTCAAGAAAGGGTGCAAGGACAGTTAGTCTAACATCAGTTGTAGGTAAGGTTTTGGAATCCTTAATCAGGAAAAAAAATCAACAGGTACTTGGGAGTGGTCTGAGTTAATTAAGGAGAGCCAGCACGAATATGTAAAATGCAGATCATGCTTGACTAATCAAATTGAAATTTTTGATGAAATAACAAAGAAAATTGATGAAGGGAATACGGTGGATATCGTCTACATGGATTTTAAGAAAGCATTTGACAAGGTACCACATAAAAGCTGGGTGACACAATTGAGGCTTATGGAATAGGAGGGCCAGTATCCAGTTGGATAAAAAATTGGCTTCAGGACAGAAAGCAACGAGTCATGGCAGATTGTTGTTTTTTGGACTGGAGGGTGGTAGACAGTAGTGTTCCCCAAGGATCAGTGCTAAGACCACTGCTTTTTTTCTATATATACACACATGACTTTGATCTTGGAATACAGAGTACAATTTCAAAATTTTCAGATGATAAATTTGGAGCAGTGGTAATAAGTGAAGATGATACAAATTACCTGCAACAGGACATAAATAGCATAGCAGAATGGGCAGATAAGTGACAGGCTGAATTTAATACAGGGAAACATGAGGTGATGCATTTTGGCAGAAGGGTAATGGCGAGAGGCAATATAAACTTACTGGCACAATTCTAAAAAGTGCGCAGGAACATGGGGTGCATGTACATTGACCTTTGAAGGTGGCAGGACATATTGAGAGAGTGGTTAGCAAAGTATATGGGTTTCCTAAATTCAGTACAAAAGCATGGATGTTATCCTGTACCAACATAAAGCTCTGGTTAGGCACCAACTAAACTAGCATCCAGTTCAGGAAAAATATGAAGGTTCTTGGGAGCGTGCAGAGGAGATTTACCAGAATGGATCTAATGATGATGGATTTTAGTTACAAGGTTAGGTTGGAAAGGCTGACGTGTACATGATTATGAATGGCTTAGATAAGGGAGACAAAGAAAAACTCTTCCCATTAGCTGATTGTACAAGGACTAGGGGGCACAGATTTAAGATTTTGGGCAAGAGATGCAGGGGAATGTGAGGAAGAACTTCTTTATGCAGTGAGTGGTAATGACGTGGGACTCACTGTGCAAGAGGGTGTTGGTTGTGGAAACAATGATTTCAAAAGGAAATAGGATGGACATTTGAAGGAAATAAACTTATGGGATCAAGCAATGGAGTGGGACTGACTGCATTGCTCCATGGGGAGCCAGCATGGACTCAATGGGCTGAACGGCCTCCTTCTGTGCCATAAATGACTATGACTCAGTTTCTTCATCTGTTCTGATGTTGCTAATTTCAAGAACAGGGCTTCCAATATGCCTTCTCTTTTTCCTTAACTGAGGATTCCACTTCACCATGGTTGACTTTGGTCTTTTGACCATGTCCATTCTATTTCCTGCAATTCTGTTCTCACCCCTTTCTCCTCCTCCCAGAACCATGATAGGGCTTCCCTGGTACTCATCTTCTACCCTACCAGCCTCCAAATTCATCAGATCCTCTGCCATTTCTACCACCTCCTGTGTGATGCCAAAAGACCAAATCCATTTTCCCCTCCCTTATTCTTTCAGCATTCCGAAGGGATTGTTCCCTCTGTAAGTAGCTGCTCACTCAATCACCTCCTCCCATTCCCACATCATCTTCCCCTGCAAGCGCAGGAACTGCAACACCTGCCCTTTTACCTCCTCCCCTGTCAGCCTCCTACATTGTTACAATGAAGCTCAGTGTAATCTCAAGGAACAATACCTCATTTTTTGATTGGGCACTTTACAGACTTCTATACTCAACAATGAGATCAATAATTTCAGATCAGATATTTCGCCCAAATATTTCAGATGGCAGCTGTTGCTGATGATTCTGAAATTCCCATACACATCTTTTCTAGGCCTACATTATGTTTCTTGTTCCATCACCATCTCCTTTTGCCTTGCAACATTATCTCTTTTGTCATTTAATCTCTCCTGCCTTGCACTCTAACACAGACCTTCCTTTTGTTTTTTCCCCCTTTCCCTGCCTCTGTACTTGCTTGAACTTTTTTTGGTGCTGACAAAAGGTCACCAAACTGAAATGGTAATTCTGTTTCTCTCTACAGATGCTGCCTGACCTGCTGAGTACTTCCAGCACTTTCTGTTTTTATCTACTCTCGTTTTTCACTGGTGTTACAACCGTATCTTTTAGGACAATATTTTCTTTTAAGACGGACTTTGTATTATCTGGACACTTGGAAGATGATGTTTTTTAAAAGGGTCATAAGTTCACATTGGACTGTGGACAAGCATGCCTTTTCCAAGAAATCGCCTGATCAGCATGGCACTTGTGGAGGGGAGTTATTTGCTTATTTGCACTGCAATTATTTTAATTGATGGAATGAAAATAGTTTTAAAGGCCAAGGCCTGGTGATTTACTGGAAATCACCTGATGGAGGAGCTTTATGTTTTGAACTTGTTTTTTGAACTCATTTGGGAATGAACTAAGAAAATGAAGCTGCTCAGCTCACACTCTCCTTGCCTTGCCTGAAGTAGAGTGATTATCAGTATCCAGCTAGGAATCCTCATTTCAGTGGATCTTGTCTGTTTTTGGAAATCTGAGAGGCTGAGATGAGAAGGATTGATCTGGCTCTAATCTCCTCCACGCTGAAGCTTCATTGTTGAGAACCGCCAGGTATCTACTGGGACTAGCAATCTGTCTTCACATAAGGGAGCTCCAGATCGACAGCGTCAAAATCCCACGAACTTTATCCTTTGTTTTATAAAGTATTTTTTTCAACCGCCTATCTCTGCAGAGACTCTTTGTTTGTTTGTTTGTGTGTGTGTGTATGTTGGAGAATTTTAAGACAGATAGGTAATTATACTTCCAGATTACAATTGTGTGTTAACTGGTTCTTGCAACCTCTTTTAAAAAAGAAATTTTGTTTTGTAATAAATCAATCATTCTGAGTTTATTGAAAGAGTTTATTGTAATAAAGTCTCTTTTATTCTGGGTCTAACAGCAGTGAAGGTAAATAATTGGCCTTTTTGGTGACTGAATTAAACTTTTAAACTAACAGTGCCACGTGTGGAGCCTGGGGCTAGATCAACTGCACACTCCTGTCCCAGTCGTAACACTTGTTAATTATTCTAAATAGGTGGAATCTCCATGTAGGTTGTCTTTAGAATAGAATTTGTATTATATGTATTTTCAAAGATATTGCATGCATATAAAAGATGTCCATTTCTCTCTTTTTAATATTTATTATTAGTGCAATAATATACAAATGCAGAAAAGTGTAAAGTACTGCATATAGGAAGGACAAATGCAATATGTATATATCCACATATGGTGTTGAAATAGCTAAGGAACAGGTTAAAAGAGACCTCAGAATCCTTGTAGATTCAACATGCAATATGACCAATCAATGCAGAGTAGCAGCAATCAACAAAGTCAAAAGAATAAGCTACAAAACCAAAGCAGTAAAATAAAAATCAAAGGAAGTTGTGATCAAACTGTAAAATGCTCTGGTCAGACTGTCCCTTGGGTACACTATCCGGTGCAGGTTGTCAAGGAATAGGGGGGTTAGTCAAGCACTAAAGACACTGCATGGAACAGCCATGAGGTTGATTCCCTAGTGTCAGGAGTGTGATGTCTTAACCTGAGAAGAATCCTTCTGAGAGCTGATCTATTGAAGTGTACGGGTCAGTAAATAGTATAGAAATAGTTGATCTAGAATTTAAAAAAAAATTAAACTGTAGGAAAGGGGCCACAGGTCCAAGCTGACACAATATAATGTTCAGATTGATTATCAGGAAGTTTTTCTTCACATATACAGTGATCCGTACTTGATATGGACTTGTAGGCAGAGTTGAGGGTGGAAACTTGGGATTATTTAAGCAACAATTTGGATGTTATCAAACGAAGCAGGTTAATCCACTGTAGGTTACATGCTGGCCTACAACAGTCTCTATTCTTCATCATCTAGGAAGGATTGTCAGGCATTTGAGAGACATGATTACATACTGCATAACATTACATTTTTATGATCTACAAATTATATCATGCCTTATGATAATCAATTAAAAGTATGATTGGAACTTTTGGTCTTTGAGGTAACCAATCTCTAAGTTCATTTAACCCACCTCTCTAAGTGGGCTCATGGGACAAAATTCATCATATACGAAAGAACTACAAAGGATCTGTTACATCAGCAGCTGACTCATAGTGAATCATTCATTTTGGTGGACTGTTTCAAATTATTTGATGTTTTGCAAAAAAAGGAAAAAAGCATGTATTATTTGCTTACACTCAATGTGCAAAAAAATTGTAAAGAGCTTGGTGCGTGTACAGTGAACTAGGTCCCAAACTCAAGCCAGATACATTTACATAGCGACCATAACCTTACAAGTTATATGTTTCCTAAATTTACAATATCACTGCATCCAGAAAAGATTTCAGATAACATGGGAAATCTACTCAACAAATGAAAGACTGGACACTTTTTAATGAGCTTAATGTCAAAGTGAGCAAAATAACCTGCGGCTGAACTTTCCCAGCCTCATGATGGTGGGCTTGTAGGTGCCGTTAGCCATGAAAATAGGGGGCTGGAGGGGGTTGTTGGTGGTAATCACGTTGTGATGGCTCCCTGATGCATTCCTCCTACAGAGGAGGTTTCCCGGGGATGGGCTGGTAATTCGGTCAGCTTCCCACTTCACAGGGGTGGGCACCCATTTATGCTGTTTAAGGCCCCAATTAAGAATGACTTTGTTGCCTTGCCAGTGGACGGACTGGCCCTCTCGCTATACATGTAGGCCGCCAGTTCAATGCTGGCGGCTTTCCTGCGCATGGCTCGGCGATTGGGGGTGGGGCAGAGTGAGGGGGGCAATGGAGCCATGCTCCATGCACCAATGATGGGGCCGCAAGCTCAAAAGGATGCAACTACAGCCAATCCAGATACAGCCAAGGGGTTTCCCCTCCACACCAATGGACCTGTAGGCCTTCATTTTGTTTTGTACTTCATAGCTGTGCAGCTCAGCACCAGCAACCTGCATCAGCAGTGCTCATCTCTCCAGGTGGGTCTGCCAAAACTGCCGAATTACTGGCTGTCTGATCAGGCCAGTGGCTGTCTGATCGGGCCAGTAACATTGAGAGCCCATCTTAATAGATAGCATATGTGAAGATGGCCAATTAGGGGGCAGGCTTCAAGAAGCTTGCTGAGCTTGTCTCGCTGCCTGCAAGCATCAGCTCGGGCCCTCACTTGCTCCCGACGTTGGGATTCCAAAGCCGTAGCAAAATCCTGCCCTTGGAGTGTTTTGTGTTAGATAATCAGATAATACAGAAGAGTCTATTATTTAAAAAACTAGAATAAAGCTTAGGTTTTGGGTAAGCCTAAATCTAAAACTACTATCAAAGCAAGAGCCATGTCAATATCCAGAAAACAACTTCCATCTTATTTCTTGGGATGAAGGAGTTGTCTCATGAGGCAAAGTTGAGTAGGTTGGACCTATATTCATTGGAGTATAGAGAATGGGAATTGATGTTGTTGAACATATAAGATTCTGAGAGGGTTTGACAGGGTTTTTCCTCTCCGGAGGAATCCAGAAGTTGGGGACAGACTTTAAAAATAAGGAGTCTCCCATTTAAGACAGAGGTGAAGAGGAATTTCTTCTCTCAGAGAGACATTAGTCATTGGAATTCTCTTCCACAGAGAATTCTGTGGAATTTTGTGGATATTGTCACTGAGTGGTCATTAAATTTATTCAATGCTGAGTATACAGACTTATGATCTACAAGGGAGTCAAGGATTATTGTTGGGGGGGGGGGGGGAGGTGTGGCAAGCAGGAAAGCTAAGGCCACAATCGAATCAGCATGGTGGAGCAGGTTCGATGTGCTAAATGGCCAGCTCCCGCCTCTATTTCATATGATCTTATGATCAATAACAATGTAAAGGAACACAACAGCATATGGATGAAGATCATTTTTTAAGTTCACAAGTAGTTGAAAAAAGGCCAAATTCCTTCTATTTTTGAGATGAATAAATTCACAAAATCTCTAGAATACGCATTTTTGGCACGTATACCTCAAGACTGCAATTTCGTTGGTTGTTGGCATTTTTAAATCACTAACCGTGATGAGTTTAAAACAACTGTCTTAATTTCCCTGCTCTAGAATGGTGGGAAGTTATCCCTCCAAGCCATCCAAAATTTTCCTATGAGTTTCCTGCCTATAGGAACATATAATTACAAATGGGTGATAATCTTGTCCAGTCTTTATTATAGCACCATATGGACATAAACAATGTCAACAGTAATAATATTATTATTAGAAAAAAATATTTACACAAGGCTGGCATTTTTGCTAATCATTAGTTGCCCTAAAAAAGTTGATAGCGGGATTACTTTTTGAATCACTGCAGTCTGTGTGGTTCTTATTCTTTGCAGTGGTTTGATACAATTAACTTGTTTGCTAAATTGTTTCAAAGAGTTAAGAGTTAGTGACATTGTTGTGGGGCTGGAATCACATTTAGGTCAGAGTATGGATGGCAGGTTTCCTTCCCTAAAGGACATTGGTGAACCAGTCAGGTTTTTATTTTAAAATATCTGAAAAGCATTAGTTAGTCTTTTAGAATATAATTAAATATTCTGTACAGCCTGAGTTCTATTATGTTAAGTCGCATCATAACTTCTGTTTCAAATATCGACAGGATACACTTTCCAGTGGCCCCTATTATTTTACCATTAAGAAAATAAATCTACTATCCATATATAAAGGAACAAATTTTCTGTTTATGTCTGGTCTGGAACAAAATTGTAATCAACGCAAAATTCTGCAAACACTGGAGTGGCTTTCGCAAAGAAGTCGTTTATTTCTTCAACAGAATAGCAAGTCGCTACAATTTTCAAACACATTTTATAACCGTACTTTGGAATATACACGAATGATCTATTGCAGCGACGAGTATTTTTCATCAAAACCACTCCGAAAAAACATCAATTTTGACACTTAACCAATTTGACAAATAAGTATGTCTCACTGATACTTTTATAACGGTTTGTTCAAAGACTTCGCACGAAATATTTTGTTGGGGGAGTATTGCGTGCCCGCTGCTTTTATGGGAACTCCCAAATTGTCCCTTAACCTCATCTTTTCCACTCTGTCAGTGAATGACATCAGATGCAAAAAAAAATCCTGGAGGGGGGAAAGCGCCGTTCTCACCCTCTTTGGTCAAAATGCTGGCAAAGCGCCTACCTGATTAAATATGCCATTCCCTCCCGTTGAACTCGCGGGATGAAACACTGAAGGGGGATGTCAAAGCGGGCGCTGGGGGCGAGCTGCCGTCTGCCCTGCTGCCCTGCCCGCTCGCTCTCTCCATCACGATAGAGCCCTGCACGCCAGGCGATAACTTTCCCACAGTCGGGCCGGCTGTCAGCGCGATCTCATCCACCTGGGGAGGGCGAAAGGGAATCCGGAGCGGGGAGGGGGGAGGGGGTGCAGTGGGGGGGGGGGGGGGGGAGAGGCGGCTGACATGCTCTGATTGACGTTCGCCTCCACCAATCGCCTGGCGGAAGGCTGTCCGGACGTGCTTTTTTTTAAAACGCCTCCGGGCGAGCCAATAGACGCTAAGCGGAGGCGGGGTTGAGGGTGGAGCGGAAGAGTCAGTGACGGTTGGACGTGAAAGTCGATTCGACGTTCATTAACACCCCCCCCCCCCCAATTGTGGCTGATTTATATGGTCGAAGCGGCTGGAGATGGGCTCCCTGCAATGAAAGCACTTTCCTTAACGCTGCGAATAGTGTTGCTTTTGCTTTTTAAACCGTGGAATAGGTTTGCTCGCGCACTGCTTTCCAACCTCTTCACACCACCACCCCCCCTTTCCCCCAAAAGCTGTCACGTTTGTTGAAGTGATCACAACAGGACAGCCTGGGCCATTTCCAACTTTGGGCGCCTTCCTACCGGCGTTTTAAAGTAATTTGAGTGGGGATGGTTCTGAAGAAGAAGAAAGACATCGACGTTGGTCGAATTGTTCTCGATGAGCACAAACTAGCGAGGTTGAGATGTGAGTAAACACGTGTCTTGCAGCTGTGACTGGGGTAACAAACACAGGGTTTCCTCAGTGTGCTGGAGAAGCAAGTTGTTCCTTCGTAGGCCGCATATTGTGGAACCCAGGGCAACAGATAAGACAGTTTACACCCCCAGATCCTTGCCTCGGAGACCAGCAGATCTTGGCGTTCTGATTTCGCATTCATCCACCAGTGAAGCAGCAACACTTTTCAAACCTCAAAATTCAAAGCGAGCCAACGACCAAGAAATCCTAAGTGTATAAAGTATTGGTAGATCTGGGCTTCCAGCCCGACGTAAATTACAATTTGGACAATCCTGGTGCAGAGCTTGTTTGCAAATATGTTAAAAGCAAAATATTGCGGATGCAGGAGATCTGAAACAAAAACAGAAAATGCTAGAAAAACTCAGCAGACCTGGCAGCATCTGTGGAGAGAAACAGTTAACATTGTGGGTACAATGTGACTGGAGTTCGAAGAGGAGACATGTTGGACTCAGCGTTAACTTTGTTTCTCTCTCCACAGACGCTGCCAACCTACTGAGTTTTTCTAGCAGTTTGTTTTTATTTCAGATCTCCAGCATCTGCAGTATTTTGCATTTATTATACTGGTATGAAGTGCTAATGTAGAAGACTGGTTTGGTCTCAACTGGAGTATCAGGTTTAATTCTAGTCATTGCACGTGAAGAATGTGAAGGCCAATGAGAGGATAGAGTAAACATTTTACAAGAATGGTTCCAAGGATGAGGGACTTTAGTTATGTGAATAGCTTTGAGAAGCTGGGGCTGTCATCCTTGGAGAAGTGAAGGTTGAGAAGAATTGATAGAGGAGTTCAAAATCATGATAGACCTGGACAGAGTAAATGGGGAGAAACTGTTCCAATTGGTGGAAAGGTCAAGCACCAAAGGGCAGAAGAACCAAAGGTGAATGAGGAAAAACCTTTTTACACAACATGTTGTTAGAATCTAGACTGCACTCACTGAGTATTGTGGATGTAGATTAATCGTGACTTTTAAAAGGGAATTGGATAATTATCTGAAAAGAAAAAAGTTGTAGGGCTCCATGTGAAAGACAGGGAAGTGGGACTTTTTGGATTGCTCTTGCAGGGAGCCTACATGGACATGGCGGGCTGAATGGTCTCCTGTGATTCTATAAATATGACTACAAAAATTTTGAGAAATGCTCACATTTATAAAGTGCCTCACAATAGTAAATTATTTTAAGTGCAGTTGCTGTTATGCCGGCAGTTGTGGCAGCTGTCTTATGCATGGCAAGATCTGACAAGTAGAAAGGTGAAGGACTCAATCTGTTTTTGGTAATGATTAGAACTTTTGGCCAACATTCCTCCCTTCAGAAGTTTTTAATAGTGCCATGACATTTTAATTGCACTTGAACCATTAGAACAGGCAAGGACGCAACCTGTCAGTACTCTGTGGCAGTTCTGGTTTAAATCATGTGTTCAAGTCTTGTTGTAAGGCTTGGACACAAAGCTCCGATAATAGTTGAAATCTTATTATCATTTTTTAAATTAGTCCAATAAAGCCACCATTTTACCAGGGGGCTCCTTTGTAGCTGATCATGATATTGTTTCAGATCACTGCAAATCACTTGAGCTTTGTTCCTGGATTTTATGACATTGTGAACTCCCTGAAAATGCTATACACACAAAAAAAAATTCTATAATCGGAAAAGCTGACATATATTAAAACTTAACTCTGTAAATGGTTTTATTGACTTTGTTGTGTATCTGTGATTACAATAGATCATTTTGAATAATGTACACTCTATTAACAAAATGCAGTTCAACAAGTAAACATGTAAAATACATTGAACCTGCTACCCCACCCCAATATTCTTGAAATATTTATTGTTCTCTTTTATCCTTTGGGTATAGTAACTGGTGAGGAGAATGGTCTTGGGATTCTCCTGCTGGAATGTGCAGAGCTCAATGATGGAATACAACAACTGCAATTACTAAAGAAGGTACAATCTTACTCCTTCATTCAGGCTTCATCACAACCACTTCATGGAGCAACAGTAACGGACAATTATAGTGATGATAATAAAGAATCATTTATGTTTGCAGGAAGTAATGTTAACTCCTTTTAACCTTTCCTATGAATGTATTTTAAACAGTTGCTTTTTTCAACAAAAAATTTGGTGGTGGCCTTTCTTAAATCAAAGCAAATATTCCAGCTGCAGCACTATTAAATAATGACCATGGAAATGCAAAGTAATCATTGCAAATTTAGCTCAGAAATTTCTGAATTAAATAAATGACTTGTAACAAACAGAATATCTCACATAAGACTCAAGATCACCAAGGTGTTACTTGTGAAAAGCTTTATTACTTTATCTGGGATTTATGAATTCTTGATCTCCAAGACATTTTTGGAATGAGCGGTGAGGATGTGTGCATCAGGAGTTTCTGCCGGTATTAATTTAGAAGTTCTCAACTGAAATCCAATTACTAATGGTTGTTGGACATCTATTCCTGGGTGCTGATTTCACGGACTGATGTTGACCAAATTGTTCTCTAGGTGCACTCCAGCATTTCCATTACTTCCAGTACAATTATTTATGCTACTAATATATGCTAAGTCTTTGTCCTGCCTCATCATGCCTTATATCTACCGTACTATCAAGAATAATTATTCCTTTTTCTAACCGTATCTCCTCTTCTGACATTGGGATTTTTTTCTGTTCCTTAATCATTCCATTATATGGAATCGCAGTGACGTAGGAATTTTAAATTAATTAGCTTGGCTAACTGGGATTATGGCAGGAATAAGTGAGCTTGAATAGCTTATTTCTCCCTGCGATTTGCAAGTTATGTGCCACTCAGCACTTTGGTTTCAGTAAAGCCACAATGTGACATTATGCCTTTTCCAATTTAAAAATCTGAATAGATTTCATTGGCTTTTCATTTATTTGTTAATTGAAACTGAGCCAAATTTGATTCAACTGCACTTGTTGGTGGTCTTTATTGTACTGTTGAAGCTTCAGTTGTTATTTTTGTAAAATCTATAATTTCCACATAAATAATCACTTTACATTTTTCTTCTGTAAATTTCAGATTGGTTCTTTGTTACGAAAACTAGGTAGAGACTCTGTGCATAATCCACAGATTGACATCTGTTTGGAAATATTGGTTAGAATTTATTGGGGTCTGGAATCCAGAAGCCCCTTGAAAAGAGCAACAGCAAGGTAACTCACAGAATATTTGTGTCTTCTTTTCAATGTGTTTGCAAGTGAAATGCTAACTTTTTTGAGACCTGCTTAGTCAATAATTGCACAATCTTGTGTGATGTGAGCCACAGGAGGAAATCATGATTTTTACACCTTTTCTATTTCTGTTAAGTAATTTCATAGAATATATGTTCATCCAGTCTGTATCATTGTTGAATCAAACCCCATTGATGCCTCTGATATCATAGCTTCTTTCACCAGCAATTTTATTCCTAAGACTCCGAGCATTCGTATATTGAACTATTTTCTCCACACCCTTAAATTGTGTTTGTCACTATTTCTGTATCTGGTAATCACCTCTCTGTCTTTCTACATCTCCCTCCTCCTTTAAAACCCTACTGAAACCTACCTCTTCAACCAAGCGTTTGGCCATCTGTCCTAATGCCTCCTTCAATGGCTCAGTGTCAAATTTGTCTGATTATGCTCCTCTGAAGCACCTTGCGATAATAAAAGTGCTACATAAATGCAAGTTATTATTGTACAAAGGATTGTTTCAGTATCAAAAGTTTTTTTTTCTAAATTTCTGGGTAAAAGATGGTTAATATGTTAAATGGAAGTTGTTTACCATAAGTCTAAACAATAAGCAATCCATCACTAATACAAAAGCAAAATACTGCCCATTTTGGAAATCTGAAATAAAAATAGAAAATGCTGGAAATACTCAGTAGGTCAGGCAGCATCTGTGGAGAAAGAAACAGGAGTTAATATTTCAGGTCAATAACTTTTCATCAGATGTTTCTGTTCTGATATTTTTGAAGTCAGTTTACTGGCGTGGGGACACGTGGCATATTCTTATTTTGCATCATTATGCAAAGATATATTGTATTGAATTATGTGTATATTAATTGTATCAATTAAGATATTAAATATATACAGGTTGAGGGCATTGATTGGATAGCTATTTGAATAAATCACTATCAAGTGAAGATTGGCTTTGGTTTCTTCCTTCACTGACTGGCTATGAGGGGTGCAACAGTATATCCTATCATGACTGTCATTTCGAATGTTCATTTTACTGTGAAATAGTGTCCCATCTTTATTAGGAACATATGTGTGAACAATAAGCATGTCTAGTCTGGATCATGCAAATAATATAATATGTCTCTGGGTCCCTGTGCAAGAAGAAATAGAGCAATGGGAATTGCTTCCCTTAAAAATTTGCTTTCAGTTCACCTATAAGAACAACTGACACCAATGTATTTGAGCAAATATTTATGTCAGAACTGAAGTTGGAACAGTTGTCATACTTGCATTGTCTTAAGGAATGACTGTTAACTTGATGGTTACTTTTGAAACCATGTCTAGTTTGTCAGAAATTTTCAGTGATATTGCATCTTAAGTATAAATACAAAAATGCTTGCTTTTAGAATAAACCTAGTTACATTTTAGCGAAGGGTTATCAGAGAATAGTGAAAACAGTGTGTGGTTTGGGAAATTCTACTTCAATTATATTTTCCTCCTTGAGCCAAGAGTATGCTAATATTTCTCCCATCAGTAAGTAATGTAATTTCATCATTACTGTGCTCAACTTAATTTAAATTTACAGTTTCTATTTTCTTTGGATTTGAAATGTTTACATTTCTGTCTAGGAGTTAGCCAGCTATTCATGCAGGATGCGATTCAACAGCATATCGCATCTCTAATTTTTTTGAGCTGGAACCACCTGATACAATATACATTGTTTGCCTTGCTTGTTAATGTGGTATAAATAATTTAATTCAAATCCTTTGTGTAATAGCAATATATATGAGGCCTGTTGAGTTGCATGTGTTGTGCAGTGGCTTCCGCACTAAGTAGGTTTTGTGTTGCATTTAAATATTTAAAAATGAAGCACACCCACACCAAGATGCTTTTTAAAACATTTTCACACAAAAGGCTTCATTAAAACTCAACACTAATATTCTTTTGCAGCGCACTAAGCGGCATTTCTGAAAACCTTGAGGAAGAAGTGGTTAACTGTCTCGTCAATTGCCTGAGGGAAGAATTGTTGACAGTGGATAAACCTCATGTTAGGAAGGTGATTGATTCCATTGCAGCATGTATGGAGAATTTTAGCCTAGGTAAGATTGATCAAAGTGCATGAGCTTGAAAAAAATTATATTTAGGACTTTCTACATGGCCTCGTTAAAAGTTGATGCTCCTTCTACATCTTGCATTATTCTTTGGTGGGTATGCAGTTGACTTGTGCATAGACTTAGTCTCCTTCTAAATTCCATGCATTATGTAACCCATCATTTGTATTGGTTCTTTGCTTAAAGCAATCCAAAACTGATTCTACTATTCTCCTTCTAGTCCTGGATCTTTTGTTGCTTCAAATATATATCCAGTTTTCCCTCAGAAATGCAATTATCTCTGACTGTAACACTCTGTGATAAAGCAGCCATCTGTGTGGTGACTTTCCCCTAACCCCACCCCTTACTCTTTCTCTGTGTGATAATTTAAAATTGATCATTCCACATCACTTTCTATCCAATGGGAATAGTCTTTCTTATTTCTTCTATCTATTGGGGAGGTGGTGACAATACAAATCTGGAATTAAAAGTCTGATGATGACCATGAAACCATTGCCAATTGTCGTAAAAACCCATCTAGTTCACTAATAACCTTTAGGGAAGGAAATCTGCCGTTCTTACCTGGCCTGACCTACATGTGACTCCAGACCCAGAGTAACGTGGTTGACATTGTTGGCTTAGCCAGTGATGACCACATCCCAAGAATGAATAAAAAATTAAATAAAGTAAGTTTTTCCAGACTTTAGATTTTAAAAACCTTTTAGAGAAAGAAAAGACTGATCTGAGATCCTGGAACACACAGGAACGAGAACGAGCAGGAAATTGTTTGATAAGATTAATTTCTAATTGTGGTGCATGTTCAATAAAGTAACCGTTCTGATTTGATTTCCTGCCTTCACAGGTGAAAAGTGCGTGCAGTGTCTTTATCTGGAGGGTAGGTTGTCTGTTTCATATTTTTGATTTGGAAAGTTGTTCTCTTACACATGTCCATTTTATTTTTTTGCAATCGTCCCACTTTCCTTGAAGACTATACTTAGTCTTGACTCTCTGTGCAATACAGTATGAACCTTGTCTTCAGTGTCAAACTGATTAATTTAAACAAATTTGCCATTGGTTCAATTCGCTAACTCTAATATTTGTGACCATTAATGGACAATTGATTAAGACGAAATGAAATGCTATATTTTGACAAAAAAAATCTGTTTGATTTTGTAACAAATTTGAGTTGGTGTTAATACCTTAGCGATTTCGCCTTAGAAGTTGCTTGTTGAAGCAGCGTGAACATTTTTGTTTTATGGAAATTGACTTGCACTAACCTATCTATACTTGTGCAATTGCTGCTTGTAATCTAAATTGGATATTACTGTCTTTTGTCTACTTGTTTCTTCAATCTCTCTGAAGGTGGACTGACAATGCTAACAAAGGCAAATCTTGATTTGAATTGGAAGCTGCTTAATTCCATAGTAAGGTGAAATGCACAGAATAATAGATATGATAAGAGTGACTTACTTCAAACAATGTCACTTGTAACTGCACAATTATACAAAATTAAGAATGTGTAATTCTACCCCTACTTAAATGGATTATTTTAGTTGCTTAATCAGAATTAGCCCTCTGCAGTCCCAGGGCAGAAGCACTGTCCCTTGCTTTTGTCTTTTGCAGCCTTTTGCCATTGGCAGCTACCATCTCCAAAAACCCGACTGCCTTCTTGGTGCTTGTGTTTTGTTCTTAAAAGCCTCTCACTATTTGGTTAAAAACTCTGTCCGTCTCAGACTGATCAAGGGGCTTTCAAGCACTAGTGATAAATGTCTTTCTGAATCATCATGAATTATTTGTTGTTTTAAACTGTGGGAGAAGTAACCACCTTTAACCTGAGAGCCTTTTTTAAAATAAACTTGAGAATATACATTATTTTTTTAAAAAAAGTTTTAGGATTAGTCTTAGCATTAATCCGAATCCATTCTGTGGACAAATGGTCAGAAAGTCCAGAAATATGACTGGTTGCAGATTAACATGGAACTAACTGAGGTAATTTGTAAAATTGCTTTTGTAACTATTTTGACTTTACTTTTGTAGTTCTTCAGTTTCTGCATACCACATTGGTGGATTTTAAGCTGCAAAATAAGTGAGTATTTCTAAAATTTAACTTTGTTCAGGACTGCAAATGTGCTGAGACTTAATTATGTTAATTAAGCAAAATTCACCTATGAGTGTGATTTCAGAATTGTAAAGTTACTGAATTTGGTTGCTAACCTACACTTTTTTTATTCTGCACTTGTATTAAGTGCTGCAGCCATCCTTCAGTCGTATAGTAGCATTACACTATAATTGAGATGATATAAGTGCCTTGGTTGGAGACCTATTTAATTAGGTGTTTTGCCTGCATTGATAGCACATGTAAACTTTTGGCTCGAGTAGCATAAACTGCTGCATTTTTCATGGCCTTTAGTATGCTGAGTAATTAGTTTTTGCATTGTGCATATTCAGGGGCTTCCACTAATATTGAGAAAAGAACATCGTCAGTAATTGTTTTAGTGTTGCCATTGAGTCCACCCCACTCTACAAACTTGGTGGATACCCAAGCACCAGGAGTTCTGTAATTCTGTTCATCTGTGCAATGTAAATATGCTATTGCACTTGTATGAACTTTGAGTAGCTTTGTGTGTTTTTCACATGCCAAAACCATTGCCGGTAGCTGCACAATAATCATGTTTAAGGCCAAATCCCAAATGAGACTTGTCACGATGAGAGGATATTGTGACTGAATGAGATCTAACTATAACTTCAGCTAATCAAAAATACATTGAACTGTTTAAAGAGGGCCTAATTTTTAAAGCTACAAGAAAAGACACTGGCCAAAGATGGCTACCACAAGTCACCTGATTTCTGATACTGTAAGTTGAGCACTTTTCTGGAAAGTCCATATATGGATTGCACTACAGACCTGCCCTGACATATTGCATGGAATTTCACACCTGGGGGGTGTCAACTTCAAAAAGGACTATTGAAAGGAAGGTATTGAAGTGCAAAATACTAGACTTAATAACCGATATGCTGTCAAGGCAACATGGAACTGTTAGCTAGCCAGGATGTACACCCAACAGACATTCAAACCCCTTGTGGAGGATGAAATAATCCTATCTCTTGATGGTTTCTACTGTCTTGAAATGTGTCAAAAGTTAATGAGATAAAATATCAAAATGTGATTACTTGTTCTACAATAATTACTACTGCAGAAATCAAATCCTTTTGGAATATACATCCACAGCAGGGTTTTAAGAACTGGTTTTGCCAAGCCAGAGTTAGAGAGGAAAAGTCAACAGAAGAGTCTGGAAAAAATGCTAAAGACAGCAGCAATGAATCTCTTTGTCTGTCTGTCTGTCTGTCTCTCTCTTTCTCTTCATAAGTTAAGCAAAGCCTTATCTCTCAGTCAAAAAAATCAGTCCCAGGGATAGTGTATTTCCATCAGAAAGAAGCTCAGGAAAAACTATTTGATTTCTGGAAAAGACGTCTTACGGCTTAAAAAAGGAAATTGTCTCCTGCAACTACATGGACTTCAATTCAACTCTGGGATTTTAAAGGACCAGCTGACTTAAACTAGCTGCAACGTTCAACGATCTACACATCAAAGACAAACAAAGGATTTCTAACCATATATTCTTTTAGCTTTTACTTGGACTTTAACTTTCCTTACTCCTGATACCTTTGTGTATGTGATGTGTCTTTTATTACTTTTTCTCCGGTTTAGTGGCTAATAAACTTGCTCTTTCTTTGACTCAAGAAAACCTTGTTGATTGGCTCCTTATTGTTCACTGCTTAGACAGTTAAAAAAAATACATTTGCATTTGAAAAAGACATCCACAGGGGAAAAATAAATTTTAAATTTCTATTACCTAAGCTTGTGGTCATTTAAGATGAGGTTTCCTTTCTTCTACCACCGTAACTTCTGATCTAAAACACAGTGAAGGAAGATGAATAGGCTATAAATTTAGCATTATAACTTTTCAATTCATAAAACTATTAAGTCTTTTGCAGACTCACTATTATATTAGATATTTATTTTGCCAAAAACCATCATTACTGAAAATGTATTTTTTGGAAAAGAAGACTGATTTTTAATTTTGCTTTAGGAACCTTGGCGGACAACACATTCTGCAAAACAAGCTGATGCATGATTCACTGGTAGCCATGAAGGCCACAATGGTCCTTGTACAAAAGGTTCAAGAGAAAATACATGACATTTTCTGTAAAAATGCTGAGCCACGTCTCTGGGAAGCTATGTGTGGGCTACTCACATGCTTTATTGAAATACTCCTAGATGGTAAGCTTATGGGAAACTACTGTTAGATGAACATTCTCTCCTTACAGCACCATTGCCAACAAATGCTTTATCCTCCTCGTTAAAAGTATAGCAGATAATTTATTACAATGTAAAAGGCTAGTTGCATGTTTTTGGCCTTGCATTCCCTTCCTTTTCTCCCAGTTTCTAAGGATGTCAATTTTTTTCTACCATTCAGGAGATTTCTTACAGATCGTTCAGAGTACAGCAGGGATGGCCGCACTTCTGTTTATCAAGACTATTGTGGACTGTGATGAACTCTTGCCAAAGCTGGTAAGTAGGAGTGCTTTTCAGAGAGATTGAAGTTAATTTTTGCCTGTTTGACATGAAGATCTGGAAGATGATTAATGATCTTACCAGGCTGCTGTGAGAAGGATATGACGTAATTAAGTTTTTTTTAATATTGAAAATGAAACATTAATGTGGATTCAGAACATCATTGCCGGTTGAAAATTAAGAGTAACAGCAACGTTTAATGCTTTGCTAATGCTATCTGTTCAAAATAGATATGATTACATTTTTTTTGCCTATTAAAGGAAGGACTTGGTCATCAAATTAATGATTTTGGAAAGATAAAGGGCAGGATTTTCTCATGGGCTTCCATCCCCTGACTTTGGGAACAAATGGAGGCCCCAGGCCCACATTTGCCTGGAGGCAGACCAGAGTGTTAAACTTCTTACAGCCAGTTGGTGAAGGAGGTGACCAGAAGTCAATCTTTACTCAATTTTAGATTTATTCACAAAGTAAGACATTGGGGAGAATTTTCTCCCCATTAGGGTGGCTGGGTGTGGGTGGGCAGGCGCGCGTGCAGCTGAACGCTGCCCATGATTGGCTGCACGCCGCCAGTTTACATGGGTGGGCCAATTAAGGCCCGCCCAGCGTTACGCGCACCCAGAGGCGCTCAGCTATCCCTGCGCGAGCGGGGGAAGGAGGCTGAGTCAGGGCCTGCGCTCTTTTGCGCATGTGTGCGAAAGAGCGCAGAAATCTCCCTAAGGCAAAGAGCTACATCAGGGAGATCAGTTTGATTTTTAAAAATTTTTAAGACATGTCCTCTCATGTGATAGTGTTACATGAGCTGGGACATGTCAATGAATTTTATTTAAAAATTTTATTAAACTTTAAAAACTTTAATGAAATCTCATCCCGCTTGTCGAAGAGGTTTCATGATAAATGCGAAGGCCGCCTGGGCTCTTCGCTTGCCCGCCAACCCTAAGGTTGGACGGGCAGCTCAGTTAAGTATTTTAATTAACACTTAAATGGGCTTAATAGGCCCTTGACAGTTTGGCGGGCATGCAGCTGACTCTGGTGCGCTCCCGCTGGACTGAATACCTGAATGACGCACGGTGACGTCGGGACACAAGCCCAAGTCACTGCGCAGGCCCCACTCGCTGACCTGAAGATTCTGCCCAATATAAATGTGTAGCTCTGAACTCTACAAACCACCACCAGTGCCTATAAGTGTCTCTTTTTCATTTATTGCACGATTATTTGCTTCAACATTCAAGACTAAGTCATGATATATGGAACCAGTAAAAAATAAATTTCTGATGACAATTTGGAATGATTCAGACAGACTGGATTCAAATACGATTAAGTGATTATCTAATGAGTGCCCCCACCTGTATACACTTAATTTATACAGTTAACATGGAGGAGCTATTTTCCTGGAGGTGACATCCTAATTGGCTGCTTCTGCGCTATTAGAAGGGTGGTCTCTGATGCTGCTGGCCCAGTGACAGGGCTCGGAGCTTCAGAGCCCTCGCCCCACCTGGAGAGATGGGCACTGATGAGGCAGGTAGCGATTGCAAGGGCGCCTCAAAACGCCCTTGACATTGAAGGGAAAATACCTCGATCTAGATTGTTGGGACCATGGGTGACCTTTGATGTTGGTGAGGCTGGAAAATCAACCCTAATTATGGCCTTAAGTAGGTAAATTGACTGCCTACCTCTGTGGTACGGGCAGCTGACCCACATTCCTGCCCCCCCTGGGAAAATTCCCTGCTGGAGCTATCCCAGTGCAGTTCCCCTCTATTTTTATGGCACATCCACCTCCAAGCCCATCACCACTGGGTCAGGAAAATTCTGCCTCAAAACTTCATTGCAACCTGAACTTAATCATATCTTGCAGTGGCAAGGAATAATTTTACATATGAACTGAAAGCCTTATTCTTGGAATCAAATCCTGCTTAAGTAGTTTCACTATACCAGAGCATTATATTTGAAATAATACATGGGATTCAGGATGATTAAAAATACAACAAGGGAATACTGTGGATAGGTGGGCTAGACGGACTGAAGGTCTTCTCCTACCTGAAACTGTGGTGATGATTTTAACCCCAGAGTAGGTTGGGAAGGGGGACTAAAAATAAAACCTTGAGCAGCTTGACTTCTACCTGGCTCCAACCTGGCTTTAACTGGGTGTACTGTTGGGTGCGTGATCAACCTGCCCTGAGAGAAGGGTTGGTCACTAAAATATTTTAGGATTTGTAACATGAATGGAGCTCTAGCTTTTTTTTGTGTAGATACTTTGTTGATTTCACCATTCACCATTGTCCCATCACCATGCCAATATCAGCTTTTATTTCGAGCAAGTTATGAAACAAAAAACTTTTGACCTGTTGAGTAGAGTACAGAGCTTAGCTCACAGCATATGTTGTGAAATACCCTACTCAAGCAAGACTGACCCAATATTTCTTTCAATAGCCTGTTGATTTTTATATCTTAATTGATCCACATCTTTTCTTTTCTGAAGGTTCATGATCTGCTTTTTAACTCCATGCAAAGAGCTCATGATGTACCAGGATGGTTAATTCAGAGTTGCGGGCAACTTTACAATGCTGTACCTCCTGATGATGCAGTTCTTTTCCTAAGCCAGGGGTCTCTGGCAATGTTGGACTGGAGAAGTGGAAGAATGAGAGATAGTGGTGAACATCTACTATTAGACATATTGACTGTTCTCCTGTCACTTAACACACGGTAAGCAACAGGTAGATCATTTGTTTTCTAAAGTTAAGCACTATTCATTTTTGGATTTACAAGGCTCCTTTTATTAACAAAACATATGTGCCAATTTATTGGTGAAATTCTGGGAGTGCTATCTAATCCCTTTCTCCTTTAGCCTTGGCAAAGACTGGTAACTGAGACTTAATAATAATGGAAAAGCTATGTCTTCGCCATCACTAAGACTGTTACTTCTACCTCTGTAACATAGCCTGACCCTACTTCTGCCTTAGCACAATTGCTACTGAAAATACCTCATGCCTTTGTTACCTCTAGACTTGACTACAACACTGTAGCCAGCTTTGCACTTTCTACCTTCCATAAACTTCAGCTCATCCAATACTTCGCTGCCCATGTGTCCTAGCTTGCAGCAAGTTCCATTCACCCATCACCCCTGCACTCGCGGAGCTACATTGCCTGCTGGTTAAGCAGCATCTCAATTTTAAAATTCTCATCCTTGTTTTCAGATCCCCCCCCCCTCCCCACCCCACCATGGCCTCACCCCTCCCTAGATCTGTAATCTCCTCCAACTATATCTCCTCCAACTATAATCCTCCGCTATATCTGTGCTTCTCCACTTCTGACCTGAGCATCCCTGAGATTAATTGTATCACCATTGGTGCTGTGCCTTCAGCTGACAAGGCCGTATCCTCTGGAATCCTTTCACTACACCTTGCTACCTCCCTACGTCTCCTTCCTCTTTTATGACACTCCTCAGCACCTTCCTGTTTAACCAAACTTTCTGCGCTAATGTCCTTGTAGCTCAATGTCAAATTTTGTGTGACGCTTCTCTGAAGCATCTTGGGATAATTTACTATGTTAGAGATGATATAAGTTAGAGTTGTTGTCCATAATTAAATATTATTTGATGCGTTAAAACAGCAGAGTGGTTTTTTTGTATCATAAGCCATATTGCAGCGGCTGCAATCATTGAAGCTGGTTACATTTTTTGTGGTAACAGGCTTTCATCTGTCCTAGATTCTATTTTGTACCATAATTGATTGTTACCTTAATTGAGAAGACATAGTTCTTGCTAGCTGACCAGAGAACAAACAGAAATAGCATTTCAAGCTAATAGAAACTGTATTAGTCTAATGCAAAGCAATGGACAATGTAATGGCAATATTGTCATGTTAATGAATTCTATTAGCTGTCTTTACATAGTTCGCAAAATGTGCAATCAGCTTGTATTCAAATTTTTTTGTGGGGTTTCTTGAAGTTCTTTGAAATACTTGCTACTTTTCACTCCAAATTTAATGCATTGTTCTCCTACTTATTTTAAAATATGCCAAAATACCATGGCAATTCTAAATATGTGTTTTTTTTAAATCTATTTTTGAAGCCCAGTTTTCATTAATTTGACTAGAGTTTGAACTCCAACAAACCCATAGTCTAATTTAAAGCCTTGTGAACATTTGCTGTGAATTTATAATTGGTTCACGGTAACTGATCCATTTTAAGTCTCACTAGTTCATTTATTCTGATTTGAAGTTGGTAATCACATTTTTCCCATATGCAGGCAATTATTTTGTTGTCTTTCTCCACTCGTCCGCAGAAGCCCTACTAAATCTAAAGTTTAGTTTTGCCAAGGTAACGAAGCTCTGGACTGAACTTGTCACAGCTCATCCTTGGTTAATGCACCAGGAATCCTACCTGAGAAATGTTTTGCAGTTTCTCCTCTTGTTCCCCAGAAGGTCCAGCTGAAATTGATGAACCTCCAACGAAAACCTAATTTTAAAAATCAGTCAGTATTGTGATTCAAATTCACCCTTCCAATCAAAGCTCAACTCGATATTTTGATATCCATGTTTATTGAAATACCAAACCCTGGCTCAAATCACTGGCCTTTTTTTATTCTTTATTCTTCTATTCCAATCGAGGAGGAAAACATTAGCATGTACCTCAGCTTAAATGTTCAAGTGTAGCTCCTGGAAGAATACATTCAGTTTGATCTAGTTTTCAAACAAAATGTGATATTTTTTACAAGGAAACGTACAACAAAATCCTGAGTATGTGGTGCATAAGTTATTGTCCCCTATTTAAAGGGTACAAAATGTGAATGAATGTGCATGTACACAAGACTTCACAGTTAATTTTGCCTTGTTTTGTTAGACATCTTGGAGCTGATTGTTATGTAGTGGTGTGAGTGAGGCCCAGATGGTTAAAAATGGTTTTATCCCTGCCAGACTGATAAGTACTCAGATTTGCTCGGAAGTCCACTTTTATAATTATTCATCAATTCAGCTTCAGATGTGCACAAATGACTTTTTGCGGTGAGGGGCTGTACAGCAACGAGAAATGCTCCTGAGGGAAACAAGAAAAAAAAGCATTTTAAGAAAGGTTAATCTTCATCCATTAGCAGATTTTGCCCAGGTTGAAGGGTCAAGGGATTAAGATGTGAGGCAAAAAACTCAATGGAAATGAACTTTATGTTATGGACTTGGCCTAAAGGCTAGCAAAAGATGTAGCAGTCTGCTACCATTTCAAGCAGAAGCTTTTTCAGTGACAGATCAGAGGTGTATGCTGTACGCAAAAGAACTTCCCAGTTCATGAACTAGCATATGCTGGGTATTAAAGACAAGAAAATGGGCTCCTCAGTTGCAGATTTATTGGCTTTCTGCTTGTTTTAACAAGCCTCCTGGATGTTAAAATTTCTTATGATGAATTGGGTATGAATTAGGACTGTGCTGCATAGCATTTCAGTACTGGTAAAGGTTGTGCCCCTGTTTTATTCTTGTTTCAGCTTAAAGGAATCAAGTATGGCAATGTCAGTTTCCAGGATTCTGAGTCTTTGGACCACTTCTGCACTAGATGCCCTCCATTCAGACTCGTGCTCTCAGTATCTGAAAAATTCTCTGAATGGAAACTCTGAAGCGATTCAGAAGCTGCTGGGATACATATGGACACATTGGGAACATCCTTTGGATGGTGTGAGACATCAGACTAAAACTATATTTAAAAACATTTTAAAAATTCACCAGAAGACCATTGATGGTTCCTGTGGAATGACAGATCCTTTCTTCTTAAATATGACACACAGCTTGTTGAGTCTGGAATGGCACATCAAAGGAAAATACATCTCACTCAGTTGTTTAGTGGAATATCTGGGGACTGAATATATACTAACTGTGGATGACTCTGTTCCAAAACAAGTTCTAGGAGTAATGCTTGAGCAATCTCTAGCAACATATGCAAGTGACCTATTGGAAAAAATGTTTATGAGTCATAAGAATCAGTTGATGTCTTCATCCCAGTCTAGTAATTGGATTAAACAATGGCATGAAATTTGGGTATCTCCATTTCTTGCGACATTGTGTGAGGAAAAACCCAGCCGAACAACTTACCTTATTGAATACTATCTTCCCAAACTATTGAAATGCAATCCTGACAGCGTGACTTATATGATCAAAGAGCTTCAGTCTTCAGACAAGGCCAGCAACATTGGTGAGTAGGAGAGAGGAACAATAGCAATGACATTTATTCTGGTTGAATGATTTGCGATTGTTGTCTATTATCCTGCAGATTTACTGCTGGAGTTTTCAAATTATAAACTTATTTTAGAAGCACTAATCTGCAATCTTGCTTACCTCCTAATATTCATTGTCACTGTTGTGCCAAAATCTGAACAAACACTTGAGATGGAGAATAAACTCATAGAATCATAGAAGTTTACAGCACAGAAAGAGGCCACTTGGCCCACTGTGTCTGCACCTGCCGAAAAATGAGCCACTCAGCTTAATTCCACTTTCCAGCATTTAGTTTGTAGGTCTGATGGTTACAGCACTTGAGGTGCATATCTAGACACCTTTCAAATGAGTTGAAAGTTTCTGCCAATACTACCCTTGCAGGCAGTGAGTTCTTGACCTCCACCACCCACTGGGTGAAAAAATATTTCCTCATCTCCCCTCTAATCTTTCTACCAATCACTTTAAATCTATGTTCTTGAGTCACTGGCCTCTCTGTTAAAGTAAATAGGCCCTTCCCACTCACTCTATCCAGGCCCCTCACAATTTTGAATATCTCAATCAAAACTCCCCTCAGCTTCCTCTGTTCCAAGGAGAAGAACCCCAGCCTATCCATCTTTCCTCATAGCTATAATTTTTCAGTCCTGGCAACATCCTTGTAAATCTCCTTTGTACCATCTCAAATACAATTACATCTTTTCTGCAATGAGGTGACCAGAACTGCGCATGGTACTCAAGTTGTGGCCTAACTAATGTTCCAGCATAACCTCACTGCTCATTTATTCTGTGCCTGGCTAATAAATGAAGGGGTTCCATATGCCTCCTTAACCACCTTATCAACCTTCTTGCTACCTTCAAGGATCTGTAGATATTTACTCCAAGATCCCTCACTTCCTCTCTACCTCTCAGTATCCTCCCATTTATTATGTACTCCTTTACCTTGTTTGACCTCCCCAAATGCATCATCTAACACTTCTCTAGTGTTCAATTCAATTTGCCACCTTTCTGCCCACCTGACCAGTCCATTGCTATCTTCCTGAAGTCTACAACAATTCTCGATTTCAACCGTGAACCAATTTTTGGCTCCTCTTGTCCTTGGGCAGATTTGGATAACTTTTTATACAAGAAGTCTAATTCTTTTGTAAATCTATTTTGATTCATCTTAAAATTTTCAATTTTAGTCTTTGTATATTGTTTATTTTAACTAATATTACAATGGAAGAAATGCCAAGGTGAAAATACTAAATTTTAACAAAGATACTAGGCCAGATGACCGAAAGTTTGGTCAAAGTGTTAGGTTTTAAGGAATGCCTTAAAAGGAAGAAAGCAAGTTAGAGAGACAGAGATGTTTAAGAGCTTAGGGCCTTAGCAGCTGAAGGTACCAATGGTGGAATAATTAAAATCGGGAATGCTCAAGAGATCAGAGTAGAGGAGAGCAAATATCTTGGAGGGTTCTGAGGCTGTAAGAGAAAGCAGACATAGGAAGGAGCGAGCACATGGAAGGAATTGAAAACAAGGATGAGAATTTTAAAATTAAGGCTTGCTTAACTGGGAGTCAGTGTAGGTCAGCAAGTGCAGGGGTGATGGGTGAATGGAGCTTTTCGCAAGTTAGGACACAGGCAGCAGAGTTTTGGATTACTTCAAGTTTATGAAGGGTAGAATGTGGGAAGCTGGCTAAGTGTGGATTACATTAGTCAAGTCTTGGGGTAACAAAGGCATGCATGAGGGTTTTAGTAGCAAATGAGCTGAAGTAGGAGCAGAATTGGGTGCTGTTATAGAGGTGGAGATAGGCAGTCTTGGTGATGGCACAGTTAAGTGCTGGGAAACTCATCTACCAGTCAGATATGATACTAAAGTTACAAACAATCTGATTCAGTTTCAGACAGTAAAGGGAACAGGGAGAGGGGACAGGAAGAGGTCATAGAGAGAGAGAGAGGGAGAGATCGAACCGTGGAAGAAGCCACCACGAGGAGGAGAGCACCGGTAGAAACCACTGGGGAGAAAAGAGGCTCCAAGCAGTACAAGTGCTGTGGTTGACAGGCTGCAAGTAGTGAGGGCTTGCAGGATGCCCTGGAGAGCTGAAAAGGCAACAGAAGGTTGGTGACTCTGTGCTGTGGGCTGTTGGTCGATGTGGCTGAAAAAGCTGGTGTTGTGCCTGTGAGTTGGTGCTGGAGTGCAGCCTCGGGAAGCCATTGAACGTAGTCTCAGGAAAAGATATTAAACCATCAGGAGGTGAGCAGTTGCTGAGGCCGTCAGAGTTGGAGCGATTTTTGGAGGGAATTCGGAGACTAGATCTTTGAGAGTGAAGACTTCAGATCCATTGTGAGGGAGACAGAGTTTTAACAAGATTATGTAACTCACAGTGGATATTGACATTTTGCAGGATTGCTGAGAAATCCATGGGACCTGTCTTGGTTGCATTTGCCATTTACTATGCAGTGTAGTGTGTTCAACCACAGTTTGCCTGTTAATTCACATGTACCCCAGGTTAATTCTGAATGTTAACGTATAAGATAGGTATTGCAAATTGCTTTACTTTTCTGACTTTGTATAGTAAAGTTTACTTTGTTTGTTTAAAACTGTGGAATCCTGTAGCCTTATTCTCTTTGCAAGTACCTTGGATCTCAAACATTGTCTACTTTACACAAAACATTACTGGTCCCAAGCCAAATTGTACCAAAATTTAACAGTTGTTAAACCGAGTTACTGTCAGCCCTCCTAAGGTGACATGAAATGCGTTATTGAATGAATAGAAGGGGACTTCAACCGAGTGTCATAATTATTATTTAGATCTCCACCTACATCACTGAAATAGATTGTTTGATCATTTTTTGCTGTTTGTGAAACTTTCCTATGCACAATTTGGCTGCCATGCTTCCCTGTATTACAACTAACTACTTCAAAAGCCACTTAATGAACTGTAAAGTGCTTTAGGAAGTCATGAGGTCATGAAAGTTGCGACATGAATGAAGGAGCTTTCTTCTGCTTTCTTAACCTGTTCCAGTCTACACTATCTTGAGCTGAGCTACTGTTTATTTACTTCATTCCTTGCACCTTTTCCCTTCATCTGGTCCACCATTCACAATGGCACCTTCAGCTGTGCAGCCACCTGCTTTGGAACTCCCTTCCTAAATCTGTCTGCTTTGCTTCATTTCTCTCTGCTTTCAAAGGCTCCAAAAACTACAACTTCGACATTGCTCTTTCATCACCTCTGCTAAATCTTTTGCCAAATCATTACTCCCTGTTCAATAGAATAGAATTATAGAATGGTTGCAGCATAGAAGGAAGCTATTTAATCTCTTTTCCATTGAAAAGTCCTGGACTTCTGGCAATGTGAACGGTATCGTAGTTTTTGTATGTATGGCCTTGAGGGTATCCGTGGAGACTATTTTTATTCAGTTATGTCAGTGATGCTGTGAAGAAAAGCTCTTTGTCTATTTTATTTTATTGATGATGCATGTTTGTTCTCTTTGTCTGATAAAAGTACTGTTTAAAATATGTTGGGCAAAATCTTGCTCTCACTGCCTAATGGCTGCAAAAAATAATTTTATCTTAACCAGTCAGATTGTAGTATTAGATACCGAGTTGATCAATCTTCTAATATTTAACTTTTTGAAGATTTTGAATGTTAATGCAGTAATTTTTTTTCAAGACAAGGCCTCATTGTTGAATATTAAAGAACCTCAACTATGGAAAAGATGATTAGATCTGGTTGATTGAAGAGATGTTGATATTTTTCAGGTTATGTTAAGCAGGGCTTGAAAGACAATATTTAATTGTTTAGAAACTAGGTAATTATTTTCTGGTTGAAATTGATAACCGAGAAGTATTGGTAGGATTTTTTTTTTCCCTATTTCAGGAATGTGTAGTCTGGTTTTCGAGATCTTACTTGCATATCAGGGTGAACAAAAGAAATTAATACAGAAATCTTTTTATATATAAACAACTCCATAACTGAAAGTTATGAGGTTAGTCTGGTGTCAAACTTTGTAGTTTGTTCCTTCGGGTTGTTACTGCAAGTCTTTTTTTTTAAAGAAAAATACCTGAGTTTTGCTTAGTCTTTCCAATCCATCCTCTGTAAATTCCACAGTTCCAAAGAGGAGCAAGTGTAACATTGGAGTGTCCTGGTCTTGCCCATGAAATACAGCATCAGTGGGAGACTGAAAACTCCAATTGGAAAATGAGTCACAATTTGGGTCGCTGAAATCAAAAGTGGCAAACACTGAAAATAATAAATAATTAATAGTATAATCACTGTAGGATAAAGATAGGTGATGATGATTCCACATCATTTAAAATGGCAGCACAGAACTGTCACTAGTCAAAGGTTCAAAATGCCTATTCTAAAAATTGGATATTCATCACACTAACAAACCTTGTCCAGGGAGTCAATCTGCTTAGGTATCCATAATTTGTTAATAATGCTTTTATATTTTTTGTTAGTATTCTGTTTGGGTATCTTAAAATATATACTTTTTTAAAAAAGAGGAAACTGTATGTATGTTTTTACTAAGATGTGTAATTTGTAAATGAAAGATTTGCACATTGTACATAACTATTTTTATATGCAACAATGTTAATATTGAACTTATTTCTACAGATCTTTACATTATTTTTTATCCAATGTTTAATTTGCTACTCCCAAACAAAAACTGCATCATTTTAAGTTTTGCACGTTATTTCATCCTGCGCAATGTTGGGCTGGGGCTTTCTGGCACATTGGGTAGGGGGTATCAGTGCTGCTCCTTTTCTCTCCAAAATGAAATGCATATGATTTGTGTGCATTTTCTAACTGCAGAACCCCCACATAAAGAATAACTGTTAATAAAAGCAAATTTTATGTTGCTGATTTGTGACTTGGAGAAATATACTTCAACATTAGGTTAGTTATTAAAAAATTCTGAGTCTAAAATAAATCCCTGTTCTGTTTGCTTTAGGGCCTTTCAACAGCAGAGGTGCTCTTGGAGCACTGATGACTTGCTTGAGAGCAGCTAGAGCTCAAGGATTGTGGAGCACTGCTGAGGAATTTGCATGGAACCAACTGATACCTATTAGCCTAATAAAGCAGGCTTTGGTTCATAAGCATGAACAGGTATGTACAGCAAAGAATCTATTTAATATTGAGGTAACAAACCTCATGTTAAATTGTTGGTTTCTGCAGGTGATTCTGGATTTATGGTGGACTTTTATTGAAATACTTCTCAAATAACTATTCATTACTGGAAAGAATGAGAATGGTCTTGAAGAGCAGTGCTGGGAAATACAGACTGATATGGACAAAATATAAATTGTTCCTGAGTATTGCTGAAAAAAGAGACATGCTGTCAAAGCTTTTCATCTTGCATTCATCAGGACAGACCCAAGAATGCCAAATATCAAAGGGAGCAACAATTTATACTGCACGAAAAAAGGGTGCTGATTGGTTGGCAGGTCGACTCTGGTTAAGGCATTGCCAAAGAGAATGCATCAGAGATCTATTGTTCCCCCATGCTTTTGTTTATTTCAAAAAGCTGCAATGCCTGGACATGTTCCTTTTATCTGCAGATGACAGGTCTCTGTATATGAATGCATATAGCTTCTAGCAAGCATAAATGAGCCACATTGAGAGCCCAATTGATAATCTTAACTTGGTGTAATCCTTAGCACACTCACGGTTCTTTAGCGAGTGCTGTCCAATTGCAGAACCGAAACTAATGTTAGATATTATGTTATGAGTTTTGCAAGCATGGACTGGTACAATCAGTACTCTGCTTATTGCGAATAGCTGAAGGGATGTGCTTTTGATATGAACTGCTAGTTGTTGGAATGTATAGCTTACGTAGCTGGTATCGCATCGGCACTGAAATTCACAAACCACATAGCAATTGATAAAAGAGTGCTTTAGTCTTTTTATTCTTAAGTGATTGAAAAATCCAACTGATGGTTTAGTTCTTTTTTATTCATTCATGGGATGTGGGCATCACTGACTAGGCCAGATCTTATTGCCCATCCCTCATTGCCCTTGAGAAGGTGGTGGTGAGATGCCTTCTTGAATTGTTGCAGCCCATGTGTATCATACAAAATGTGTCCAAACAATTTTCAGTCCTCCCATTCGGCTCCAGATAACCCTGCAAGTTATTGCATTTGCAAGTAGGGAGTCCTGGCAGTGAAGCAATGGGAAGTTTGCCAGCACTCTGTACTAGTAAATTGTGCAGTTTTAGCAGGTTAAACTCCAGCACACACTTGAGGACAGGGGAAATGAGGGATCCTTAAGCTTCAGCTATTGCCTGTTTTCACCAAATTTTCTGGACTTAAATAAATCAGGTATGTTAGTTTGAGGAGAGAAAGTGGACTAATTATTAGACAAATAGGAGCTCTGCATTTGCTGATTACACAGTGGTTTGGAGTGGTTTAAAGCAGCATGAGTTTCTGTGCATGTTTGGTATCTGCCTGACCAAAAACTAAGGCAAGTTATGAAATTGATGCTGCTTACTGCAAAATGGATGCATATTGCTACATAGAGCATTTTTTTTGATGTCTCACAACATTTTGCTGTGTGTGGCATTTGTTTTTTAATCACCCCACTTCAAAATGTCCTTAATGCTAGATGTGCTAGATATTTGTTTAAATTGTTAAAATTCTTAAGTAACATTATTGCTGGATTCAGCGGTTTGTCTTTTTGCGGTACCTAATTATAGCACCTCAATTACTGAGAGTTTTCCTTTTTTTTGGCTACATGTGGAATAACAAGGCTTTGGAAGCAGGAAAATTGAATCAGGCGCATACTTTATTAATTTACAGATACGATTGAAAATGAATTGCATTTATATTGCTGGGATTACTCTGACTATTTGATGAAATGCTCATTTTGAGAATGAGAACCTTGTTAGGAATGGGTGAGGGCAGTGAAGAATTGGCCCTAGGTTCATATTACGTTCACAATTGAGTTTCTGGAGAAAGCAATGCGCAGAAGTGAAGAGCTGGTCTAAGCAGGACAATTGACAGTAGTAGATCTTTCTTAGTCAGTGATCACATGAGTTATAGAAGGCACAGATTGGAATTTTCCGTGCCTCTTGGCGTCAGGCGTCATGGCGGGCGTGAGTGGACAATATGGCGGAAAGGCCAGAAATGAGTTTCATGATGTCATGAAACCAGTTTGCGATTGTCTGCTCTGCCCGTCAATGGCTGGCTGCCATTCCAGCTGCCGGTGGCTGGAGCTTCATTTTGATATATCTACATATCATTATAAGCCCTGCTCGTTGGAATCATTCCTCCATGCTGGATCACCTGGGCGTGTTGGCCTGATTTGCATGTTTCACAAGAGCGTGCACTTGGCGAGCTGCACTTTGAGGGGAACTTGGAGGTGAGTGCACACTAACGTTGTGCAGTGCTCACAAGGGTCATCTGTTGGACCTCAAGGTTGAGGCGCTGTGCATTCAGGCAAGCCAGAGGCAAGTCGCTTTTTCCCACCTGGCTGACAATGTGGTGCCGGGGCAAGGGCTGCACTGTGTTTGGGGCGAGTCGGGAGGGAGGGCAAGGGCTGCACTGTGGTTGATGGTAGTACACAAGCATGTGCGAGTGGCGGTGGGGGAAGTGGCCACGTATTAGGGAAACCTTGTGTAAAGTGACTATTCATCTGCAGCTGAGACAGTTCAGGTGCATACACATTAATATACTTGAAGTTGGGTCTCCAGTTTATCATCCCACTCAAGCGACGCAGAGGTATGAAAGTGCTGCCAATTGCTGCAGACCTTTTCACCCCTCAGGCACAGACTACAAACCAGTGAGCGTTTTGGTGGAACTGCAGAACAACTGGACGATTGGGCATGTTGTACAATCTCATCGCGAAAGTTGACCATGGAGAATCACTGGTGGAGGCGCTCACAGCTCCTTTCAATATCACCATTTAGGTTTGAACCAGTCTCCCCCATGTTTAAACTAACGCCTTGCAGCGCAGTTTAGGAGAATTCCTGAGCTTAGAGCACAGGATGCAGTCCAGTGGGCAGTGCTGCCGCCAATCAGTCAGGTGGAGTGGGGGTGGAGGTGGTGGGGTTTCATGCGGCCATACAGTGCACTAAACTCTCAGCGCCCTCTGGGATGCATGAAGGGGACTTCAGGCTTAACCAAATGAGGTTCTTAGTACACCCATGTTAACCACGTGTGTCTCTCTTCCATCCTGCAGGAGGAGTATATCAGGAGCATAGAGCCTGGTGACCTAGCTGTATGCCTCATGGCTTACAGAGAGTGGAGACGAAGGAGGAGAGAGTGACAGAAACACCTGGCTGGGCAGAGGGAGGAACAGCACCCTCAAGAAAAAGGGGCAGCTGAGACTCCTGCGCATGCTGCTGAAGAGCCACAGCGAGTCGTTGCTGGTCAGTGCCTAGCTAGACTCAGGATCTATAGATGGCGCTTGTCATTCCTGTAGATGACCGAAAACCATTGTTGTCAAGACTGCGCATTTCCAAGGAACTGGTCAGTCACATCTACCAGCTGCTGCAGGATTTGGCGCCGCGGGGAAGTGGAGGGCATCCACTGCCCATGGCTGTGAAAGTGATGCCAGTGGGTCCTTTCAAAGCTCCATAAGTGACCTCTGTGGGATATTGCAAGCCTCCACCCACAAATGCATTCATGAGGTCATGGGTGCCATATTCACAAAGGCACACAACTTTGTGTATTTGCACCAGGATCAGGAAAGCCAGGAAGCTGGACTGCTGGGATTTGCCCAGATCTCAGGTTTCCCATAGGTACAGCGTGCCATCGACTGCACTCGAGTAACCTCATTTGGTTAAGCCTGAAGGCCCCTTCATCAGACCTCCATGGCAACAAGCGGTCAACTACGCCAACCCAAGGGCTTCCACTTGCTGAATGTTCAGCTGGTGTGCAACCACCATAAATGCACTCTTAAGGTCTGTGCACGGTCTCCAGGGCATGTCCATGACTTCCACATTCTCAGTAGGTCTCAGATCTGTGACATCTTTCAGGGTCCAGAGAGGCCACAGGATGTCTCTTCAGGAACAAGGGTTACCCGCAGAGGACGTGGCTGATGACACTTGTGCGGTAGCCTCAGAGTGCAGCAGAGCGAAGGTACAATGAAGCTCATGCTGCAACTTGCATCTTGGTGGAGCAGACCATTGGAATGTTGAAAATGAGGTTCTGGTGCCTGGACTGGTCTGATAGAACCCTGCAATACAGTCCACTGAAGGTGTCAATATATTGTCATCGCCTGCTGCGCCTTTCATAACCTAACACAGCAGTGGGGAGAGGAGATAGAGGAGCTGGACCTTTCCTCCGATGAGGAGGAATTCAATGAGGATGAGGGTGAGGAGGTCCTCAAAGGCGGGGATGACAGCAATGAGACCATTGCACTGGCCAGACAAGGCAAGCGTGCTCGGGAGGCCTTCATAGCGGCCAGATTCATGGAGGATGATGATGACATGCAGTGAGGAGATGCCATAGGTCTCAGATTGCATCTATGAACGTTTGACTGCTGTCTGGCTGATGGCAGCACACATACCCTTTGTGATAAGGCTCCTGTCATGGAGGCGCAGCGGATACCCAAAGTCCCTTTATTCCAGGAGGATGATGACAACATGCAGTGGGGACACTCCATAGATCCTCACTTAGCTTGTGTGAATGTATGACTCCTGTCTGGCTGATGGCAGCTCACTTGTGCTCTGTGAACAGAGTCATATAATGGAGATGCAGCGGAGAAACTTTAGCTTCTCCTGATCCTATGGCATCCTTTGTGAGCTGAACCCTTCAGGACCACGCTGTCACCAGACACAGATGCTGTTGAGATGCTGTACCCCAAAGGTGCTGAGAGCACACAGAGAGAATGATAGAACTCTGGCCGCCGGCCCAGGACATTCTGGCAGCAATGATAAGCCCCATCGAGATGCAGGCATGACTGATGTGTTAAGTGACTGTGAAGGTGCATCATCAATGTGCTGGGAAGGTTGCAGAAGGCACAGGGAAGAGGCCCTGGACTGAAACACCTGCCTTTATCTTGTGCAGGGACCAAGATTTAAAATCTGAATGACATGACTGCTCATCAGAACAAGGCAGGGAGACATTCTTGGGAGTTTATTTTCATTAGGGAACATTATGTACAAGTGATTAACACCCCCGCCCAGAATGTGTAACTGCATCTTCTTAACCTTCTTAACCCTGCCGCTACGTTTGCTGTGGACATCCACAGCAGAGGTGGAGGCAGCCCGCTGACTGCTACTGTGATGATCTTGGCGATCATTCTCCAGAGGACTGAGACCTGAAGCGCCCCGGCCTGCTTTCAGGATCCTGCTATGTGGCAGTGGCACCCTCCTCGGCCTGTGGGACTGGAGCTGTTGGGGCCACAGGAAGAGGGGATTCAGATGGGCCTGATACTCCTGGAGTCACCTGGGTGGATGGCCCCAGGTGCGCACCCACTAAACATCCTACCCATGGGTGCTCGAGGGCCCCTTGCAGACTCCTCGAGAAGGGGAAGCTGGATTGAGATCAAGCTGCCCCACACCCTTCTTTCCTACACAGTTTGTTGGAGACCAACCATGTGCTGCACTGGCGGAGGGTGTGGGTGAGTACTGTTACGGGTATTCCAGGGTGCTGTCCTCAGGGTCCTCATCCGAGGTGCCGTTGGCGTTGGAGTCAGGGCCAAGGTTGCCTGAGGGCGACGTGGAAGATAAGCCTATAAGAGAAAGTGGAGATTATTAGTGCGTGGCTGCTGCAGTACACAGAACAGTGGACTCATAGTTGAGTTGTCAGAGGGATGATTTGGTGCATGATCCTCACTTGGATGCTTGGCGCTGACCTCGCCATCACTGCAGGAACGGTCCACGTCCTGTCCAGTCAGCACTAACGTGCATTCTTCGAAGGAGTGAGGTCCTTGATGTCCGGCACTCCACCCCCTGTCTGGGACCTCCTTTATATTGTACCCGATCTTGTCCTGCATAGAGATAGGTGGAGAGATTGTGAACAAGGTGTATGCCTGGCTATATGAGAAAGATGCCAGGTGGTGCATGTGTATGTACAGAGTGGAGCCATGGACAGGATGAGGAGGTGATCTCCAGAGGAGATAAGGCCAAATGGAGATGAGAGTGTGTGTAAGAGAGTGAATGGTGATGTCCCTTGAGCTGTCAGTGAGTGGGATGCCAGTGGATATGTGATGGGCTTGTGAATGTATGAGTTTAGAGTGATGAGATGGTTGACTTACCCTGGCAGGTCGGATGAAATCGTTCATCCGCTTTCAGCACTGGATGGCCAACCTCTTGTGGGTAACGTTGGCACTGACCACCTCTGCTAACTCCTCCCAAGCTGGATTGGTGATGTTGCTGCCCCTCTTTCAGCTAGAGTGGGGTTAGAGGACATCACAGTGGGACTGCATGGCGTCCAAAAGACGTTCCAGGGACACGTCATTGAATCGGTGGGTTGCAATCTTCTTGCCTTTCGGGGCCATGCATTTTGTGCAGCAGTTCCAGGCTGGAAGCAGTGAGAGATGTGTGCATGGCTGCACTTTAAATATTGTGCCCAGCATGAGGAAGCAGCAAGGTGGTGGGTGAATCAGAGGCTGCCCACCAGCGAAACTGTGTTTCCCGGGAATGTACGATTAATGAGGCAGGATTGGGATGATATGGCGTGAAATTGCGGGCAGTGGGTAAAATGTCCTTTTTCCCACCTGCTACCACACTTAGTGCGAATCTGGGATGATTCTGTCCACCGTATTTGGAGGAAGAGGGACAAGTTTAAAGTAACCAAATTGATAAAATCTAAATCTTTCTCATTACAGGTCCGTCTAGATGCTTTGGGTTTGGTATGTGAGACACACCGCAGTACAGAAACTCTATCCCAGCAAGAAATAGCTTTAATAAAATTTTTCCTTCCATATAACCTGAACAGTCAGACTCCTGCGATGAGACAGCAGATTGTGTGGTTAATGAGAAAGGTGGGCCAATACTTTTGAATCTCCTTTTGTATTTTTCCTTCTGGCAGTATCCTCATGATCAGTATACAGAAATTGTTAACTTAAAATTGTACTTACAGCATTTTTGATATTTACACCAGGTTAATTTTCTCTGCAGCTCTTCTCTAGGCTACGGGACAGCTCCCAAGTGCTTTATAAGCAAACTCAGACTGTTAATAGGCAGAAGAATATTCTCTATGAAGAAAAATCAAAATCTCAACATCCAGAAGCTAAGCTCCAACAGTACAAGGTGCAGCATAAAGATTTAATTTTAGCACTTGATGCACATGTATTTAAACAAATAACTAGTTTTGTGTACAGCTAAGATTGAATTAACACAATTTAATTCATAGAATCATAGAATGGTTACAGTTGTGCTGGTTCTCTGAAGGAGCAATTCATGTAGTGCCACTTCCTGCCCTCTCCCTGTAACCCTAAGCATTATTTCTTTACTGAAAATAATCCAGTTCCCTCTTGAATGCCTTGATTGAACCTCTTCCACCACACTCTCAGACAGTGCATTCCAGATCCTAACTATGGTGAAAAGGTTTTTCCTCATGTCTCCATTGCTTCTTTTGCCAATTGCCTGAAATCTGTATCCCCTGGTTCTCGGTCCTTCCACCAATGGGAACAATTTCTCCCTTTCTACTCTGTCCAGACTCCTCATAACTTTGAATACTTCTATCAAATCTCCTCTGGACTTTCTCACACAAGAACACACAAGGGAAACAGTTCCAACTTCTCTAATCTTTCTACGTAACTGAAGTTCCTCATCCCCGGAGCGATTCTTATGAACCTTTTCTGCACCCTCTCTAACTCTTTCATATCCTTCCTAAATTGTGAACTAAAGTGGACCCTGAACTGGATGCAATATTCCAGTTGAGGTGGAGCTAGTGTTTTACACAGGTTTAATATAACTTCCTTGCTTTTGTACTCTGTGCCCCTATTGATAAAGCTTAGGATGCTGTATGCATTATTAACCACGCTCTCAACTTTGCCAGCTACCTTTAATGATTTATGTACATACACATCCAGGTCTCTCTGCTCCTGTTCTCTCTCTAGAATTTATCTTTCTTTCTATTGTCCTTTCACATTCTTTCTGCCAAAATGAATCACTTCACACTTCTGTGTAAAATTTCATCTGTTGCTTGTCTGCCCATTTCACCAACTGATGTTGTTATCTACTGTGTTCACAGTTCACACTACTTCCAAGTTTTGTGTCATCCGCAAATTTTGAAATTGTGCCCTGTACACCAGAGTCTAGGTCATTAATATATATCAGAAAGAGCATGGGTTCCAACCCATTCCCTGGGGAATTCCACTACAAACCTTCCACCAGTCTGAAAAACAATCATTAACCATTACTCTCTATTTCCTGTCATCCACCAATTTCATATCCACGTTGCCCCTGTCCCTTTTAGACAGAATAAAAAAATCCAATAAAACTGCTTTTTTAATTTAAGGACAGTGCTGAATGTAATAGTAAATGGCCATCTTTGCCTTGGTAAAGTACTATGGAAAACTTCATTTTTGCTTCAGTTTATCATATCAAAGTTTCATTTCCTTGTAAAAAAAAATTAATGATTTTAAGTGATATGTAACAAACTATATTAAGACTTGGTTATTAATATAATATAAAAGCAAACAAAAAAATGCATTCTATCTGCATGTTTTGTGGCAGTCGTTACCCAGAAGTAGATTAAGTAAACAATTCTACGGGTTTCTACAGGAATGACTGACAAAGTAACATTTTTTATTCATTGATGTGAAGTGGGCGTCACTAGGAAGGCCAGCATTTATTCCCCATCCCTAATTATCCTTTAGGCGGTGGTGAGCTGCCTTCTTGAAGTGCTGCAGGCCATGTAGTTTAAGAACGCCAATAGTGCTGTTAGGAAGCAAGTTGTAGGATTTTTCCCCAGCGACAGTGAAGGGAATGGCAATTTACTTCCAAGTCAGGATGTTTTGTGGCTTGGTGGGGAACTAACGGTTGGTTGGTATTCACACCTGCCTGCTGCCTTTGTTCTTCTGAATGGGCATGGGTTTAGAAGCTGCTGTCAAAGGATCCTTGGTGAGTTGTTTCAGTGCATCTTGTAGATAGTACACATTGTCGCCACTGTGAGCTGGTGGTGGAGGGAATGAATGTGGGTGCCAATCAAGCAGGTTACTTTATTTTGGATGGTATCAAGCTGCTTGAGTGTTGCTGGAGCTGTACTCATTTATACAAGTGCAAAGTGTTCCATCACACTCCTGACTGGTCATTTGTAGATGGTGGACAGGCTTTGAGGAATCAAGAGGCAAGATACCTGCTGCAGAACTTCTGACCGCTGATCTGGCCTTGTAGTCACAATATTGATGTGGCAAGTGCAGTTAAGTTTCTGATTAATTATGACCCTCCAGGATATTGATGGCGGGGGCATCAGCGATGGTAATGCCATTGAATGTCCAGGGGAGATGGTTAGATTCTCTATTGTTGGAGATGATCATTGTCTGGCACTTGTGTGATGCCCATGTTACCTGCTTTTTATCAGCCCAAGCTTGATTGTTGCCCAGGTCTTACGCATGCAGGCATGGACTGTTTCAATATCTGACGAATTGTGAATGGAATTGAATATTAGGCAATCATCATCCTCAATTCTTACCTTATGTTGGAAGGAAGATCATTGAAGCAATTGATGATGGTTGGGCCTAGTACACTGCCTGGAGGAACTCCTGTGGTGATGTCCTGAGGCCAAGACTAACAGAATGAAACACCACAGAGACATCTTGTTTTTTGAATGACTTCTCCTCACCATTATAAGAAGGTGGTCAACAAGCCCCTCAAGATTTATAGGAACTTTCTCTCAATCCAATTTTAGTTTAGCCATAATCAGCATGAGGCAGAATTAGATGTCCTACAGAACAGATTTGTTAATGTTAGAATGAAAAATTGATGATTTGTTTAAAATTGAGACAAGTGGGTGTTGCAATTGAAATGTAGGAGCAGCAATTCAGTACTTATGAATTAACTTTTTATTTTTATTTTCCAGGATTTTATGGTCTGGGTATGTGACAGACTTTTGCAAGCTCTGATTCCAGGTGCTTCATTTCCAAGGAAATTCATTGTCTTGAATCTCTTAGGAATAATTGCTGACGTTTTTGAAAATTTTGAGGGTAAGCAAGATGGAATGTGATTGTATGCTGTGCTTGTGGGATAGTGCTACCAGGTCCTGAGTCTCTGGTTAAAAACTCTGTCCCATACCACTTACATCTGTACTTTCTAAAACACAGCTACCTAGCCTTTAGCCCTCCACTTGCTGCAATACTTCTGCAGCCATTGATCTGCTTTATTAGATATCCCCCTTTTGATGTGCTTGTCCCTGACAAAATATTTGAGCTCTCCTTTCTTGGCTGTTTCCCTTGGTGTATGGCCCTCTTCTTTGTTCCCTCAAGTCTGAGACTATCTGGCACACAACTGGTTTAGCCATCGGTTGCCAGATCTGGCTGGACCATTTCAAGTGATATTGTGATTAACTCTCCTACAAAAACCACACTAATCCAGGATCATCCTGGAGAGCAAAGATAAACCTTTGTTTCTTTTCTCTGTCACCATATTCCTTTTATGTTCCTTTCCTCTGCCTGTTCTACCCTAACCTCCAATAAGTGTGAGGGACTTAAGAACTTTTTTGTCCCTAATTTGAGATGCTCGGCTCAGCAGCCTCTCTTGGTTCCCCTGCTTCATTTGTTATATAACCCATTCTACCTGCCCTAGCTCTGAACCTATGTTTTTCTCAATTTTCTTTTCTATCTCCCCATATTCTCTCTGAGCTCATTTTTTCCATTAGACCTATCTCTTTCTCGATCTAATCCCACTAAACTAGTAAACACCCAAATTCTCTTCCTGGCCTATATGCTAGTAGATATTGGAAATGGCTACTGCTTTTAGATACTCTCTCCCGTTTTTCAAGAACACTTTCAACACCTCCCTCTTGAAAAAAAACAAAAAATGCCTTCAATCTCTCTCTTTGCTAATGACTGCCCTCTCCAAAGTCATTGAATGTCTTTAAACATCCATGCTTAATTTTAGCATAGCTCTAGTTAGTTACTAAAATAATTTCATCTTGGTATTATAATAGTTTCAATTACTGTGTAGTGAGGACTGTTAAGCATATTGGGAAACAAAGTTATCCACACAGTATTGTGAAATTTGCAGGTCTTTTAAGGCAAAAAAAATTAACATCACCAGTCCTGATAATAGATTTAGTGACTTTGTACTTTGTTTCAAACTGTTTTTCTACAGGTCAGACCTACAGAGTGATGCAAATGACTGAAGTCTTGCAGCCAGCCTATATTGACTCTTTACTAGCGTGTTTGAACAGCACCTTTGAAGAGTTGAAGTTATTAGCCTATGACTTTTTGAAGAAACTTCCAGCTACTATTTTAGGTTTGCAGGTAACATACTTAAGGGCAATGATTAAGGGTGGTTGCTCAATGAATTTCTAATTATCTTATAAGCAGGCTTTGTTTAAGATTGTTTGATAATGTTTATATACCCAATGAAGTACATACAATAAAAGTCCTGTTTCTACTATATCCATCTCACCTCAAGGTGTCACATTTGTCATGCTTGAAAGTGTTCAATTTGAATGTACCTTTGTTTAAATGTTGTGTAAAACAGCAAGAAATTGAAACTGAATAGGTTGGAAGCTTACCAATAAACATTGGGTCAGATTTTGCTGGAGTAGGGCCTATTGCAGCATTTCTTGTTAATTACACTTGTTAGTACATGTTTAGGTTTAAAAATTTTTTTCCAATCAAGTTTATTGGAACTGCACTCTGGTAATGGTAGGGCAAGGGCAACAGGAACCTCAGGACCTTGGTGCACAATGGGACAAAAAGTGTATCTCCTACCAATGAGATTTAAGGATTCAGAAATAAATAGTAAGAACAGAGAAGGAGGGTGAATTAGAATGGATGAATTAAATGCCAAATCAGGTATAGAAAGAGAAATAAAGACACGGAGAGAAAGATTGGATTATGAGAGAAAAAGAAGAGACTGAAAGGAAAAACCAGAGTAAAAAATTATAAACATTTGAAATTCAACATTCAATCTCCTGAAATAATTTGAAACCTGAAGGAATGAGACTGCACACTTGATTGTTTACTTTCTTGCCAAGAGAAGTTCTCAATCATTAACAAAAATCACACCATTGAAAGACTTGCACTGTTAATTATAAGACTTAACTTTCTGTGATGTGTTTGATGGGCAATTAACATACAATTGCTAGCATTTGTGGTGCTTTGCAGTTCATGATGTATCTCTTCCATACTGCAAATTGCTAGCCAATTTGCATATTGATCAGCTGATCAGATGCCATTATTTTTTCAGTAAAATTTTGTCCAATAGCTTAGTTCCCTAAGCAATAGCATTTAACCTGTAATTGATTTCAAGATGTGTCTAATTTACAACGGTTCTCTACAGGAAATAATTGATTAACTAGAAGATTATAGAGTAAAATTTCAAAACAGGTATGCAAGAAACAATCCCTGCATCTGAATGAATAGGCCCAATGTGCACATAATGTTAAAAGGACTCATTTCCATCTAACTTGTGAGCTATGGACACTTTATGGCCAGCCCAAGGCAACTTGCTGGAGAAGAGGCCTTCGAAATCACTGCCCTGCCACCAGCAGCAGCCTGCAGATAAGTCCTTGAAAGAGGATCAACAGTGGGAGTAGGTGTTGTGTGGTGGGTAGTATGGTGGGCTTTGGGGCTGTGATGGGGAGAGGAGACAAATTTCTTGACCCATATTTTGTGTGCTGGTTCAGTTGGACATTGTGACTTTAAAAGAGGAGTCCACAGCAACAGCAGCTCCAGCTGGTATGCATTGTGTATTATATGATTTACGGCTCATGTCATTATAAAACAACATATTTTCAGACTTGTGAAAAGTGAATGTGCTCCATTCATATTCTATATTTAGATTTAGAAATAAAATGGAACCAAAAATAAATGTGTTAATATTGTTGAATATACTTCCATTTATTATTTTTAAATTAACCTTTACATATAATCTTGTAGTTCTCCAAGCAGAATAGGAAAGGTTCCTGAGTCAACATGAGAGAAATTAAAATGTGGGGTCAGTGCCGAGGCAGGAAATGTCTTGTATACATGAAACCTGATGAATAAATGGACTGAATGTTTTCTTATTCTACTTTGTAACCTAATTTTCTAACATGCTTTGTTACTTTTTTCTCTGCTAAAGAGGGCTTAGGTCATTTAATTTGTATAGAGTTGCTTTCTATGAAAAAGATTGTCCTCAATTCAGTCCAATGCATTAAACTAGGATGGATCCATTTTCTCCTCAGAGAGGCCTGTTCTACTCTGAACATTGGTCTAATAAGTAAAGTTTTGGAGTTCACTGGAGTAGTGTTTTGATAAACAGGGACAGTGTGATAATGTAATTGGCTTAAGTTGCATTACACTAAATGGGCAATATCAAACTGTGGTTCAAATCCTTCCTCCAAAAGTAGAATAGAATGCATGTGACAGTTTTTGGGATGAAATCAAATGTTTTTGTTCATGGTTTTCAATGGACCATGTGCATTCAATTGCAGAGAAGGCAAAAAAGTGAGCAAGTGGCTGCACCAGCCACACACACTCCAGCCACCAACAAACAACTCACCATCCAGTTTCCCTGTCATTCTGTACTGGGCGCACAGTTCAGTGACATGAGGGATTGAACCTGTGCTCTTTGCCACTTTTGTGCTGATTGTCAATGCTCCACGTTGTTCTACCCATCACTTTATATGAGTACTGTGCAGTATTGCATAGCGTCATGGAATGATACATTGCAGAAGGCAGCCGTCAACTCATCATGTTTGTGCTGGCTGTTGGTGGAGCTATCCAACAAGTCCCACTGCCCACCTTCTCCCTCGTAGCCTGCAATTTTTTTCCCGTCAAGTATTTTCCAGTTCCCTTTTGAAGATTACTATTTAATCTGCTTCCATCACCCTTTCAAGCGGTTCCTAGATCACAACAACTCACAGTAAAGAATAAAATTTCCTTTTGTCATCATTATCTTTAAAGTATGTCACTTAGGGATGCATAGTATCTGTATGTCTTGATGAAAATGAATTTCCTGTTTGCAAACATTCATACAAGGAATGGAATTATTTTGCTTTGTACATATATAAATATTTAGAAGTTGAACATGTATCATGGACTCTGAATTCTCTTGTCATTTACAGTCTCTGGTTCTGTGTCTAATAACATTGCATAGTGGCTTGCTTCTTGCTGATGAATAACCAAATTGTAAATTTTCAGGACTGTTGACTATCTCTTACTTTTCAGTTTAGTAAACCTTCACTCTTGTTGGTAGTGTTGTCTTTTTAGATCTCTTAACATTTTGCCCCTTGATGAATGTTCAGTGAACTACATGAAACAAATGCCATATATGGATGTTTCTTGTTGTAGTTATCCATTTGTGCTACCTTTTGAATTCATTCACATATTCCAGATTTTTGTGGACACCGATGACCAGAAGATTGCTTTATTCCTTTAACATTGCCAATTCTGTTCACAAGATCTGTCAAAGAACCTTATTACTTGACTCCTGCTTCAGGCCTTTGGTGATTACAGTCTCAGGAATTTCTAGTGATTTTCTCTAATTTTCATCAGTTCTGTGCTCATCTCATCATTGTACCATGGAGTATTTATGCATATGGAAATTTCAGTGCCACAAAGCTCATGTTCAGAAATCAGTATTTGATTACTCTGTTAGAAACATTTACACTCAAGAACATGTTAAAAGTACTTAGAGTATATTTGGCTAGTTGTCATGGTTGTTTCTTTTGGCTGGACTTGTTTATTAAATGTTACTCTCTTCCACCCCATCTTACAGGATGGTGAGAAATTGCAAACGCTTTTGCAGACTGCTTTGGCTCTTTCAACCAGTACCAAACCTTATGACTGCATCACTGCTTCATACATCCTGGCTCTTCTGGTACAGCAAGAAGGCTTTTTGTCAGCTTTACGCGCTTGTTCTTTAATTCAACAAACTAGTTACCAGTTTGATGACTTCAGCAAGATTCATGGAAAACAACCTGCAGATAAGGAAATCCTAGAAACCAATATTTTAGAAGGTTAGTGTTACAATGTTATATATTATTACTGGTAAAAACCAGAGCCTGCCTTTTTTGGTTTATTTGCTCCTTTTCCTTGAACTCCACATCGAGTCCAAAAGGAGTTTGTTTACATCAAAGGTAGTTTTTCTTGCTATTTTATGAAGAAATTTCTGCAATTATTTACCAATTGAATTTGTAAGCAAAGATATGGTTTCATGGGGTTGGGAGTCAGTGAGTGGGTTGGTGCTGGTGAAAGCATAATGGTAATGTTACTGGACTAGTCACGTAGAAGTCCAGATTAATGCTGCAGAGACATGAGTTCAAATCCTATCATGGCTGCTAGGCAAATTTAAATTTAATTAATTAATAAAACTGGATTAAATGTTCTAGTCTCATTAATAATAATCATGAAGCTACCAGACTGTTGTCAAAATTCATCTAATTCACTAGCATCCTTCGGGGGGGAGAGAACCTGCTTTTCTTACCCAGTCTGATATATGTGACTCCAGACCCATAGCAACGTGGTTGACTCTTAACTGCGCTCTGAAATGGCCTGGCAAGCTACTCAGTTGTATCAAACTTTTACAGAAAAGTTGAATAAGAATAAAACTGGATGGACCACCTGACATCAATCTAGGCACTGGAAACAACAGAGGTACAACCAGTTGATCCTGTAAAGTCCTTCTCAGTAACATCTGGAGACTTGTGTCAAAACTGGGAGTGCTGTTCCGAAGACAGGTCAAGCTTGATATCGTCATCCTCACCAAATGATACCTCACAGCCCATGTCCAAGACCCCTCCGTCCCAGGATATGTCCTGTTCCACTGGCAGGACAGAAGCACCAGAGGTGCCTACAGAGTGGTATACAGTCGGGAGGGAGTGACCCTGGGAGTCCTCAACATTGACTGCAGTCCCCATCAATCTTCATGGCATCAAACACTGGTAATTCTGCTGATTAATCACCTACCACTGTCCCTTAGCTAATCAATCAGTGCCCTCCTTGTTGAACACCACTTAGAAGAAGCACTGAGGGTAGCAGAGGCACTCAATGTATCCTGAATGGGGAATTTGAAATCCATCACCAAGAGTGGCTTGGGAGCACCACTTCTGACTGAGCTGGCCAAGTCCTGAGCCATATATATGTGCCGCACCAAGCTTGCAGTAGGGGGTGAAAGAAGCATAAAGAGGGTAAAAGCTACTGGACCTTACCCTCTCCAATCTACCTATCACAAATGTATCTGTCCATGACAGTATTGGTATGAGTGGGCACTTCACTGTTCTTGTAGAGACATGCCGAGGACACGTGCATCCACTACCACTGTCCTAAATGGGATAGATTTAGAACCGATCTAACAGCTCAAACTGGCCATCCATGAAGCACTGTGGGCCATCAGCAAAAGCATAAATTTTTCAAGCTCATGATCCAGCATATCTCTCACTCACTGTACTATTATCAAAAAGATAAAGGGATCAACCCTGGTTCAATAAGGAGTGTGGGAGACCATGTCAGGGGCAGCACCAGGCATACATAAAAATGAGATGCCAATCTGATGAAGCTGCAATGCATAATAAACAGCAGAAACAGCATGCGATAGGCAAAGCTAAGCGATCCCTTAACCAAAAGATCAGATCAATGCTCTGCAGCCCTGTCACATTCAGTATGAGTGGTGGTGTACAATTAAATGACTAGCAGGAGGAGGAGGCTTCAAAACATCTCCATCTTCAATGATGGGGGAGTCCAGCATGTCAGTGCAAAAGACAAGGTTGAAGCATTTGCTTCCATCTTCAACCAGAAGTAGATGATCTTATGCAGTCTTCTCCTGAGGTCTCCACTGTCACAGATGCCAAACCTTGACCATTTCAATTTGTTCCACATGATATCAAAAAAAGGCTAAACGCACTGGATACAGCAAAGGCAATGGGCTACGACAGAATCCTGGCTGTAGTAATGAAGACTTGTGCTCCAGAACTAGCCGTGCCCTTAGCCAAGCTGTTCCAGTACAGCTACAATATTGGAATCTACCTATCAATGTGGAAAATTGCTCAGTTAAGTCTTGCAAAAAGCAAGACAAATCCAATCCAGCCAATTACTGCCCTTCAAACTTTATTGATAATTGAGATTAGTAATGAAAGGTGTCATTGACAACGTTCTCAAATGGCACTTACTCAGCAATAACCTGCTCACCGATGCTCAGTTTGGGTTCCACCAGGGCCACATTGCTCCAGACCTCACTATGACTTTGGACCTAACATGGACAAAAGAGCTGAATTGTAGAGGTGCTCTGAGTGTGACTGCCCTTGATATCAAGGAAGCATATGATCAAGTATGACATCAAAGAGCCCTAGCAAAATTGAAGTTAATGGGACTCCGGGGTGGAGAGAGGGGGAGCTCTCCATTGGCTGGAGTCAAATGTAGCACAAAGGAAGGTGATTGTGGTTGGTCGAGGGGAATCATCTTAACCCCAAGCTATCAATGCAGAAGTCCCTCAGGGTAGTGTCCTAGGATCAACCATCTTCAGCTGCTTCTTCAATGACCTTCCCTCCATCATAAGAACAGAAGTGGGGATGTTTGCTGCTAATTGCGCAGTCTTCAGTACCATTCACAACTCCTCAGATGCTGATAGAGTCCATGCATGCAGACAACATTCAGACGAGCTGATAAGTGCCAAGTAACATTCAAACCACACAAGTGCCAGGCAACAACCATCTCTAACAAGAGAGAATCTAACTATCTTTCCATGACATCCAATGGCATTATCATCACTTAATTCCCCACTATTAACATCTACTGACCAGAAACTGAACTGGACGAGCCATATAAATACAGTGGCTAAAAAAGCGAGTCAGAGGATTGGAATTCTGCAGCGACTCCACATTAGTCTACCATCTACAAGGCATGAGTCAGAAGTACGATGAAACACTCTCCACTTGCATGTATGAGTGCGGATCTAACAATACACAAAAACTCAACACCATCTAGAGCAAGCAGCTGCTTGATCGGCATCCCATCCGTCACCTTAAACATTCACTCCCTTCAGCACAGGTGCACGTAGGCAGCAGTATGTGCAATCTACAAGATGAATTGCAGCAACTTGCTGAGGCCTCTTTAACCGCACCTTTTAAACCTTCAGCTCTGCTACCTAGAAAAACAAGAGCAGCATTTGCATGGGAATATCTCTACCTGCAAGTTTCCATTCAAGTCGCACACCATCCTGGCTTGGAACAATATATGCTGAATCTGCTATCTATTACTACTGTTGGGGAGGGTTTAAACTAGATCGACAGAGGAATGAGAACCTGGGAGGGAGCTGAGATTGGAGAGCAGCAAAACTGGTAACAGGTAGTAGAAAATAGTAAGCGAAATTAGAAGACAGACGAAGCAAAGGCAAGCATCAAATAGGAGCAGAATGCAGAATAATGTTAAAAAGACAGAATTAAAGGACCCTTTCTGACTGCACGCAGCGTGCGCAATGTGTTTGATGATTTGAAGACAGAAATTGTGGTAAATGGGTAAGATTTAATTCCCGTTACAGAGGGGTGGCTGTAGGGTGACTAGGATTAGGAATTGAATATCCAAGGATCATCTTAATTTAGGAAGGATAGGAAAAAATGAAAAAGAGTGCTCTCAATAAGGGATGAAATCAGTACATTAGTGAGAGAGGATCTTAGATCGAAGGATCGAGATGTAGAATCAGTTTAGGTGGTGCTAAGAAACAGCAAGGGGCAGCAAACGTTGGTGGGTGTTGTTTATACGCCACCAAACACTAGTAATTTTGGGCAAGGTATAAATCAGGAAATTGGCAATACATGTAACTTGGGTAATATAGTAATCACGAGTGACTTCAATTTACAAATAGACTGCAGGAGATAACCAAAAGCTGTCACAGACAAAAGAACAAAGAGGTGTTGAAGGTGGTGATATTATCTAAAGGAATGTGTTAATTAAGAGTAGAAGACAGGACAGATAAGGTACAGATAGCTCTAGTGGGGTCGATGAAATCCCAGTTGGTATAGTATGAATGGGAATTTGCATTAGGAGATAACTGAGGAGTGAATTGTTAGCTGCTAAATTTCAAAAGAGACGTAACAGTAAGTTTTACAACTGGCAAAAATCATAAATAAGTAAGACAAAGTTTATTTTTCTGGAGTGCTGGCCATAATGACGACATGAAAGATTTCTGTAGATTTGGGCACGGTAACTTCCAAAGAAAGTTTAAACCAATGGGTTTAAAGATCAAAGGGGGAAAAATGTATTTAAAGAAAGTTTGAAAGCTGTACAGGAATGGCCATGTGAGATCTTGAAAGGTGGGCTGTGTGAAAACTAGCCTCTAGCCACCCCAGAGAAGTGTTGTTTGTTCCAGAAAGAAAAGTGTTGTTAAAAGCCTTAGATTTCCATTGTCGAGTGAGAGGGAAAAAGAAGCTGTGAAATACCTCCCAGTGGGTGCCTTGTGGTAATAATCCTGGATGTTTTATAGGTTAAGAATATATTTGGACTATTGCCTGGAAAAGATGTTTATTTGGGAGTTTAGCTGAGTAGAAATCTTTTGGGAAATGTTGTAAGACTAAATTTACTTGTGTAACCGTAATCTTGTGAACTTAAGTTTTCTTTTCTTTTACTAATAAATGTTTTAATTTAATATTTAAAATCCCCTAAAGTAGTAGTGGATTCTTTACTTCTGACTTCAGTACACATACCCTCTCGTAATAAAATACAAATTGCAAATCGTTGTGATAGCTTGGTCAAGTTTCCCTTTGGGATTTGGTCAGCCTAGCAATTACCACTTTCCATACCATAACATTATCTAAGGAAGGATATACTTGCCATAGCAGGAGTGCAACGGTGGTTCACCATACTAATCCCTGGGATGCCAGGATTATTTCATGAGGAGAGATGAGGAAACTGGGCCTGCATTCTCTCAAGTTTCAAAGAATGAGAGGTGATCTAATTGGAACTTATAAAATTCTTGCAGAATGTGACGGAGTGGATGTAGATAGGATGTTTCTCCTGGCTGGTGAGTCTAGAACCCAGGGACATAGTCTCCGAATAAGGGGTAGACCCTTTAAGACTGAGATGAGGAGGAATTTCTTCACACAGAGGGTGGTCAATCTTTGGAAGTCTCTACCCCAGAGGGCTGTGGAAGCTCAATCATTGAGCATTTCAAGACAGAAATCGATAGTTTACTGGTGACTAATCACACCAAGGGATAATGAGATAGTGCATGAAAGTGGTGTTGAGGTAGACAATCAGCTATGGTCTCATTGACTGGCGGAGTAGGCTCGATGGGCTGAAAGGCCTACTCCTGTTTCTATGTTTCTTTGTTCCTATATTGCTGGTCCTTCGTTGTCACTGGGTCAAAATGTTGAACTCCCTTACAACACTATAGGTGTACCTACACCACATGGACTACAGCAGTTCAACAAAGCTGGCTCACTACCACATTCGTGGGCAGTTAGGGATGGGCAATAAAAGCTAGCCTTGCCAGCAACGTTTGCATCCCGGAAATTGTAGTATAAGTTCTGGCATAGAAATAGTTAACGTGGGTCTGGGTATAATACCACCCACATTGTGACGTAAAAGACCCAAGTGTAGAGGGCAATCCTGGACTCGACAGAGATGTGTGTGGAGGGTAACGTGGAGACATCTCCTAGCTTAGACCTTTATACTGTGTGTATATATACTCGTAGTTGGTAAACACTTGCTGTTAAAGTATACAAAACTCAGAACCTCTTTGTGAGACCTACCGAACTACACGGAACATCATACAGCAGAAACGAATTTAAAAAAGAATGTTGCAGTACTGTCTAGAGACTACAGTAGAGATACACCTTGGTTGTACTTAATGGCCAATGTTGTTCAAACGCTGGCATTCAGATTATTGGGGAACATGGTCGACAACTATATCTACTTGTTGTTTGTTCTAGAGTGCTTCATGCCTCGAACATCTCCTCCCGCAGGCACTAAATGCTTCAGCAAAATAACATTGCTTCCTCCCACTCCTGTTGAGAAATTTCAACAATGTTGTTAAGGATACAGAGCCGCTCACACTATAAAAACTGACTTATTTTGATTGTATTTATGAGAACAATTCAGCGTATGATCATGCATTCCTCTTGGTATATTTGAAGGCCAGATTGAAATAATCGTTCCTCTATAACCGAGAGACCCTTTGATTTTTTTTTGTTGATCTAAATGAAAGGGTAAACCTGCTGCTCGAAAGTGTCTATAGAACTCTAGTTTCCGTGTCTTTGGATCCATGTTGTCCCTTTGTTCCTTTGTTCAACAGGAATGAGGAATTCTTCCTTTTGGATCATGGAATTCTACCGTTATGATTCTTTTTCTGACATACACCTAGCCAGCGGCAGGTGTAATTTGGCTCCTCTCTTTAATCCACTGAATATTTTGATCTGGCTTTGACTTACAATTAATGCAAAAAGGTCCTGATGGCTCGCTTTCTGTGATTGCGAGATGCAGAGGGACCTGATAAGAGGTATACAAAATTAGGAGAGGCATAGATAGGGTAGGTAGGAAGAAACATTTCCCCTTTGCAGAAGTATCAATAACTAGAAGGCATAGATTTAAGGTAAGGGGCAGGAGGTTTAGAAGGGATTTGAGGAAAACTTTTTTGCACCCAGAGGGTGGTTGGAATTTGGAGCACATTGCCTGAAGGGGTGGTAGAGGCAGGAACCCTCAAAACACTTAAGAAATATTTAGATGAGTACTTGAAATGCCATAGCATATAGGGCTATGGGTTAAGTGCTGGAAAATGGGATTAGAATAGATAGGTGCTGATGCCAACATGGACACGATGGGCCGAAGGGCCTGTTTCTGTGCTTTATGGCTCTATGTTCCCCCTGTAGCCACTGTTCCCATGTGCAGATAGCAGGATGCCTTCCTGCACTGGGCCATCTTCCTGGTGCTGCCTCTGCTACAGAAATTGCTGGGACAGGATGGCCCAACCCAAGGCCCCATGACCAATAGAGCAACTTGGCCCCCATCTAACCCCAGCCCGCCGCTCTATTTCAGACTCTGGTTCAAACACTGGAAGGAAAGGAGAGAGATTCTAACCAGCTGCAGTCTCAGTCACATCTTGCGCTCAGCAGCAGCTGCCCACTTGCCAATCTCCACTGCCTCTGGCTTGGCTACTTGGGATCCCAGTGCTATCTAAGCATCAAGTGATAGAAGAGGCTGTGCTCCCCAGCCTGCCAATGCCTGAACACCCGGGGCCCCAATTGCTATCCCCTGGAGAGGTGGCTTGCCCTTCCTGGACAGTGTAGATCCAAGTGTCGCTGGCTCAGGAGAACCCACAGCTGCCCACTGACAGTAGGGGCAGCGATAGCCACAAGAGGCTGAATCTGGGGACGGCGGAGAAATCTAGGTGGGAGGGAAGAGCAGAGAACATAGGGGAGAATGAATGAGTGATTTGGGAGAAGATTGAGGGAAGGGTTGAGTGAGTGGGGGATGGGTGGGGTGGAGGACAGAGTTGAGTTACTGTGGGGTGGTGTGTAGGGATGGGCTGGTGAGTGAGTGTGGAGGTTTTGGGAAGAGGGACTGGTGAGTGGTTTGAGAAGGGGTTGCTAAGTAAGTGTGTGGGGGGCAGGTGGGTTGGTTAGAGGGGTGTATGTGGTAGGGAAGAGGAGCTGATTACAATGTGTGTGTCTAAGGGGTGGCAGGGGAGAGGGGCTTCACTTGGTCTTCTGTCACCATGAAAAATGGAGAGCTTGGCGGAAACTTACAGAAGTATATTGTTATGATCCTAGACCAGACTCCCAAATTTTTGGTACGATCTAGCTAGGGACCAATAACAACTTGTTTAAAGTAGACACAGTTTGAGGTTCAAGACACTTGCTAAAAGAATAAAACCATGAAATTCCATTGGTTTTGAACAAACAAAATAAACTTTACTATGTAAGGTCAGAAAGCTAAAACCATTTACAATGTTTATTTTATACTCTTAACGTTCAGGGCTAATGTGAGGTACATGTGAATTAACAGGCAAACTGTGGTCGAACACACCACACAGCACAATAAGTGGCACATGCGATCAAGACAGATTGCATGGATTTCTCAATAACCCACCTAGACGTTAGTGCACATTGTGAGTCAATTAATCTTCTTGAAATTCTGTCTCCCTAACGAAGGATTCCAGCCCTTACCTTTGAAGATGTCAGCTTGGAATTCTTTCCAAAAGTTGTTCCAACTCGGATGGCTTTGATGACAGTTCACCTTGCAGGGTTTCACTCTTGTATTCCGTGACTCTGTTCTCCTGGATTCCCCAGTCTGCACTTCAGCACCAATTCACAATCATAACTTCTGCTCAGCATGGCAAATGAGCTGAACACTATTGCTTCAAAGAGTTATCTTCGCCCCAGCAGCCTGCAGCACAAATCAGCAACCTCCTGCTGCCTTCTTTGATTGCCAGGTCTTCTCCTGAGCCCGCTTCGGTCGCCAGGGCTTCTCCTGAGCCCGCACCACTTAAAGCCTGCCAACCACAGACACTTTTTTGCTTGGAGCCTCTTTCTCTGCTCCTCTTTCTTCTTAAGTGGGACCTCTCCCTGTCTCTATCCAATTGAGTACAATTCATATTCCTTCAAGCATTGGTTCCTGGTGTGGTTTTGAAGGCAGGTTGTCTCCATTTCAATGGTTGTGCAGCCATCCTTGGTTGTGATCCCAAGTCACTGAAGTGTTAGTCTGTTAAAAGAAAATCAGATAGAGGCTTTCAACCAGTAAATTCATGGTTATTTTTCATAAAGCATGGTTTCACAACAATGATAATTCTTTGGAGATGGAATGCTATCTCAAAGCATCTGAGATTAAATCATGCTGGAAATGATGGATGGAGGCCACTAGTTGTCTAGTTACACAGTGAATATAGCCAAGCATAGGAATGGAAACGTGAAAAGGCTACATTCATGCCTCTATGTGCTTTTGACGGGGGATTAGGCTCCAGGAAACAGATCGGAAGTTGAGATTGTGATGAGAGGAGGGAGGAAACATAGCTTAAAATTTCTAGGGGAAAAAACATGCACAGTAATGGACATATGCAAAACGAATGTAATTTTGAGGGATGTGTAATGGAAAGCAATACTTAGGGGCCTGCAGCCAACAGGGATTCACTCAATTTATGGATTGTATCTGTGCCAAACAACACACAGCGATGGGAAAGACTAGGTCCTTGCACACACAAGATGTCAATCCGCCTAGCTGTCAAACTCCAAACCAGGGTTTCCCCGTGGTTCTTTTTCATTTAAAGGATGTGGACGTCGTTGGCTAGGCCAGCAATATTTGCCCATCCTAATTGCACTTGAGAAGGTGATGGTGAGATCCCTCCTTGACCGGCTGCATTCCATGTGGTACAGGTACACACACAGTGCTGTTAGGAAAGGAGTTACAGGATTTTCACCCAGTGACAGTGAAGAAAAGGTGATATAGTTCCAACTTAGGATGGTTTGTAGCTTAGAGGGGAACTTGCAGATGGTGGTGTCCTGTCCATCTGTTGCCCTTGCCCTTCTAAGTGGTAGAGGTCATGGGTTTGGAAGGTGCTGTGGAAGGAGGTTTGTTGAGTTTCTGCAGTGCATCTTGTAGATCTTACACCACAATTCTGAACTGCTGCGAATCACGTCGCCTTCAAAAGCCAGACCGACCCCATTATAATTGTAAGGGGTGGCAGTATGATATGCCCACTGCCATAATGGAGCTGGAAATATCAGGACAGCTGGATGCAGGCTTGCAACCTGTCCCTTATCCCGTACCGTTAACAGGTACTGGTGACGGGAATCCCAGAATTGGGTTCCACCTCATGTGGGATTGCCCCATGTCAGAATGGGGAAATCCAGCCCGTTGAACACAACTAGGAGCAGGAGCAGAAGTAGACCATGTGGCCCATCCAGCCTGCTCTGCCATTCAATACGATTATTGGCTGAGCCTGGGCTTCAACTCCGCTTCCCTGCCCTGCCTCCACAAACACTGTCTGATGGCCATTCTTAATGATGTTGTTATGGAGCTCTGCATCTGCAACAGATTTGTGAGATATGTGAAACTTCTGGCAGCCAGTTGGTGAATTAGGAAACCAGATGCCAATCTTTTCTTAATACTAAATTTATTAACAGAATGCAACATTACAAATGTCTGTCTTCTCCGTATTCAACACCCAATGTTCCAGAAGTCTTTTTTTATGTACGCAAGGTACTTAATCATTGCCCTTCACCTGTATATCCTTAACCTTAATAATACAATTAACAGATTACTTTTTCCTTTAAATCAAAACTTTATAGGATAAACAATATTTTGAAACAAATTGTAGAAGAAAGGTAAAAAATGATTTTTCCAAAATACAAGATAGCCCTCTTCTAGGAGCTCCAGTAGTATCATTCTACAAACATTCCTTTTTGTAAAGCAATTTGACAATTGATGACTTGCATCAACCCATTTTACATGCCATTTCTTTCTAGCATCTTGTTTACACAAGCAGGGCCAATTCTTAACCTTTATTCAGTTACACTTTTTGTCAGATGCTTGCTACCCCACAGGGAATGATTATCTATATGATATTCAATGGACAAACTATTCTCAGAATGCCCCTTGTATGGAATTTCCCTTAAAATATTTAACAAAACCAATATCTATTGCTTCTGCAAAAGCCATTATTTCCACAGCTAAGGTACTTTTAACCAGACCAAGGAATAGTTTCCATTTTCACCCACTATGAATATTACAAAACCAGCTGTACTCAAATACCCATCTGGAAGTTTGGCATGGGAAGTGCCACTAAAAATGACTAATTTCATGTCCTTCGGGTCCCCCAAGGCAGAAACATGAGTATGCATTTCTCTCTATTTAATTTTTAAAATGTTTCAATTGCCTTTAAAACATCCTCAACTGTAGTATCTTTCATCATAGCACTTGGTTCCAACACTGTTATGGCGCAGCCGATGGTAAATGCTGAGCTGCTCAAATCCCAAAGGAAACTTGAAACAACTGCCACAACTGTTTTGCAATTTGTATAAATTTTGAGATGTATGCCTTGAATTTAATAGTAATAAGACCACTGAGCCTTATAGGTTTCTTAGAAAACTAAACCTTTATTAATAGAAGATCTGATTTTAAGTACATGCATAGATCTACAATTATGAGAACTTCTAAATCCCCTAGTTAATCCAACTCCCAGTTACACTTTTGTTAAAGTAGCGGTAAGACACACAGATTTTAAGACCCAGGCAAAGAAACACGAGACCCTCAATGATCCAATTCAAAATGAGTTTTCTTAACTTGGCTTAGATGCTGGAGGCTTTTTCACATTTGTTTTAGATCTTAGAATGCCTTCCATTACACAGCCTTCGCTCCTTTATATATATTTTCCCCTTTGAATGCAAATTCCCATTGTTTCACTATGTCTTTGCACTATACCTCTCTAATAATAAAAATCTCTTAGTAGCAATTTTACGAAAAATCTTTGAGAAAAATAAGTACACTGTTTCTTAACTTCCCTTTACACTTGTGTCTACCTACTTAACATTTCAAACCTAGCTTATCCTCTGATACATCAAAGCCTTCAGACCAGCTGCCTTTAATTCAATTAAGTCACACACATGCACACGCACACAGACATAGATCCATAAACACAAACCCCACTATTACTCTACAATAAATTCAATGACATGAAAATTATTATATCCCGACAAACCCATTCAGAACTAGTATCTGGCCTTGCCTGAGCGTATAGCTAATTCAACTGTCCAATCAACCTTCTTAACTGCTCTGTTCCTTCTTTAGGTGTAATGTCATCTTTCTGTGACAACCTAGCACAATTTATCAGGATATGAGTTACACTTTCCAGAAAAGATTGTTGAATGAAGTTTGCTCCAGACCTATTTTGCTTAATGTCTAAGCCCATATATTTAAAGGCCCCCAAAGCCTCACTTCTAATCTTAAATCCCCCTTTAATCTTATTTATAAAAAATTGTTCAAATTCCACAGAAGCTCCCCATAGAAAATCATCGTCATACATCGTAAACGTGCCTGAGAGTTTCCCTTTGCAGTTTCTCTTTGTTTTCCTTTGCAGTAGAACATTGCTGCCTCTGCTTTCAATTGAGTACAGCCTACTTTCAGCAAGACAGACCTAACCAAGAAATACCATGTCCTTGATGCTTCATTCAATTCATAAATGCATTTACTTAATTTCCTTCCGTTATACATTGCTTGTCTCTTCAGGCAGTTTCAAAAACACTCATTTCCGAAAATTTTCTCCTGGTGAAAATGTGGCTTTTATATCAGTCGACATGGATTACCATGACGATATGGCCAACAGTGCTAAGAACATTTTCAGGATTACTTTTCCCACCATGGGGGGGTCCATTCTAACAACTTGATCTCCAAGTTGCTCTTTGAAACCCAGAGCCACTAGTCTCACTTTAAGTCCCATCTGGGAGTACCTCTTCGTACATATCTATCAGAATAATAAGGCTAGCTGTCCCCTATCTGGCACTTCAGAGTAAACATGGAATTCCTTCGGACTATCCAACCCTGTGTTTTGCCTCTCTTATTAATTTATCCTCTAATTTGTTGGCAGCCACCAAAACCTCCCTGACATAAGGGCATCTGCTTCTGGTAGTGTTTCTAGATTGTTCTGAAGCCCTTGTCTATTGGATAATCTATTCAAGCTAAGGCCTCTACTTGCGCTTCCATGTCTTTCTGGATTACTATTACAGGATCTCTCCCTCCCACAATCACCAGTACATGATCATTGTGTAACACAAGAGTCACTCCCAGATCCACTATGAGAACTTGTACTGCGTTTTCTTGCTTTCCACTCTTTTTACCCCATTCTATCGGGTTTTGTTCAGGGAATGCAATAAAGCCCTGATTGTGTAAACTGCAGATCACTGACTTCGTAAAAGGAATTGCTTTATCATGTTCTAATTCCAGTTTCATTTGTGCTTTTTGTTTTGGAAGACTTGCTGAGCAGCAAGGGTTTCTTACTTGAGACTACATCAATACTGATAAAGTGGCTTACTCCAGCTACTTTGCAAGGAAACATCACTGTTTTTAGTGATCTCAGTGCACTTGAAACAAGTAGAACTTTCATATTCCCTGAACTTACTTTGATCCTTACTACTGAGTGAATCTAAATAACATTTTAACCACACTGCCGAGGTGCAACCACTATCTAACACAGCACATTTAAATGAATATGTGACTAAAGACATTCACTACTGGACTGAAACTTCTTGTGACTAGTACAATTCCTTCAGACTGAACATTATCATCATCAACTTCCTAATTCTCTGTGTTATGTGTCGCTTCAGAAACCTGGCTGTTCAACTTTGGGCAGTTCATTGCATAATGGTATTTTGAGTCACATGTGAAGCACCTGTTCACTGTTCCCTAAGCATTCTTGGGGTTCAGTCATTTATTAGCCTAGAGGAGAGTGCGAGAGGAAGACTCTGGGACAGGCAGTCAGCAGCACCTAGAGGAGTTGGGAGTTGAAAAGGAGCGCGAGAGGAGTCAGGAGTTGAAGAGAAGCACGAGAAGGGTCAGGATTGAAGAGAAGCCTGAAAGGACCTGGGAGTTGAAGAAGAGCGCGAGAGGAGCCGGGAGTTGAAGAGAAGCGCGAGAGGAGCCGGGAGTTGAAGAGAAGCGCGAGAGGAGCCGGGAGTTGAAGAGAAGCGCGAGAGGAGCCGGGAGTTGAAGAGAAGCGCGAGAGGAGCCGGGAGTTGAAGAGAAGCTGGGAGAGCAGGGGTGACTGAGGGAGTTTGGTGAGGAGGGATCAAGGTGATCCTTTGAGTACCGTGAGTATGGTCGGGTCAGCCTTTACTACTTTTATTGCTTATAGTTTTTAAGGTCTTATTTTGTGGTTCATTGTTTGTAGGGGCTATAGTCTGTAACAACAAGGAGCAGGGAAGAAGGGCCCGAGAGTAATTGATATTAAGTATCTTCCAAAAGGTTTAATTTAATTTAAAGGGGTAAGTCATGGCAGGAGAACTCAAAGCTGTGGTGTGCTCCTCCTGCTCTATGTGGGAAACGGGCACATTTCCAGTGCCTAGGGCCAGCATGTGTGCGGGAAGTGTCTCGAGTTGCAGCTCCTGGAAGCCCGGGCTTTGGAGCTAGAGCGACAGCTGGGGACACTGGAGCGTCCGTGAGGCGGAGAGTATCGTGGATAGCTAGTATAGAGAGGTGGTCACACCGCAGGCTAAGAGTCCACAGGCAGGAAGGGAATGGGTGACCACCAGGCAAAGCAAGAGGACTAGGTAGGCAGTGCAGGAATCTCCTGTGGTCATTCCCCTGCAAAACAGATATACCGCTTTGGATACTGTTGGGGGGGTATGGCCTCTCAGGAGAAAGCAGCAGCAGCCAAATTTGTTGCACCGCGGTTGGCTCTGCTGCACAGGGGAGGAGTAAAAAGTGTGGGAATGCAATAGTTATAGGGGATTCAATTGTAAGGGGAATAGATATGCACTTCTGTGGCTGCAAACGAGACTCCAAGATGGTATGTTGCCTCCCTGGTGCTAGGGTCAAGGATGTCTCAGTGCAGCTAGAAGACATTCTGAAGGGGGAGGGTGAACAGCCAGTAGTCGTGGTACACATTGATACAAACAACATAGGTAAAAAAAGGGATGAGGTCCTCTCAAAGCAGAATATAGGGAGTGAGGACCTCAAAGGTCGTGATCTCAGGATTACTCCAGTGCCATGTGCCAGGAAGAGTGGAAATAGCAGGATATAGCGGATGAATATGTGGCTGAAGAGATGGTGTGAAGGGGAGGGTTTCAGATTCCTGGGGCATTGGGACTGGTTCTGGAGGAGGTGGGACCAGTACAAACTGGATGGGTTACACCTGGGCAGGACTGGGACTGATGTCCTAGGAGGAGCATTTGCTAGAGTGGTTGGGGAGGGTTTAAACTAAAATGGCAGGGAGATGGGAACCTATGCAAGGAGAATCAAAGACAGAAAGCGGAATAAGCAAAGTGATAGGGAAATCAAGGGCAAGAATCAAACATGGCCTCTGAAAAATAGTGAGAACGGGACAAGTAATGTTAAAAAGACAAGCCTTAAGGCTTTGTGCCTTAACGCGAGGAGCATTCACAATAAAGTGGATGAATTAACCACGCAAATAGATGTAAACAGGTATGTTATAGTCGGGATTACGGAGACATGACTGCAGGGTGACCAGGGATGGGAACTGAACATCCAGGGGTATTCAGTATTTAGGAAGGACAGACAAAAAGGAAAAGGCGGTGGAGTTGCATTGCTGGTTAAAGAGGAAATTAATGCAATAGTGAGGAAAGACATTAGCTCTGACGATGTGGAATCTGTATGGGTAGAGCTGAGAAACACTAAGGGGCAAAAACATTAGTGGGGGTTGTATATAGATCCCCAAACTGTAGTGGTGATGTTGGGAATGGCATTAAACAGGAAATTAGACTTGCATGTAATAAAGGAACATCTATAATTATGGGTGACTTTAATATGCATATAGATTGGGCAAATCAAATTAGTAACAATACCGTAAAGGAGGAATTCCTGGAGTGTATACGGGATGTTTCTTTGGACCAATACATTGAGGAACCAATGAGAGAACAGGCCATCCTCAACTGGGTATTGTATAATGAGAAAGGAATAATTGGCAATCTAGTTGTGTTAGGCCCCTTGGGGATGAGCGACCATAATATGATAGAATTCTTCATCAAGATGGAGGGTGACGTAGTTGATTCTGAGACTTGGGTCCTGAATCTTAATAAAGGAAACTACGATGGTATGAGGTGCGAGTTGGCTATGATGGATTGGGAAATGTTACTTAAAGGGATGATGGTGGATAGGCAATGGCAAACATTCAAAGAGCGCACGGGTGAACTGCAACAATTGTTTATTCCTGTCTGGTGCAAAAGTAAAACAGGAAAGGTGGCCAAATCATGGCTTGCAAGGAAACTTAGCGATAGTATTAGATGCAAGGAAGAGGCATACAGATTGGCCAGAAAAAACAACAGACCTGAGGATTGGGAGCAGTTTAGAATTCGGCAAAGGAGGACCAAGGGATTGATTTAAGAAGGGGAAAATAAGAGTACGAGAATCAGCTTGCAGGGAAAATAAAAACTGACTGTAAAAGTTTCTATAGGTATGTGAAAAGAAAAAGATTGGTGAAGACAAATGTAGGTCCCTTACAGTCAGAAACTGGGAAATTTATATTGGGGCACAAAGAAATGGCTTAACAACTAAATACATACTTTGGTTCTGTCTTCACAAAGGAGGACACTAATAACATACCAGAAATGTTGGGGAAAGCAGGGTTTAGTGAGAGGGAGGAACTGAAAGAAGTCAGTATTAGTAGGGAAATGGTGTTGGCAAAATTGATCGGATTGAAGGCTGATAAATCCCCAGGGCCTGATAATCTACATCCCAGAGTACTTAAGGAAGTGGCCCTAGAAATAGTGGATGCACTGGTGGTCATCTTCCGAGATTCTATAGACTTTAAGAACAGTTCCTACAGATTGGAGGGTAGCTAATGTAACCCCACTATTTAAAAAGGGAGGCAGAGAGAAAACAGGGAATTATAGACCAGCCTGACGTCGGTAGTGGGGAAAATTCTAGAGCCCATTATAAAAGATTTAATAGCTGAGCATGTGGGAAGCAGTGGCAGAATCAGACAGAGTCAGCATAGATTTATGAAAGGGAAATCATGCTTGACAAATCTACTGGAATTTTTCGAGGATGTAACTAGTAGAGTCGATGAGGGAGAGCCAGTGGATGTGGTTTATTTGGACTTTCAGAAGGCTTTCGACAAAGTCCCACATAAGAGATTGGTGTGTAAAATTAAAGTGCATGGGATTGGGGGTAGTGTATTGAGATGGATAGAAAACTGGTTGGTAGACAGGAAACAAAAAGTAAGAATAAACGGGTCTTTTTCCGAATGGCAGGCAGTGACTAGTGTGGTATGGCACGGATCGGTGCTGAGACCCCAGTTATTCACAATATATATTAATGATTTAGATGAGGGAATTAAATGTAATATCTCCAAATTTGCAGATGACACAAAGCTGGGTGGGAGGGTGAGCTGTGAGGAGGATGCAGACATACTTCAGTGTGATTTGGACAAGTTGAGTGAGTGGGCAAATGCATGGCAGATGCAGTATAATGTGGATAAATGTGAGGTTATCCATTTTGGTAGCAAAAACAGGAAAGCAGATTATTATCTGAATGGCTATAAATTGAGAGAGGGGTCCATTTTGGTAGCAAAAACAGGAAAGCAGATTATTATCTGAATGGCTATAAATTGAGAGAGGGGAATGTGTAACGAGACCTGGGTGTCCTTGTACACCAGTCGCTGAAGGTAAGCATGCAGGTGCAGCTGGCGGTAAAGAAGGCAAATGGTATGTTGGCCTTCATAGCCAGAGGATTCGAGTACAGGAACGGGGATGTCTTGCTGCAATTGTACAGGGCCTTGGTGAGACCACACCTGGAATATTGTTTGCAGTTTTGGTCTCCTTATCTGAGGAAGGATGTACTTGCTATAGAGGGAGTGTGGCGTAGGTTTGCCTGACTGATTCCTGGGATGGCGGGACTGACATATGAGGAGAGATTGAGTCAATTAGGATTATATTCGCTGGAGTTCAGAAGAATGAGGGGGGGATCTCATTGAAACCTATTAAATTCTAACAGGACTAGACAGGGTAGATGCAAGAAGGATACTCTCGATGGTGGGGGAGTCCAGACCAGAGGTTATAGTTTGAGTATATGGGGTAGACCATTTAGGACTGAGATGAAGAGAAATTTCTTCACCAAGAGAGTGGTGAGCCTGTGGAATTCGTTACTACAGAAAGTAGTTGAGACCAAAACATTATATGCTTTCAAGAAGGAGTTAGATATAGCTCTTGGGGCGAAAGGGATCAAAGGGTATGGGGAGAAACTGGGAGCAGGCTATTGAGTTGGATGATCAGCCATGATCATAATGAATGGCGGAGCAGTCTTGAAGGGCTGAATGGCCTACTCCTGCTCCTAGTTTCTATGTTTCTATTATTGCTGCTCCAATCCTGTTTCTGTTGTGACATCCAGATCCAGTGCAAGTACCTTCATCATCATCCCATCTGACTGTAATTCTTTTGTTGTATTGACACCTCACCCCAGTCTTGAAAGGCTGCAATTATTGAGTCCTCCATCCTTTGTGACACTGTAAGACATCCCATTTGCACCATTAGGACTTCTGGAAATGACTGTCTTCCTGGGGTTTTTTTTTAAAGCCACAGACATTTAAGCCAAAAGGGTACCTTTTCTGAGAACTGAACGTCTGTTAAGACCAGAACCTATCCTTATGTGATGACTTAGCACAATCCAACAATTTACATGTGAGCACTGAATAAGGAATCTCCAAATTGAGTTTCTGTAATCTTTTATACAATTTGTTAAAATCCATGATCTGTTCCCCTGTAGAATGATCGCCTGTCTTTCAAGATCTATCAAAGTTTAAGCATGCCTCATAGACATACAGTAGATCACGTTTCTTGTAAGTTTCATCCATGAAGCTTAATAGAAGGTCGAAACCTTCATCACTATCCAACTGATGGGTATCCAGCTCACAAAATAGTTTGCTTCTGATTTTACTTTTGTTAGGAAGCGACAATACCAAGGACATACCTTGTATTCTCTTTGGTAAGGATGTGACCTGTTTCCATGTAACCACTTCATTTTTCCAATAGCCATAATGTTCGATTTCGGAGAACATCGATGGGTAATCATACCCTAATAATTCACACTTACTTTTGTGAAGAATGGCTGAAAGCAACAACCTTCTATTTGAAGATTAGTTTTCAATCTTCACCTTTAAGCAACCATTCTCTGTTGCCATGTTAAACTGCTGACAGCCAGATGGTGAAGTAGGAAACCGGATGCCAATCCTTTACTTAACACTAAATTTATTTATAGAGTGCAACATTACAGATATTTGCCTTCTCTCTAAGCATCACCCAGTGTCCCAGAAGTCTCTCTTTATATGCATGTTGTCGTACGCCTCGCTTTATATGTACTCAAGGTACTTAATCAGTACCCTCCACTTGTATATCATTAACCTTAATACAGTTAACATGCCTTTAATAAAGTAGAGTCAAGTAGTTTAGTCCCTCGTGTTGGTTTCCTCAACAGTTGCCACAGGCAAGTAACCAAGCCCTTCAGAAATTGGCTAGTTCAGTTATTACTGTGCTACCGAGCCACTCTTGGTGATGGGACATGGAAATTCACCCACCCAGAGTACATCCTGTATACATTATCTTGGCCAGACTGCTGCACTGACTGCTGAACTGAGGCTTATTAGCTCCAAGTTCTGAAGTTCGTTTACAGCACAGAAACTCAATTGAAGTTTCTTTTTCATGCAGGCAAGCACTATAAATAGAGTGATGGAAAACAGAACCCGACAGTGTGCATTTACTAAATATTTTAATTTTTGGGAAAATGTGTTTCTCCAGATTTTGTAGATTTTAAGAAATGTTGCAAACTCAAAGCAAGCTGTTTATTTAGGTGAATTTTCTCCTTTTGGCATGTATTACTGTGGAATGTGGCTGCACATTTTTTTGCAGAATTTTGGTACAGATAAATATGCAATGTGAAAAGTATTTCAGAAATGTGATGTCAATTTTATGAAACAAGATTGCTATAAAACCTAATCCATTGTATTTATGACAATTAAATATATTCTAAGACCTCCACGGATGTCTTAAAAACCTGTTGCCATAATGTAGAGGAACAGTCAGGGACTTGTATAATGTACAAAAAGTACCTTGTAAATAAATATAAAGAATACTTATTGATTCTGTTTATTTTCATTTAACCTGTATTTACTTTCCCTAATTTTTTAGTTATTAAATTCCTGCTGAACTGTCTGTCAGATGAGATCAGGCAGGCCGAAAGATCACTGGTGCACACGGCAGCTACCAATCCCTTATATGGAAGAGTTCATTGCATCATTGGAGCTCTGCAACAACTGTCTCTAAAGTAAGCAATCTTTCTTATTAACACCAACTGGGTTGCAACATTCCATGGCCAAATATATAGAAAATACCTTTGCCCAGCCTTGTCCTTGGGTAAACCCACTTTAGAAAAGTCAGCATTTACCTCAGGTGCCATTTAGGCCTGTAGGTGGTGCTGTGATTGCATTTATAATTTTGAAACATTTATCACGCAATATTGGCTCTAAATCCAGCACTGTAATTCCACCCCCCAACACACACACACACACACACACACACACACACACACACACACACACACACACACACACACACACAGTCAGCATCCACGTTAGCATATAGTTCCATTACAATTCCACTGATGGTCTCCCCTTTCCCCATCAATAAAAATGTATCTTCAGATATTCAGTCAATATAAATAAATGGTCTGGATAACATAATGTGTGTTGCATGGTATAAAACAGCTTAAAACAATTGCTCAACACCACAAGAAATTTACTTTTATGTTGAAAAAGATACATCAGCTTGGTTTTGTCACACTACATAGTTAGACATGTATGCCAATTTCTTGTATCCCTAAAACTGGGAATTTATGAGCAGTTATCTCAGGATGTGCCTTTTCCCAGCAATTAGCCTTTATGGCCTTTAAAGGGACAACTGCACTTTTATAATCTCATTGTGTGTTATGTGGTACATGTAACCTGTTGTGGTTGTACCTACACCACATGGACACAGTTGAAGGAGGCAGCTCACTACCACCTTTGCAAGGGCAATTAGGGATGGGCAATAAGTGCTGGCCACACCCCATGAATGAATTAAAAAAGGCATAGTCCAATTTGCAATGTGCAGTGCCACGAGAGCCGCCAGTAATGTATAGAAATGCCTACCATTCATAGAATGCATGCTTTGATTTATAATGTAAATCAGTATATATGTTGCAAAGAACCCAGTGTAATATTTAAATTCACCGATATGTCAAACAACACTTGAATTAAAGAGAGCTGATTGCATGCTTACGTATTTAACATCATTGAGTGACTGAATCCTTAAAATAAACTTAGATGTTTAATATAATTTAATGATAGCCAGGTTGTTTACACAGCCTATTACTGTTCATATTAACAATGGTTTTAATGTCTTTTTTAGGTCAGTGTCAAAAATAGCAGAGTGGAGGGAGACCGTAGCAGAGCTAATTTTAATGGCCTTCCATCTATCTGCAGTAGTTTCTCCTATTTGTCAAAGTTCCTCACCAGAAGGCCTAATTCCAATGGATACAGACCTTGGTAAGGCATTACATTTAAAATATGCTAGATATCAGAGCAGAATGTAGTAAGAATTATGTCACCAGGGTTGAAGTTTCATTGAGACCAGAACCTCTTTTTTTTTCTCATCTCCATTATGGGTAACCATGTGTCGGGTTCTATAAGCTTTATAAAATAACTTCTTCACATTTTCCCACCACCACCAATTGAGGCCTCCCAACAAGAGGGCTTTAAGTGGAAATTTGCCACTTGAGCAATTGCAATGACTTTTTCACATCCTCATTCTGCTCTCTTCCTGTTTTACTTTCTTTGATTTCTTGTTTTTTGTCTTTATACAATTCATCTTGCAATCATTCTCTCACTCTCTCTTTTTTTTCTCTCTCTCTCTCTCTCTCTCACTCACACACACACACTCTCTCTCTCACACACATTCACACACAAACACACACACACACACACTCGGGGTGGGTCTCTCTCTCTCCTTGCACTCTCTGACACACACACAAACCAGTTAAACTATCAATATTGTCCCAAACCTCCAGTAGAGTTTCCCTCGTATAACTGGCTCAAATGGGATGAATTGATTTTGGTTATTTTCTGGAGTCACTGTAATGTGTGAATATGGTACTTTTGACAACGTTGATGAATATTGTGGATACGTTTGACATTGAGATAGTCAGTGCAGAAATATGATCAATCAGTTATTCACACAGGAAGAATTTGTGCATTTGACATTACAGGAGATCAGTGCCATCCAGGTCAAAGCAGTCCACTTTATCAGCATTCCATCCATTAACTTAAACCTTAGCTCCCTCCATCGACAGCACTTTGTGGTTGCGGTGTGTACTTCATGACTGTAGGATATCATTTTTAAATGTAAGATAATGTGGAAAACCTGGGATTGAGAAACTGGTAAACACCCCCAATATAATTATCTTTCAAAAGATAATCTATCTTTCCATAAAGAGGTCAGACATGGAAGGGTGAAAGCACTAAAAATGGATAACCCCTTTCTGAGTTTTTGGTAGAGATGATATTCTATAGTTGCCTTCATTTTGGGGCTTGAATTAATTGTGGGTATCAGGTCAAAGAAAGGTCAAAAAGAAAAGATAAACAAGGGAAGATCTAAAGTTTTCCACATACTTTTAAGATCGAAGGACAGCTTTGGGAATTGTGGATGATGGTTTGAATCTCTATCTGGGACATCCCATCCATTCCATAGGGGATAGATCTTTTGTTTTGGGATTAGCTGTGTGTTTTCTCACAGAAGCAGTCACTCAGTTTGGAAGAGGGTGAGAAGGCAGTTGTGTATCTGCTGGCAACTAGAACAATGAACATAGAGGCCGTTTGGAACCGGGGGTGTTCCTGATCTCGATTCACTTAGTAGGGATTGTGAATGGGGCCCATGCTTGGAATGAAAAGCCCAAATTCATGAGGGATTAAAAATTGTTAGATCTGCCCAGTAAAGCCAGGAAGAGATCAGTGAAATCTTTGCAGAAAGAGTGAGCTCTGGAAGTTGAAGTGCCAGAATGGGAAACCAAGTAGAGTCAAAGTGAATTGTTGGGCTGTAACTTCCAACTAGTGTCAGAAGGTGCTGGCCCGCAGGAATTAGAAGAAATAAATGCACACTTACCTGGTCTTAAAAATTACACTGACCCTTCCGTTCGCTGGAGCTGCATGAGACCTGCATCGAAAGACTCATTGCAGGCCCCAGTGAAGTGCAGTCATGCGGATTTAAGGAGGACATGTCCCCGTTTTTACAACACTTGCTGCCATAAAGCAGGTTGGTTTAAAGGGCCAGTGAAATTGACAGGCCAGGGAGAAATTAAGTGTCTGAGGTAATTGGATAGGATTTGGGGGGTGGGGGGGTTGGAGATTGGGGGGTGGATCTGGGAAGTGGGGGGGAATTGTCAGGGATCTGTGGGAGTGGGGGCTGGTCAGAAGTCCATGGGGAATGGGGTGTGGTCCGAGATCTGGGGTGGGATGAGAGCGTGTTGGAAGTCTGGGGTTAGGGTCAGAGGGAGGGAATTTTGGGGGTGCAGGTGGGGTTGGGGACCTGTGAAGAATGAGGGTCCAAGGTCCAGAGGGGAATGGGGGGGGGTCGTGGTTGGTTGGAGGTCTGGGTGGGGTGGGGGGGTGTGTGGTGGTGCGAGTTTGGTCAGAGGTTTGGGGGTTGGAAGTTGGGGGCGGGGGGGCAGGGGATTGGAGGTGGATGTCAAGGGTGTGGGGTGTGTCAGGGGTTGGAGGGGTGGTGCGATTGGAAGTTTGGGGTTTGGGCGGGTCAGTGTTGTGGGTACTCTGGAGAGGGTAGTGGGAGTCCCATGGGGGGTGTGGTCAGATGTGTTGGGGGGTTCCCGTGGTGGGAGAGGGGGAGGGGGTGGTCGAGTCAGGGGTGTGGGGGAGTCCCGTGGGGTTGGTCTGGGTCTTTACAATAGTTACTCAGAAGTTATAAGTGGTTTTAATTCTTCTAACTTTTTATGAGTAACCATTGGTGTAACTCTGGTGGAACCATCCGAAGTTTGTGATTTAAACTGCATTTTTGGATGGTTCCCGACACAGGGCAATTTTCCAGAGGAAGTGTGTGCACTTTTGGGCAATTGCTGTGCAAACCCTTACCTGGGGACGAGAGGGATTCCCCAGCACCTCTTTGGCGTAACCCCAAATCTGATCCTGGGGAGCTCAGAAGTTATGGCCTATTAAGAGCTGTGGCACACTTGGTTGGTCACAGGAGAAGTGAAAGAACCTTCAGGTTCTGGAAAGTATAGGGGAACTCTAGGGTGGAATTAAAAACAGAACGGAACATGGTCTGTTAAGATTTGTGGGTTTAAAGAATAAGGGTTTACAAAATATATATATGTTAAATTAGTTGTATTTGCTTTGTTTACTTCTTGTACAGTAAGAGTTTTCATTTAAAACCTGAAATCTCGTGGTGTGGCTCTTTCAGTTAATAACTGGGAGTTGAAATTTCTATTTTTTTAACAAGTTAATGGTCTCTCCCTCTCTCTCTCTCTCTCGATCATAATAGTCCAGCTGTCCATTGAACACACACCAGCTTTTTGGCATGAAGAATAATATATTGAGAAAGAGAAATGCAAAGGATTGCAATCCAGAAAAAAATCAGAGGAGCACAAATAGAGAAAATAATCTACAAAATCTTTTTTAATGAAGCTAATTCACTCAACTAAGTGTAAACCATCTTTTTTATATATTTTTAAATCTTTTAGAAACAAAAGTATGAAGGCTTTTAAGGTGCATGAATGAATGTTGTGATTTGTTCTGCTATGAGGAGTTATAAGGAGAACTAGTGTGGAAACAGAAATGTTACCCAAGTGCTCTTCAAAAGAGATGGTTAAAGCACATCATTGAGGTGATACTATATGACTTCAATCCAAAACCTACCCCATGTGATAGCTGGCCTGAGTAGGCTTGATGATAACAGTCGATTCAAAAAGCCCTCTGTCAGTGCTTTTTTTCTTTGCTTTGTGCACAGGATTCATCTATAATAAAACGAAAAGTCACATTAACTTCTTTTAACAGAGACTGCTGAAAATCTACAGAGAATTCTAAATGAAATAAAACCACGGGACACAAATGATTATTTTGCACAAGCAAAACTGCTGAAAACTGATGAAGACCGAGAATCGAGCAAAAATATGTCTGAAGATTGCAAACCCTTTGAAAATTTGAGCATGGCAATGACAGGTAATGGTCAAATATTTGTGTAAGCATTTGTACATTTAAAGACAACTTAAAGATTCAAAAATTGTATAAAAGACTCCCAAAGTATACTTAAATTTCAAGCAGTTTAAAATTTACTTTGATGCAATTACATCAAATATATAGTTCTCTGTTGCTGCTGTTGTATGTATATTGTATGTTGCTGGCAAGATTTGAGTAAAGGAAAATATTAGTGGGGAAAAAAAATCAGGACAGTCCACAGATAATTGCTGCTCAGAAAATGCTTCTGGCATCACTGTGAAAACAGTAGTGAGCAGATTAGAAATGATTTAACTACTTCAAAAAAGCATTTCTGCACAAATGTGAAACCAACAATGGAAACATTTTAGCAACCTGTTTTTTTAACAGTCAAGCTTTATCTTTCTCGTGCAAGAATGTTTTTTGTTCCCTCAAATCCCCACCCCAGTCTCTTCTGAAGCTGCTCACTACACTGAGAAAGATTCCCCTGGGCTGCAGCAAACCTCTGATCCAAGTATGTGAGATTAGCTAGAGAGTGTTCATCAGTTTATTAACCTTAGAGGATCACATTTGACCCTGATCCTCTCCTCACTGCTGGATCCATTGAATGAACTGGCATTGAGTTTACAATCTACCGAATATGGGAAGCTTACTGTATGTTTAACAATATCGCCTAGTGGTCAAAATGCTTCACATTTTTTTCTTCTCAAATCATTCTCCACATATCACCACAGGTACACTCAGCAACTCTGCATAAAAATCACCCAAAATTGCACAAGTGCCTAGGCTTTTTAAAACTGTCAAACAATCTTCTGACTTTCTGCTCTCACTCTACCCTGAAGGATGTGATTCACACTAGGCCCATTTAATGAATTGCGATTTATCCCCCACCCCGCCAACCCCATCCAAAGGACCTTTTGTCATTTACGATAGTTGGTGAGCTATTCAGCATTCAGAAGGATCCAAACCTTTCTTTGAGGGGAGTGGGAAGAAGGAGTATATTTCTACCGTCAAAGACTTTATTGAGAAAATAGGAGTGAGTAGAAATCAGGAATCATAACTTGCATTCATTGCAGCTTTTTAAAAAAATGAACAGCACGAAGACTGGAGTTCCGCAGAAGAGTCATGTTGACTTGAAACATACATTCTGTTTCCTTCTCCACAGATGTTGCCACACCTGATGAGTTTTTCCAGCACTTTGTTTTTAGTACCACAAAGTTCGTCATCTCTGGAACCAATTTTGTGTATCTTCTCTGCATCCTTTCCAATGCCTTCATATCCTTCCTAAAGTGCGGCGGCCAGGACTTGGCGCAGTTCTCTAGCTGAGGCTGAATTAGCTCTTATGCAAGTTCAACATAACCTCCTTGTTCTTGTACTCCATGCCCCAATTAATAAAACCTAGGATAGAAACTAATGGATTGTCGTGAAAATCCATCTGGTTCACTAATGTCCTTTAGGGAGGGAACTCTGCCATCTCTTCCCATCTTGACCTATATTTGATCACGGACCCACAAGAATGTGGTTGACTCTTAACTGCCCTCCGAAGTGGCCCAGCAAGGCACTCAGTTGTATCAAAATCCTGAAACTCCTTCCCTAACAGCATTGTGGGTGTACCTACACCCCAGGTACTGCAGTGGTTCAAGAAAGCAGCTCACCACCACCTTCTCAAGGGCAATTAGGGGTGGGTAATAAATGCTGCCCATATCCCATAAAAGAATTTAAAAGAAGAAACCATTCTGAAAAGTCTAAGAAGAATAAAGCTGGACATCTCACCTGGCATCAACTCAGGCACCAGACAGAACAAAGACATAGCCAGCCCAGTCAACCCTACAAAGTCTGCCTCATGAGCATCTGGGGAATTGTCACAATTTGCTGAGCTGTTCCACAGACTTATCAAGCAACTGTTTGACATTTCAGCCAATGCCCTAGATTCCTCCATCACAAACTCTGAGTATGACCTAAACCATTGGTGGTGACACGGTATACAATCGGAAGGGAGTGACCCTGGGATTCCCAACATTTACTTCGGAGTCCATATAGAGTAATAATATTATGCCAAACGTAAGCAAGGAAACCGCCTGCTGATTACCGTCTATCACCCTCCATTAGCTGATGAATCAGCACTGCTCCTTATTGAACACCATTTGAAAGAAATTGTAAGGGCATTAGGGGCTCAGACTGTACTCTGGGTTGAGACTTCAACATTCATCATCAAGAGTGGTTTGGTAGCACCTATACTGATTGAGCTGGCTGACTCGTGAAGGACATAATTGCCAGACAGGGCCTGAGGTAGGTGGTGAGAGAACCAATATAAGGGAAAAACCTACTTGAGTTTATTCCCATCAAGCTACAAGTTACCTGTCATAGATGACACTATTAGTAGGAGTGACTACCACACAATCCTTGCGGAGACAAAGTCCCATCTCCACACTGAGGACATCCTCCATTGTGTTGTGTGACATTATCACTGTGCTAAATGGAATAGATTTGGTACATAGGAACATAGGAGTAGGCCCTCAAGCCTGCTCTGCCATTTAACTGGACCATGGCTGATCTTCTACCTCAGCGCTATCTCCCACATTATCACCTTATCCCTTGTTGTCATTGGTATCTAGGAATTTGTTGACATCTGCTTCGAACATGCTCAATGACTGAATCTCCACAGCCCTCTGGGGTAGAGAAATCTAAAGATTAACCGCCCTCTGCCTGAAGAAATTCTTCCTCATCTTAGTCTTAAATGGCCTACCTCTTATTCTGAGACTGTGTCCTCTGGTTCCAAACCTCCCAACCAGGAAAACCAGAAGAAACGTAACAGCTCAAAAATGGACCACCAATTCAAGGAGGAGTTTAGGTCAGCGTGCCATGAGCAGCACCAGGTATACTTAGAAACAAAATGCCAATCTGGTGAAGCTACAACATAGCATGCAGGTTAGACAGAAGCAGCAACATGATACAGACAGAGCCAAGTGATCCTACAATCAATGGATTAGATTAAAGGTCTGCGTCCCGCCACAATGAGTTGTGAATGGTGGTAGATAATAAAACTAATTGGAGGAGGAGGCTCCATAAACACCGTTGCTCTCAATGATTGCAGAGCCCAGCACATGAGTGCAGAAGACAAGGCTGAAGCGTTTGCAATCATCTTCAGCTAGAAGTGTCAAGTGGAGGATCCAACTTGGCCTCCATCTGAGGTTCCCACCACAACAGATGCCAATTCAGTTCACTCCATCTAATATCAAGAAAGCACTGAGCGCATTGGTTGCAGAAGAGATTATAGGCCTCGACAACATCCTGCCTTTGGTGCTGAAGACTTGTACTCTAGAACTAACTGCATACCTAGCCAAGTTGTTCCAGTACAGCTACAACACTGGTACAGTAAAGACCCTCTGTTTCTGGGAGTTACATTCCTGCGAAACCTCAAATTGTGAAATCGCGAGCGAGGAACATGCTTTTGATTGGGACTCAATTAGATAGGTTCTGGCCATGCGAGGGCAACATTGGTTTGGGCAGTTATAGCACTCTACAAAAAGCTGTGTTTCTCTTCACTAAAGCTGTTACACCTGCTATGTTTACTCTACATTTTAGCTTTCTGTTTCTGATTTCCAGCAATGGCGGTTTTATTCACATCCCATTTAAAAATCGCGGTCAGCGAAAAAGAGAGAAACCCAGGGCCAGCAAGAAGCAAAATGTATCCTGGAAAATTCCTCTCTGATTTCCACCAACGCCCCCCCCACCCCCCCGGCAACCCTCAGGTTACTGAAACCAGCCAAGGAGGTCATGTGAACCAAGGATTATGAAGATTTATAAAGACATTTAACATTCTGTGATTCTGAGCTCGGCCGGAACCAGTCCAGCTCCCTCTGAAAGTATTCGAAGAGTCAGCACATACCACACCAGCCTGTTTTTTTTTTTTGCATTTCAGAGCCTTACTACTCTAAGAAAAGACAAATCACCTAATGTCTAGTCTATCCCTACTCTCTCATAGTTTAAACTCGTGTTCACTACTTCTCCCAAATCCATTATCCTGGAATAACATATAAAATTGCATTGTGAGACAAATCTAGTTCACGTATTTGCAAACAGCTATTGTGAAATAAAAGATCTTTTGCAAAATTGGGACATTTCAGGTGCAGATAAATGAATGTTGCTCATGCAATGGGCGAAATACAAAGCGCTGGTAAGTGAAAACGCAAACAAGGAAGTTGTGAAAGGCAGGACTTTTCTCTTATCTACCTGACAATGTGAAAAATTGCTCAAGGATTTCTTGTCCATAAATCCAATCCAGTCAATTACTGCCCCAGTAGCCTACTTTCAGTCATAAGCAAAGTGATGGAAGAGATTGTTGACAGTTCTATCAAGCAACGCTTGACATTGAGGCAGTATTTGACCAAGTGTAGCATCAAGGAGGCCTAGAAAAATTGAAATCATTGAGAATCAGGAAGTTGGGGGTGTGGAGTCATACCTAACACAATGAAAGATGGATATAGTTGCTGGAGGCCAATCATCTCAGCTCAGGGCATCACTGCCAGAGTTCCTGAAGGTCGTGCCCCAGGCCCAACCATCTTCGATTGCTTCAGCGTTAACCTTCCCTTTATAAGATAAGAAATGTGGATGTTTGCTGCTTGCACAGTGTTTAGTTCAGTTCCATTTGTAACTCCTCAGATAATGAAGCAATCCATGCCTGCATGCAGCAAGACCTGAACAGCATTCAGGCTTGGGCTGGTAAGGAACTGGTGCACAGAGCGCATGAAATGCAAATGATCAAAAGAGGCAACCTGAACATTAGAGAGCTGATCCCCTACAAGGAGCAGAGCATTGCACTGTTGACAAGACACTCTGCTCTAGCTTTGGGACATGGTAAGATTGGTGGGATAATGCAGGCAAAATGTTGATGACTGCAGTGCTATACAACCACTGTGTCATTTCTGTGGAGCGGTAGACTACAAGATGCCTTTTCCTCCTTCAGTTTAGTTTTTCAGAGAATCAGTGGGATTTTTTTTAATGCTCCTCCTTGTAATTTCACAACTCCCTCCCAATAAGAAGAAAATTCCAGGTGAATATATGGTCTCGCAATGATAGCTACCTTCTGATTGGTTTTGAGGAAGCCCATTTTATTCCTGAGTAATGCTCCATCTGGTGGCACATTTGAGAATTAATGTGAAAATACTCAAAACTAAATAGCCCTGGATCTTCAATTGATACAATAGATTTCAGCTCACACCCATTTGTGCCTAGCTTACTGCTCCAGAAATATGCTGCTTTGTGTGAAAAGCATTTTCTTCTTTGGTATGTATTTTGTACATCATTATAATCTTTTGTTCATTTTTCAGGCACCCATTTAGAAACTAAAATCATATATATAGCATGAAACCACTTGGTGGTGCTGGAACACAGTTAAGCACCTGGCCTTGTTTATGGTCCCTTATAATGTAAAAGCAGAATTTGTGAACAATTTTCTGGTATATTCATAACATTTCTGTAGAGCAAGCTAATTGAATTGTCTACATTCCAGTGTAATAAATCTATAAACTCACCATGCAATGACTTCTTTATTTGGAGGATGTTTTAAGAAATGAATTAGTTGGATAATTTTAGCAACATTGCCGAATTTCTGAAGCTCTTACTTTTGAAGAAAATTATCCTGGTAGAATTAATTACTGAAAATAAGGGGACAAATCTGTCTTTAGTTTTTAAAGATGCATATTTTAAATGGCATTCTTTTTGATTGCAAACTTAAGAGAAAAAACGAGAACCAGGACATAAGGATGCCACAGCTGAACAGGGTTCTGAAGTTGTCAGGTGATGATGAACCTGTTTTGTGGAGAAAGCATTGAACAATGAACAAAGAAAAGTACAGCACAGGAACAGGCCCTTCGGCCCTCCAAGCCTGCGCCGATCATATTGCCTGTCAAACTAAAACATTTTGCACTTCCGCGGTCCGTATCTCTCTATTCCCATCCTATTCATGTATTTGTCAAGCTGCATTTTAAACACCACTATCGTACCTGCTTCCACCACCTATGTCCCCTAGTAATTGACTCTTCCACCCTGGGAAAAAGCTTCTGACTATCTACTCTGCCCATGCCACTCTACGTCCCCAAGTAATTGACTCTTCTATCTAATTGCTTTGTGTAATTTCTATGTTAACTTTTCTATGTACAGTGATAACAAATGTGTTGTCTGTGGCAGTGCAGTATTTCTTTGTGGTGGGTGTATCGATGCTTTGCGTCCATAGTGGCCTGATAGGACTTTGGGCTCACATGTTAGGTTCCTGAACTTGAACACCCTGTTGGAGTAAGGTGTGAAGGAGAGAAATAAAAAAGCAATTTACATGGAGTTACTCTCACTGCAAGACTATCTATTCACCTGGAATTTTCTTTTTATTGGAAGGGAGTTGTGAATTTACAAGGACAAACGTAAAAAAATTCCCATTGATTCTCTGAAAAACTCAGAAACTGAAGGATGAAAAGGTATTTTGTAGTCTGCTGCTCCACAGAAATGACATAGTGGTTGTATTGCACTGCAGTCATCAACATTTGTAGTTGACTCGAGCAATGTTGGTAGAGCCCTTTTTGCTTTCTGTGTTGGGAGTATGCATGATGCAGAGCATCCAAGCAATAATCAAGACAAAATATATTGAGATGGGGACCGATAATTGAAAATCACATATGTTGCTCAATGTTGTTATTTTCAAAAAGGGCTGTTTAAAAATGGATGGGGATATCAGCCCTTTGTTATTGTTTTGATGATTTTAGTAATGTTTAATTTTATACTTTTTTGTTCACCATATGCAGATCAGACAGGCCAATCTTGCCAGGTTACTGCCCAGATGGTTCTTGTATGTTGCTGGAGAAGTATGAAGGAAATATCGTTGCTCTTAGGCTTACTGTGTCAAAATTTGCCTCTTCAGTCAACACCTGACTCAAAGGATGGGCTACTGACATTCAACCAGGTATCATTCAAATCCCTTTTTAAATAAGATCTGGTTGCATGTAATATTTGCATACAGAAATCATTGAAGGTGGCAGGACAAGTTGAGAAAGCTGTTGAGATTAATTTCTTGGCATTATAGACAGAGTAGTAATGATACAAAAGCAAGGAAATTATGCTAAACATTTATAAATCACTTGTTCATCTCAGCTGGAGTATTTTACTCAATTCTGGGCACCACACTTTTAGGAAGGATATATATCAAGGCTTTGAGAGAAGGTGCAAAAGAAATTTACTAGAATGGTACCAAGGGTGAGGAAGTTCGATTATGTGGAGAGACTAGAGAACATACATAAACAGAAGTTACTAATGTTTGGCTATTATATGAAACAAATTTATTTTTGTTATGTTATATTATTGCATTGTTCATTAAGAAAATAATTGTTTTGCTTCCATAAGCACAAGCCAAATCCCTTGCATGTAAACATATTCATGGAAGCAGGACTTAAGGGCCTCAAATACAGTGCAACATCCCAATAATTGTAAGAGGTGCAACAGGATAATTGAACAAACAACGTGTTGTCGGTTTCCAATCTGAAATTGGAATGACATGGAAACTGACAAGGAACTCATTTCTTGCTATCTTGACTCCATTCTCTATCCCCTTGTCCAGTCTCTTCTCACCTATATCTGCGATTCCTTTGATGCCCGACATCATATCAACAATTTCCAGCTCCCTGACCCCAACCGCCTCCTCTTCACCATGGACGTCCAATCCCTCTACACCTCTATCCTCCACCGGAATGGTGTGAGGGCTCTCCGCTTCTTCCTCGAGCAGAGGCCCGAACAATCCCCATCCACCACCACTCCCTTCCGTCTGGCTGAACTTGTTCTCTCACTGAACAATTTCTCCTTAAACTCATCTCACTTCCTCCAACTAAAAGGTGTGGCTGTGGGTACCCACATGGGCCCCAGTTATGCCTGTCTCTTTACTGGGTATGTGGAACATTCCTTGTTCTGGTCCTACTCAGGCCCCCTCCCACAACTCTTTCTCCGGTACATCGATGACTGCTTTGGTGCTGCTTCATTCTCTCGTCTGGACCTGGAAAAGCTTATTAATTTTGCTTCCAGTTTCCACCCCTCCATCATTTTCACATTGTCCATCACTGACACTTCCCTTCCTTGACCTCTCTGCCTCAATTTCTGGTGCTAGACTGTTCACCAATATTCATTACAAGCCTACCGACTCCCACAGCTACCTCGACTACAGCTCCTCACACCCCGCTTCCTGTAAGGACTCCACCCCATTCTCTCAGTTCCTTCACCTCCTTCGCATCTGTTCTGGTGATGCCACTTTCCAAAACAGTTCTTATGACATGTCTTCCTTCTTCCTTAACCGAGGTTTCCACCCACGGTGGTTGACAGGGCCCTTAACTGTGTCTGGCCCATCTCCCGCACATCCGCGCTCACACCTTCCTGTCCTTCCCAGAACCATGATAGGGTCCCCCTTGTCCTCATTTATCACGTCACCAGCCTCCACATTCAAAGGATCATCCTCCGCCATTTCCGCCAACTCCAGCATGATGCCACCACCAAACACATCTTCCCTCCACCCCCCCTTGTCAGCATTCCGTAGGGACACCCTGGTCCACTCCTCCATCACCCCCTACACCTCAACCCCCTCCCACGGCATCTTCCCATGCAACCGCAGAAGCTGCAACACCTGCCCCTTTACTTCCCCCCTCCTCACTATCCAAAAGCCCAAACACTCCTTTCAAGTGAAGCAGCACTTCACTTGCACTTCCCTCAATTTGGTCTACTGCATTCGCTGCTCCCAATGCGGTCTCCTCTGCATTGCAGACTGGATGACCCGCTTTGCAGAACACCTTCGGTCTGTCCACAAACATGATCCAGACCTCCCTGTCACTTGCCATTTCAACACACCACCCTGCTCTCATGCTCACATATCTGTTCTTGGCCTGCTGCAGTGTTCCAGTGAAGCTCAACGCAAACTGGAGGAACAGCACCTCATCTTCCGATTAGGCACTTACAGCCTTCCAGACTTAACATTGAGTTCAACAACTTCAGATCATGAACTCTCTCCTCCATCCCAACCCTGTTTCCAATCCCCCTTTTTACTAATAATTTATATATTTTTGAAATATATTTTTCTTTTACCACCTATTTCTATTATTATTTTAAAATTTATTTCCATCCATTGTTTTATTTCTACCTTTTAGCCTATTTTGATCCCTTCCCCCTACCCCATCCCCACTAGGGCCATCTGTCACTCGCTCATCCTGTTTTCTGTGCTAAATGTCACCATTAGCACATCCTTTAGCTAATATCACCACTGTCAACACCCCTTTGTCCTTTTGTCTATGACATCTTTGGCAATCTCTTCTTTGCCTCCACCTAACGCTAGCCCGCTATCCAGCTCCACCTGTCCCAACCCCCCCAAACAGCTTATATTTCACCTCATTCCTATTTTTCTTTAGTTCTGATGAAGAGTCATACAGAATCAAAACGTTAACTCTGTCTTCCTCTCCACAGATGCTGTCAGACTTGTTGAGTTTTTCCAGCTATTTTTGTTTTGTTTCAGATTTCCAGCATCTGCAGTATTTTGTTTTTATCTTAGGGAATGAAGGTGGTCTGAAATGAAACAAAGTTTGCAACCAAATTTCAGATAATTACCATGTAATGCAATATATGCACAAACTACATTCAACAAATCTATTTAATTTAGATTAAATATTACATAATGTATTTCTTTTGTTACAGACACCTAGTTCACGGTTCATAGTTATAATTTAGAGGTAATTTTTACTCCTGGGAAAATTAAAGTTTAGCTGTAGGAAGTGGGAAAAATGCTACTAAAGCAACTTGAAGACTATTACACTTAAAAGGTTGGGGCTATGCTGACCCAGGGGTTGACAGCTAAAAAGGTAAGATTATAAAACAGGTGGGCTTACTTAGCTGGAGAATTGGAGTTGCGGTGTCTACATGGCTTGTAAACAAATGCAGCCCAGAGAGTTGTTTTTTTTTCTGGGGAGTTAAAGCTACCATTAATTTAAAAGCATTCATTGAACCCTGGAAGACTACATAGTTATGGAGCTTGGTGGAGCTTAAAATTCTAGGGTTTGTGTTTATCTATGTGTTTGCTTGAGCGTGAGCGTTGTGCAGCAGGGAAAAAGATAATACCGAAAAGGTGCTCCAGTTAGCAGGCTCAGGTGAGGTCTCAGGAGCCGTTTGATAGCTTTATGCAGATGGGGATCAGGAGAAGTCCTCGGGGAGCTGAGAAGGTGGCGGAAGGTCGCTGGCTCTGTGCTGGAAAGGTTTGGCGCTCAAAAGAAGTCCTTGGAGGTATTTACAGCTTGGTGTACCTGGGAAGATTGGAGCTTGGTGAAATCCACGGGCATTGCCAGTCCACTTAAGATAGCTGGCTATTAAAGAGCTGAAATTGCACCAGCAAGTAGAGCTGGAGTGCAGACTCAGAAATCCTGGGAAATAGAGTCTCAGGAAATCCTGGGAGGTGTGCAGTAATTGAGGCAAGCCAGGTTGTAGCATCTTTGAGGGAATTCAGAAGCTTGATCTTCAAAAGTGAAAAGTTTGAAGTCCCTCATGAGGGAGGCAAGAGTTTCAATGAGATTGCTTGACTCCGTGTTTACTGACATCTGAGTGGGTTGCCAAGAAATCTGTGGGACCTGTCTTGGTCACATATGCTATTTATTGTACAGTGTGGCGTGCTTGACTACAGTTTGCCTGTTAATTCACATGTACCTCATGTTAACTCTGAATGTTAAAGTGTAAAATACAGATTGTAACTGGTTTTACCTTTTTGATATTGTATTATAAAGTTTATTTTTGTTTGTTCAAAACCTGTGGGATCTTGTGGTTTTATTCTCTTAGCTGTGTCTTGAATCTCAAGCTTTGTCTACCTAAAACAGAATGTTATTGGTCCCTAACTGGACCCTACCAAAAACTTGGTGGTCTGGTTTAGGATCATAGCACTTTGCAATGTTTAAACTTAGGTTGTTTGTTTACTATTATAAGTGAAGGAATGGCAATATAGTCCAGACTATTGTTGTTGGCATGCGGGGGCAGGCCCGACACGCCGACGTGCAAAATGACGCAAGATGACATTGGGCGTGTGTCATTCCGATATTGCGTTTGCCGGGTGTGCACTGGAGGTGGCTTCATGCCCGCTGAACTGTCAAAGACCTGTTAAGGCCATTAAGAAAGTCATTACCATCATTAACGCCGCTGCCCGCGCAACCTTAAGGTTGACTGGCAGGCGAAGAGCCCAAGTGGCCTTTGCATTTTCCAGGAAACCTCATCCACGAGTGGGATGAGGTTTCCTGAAGGTTTTATAAAATTAATAAATAAATTTGGTGAACTTGACAAACATGCCCCAGCTCATGTGATACTGTCATATGAAAGGGCATGTTTAAATAATTTTTTACTTGAATTTTTAAAATCTTTTATTGCCCATTCAATCTCCCTGATGCAGCTCCGTGCCTCAGCGAGATTCCTGCGCTCTTTCACGTGCATGCGCGAAAGAGTGCATGTCCTGACTCTCCCTCCTCTCTTTCCCCCCCCCACCCGCACATATAGCGCTGAATGCTACCAGCTGCACGTTACGCTGGGCAGGCCTTAATTGGCCTGTCCACGTAAAATGATGGCTCGCAGCCTGTGCTGCCCAGCCCGTCCAGAATAGGTAAGATGCTGCCCATAGTTCCAAGTCAAGATGGTGTGTGGCTTGGAGGGAAACTTGCCGTTGGTGGTGTTCCCATGCACCTGTTGCCCTTGCCCTTCAAGGTGGTAGAAGACACGGGTTTGGAAGACACTGTCGAAGGAACCTTGGTGAGTTGCTGCAGTGCATCTTGTAAATGTTACACACTGTTGCCAGTGTGTGTCGGAGGTGGAGGGAGTGAACGTTGTAGGTGGTGGATGGGGTGCCAGTCCAGTGGGCTGTTTTATCCGGATGATGTCGAGCTTCTTAAGTGTTGTTAGACCTGCACTTATCCACACAAGTGGAAAGTATTACACCACAGTCCTGACTTGAGCCTTGTAGATGGTGGGCTCAGACTTTGGGGAGTCAGGAGATGAGCAGACTTTGTAGCAGGAACTGAAGACAATGACTTTGATTTCCCAATGGTTGGCAAGCAGTTTGTTAATTTAGTAATAGTGGACAAGTCGAGAGGAGTGATGGTGCATTGGAACTGGGTGCTATATATATACATAATATATATATATATATATATATTTGTGTTAAGAAAGGTAAAAATGATTTCAGTTTCACTTAGTTTGTTTGTGAGCCTTGCTGCCTGGGAGCCTGGATGGACTCCTGATGAAAAGGTCAGGTCTTTTAGGCTTGTTTGTATCTATACATTTTTAATGAGGTATTACAACCCCTAAAGTTAAAGAGATGGGTTAAAAGGGGTTAAAAGTTCAGTGATTGTGGGAAGAAAAACACAAAGTAGAAAAGAGTTTACTATTGCTTAGTGACAATGGGCAAGTGACATAGGTAGAGAAAAATGACAGGGGAGAAAAGTTCAATGTGTGTCAGAGAGAAAGGGCAGGAATGATAAGAAAGACTACAAGCCTATTGGGGACAGTAGTTAACTCAATAGTCAGTTGTAGAACTCAGTAAAGTGATCAGTTTAGCAGAGGTGCTACTGGAAGACTGAGTTTAGGGAACCCATTTGTTTGCTCTGCAGTTAAAAAAACAAAGTTTGGAATGTGGTTTTTGGGTGTCTCAGGGAGAACTACAAGTTGGGTAAAAAGCATCAAGTGAACGCTCAGGAATTCACCAGAAGAAAACTGTTTGCCGCTGTGCCAGTTTCAAGCAAGAAGCCTCTGTCAAGCTAGTGGTAACTCTTCATTGGTTTATATGCCTGTAAAGATATTGCTGGGGTGAAGGAATTGTGGGAATTTGAAGTGCCTTTTGTGTTTGTATGGAGATCTTTCCAACCTTTTTAATAAAAGCAAAATACTGCGGATGTGGGAAATCTGAAATAAAAATAGGAACTGCTGGGAAAACTCAGCGATCTGGCAGTAACTGTGGAGAGAGAAACAGAGTTAACATTTTGAGTTTGTATGACTCTTCAGAATTCTGAAGAAGAGTCATACGGACTTGAAACGTTAACTCTGTTTCTCCACAGATGCTGCCAGGCCTGCTGAGTTTTTCCAGCATTTTCTGTTTTTATTTCCAATCTTTTTCCCTATTGTAATATAGTTCATTTTTTCTTCTTTAATAAGTATTTTATTCTTTGTGTTAACAATTAATCAGCAGACCCATGTGAACTTGTTCAGTAACTGATCTCCATGTTTCTACAAAAAAGTTAGGATCTATCAAGCCAGGTTTCACTCTGGGACCTGACTTGCCCAGAATTAACATCAGTTGGGATCATAACAGTGTTGTCAGCATGCATTTGAAAATTGACGGTGCATTTTCGGATGATGTTGCCAAGGCAGCTTATAGATGGAAAATAGAGACCAAGGATAGATCCTTTGGGGCACTAGAGGTAATGTTGCATGAGTGGGAACAGAAACTATTGCAGGTGATACTCTGGCTATGATGAGATAGATAAGAATGGAATCAGGTGAGAGCAACAATGGACAGGCATTGGAGGAGAATAATGTGGTCAACCGTGCAAATAGTTCATGAGATGGGATGGTTTACCTATGTCAACTTCACACATGATCTGATTTATGACTTTGATACAAGCAGTTTTGTTGCAGAAACCTGATTGGAGGGACTCAAACATGGAGTTCCAGGGAAGATAGGCAAGAATTTGGGAGTTGACAACTTTGGAGAGAAAAGGGAGATTGGAGTTGGAGCGGTAGTTTGCAAGGACAGAGGGGTTAAAGATAATTATTTTTGAGAAGAGTGATGAAGGCAGATTTGAAGGAGAGAATAACAGCACCTAAAGAGAGAAAACAGTTAACAATACCAGTTAACTTGACAAGTGTTATAAACCTATTAACTCTGAAGCAAACCTGCCTTGCCAAATTTTATTATATGATATTGTGTAATTGTGTAACATTACTGTGTAACCCCGGTGTATCTGGTGTTACCAGACTGCAGAATTGCATGACCAATGCAATAGATCAATGGTCTCCTCTAACAGGATCTGCATAATGGGTGAGATGTTGAGCCTTTATCTACCCAGTGTGGCTGATGTGTTCTTTGGTCCCGAGGGTAGATTCTCTACCTTGCATTGTGCATTCCAGTATTGGTGACCTGGAGGATCCTTTCACAGTTGGACTCTTTATGCTGATGAACTTCGTGTATGATCCAAGCCCAAGATGTTAATGGTTAAATTTTTTTGGAGTCTTGGGTGTGACTGAGGATGTGAAAAAATTCATTGGTGATACAAAAAGAAAATTGAGTTTGGACTTTATGCAAATGACATGTGCAGACCAATCCTGGAAACTCAGTATTGATAATTAATTTACTGCAACAAGAGCAAACATTATGTGATCTGTACAAAATATCATTGACAAGCCCACTTTGTAGGATATTGTGAACATTTTTGTAATATTGTTGATTGGCTGTAAGAAGAACTATAAACCCCTGAATTGGAAGCCTGAGAGCCAGTTTGATTTGCTGCCATAAAAAGTCTTTGCATCTGAAGTGTTATTCTGCTAACACAAGCAGTCCAGTTTCACTGAAGCTTAGACGTCTGTTTAACTTTAGCACCATTTTTCATCCTTTTTACTGCTTCCATCGTAATCAATTGTGCCTATTTGCATGGGTTAGCTGGTTGATTACAACATTTTTGTGCTAAATAAATTTGAATAACTTTAATTAACACTTAATTTGCTACAATAGTCAATTTAAGTTGCAGTGGATCAGCAAAAATAGTTCAGGGGTCAATATACCCAGTCAAAAATGTCTGCAGTTTTAGGACTGGAAATAAGCCTAAAAGTTTTACTGTAGTTTTTGCTCTTCTAGCTCTTACACTGTCAAATTATGACAGCAACTGTCACTCTGTGAAAAAGCCTGGCCTTAATTGCACCCATATGATTATAAATTACTGACACCCGCATGATTGTACATGATGGGAAGGAGATTACTTCATTGCCTTCTGTTAACATCAATTCTGATATTCAAAACCATCAAAATCTTGCATGAAGTGTGTTCTTTGAATATTGTATTGAACTATGGAATTCTTCAACTCAGCTATTTTATTTGAAGGAACTAGCATGAGTGCAAGTTTTTATTAATATGTATCCTGGATAAAATGCTTTCTTTTCACTAAGTGGTGTCCACTGCTGTCCATGAATTGTGCAATTTTTATGAACTGACTTACTTTGTAGATTTTCACATTTGAGTTCTGTAAGAAAAAAATTGTTAGTCAAACATTGATATATATATATATGTATATATATATATATATATATATATATATATATCAATGTTTGACTAACAATTATATATATATAATATAAATAAATATATATATATTTATTATATATATATATATTATATCGATTAATTGAAAAACTTAAGCTTTCTTTCTAATAACTACTGAGGCCAGTGAATGAAGCATTTTCCTTGTTATTGTTTTAATATCTTGGACTTACTACAAAAATGAATTGACCACCATTTTTTGAAGTGTGAAAACTCAATATTTGAAAAAGATTTGATAGGTTCTATGAGAAATGACTGAAAAGCTTACATGATCTTCAGTTATACCAAGGTCAGAAAGTCAATTCAACGGAGATTCTTTTTCATGTTAAATGTATAGTTCTTAATTCCGTAACTTGTGAAACCATTTGGCTAACCCTCAGTCAACTGTTTAAATCCTTTTGCTGATGTCCTTGTGACACTGCTTCCAACTGTCATTAACCCTCAAAACAGCATCTCAGCAACCCTAGTAGTAAATTTCCTTTCTTAAACTGAAAGCATGGATAATCACGAATAAGCTGAAATAATAAGTAATGTTTATAGCTATATAGGACTATAATTACATATGTAATTCAGTCTTGGGCATTACTAACCAAACGGAATTAGGTTCAAGCAGTGAGAGAATGAACAAATCACTTGTCCCTTTCTAATGATGAATTGGAAAAGAAATGAATGTTCTGATCAGAAAAGCTGCTTTTGATATAATCAGACTTCCCAGGTAAGTAATAACTTCTGGAAATCTTACATATTTTTCCGTCAATATTCTTTCTAGCCCTTTTGGATGTTCCTGGCTAGGATTCAGCTTTTTGGTCCAGCTGCCCATCAGAACCTAACCTAGGTGACAAATTTTCTATGTTTGAACGCCGATTGTTCAACAGGCATCTCAGCCGTGCCCATCCTATCCTTACTTGCGTCCAAGTGTCTACTTAGAACAGCTAACAATTATGTTACCCTTAACCCTAACCTTGATTGATTTTCCCACCTCTCTGCCCTTCCCTGCCAACTCATTAATCTAAGGATCCCAAAGTCGATTGTAGAACCCACATTTCAGCCTGACAGCGGTAAGTTATTTCAGCACAAACTGGAATTGAACCTGGGACTTTCCTAGTTATTTTTAGGGCTGCTTAACTGTAATATGACCCTTCCAAGTTGACTCTTATTTTGATGCATGAGGGCCCAGCAATTACATAATCATTTATTGTTGGTATTTTCACATAATTACTTTCTACTTTGTATCAAGAGACTGGGATGGGGCTGTTGCAATTTCTTGGTTCTTTTTTTGCTGCATTGTGTGTATCACCAACTACCATGTAGATTGACAAGGCGGTAAGCTTTTTACCAGAAGCTTATAATAGACATCATTCAAACAGCACAATTCCCTTGAGCACAAACAATAATGATTCTGATTTGGAAACAGGTTGTGAAATATTAAGCCATTTTTTTGCATGACATTTCTGTGACTGTAAGTTCAATTTTCCACATTTAGATAACAAATTGTGACGCTTAATTGAAAGAAGCTGCTTCTGCAGGATAATTAAATTATGTGGCAATTTCCGTAATGTTCTGAAAATATTGAAAGAAAATGTATTCAGAGGTGTAATTTCTTTAGCTCATGCGGCTGAGAAACCAAGCAGATAAAAGCCAATTATTGAAGTGATTAGAGTGCTGGCATCAAAATTATCTTTTCCTTTTGTGGATATTGGTCTGGGCATTTAAATGTTCTTTCAAACTTTAATTCCTGTTATTAGCAAAATGTGAATTAACGTACTGTGCAGACTGTTGAGGCTGGAGAATTTCTTGCACCACTTTTTCTTTTAGTAAGCACTGATATTTACAAAATAATGGTACTATGTTAAACAATATTTTTAACAAAAATAAGCACTTCATTTATAGTGGTCAGGTACATTTCTTACTACTCGAGGGCTACTTTTAAAACTTCCTTTTTCAGCATTATGTCTTGTGCCCATCAAACGGGGTGATAGCTTTTGTTACTTAGAAGTGACAAAATTCAGAACTTCACTGTTGAAGTTCTGTTGAGGACTCGAAACGTCAACTGTACTCTTCTCTGCCGATGCTGCCAGACCTGCTGAGTTTTTCCAGGTATTTCTGTTTCTGTTTTTGTTCAGAACTTCACTGACTACTTGATATCCCTCACTCAACCAGCCAAGATTCACACAAATCCCTCCCTATGCACAAAATTGCAGTAATAGATTTATCATGCTAACATTCCTAGCTTGATGCAATAATACATTCAGAGATGGGCCAGTGTTTTTGATGGCTTTTTTAGTTCTATCTTGATTATAATGGTGCTTTTGTCAGGTCTGTTTAGCTTTTTTTTGAAGAAAAAGTTGATTCTAATGCCGTCTTAATAGTCTTTTTTTATGTGTGTGTGTGTGTGTGTGTGTGTGTGCATATATAGACTGAATTGGCCTTAATCTTTAAATGATTTCAATGGAGACATTTGTGGTTAGCCTTGTTACTGCATTAAAGTATCTGAATAAAGACAGCCTAAGTGTGTATAGAACTTGTGACACCATGCTGCTCTCAGATGTCTTGAACTGGTGGATTAGACAAATAAAATGCTTCAAAGGGATAACTGAAAGATATAGTATAGTCATAGTACAAGTGTTTCCTTTTATAATTAGAGTTTAGGAAAGTTCAATAACATGTACTTTTCCTTTAAATACACTGCTTTCGGTCTTGAAATAATGAATGCAAAACTTTCTTTTAAACAAACTTGGATGAGTACCCGAGCATTTTTTTTTTGGCAGGCAGCTGGAGAGAGTGTGCGTGGGCGGCATGTTAGATTTTTAAGGAAGGTGGCATGTTTAAGAAAATATATGTGTGCATATACATATATGGACGCCTCCTATCTGATATCACTGCCTGCTCAATGGAAATTAAGTGAGTTAAATTCAGGCTGTCACACTGCAATCCACTACTGATAAAATGGCAAGTAACTTAGGCTGCTAAGTAACTTGACGAGAATTTATAGATTCTGTGCAAGAATCCAATGTGCATGTTGTGTGCGTAGATCATATTTCTTTGCTATTCATAGTTTAACTGTGGGCAATTTATCACTTATTGCTTGGACCCAACATGTCCAACCTGCATATTTGAAACTAAATCAAGACTGAGAAACTGTTCAAAGAAACTTGAAAGGTGTCCAAGGAGTAATATGATATAAACGTATGCCAGTGTTTCTCCCATTCATCCATCATACTGGATGTGGGATGGGAAGATGGTTTCTCACATGGAACATTGTAACCAGTCACTTGTACGTTCCTCCACTGGTGGTAGTTCTGAGGCAAGTCAGCCTGTCCAGTTCATAAATTAAGCAATTAGGCAGTGGCAGTGGGGACTTAGTGACAGGAAAAAGTGAAAATGAGTCTAGGAATCAGGAAAAGCTAATTAGGAAAAACCTTGAAACAGTATCTTTCTTAAAAGTGCCTGTTTTGTGTTTTATTTTAATTGCTGAGGATAGGAAGATTTTTCAGAAGATGTTTGCTGAAATGAAAAATCAGTTCCCTCATAAAATTAACTCAAACTAGTTTCCCCAGCCTGACTCTGGATGAGTTGGTGTGATGAACACAAGAATGAGCTTGTCATGTCTGCCACTGTGTAACTGTAGAACATTCTCAACTACATTTTAGTTAACGTCTACCTTCAAAATGGCAATGTTTGCCTGGTACACGGTAGACCAAGGCTGCTATTTAGAAGGTAAACATATTACTGTACTTATAATTTTGATAACATTTATGTAAATGCAAGTATTGCATAATTTTACTTACCATTTTCAGTAGTGGAATGCAGTGTGAAAGCATACTGTTCCTTTGAATCCAATTTCTTTTGATTTACTGAACCATCCTGACCTCAAGTCAAATAATTTTTTGACATTTAATGGACTATTGAAGTATTCATCACAGCTGCATTGATTGTGGTTTCTTGGTTGCTGCTGCAATGGCAAGTGAACATCACAGTTTTAAATAACTATCAAAGAAAATGTTTTCAATAGGTTTATGAGCAGCTGCTGTTCTTGAGATATTGAAGTTTTTACAAATCATAATTCTTCTACTGTTAATATAGTTTTGTGTAGCTTTCTCGAAACCCATTTCTTTGGTCAAGCTTTCAGTATCCTTCCTAAAATCTTTGTTTATGGTTCTGAGCCCAGTTTCCTTGTATCTACGTGTGAAGCACCTTGGGATGTGAAAGATATCATATAAATCAATTGTTATTATAACGATATTCAGTTAAAGGTTTGGACCAATATATTTTCCTCAGTTCATGTTTTGAAGTCTGTAAAACTAGGGACAGCTGTCTGCTTTTCTTAATTGCTTTCACTCTCATGCAGAGTACTGTAGCTGTGCTTATATTTTTGAATTGTAGGTGGGATTTAAAATCTTGTATAAGTTGTTGGTAATCAATACATAACCTTTAATTCAAAACTAACTTATGCTAATGTTATTGGTTTTAGAATGAAACATTTTATCTATCTAAAAAGCAATCCAGGTTCTAGAAACTAGATATTGTATTTGGGATGCTTTTGCTGATTATGTGACCCATCTTACTTTGTCAAATTGAATATTTCCTTTTCAAGATAACACTTAATGTCATGCACAAAGTGGTTGAAAAGAGCATAAGATGAGACTGAGAATTTGTGTATTGTGATGATACTTCCGCTTGGGTTCCATGTTTAGTGACTTGCAATGGAAGTGTATATTGTGACATTCAATGAAAGTAGATGTTGTGATTTGTAAATAAATCCCACTCCTCAGCCTGCAAGGAGGCCTCCAGGTTTTACTGTGCTATCTCCCCACATGGGGGAGGCCCCAGTAGAATGCCGTAGTGGCAGAAAGAGGCCCTTGAAGGGCCTCTAATAGCCCCCAGGCTGGAAAGCTGCCCTGCTGAGAGACTTTTACAGCGTTGAGAAAGTGACGGGCACTCAGCCCATGCCTTCTCTCTCGATTCTCCATACCTCCCCACCTCCCACCCCTTTTCCCCCCACCTCCCACCCCATTCCCACAAGCCTCATTAAATTCCTCCCTATATGTGAAACCTTCAGAGGTTCAGTATTGCAAAGCTCTTTTCATATTGCCTCTGATTTTAATAGTTTAATGGTTGGCAACAATATAATGGAAGTTATTTCTGCCTTGAGCAAATTTTTGAGTTTTCTTTTTCAACAGATTCGCAACATGAAAGGCTGCTTTAAGAATGTTATATGGTCAATTGGCAATGTCCTTTTGTGCTGCAGACTCATACCAGCTAGATACAACTTAAACTACTCCTAGGTTTCTTAGTAGCCACCCAAGAGAAAGAAGTTTGAACTTTATTTGTCTTGTGCAGGTTCAACTACAAAGCACAAAGACTAACTATTTGTGTCCATTTACCAGAATAAAGTAACCATGCTTTGCATTATTAAATTTTATCACAAAACAATAAATTTAATTTGTGAACTTTTTTCTCTTGCTATATAGGTTGGAGAAATTGGAGAGTACTTTAAATGCCAGCTTCTACAATCTAGACATAGAGGTGCATTTGAATTAGCATATGTCGGATTTGTAAAGCTCACTGAAATGCTTACCGGGTAAGTGGCATCTAAGCTGAGTGTCTTTGTGCTCTATTTCAATATGTTTCTTTATAGGATGATTGCAGTCAGTGGCAGTTTATTTACTGAATTGTTGGCTGATTGAACCTTGTGAATAATGGAGCTCTTCACAACTGCCTTGATATTACAGACTTGGGTCTTGGGAATGTGAGATAACTGAACCTCTCTTTAACCTTTTGTGCGTGTGCATGCACAGACTGACAAGTCATCTTGTAGACTGACATCTTGTAGATGGTACACACTGCTGCCACTGTGCGTTGGTGGTGGAGGGAGTGGATGTTGAAGATGGGGATGGGGTACCAATCAAGCAGGCTGCTTTGTTCTGGATGGTGTTGAGCTCCCTGAGCGTTGTGGGACTGCACTTATCCAGGCAAGTGGAGAGTATTCCATCATGTACCTGACTTGTGCCTTGTAGATGGTGGACAGGCTTTGGGGAGTCAGGAGCTGAGCTACTTTCTAAAGAATCCCCAGCCTCTGACCTGCATTTGTAGCCACAGTGTTTATATGGCCAGTCCAGTTCCGTTTCTGGTAAATGGTAACCACCAGGATGTTGATGCTGGGGAATTTAGTAATGGTAAAGCCATTGAATGTCAAGGGAAGATGTTTAGATTCTCTCTTGTTGGAGATGGTCATTGCCTGGCACTTGTTTGGCGCAAATGTTATTTGCCACTTGTCAGCCCAAGGCTGGATATTGACCAGGTCTTGCTGCATTTGGACATGGACTGCTTCAGTATCTGATGAGTCGCGAATGGTGCTGAACATAGTGCAATCATCAGCGAACATCCCCACTTCGTCACACAATTCCTAGCCTTTGACCTGCTCTTGTAGCCACAGTATTTATATGTCTAGTCCAGTTCAGTTTCTGGTCAATGGATGTTGATAGTGGGAGATTCAGTGATGGTAATGCCATTGAACATCAAGGGGCGATGTTTGGATTCTCTCTCGTTGGAGATTGTCATTGCCTGGCGCAAACATTCCTTGCCATTTATTAGCCTAAGCCTGAATGTTGCATATGGGCACTGACTGCTTCAATATCTTTGGAGTTGTTAATGGTACCATCATCAATGAGCATCCCCACTTCTGACCTTATGATGGAGGAAAGGTCACTGGTGAAGCAGCTGAAGATGGTTGGGCCTAGGCACTACCCTGAGGAATTACTGCAGTTTTGTCCTGGGACTGAGATGATTGACCTCCAACAAGCACAACCACCTTCCTTTGTGCTAGGTATGACTCCAATCAATGGAGAATTTTCTCCCTGATTCCCATTGACTCCAATTTTACTAGGGCTGTTTGATCAAATTGGTCAAATGCTGCCTTGATCTCAAGGGCAGTTACTCTCACGTCACCTCTTGAGTTTAGCTCTTTTGTCCATCTTTGGACTAAGACTGTAATGAACATAGGAATATAGGAACAGGAGTAGGTCATTCAGCCCATTGAGCCTGCTCCGCCATTCAGTATGAGCATGGCTGATCATTCACTTCAATGTCTTTTTCCCACACTATCCGCATATGCCTTTATGTGATTGACTTTTAGAAATCCGTCAGTCTCAACTTTAAACATACTCAATGACTGAGCTTCCACGGCCCTCTTTGGTAGAAAATTCCAAAAGTTCACTACCCTCTGATTGAAAAAAGTTTCTCCTCATCGCAGTCCAAAATGACTTCCCCCTTATTTTGAAATTGTGTCCCTTGGTTCTAGACTCCCCAACCAGGGGAAGCATCTTACCTGCACCTATCCTGTCTATTCCTGTAAGTATTTTGTAGGTTTCAATGAGATCACCTCTCATTCTTCGAAACTCTAGAGAATACAGGACCAGTTTCCCCAATCTATCTTCATAGGACAGTCCTGCCATCTTGAGAACAAGTCTGGGGAATTTTTGTTGCACCCCCTGTATGGCAATAATATTTTTCCGACTACACACAGTACTCCAGGCGCGGTCTAACAAGGTTCCGTACAATTGAAGCATGACTTTGCTACCCCTGTATGCAAATTCTCTTGCGATAAAAGCCGCCATAACATTAGCCTTCCTATTTGCCTGCTGCATCTGCATGTTAGCCTTCAGTGACTTATTGATAAGAACACCCAGATCCTTTTGTACATCTACAATTTCTAATCTCTTACCATTTAAGAAATACTCTGCACATCTGTTCCTCCTACCAAAGTGGCTAACTTCTCATTTTCCACAATATACTCCACCTGCCATGTTCATGCCCACTCACTAAGTCTGTCCAAATTCTCTTGCAGCCACTTTGCATCTTCCTCACAACACATTCCCACCTAGCTTTGTTGTCCACCAACTTAGAAATATTATATTCGGTCCCCACGTCCAAATCATTGATACATATTTTGAACAGCTGGGGCCCGATTACTGATCCCTGTGCTACCCCATTAGTCACAGCCTGCCAACGTGAGAATGACCCGTTTATTCCTACTCTGTTTTCTGCCTGTTAACTAACCCTTAATTCATGCTAGTATATTACTCTTATCACATGTGCTTTAATTTTGTTAACCAACCTCCCGTGGGGGACTTTTCTAAAAGCCTTCTGAAAATCCAAGTATGCTATGTCCACTGTCTCCCCTTTATTAATTCTGTTGGGAACACCCTCCAAAAGCTCCAACAGGTTTGTCAAGCATGATTTCCCATTCATAAATCCACTTTGACTATGCTGAATCAGATTATTGTTATCCAAGTGTCCATTTATCATATCCTTTATAATAGATCTAGCATTTTCCCTACTACCAATGTAAGGCTGACAGGTCTGTAGTTCCTTGTTTTCTCTCTCCCTCCCTCCTTAAATAGTGGAGTGACATTTGCTACCTTCCAGTCTTCAGGAACCATTCCAGAATCTACAGAATTTTGGAAGATGATCACCAATGCATCCACTATTTCCATAGCTACCTCTTTCAACACTCTGGGATGTAAATCATCAGATCCCGGGGACTTATCAACCTTCAGTCCCATTAATTTCTCCAAAACAACCTTCTTACTAATACGAATTTCCTTCAATTCCTCATCCTCCTTAGTCCCTTGGATCTCTAATCCTGGGAGATTCCTCAGTGAAGACAGACGCAAAGTAATCATGTAGCTTCTCTGCCATTTCTCTATTCCACATTACAGACAGTCAGAAGAATGTATAATGGATCCACATTTGTCTTAGCCAAATGTTTCCTTTTTATGTACCTATTGAAGCTTTTCCAGTCCATTTTTGTTTTTTCCTAGTTTAAATTAATATTTTGTTTTCTCTTGCCTTATCAGTTTCTTGGTCCTC